>NC_139542.1:70160679-70776705 GCF_965153285.1 Podarcis tiliguerta | reverse complement strand
GGAACACTGCTACAGAAGGGTCTCTGGAGTCTCCACAATAAATGTCAGGCCAGTCTTGGAGTATGTACACATCCTGCAGGAATCTCCCATGATCCCCATCTGTCATCTGCTCAGGTCCCGGTTTGAATCTCGGCAACTAAGCCGCCTTTCCTCCGCAGATAAGCCAGCAAAGAACGGGTGGAGCAGAGCTTCGCCAAACGTGATCCGCTGGGCGGGATCAAACGCTAACATTTGCCTCATCAGACTGAACAGCTGCATGTGCTCAGCAGAATCGTGTAGCATGTATGTCTAGAAAAAGGAATAAGCAGGGGAGGAATTAGACCTCACATGGAGAGAACCAGAGCATGGGGTCATGAAGAGTCGGACACAACTAAACAACAACAAACGGAGAGAACCGGTTTAGTATTGCCCTGGAGTATTAAAGGAAATCAAGTTATATGATTACAATAGTGCCAAGCTCTATTATTTTGGTGTAAGGTCTAAATAGTAGGGAGTTTAATAAGTCTTTTGACAGACTCTAGGGTTGTGCGCCCATCTCACTTAAGAGGCCGAGGGCCAGCACTGTCCGGAGACACTTCCGGGTCACGTGGCCAGCGTGACATCGCTGCTCTGGCGAGCCAGAGCCGCGCACGGAAACGCCGTTTACCTTCCCGCTAGTAAGCGGTCCCTATTTATCTACTTGCACCTGGGAGTGCTTTCGAACTGCTAGGTTGGCAGGCGCTGGGACCGAACAACGGGAGCGCACCCCGCCGCGGGGATTCGAATCGGCAAGCCCTAGGCGTTGAGGCTTTTACCCACAGCGCCACCCGCGTCCCTAGAGTCTGTCAAGACTGGCCCGTACGGGCAGGGGTACCTTTACCTTTACCTTAATAAGTCTTTTACTGTAAAATAGGGACTTTTACTGTAAAACTAGTAGTGGCAGAGTAGCAGGCAACACAGAAGTGTCCCAAGTAGTCCTAAGACTACCCAGTGTAGTCCTGTACCAGCAGGGCTGCACCTGCATCGTGGCTGTCTGAAACACACAATGCCAGAGGAGCTCAGCTTTCATTGTTAATGCAGTTCCAAGGGGTTCTGGCTATGGAGACATAACTTGGCTCTCCATCTTGGCTAAGAGAAACAGGTGTGCAAAGAAGCACCTGCCAATTGATCAATACACACAATTTAGGAAAGTCAAAGCATTTGGGGTTTCTCAAAAAAGGGACAAACAGTATATCATCAGTCACCACTAGTAGCTCCTTTTAGGGATGGGCTGACTAATTTCTCCATGCAAGCACACATTCACAAAATCTGCCCAGCATTATCAAGCCGACAGGGTGCTGTGGTAGACTTGTGAAGAGCTGTCCTGCAACCCCCCAGAAGACAAAACTCTTCTTTTGGGTGGGACAACTGCTTACGGACAGTACGGGCTGGCTTGCATGTTTTTTGCTTCACTTACCAATACAAGCAGAATTACACAGGTTATAACTGCATCAAAAAGTGGTAAGGCTTAAGAGTTTTGGGGGAAAGTAAATAAAGCTCTTTCCACAAAATATGAGACCAGGAGTTCAGTTGACAGAGTCCCCTTGCAGCCACAAAAGTGAAGTGTCGTCCTCATGAAAAGCTCCTACCTGGTATGTGGAAAGGTGTGGTGCAGAAAAAATGGGATGGGGAGAGTGGAACATAATTATTCCACTCTGCATCCCCACAAGCAGAAAAGATGGAAGCAGATAAAAGAAAGGTCCAGTATATTCAGAAGATGGTGCTTCTAATGGGCTTGGCTTCCTGTTTCAAAGGCCTTGCTGAGAAGCAAGCAATGCGGATGAACACAGATGACAGTAATTTAGCTTTCAGGTGCTCAGTTACAAACAAGTATTTTCATAAAGAACTGCTTAATGCATTCTGAGCAGAGCAGATCAAGTGGTTCTTACCTGCAATGGTTTGCAGTTTTCCTGGACGTACCTCCCATCAGAGGTGTTCTCATCCCATACCAGACTTCCCTTGTGAAAATACTTTTGTTTCCTGGGTGAGGAGAGAGAGCTCAAATTGAACACATGTACTGGGCTGAGTTAGGCAAAAGAAATGGCATCTTCCCCCCAAGCAGTTGAATAAATCCATAGACTGCCTCTAAAAATGTACAGAGCACTTGAGTTGCACATCTAAACATGCCATCTACAGGCTTTGCTGCCTCGTGTAATGTTTTTGAGAGCATAAAACACAGGAGAGTCCATATTAAATTGTCAACAAATCTCACTGACCTGGTTTATTTGCCCAAAGTGCCTCTCTCTAATTTGGGGACGACCTATTTACCAGTCAAAACCAAGCATTCCTACCGTGTTTTGCGGATCATATGCTGTGGGATTGGGCCAAGGATCTTCTCCATCATCACAAGATGCTCTCTATTCTCATGAGTCTGTAGAGAGAAAAATATATGCTGAACTTAGCAGGGCAGGTATGGGGCTTCAAGCAGGAATCTTTTCAGTCCCTACCTGGAGGTGCTGGGGATGGAACCTGGGACTTTTCACATGCAAATCATGAGCTACAGCCCTTCCAGGCATTTGGCTGGCTGGTGTGGGAGACAGGATACTGGACTAGGCATGCCTTCGGTCTGGTTCAGCAGGGCTCATCTTATATACCTCTTGGGAAATGGTCACTCCATAAGGAGTGAAATGTATGACAGCATTTCCAGGAAACTGGGAGAGGTGACCAGGCCCACTGCTCTCTCCAACAATCCCAGCCTTGGGGTTTTGAAGTAAGTAGCATGCTAATGGCTAAAATGCCTATTTGTGATAGTGATTTCTCCAGCACGTTACAAGGAAAAGAACAAGCAAAGACCCATTAAACAGAAGGGGAAAACATGCTGGCTAATGTCTTCAAGAGCACAACTAGATCTCTAGGTTGCAGAGCAGGAGCCGAACTGCAGAAAAACCTGGCAGGCAGAGCAAGGAACTGTAGCCATTCAAGTGAAACCTCTTGGCTGTTATAAAAAACACCATAGGGCCTGCATCCTGGTGGGGTTCTCCCTTTCAGCAAATACTGGACACTGTGGTGCCATCTCTATCCCTTGGTGTAGCCAGGCCAGCTTTTAGGGAAGATTCAATGATTTTATTCTGCTCTCCGCAAAGCTCTTTCCACTGAGCAAAAACCAATAAACAATATTGTACTGAGAAGTACGCAGCAGGTTATTCAGCAGAAAGCAAACTACTATGCTGAATTGGTCCAAAAAGGAGTACAGCAATTCCTGTACCTGAAAGAGTGTGAATCCACGGTAGTACTCGAAGAGGATGCAGCCGATGCTCCAGACGTCACACGGCTGTGACCAACCCAGCTCTGCAAAGGAGAATATAGAATGAAGACTGCCGTTTGCTCTATACCCAAATGCCGCCATTTTGTTCTTCAGTTGCTAAGTAGGGCTTTTCTGCTCAGCAGGCAAGGAAAACCTTTCTGTGGTTTGCCCTTTAAAGGGGGGCTGAGGGAATCTACCAAAGGAAAAAACCACCAGGAGAAACTGCAACTGGGATATCTGCTGAGCTCAGTGAAAGTAGACGGTAGCACATTCCTCCTTATGCGATCTCCCCCTTCCTGCCCATTAGCGGGAAAAGGTTGGACGAGTAATGATGCCATCCTTCAGCTCCATAAAAGAAAGGAGCTGCTGATCTGTCTTACACAAGGTGAGCCACAACAGAGTTTGGAAAGAACTGCAAATTGACGGTGGGTGGGAATTCACATGCTGATGTGCATGTTCAGCGGAAGAGGGCAATGCGGGGCAGCCTGCATGTTCAGGATGTGGCAGGCGGTCTCTGCGCAAGGCTGCAGGGCACAGCCATACTCCTGCATTGTATGCAGACTGTGTAGATATGCTCTGGCTACTATGCCCTCTGCACAACTTGGGGACTGTGCCCCCTACTGTTCAGTAACAGCAAGTGTGACTAAAGGGTGAATGCAATTGTAGGGGGGGGAGAAAGACCCCCCAAAAAATATATTCTTTGGCCACTTTGTGAGAATGTCAGTGGGTTTAAAAAGGACTGAGGAGGACTATGTTCCCTCCACCCATCAAATGCCATCATGGTTAAATCAAAATGATCTTAAAGCTGCCATTTTTGTTGTTAAGTGCCCTCCCATTTCTGTAGTTGATAAAAGGACTGCTTTTGTGCAAAATCACTTAGGGGTGAAAGTGATGCAAACCCTTACCAAGAGGCCACGGGTTAATCTATAGTGATATTGAAGTGGGGATTAGCAACATCTAAATTAGCACTTGCCTCTTAACCCCTTCAAGTTTACTCCCCACTCATCAAGATTATTTAAATGTGATGAAGTCACACTTGCCCTCTTGAATGGGTCACATGGAGAGACCCTCATTTGGGGGAATAAATAGAGACTGAGTTCCTTAATCAGAGGAAGCGGACTAGAATCTCCAGTTCATCTGCAGGCCACGAAGAGTGTGCAAACTGCTGTAGTGAAGGTACAGATACCCCCCTTACAGGGCTAGCTCACCCAAGCAAGCTAAAACGCAACTATTTGCTCTGAAATATGTTGCCCCCTTTTGAACCTTGATGCCCAGTTGCTTCACTCCTTTTCATTTCAGGAATACTCCTCCCCACAAACCCCTCTGACATGTAGGTTCCTCCTCTTGCTTATGCAAAGCAGCCCATTTTGCAAACTGAGCACTCACCCACCGCTTTTTGAACTGCTACACTCGACTCCCAAGTGCCATAGTAGTTAATGCCAACTCACCCAAGATCACTTCTGGTGGGCGATAATGCCGAGTGGCCACAATAGTGGTGTGATGCTCATGATCAAACGTGGCACTCCCAAAGTCCGCTACTCGGATGCACGTGTTTCTGACAGACTTTTCCTCACAGCTCTGTAATGCAGAAGACACACCCATGGTTACTGAGCTGCCTTTGAAAAGGTGGAGTGTTCCAGTCAGAAGGCCCTGCAGCCTTCAGTGGGCCTTTCCTTTCAAAAACGAAGGAATTGTAAGTCTACAGACTTGGTGGTGTACATTCAAAAAAGCCAACGCACCGCGTGTCAAGGAGCCCAGATTTCAGAAGTTGGAGGATATAACCCGTCCCATTCTCCAATTTCTGGGTGATCTGAGATGCTGAATGTGATCCTTGCCACCAGTTCCTCAGCTGCACCCACTTCCCAATACTCCTCCCCTATCTTTCATTCAAAAAGGACAGGCTATTCTGCAACTTACGCTGCCCTGAGCCCAGTCTTGGCTGCGGAGGGCGGAGTATAAATAAAAATTTATTATTATTATTATTTATTAACTTCTATGCTCTTAGGTGTAACCCACCTTTTTCTCGTTGTACAAGGTATCAAATTCTGAGTTTACAAACAGTATGTTTTCAGGTTTGAGGTCAGTGTGAGTTAGCTGGTTGTCATGAAGAACTACAGAAAAATGGGAGAGAAAAAAAGAGGTTTTAAGAGGCCTTACATTCCTGCTATACACTTTGGCTCTCAAGCAAAGCCTATCTCAACAGATGTTAAATAGGACTAAACAGAAGTATAGAATCAAGATTCTGCAGACCCGAATGTTCAAGTGATTTATATGGGTATATAAATGATTTAAATAAATGCTCATAAAAGGTTGTGGGAAGGCAATATAAACTTTGCCTTCAAGTTTATATTGCCTTCCCAGCTTCAAGATATTAAAACAGCATTAAGGTGGAAGCGAAGAAACTTTCGAACAGGCTTCCCCCCTCCTTCCTCTTTTCCCAAGCAAGCAGAACTCATGCCATACTTACACTTCAAGGCATGGCACAGCTGGTAGGCCATGTGTCGGATGTGGGAGAGAGGGTATGGCTGGAAGTTATTCTCCTTCAAGAATTCAAATGTGTTCTTGCCCAGGAGTTCAAAAGCAATGCACATGTGACCATGGAAGTTGAACCAATCCGACATCAGGACACACAGGCTGGGCCAGTGGAGAGAAAAAACACACAGTAGCTGTAATTGTGGCTCTTGAGGTCACTGTCCATTCCCTCCCCTCGCTGAGGCTAGACTTGGGGGCCACATAGATGATTGCCTGTCTCATACTGTTCTAGAATCATTTGGAGTTGCCTTTCAAATTCCATCCTCGGGCCACCCCTCACCCAGCAGGGCCCAACACACAACAGCACAGCCAGCGGCCCCATCCGTGTGAGTGGCAGGCCTGGGGGAAATGGGGGTGCAGGGAACACAGGGATCAGGGGATTCTGCCTTCTCTTAAAGGAGGATAAAGATGTACATAACAGATGTATAACAGAGAATGTTAATGTTGGCACCTGCTTGAAAATCCATGAGTCTGAGAGTGGAAGCCCTGTTGAAAGCATCTGGGTAAGGATAGAGAGAGAAACAAAAATGACATTGTTGTGGCAGTACACTACAGACCTCTCAGCTGAGCAGAAGATATGGGTGATGGTTTCTTTAAACACATTACAAAATGGCCACACAAGTGAACAATAGCAACAATGGGGGATTCCAACTATTCTGGCACCCCTTGGAAGTCTAACTCTGCTAAGAAGGGAATGTCCAATATATCCTTGCCATGCCCTGACAACAACAGCATCTTTCAGAAGGCAAGGAAAGGAACACGGGTATTCTAATTCTGGACTTGATCGTAACCCACAAGGGAGAACTGGTTGATGGAGTGAAAGCAGCAGGAACCTTGAGGAGAAGATGATCATAGCATCTTGGAATTTGTGATGGCAAAGGATGTAAAAATCAAGCGTAGCAGATTTCAAAAATCAAAGAAAGAAATTGGGTGGGAATTCTGAAATCCATGGCTAGAAATTCTAAAGGAGGGAGGAGCTCCAAGAGGCACGGGGCATTTAAAAAACTGAAATACTGAAGCTACAACAGCAAACGATTCCAATGAGAAAGAAAAATGGGAGACATTGAAAGAAGCCAGTGTGGCTGCTCAAGGAGCTTTCTCATTATCTGAGATTTTAAAAGGACACGCTTCGCTTGAGAATTGGAAATATAAGCAATGACGAAAGTGATACAGTAGCATGTAGTAGCATGGTATCAGAAAGGCTAAAGCCCAGCATTGCCTGAGATCTACAACGGATGCTAATAACATTTTAAAAAGGGCTTTTTGGCTACTTTCAGAGCAAGAAGAAAATTTGCTGCTTGAGAGCAGACAGTGATAGATGTTAATAGGTGACAGAGTTAAGGTAGAACTACTTAGCTTCTGTTCCTACAATGGGAATGTTAGAACAAATAATACGAGGAGGCACAAGCAGCTCAGGATAAGTAAGGAGATAAGAGAACATTTAGCTACTTCAAATGAATTCAAGTCTCCAGGGTCACATCCTGAAGGTGCTTGCCAATAATTCTTTTGAGAATTCTTAAAGAACAGGCCAGTTTCTGAAGACTGGAAATGGGCAAATGTTGTTGCCATCTTCAAAAGAGGTGGACAGCCTAATGCTGAAACTGGGCAAAATTCCAAAAGCTGGTCTGTGAGTGTCTAAAAAAATATTCACTGATTACAACAAGCCAGCATGGGATCCATCCTGTTCAAAAAATTTAAATATGACTTGGAGATGTAGAGGGAATGCTGATTAAATTTGCAATGGCATGAAGCTGGGAGGGTCAGCTGTCATCACCAGCCAACAGGCTTGAGATTCAAAAGTATCTTGCCAGGCTGGAACACTGGGCTGAAACCAGCAAGATGAAATCTGAGGTCAGTCCTCAAGTTTCACTTAACACGTGTTCAGATGAATGCCTGCACGTGGCTACAGTTCCAATATATCCTGCACTGATCAGGCTACACACCTGGAATACTGTCTCCAGTTCCAGGCATATTTTAATTAGAAATTAAGAGCCTGTCCAGAGGAGGGCAGTCAGAATGTCGAGGGGGTCTTGAATCCAAGCCCTATGAGTGTGGGGGTAAGCTGTGGTCCCCTGGCTAACATTGAAGTACAACCCTTACCATCCCTGACCACTGGCTATGCAGGGGGGTGGGGCGCTAATGGGGAGGACTGAAGGCTTCCCCAGCCCCTGTCCTACAAAGAATGGTGGAAGAAGCTGGGACGTTTAAGGGGAGACAGGATAGCTATTTTCAAATATATAAAGGGCTGCCATGCAGAAGATAGAGCAAGCAAGGGGACGAAACTAGAGCTAGTGGGTGGAAACTGCAGGGAAGGTTTGGCTGAACATGAGAAGAAACCACTTAAGTGCGACAGCTCATAGACAGTGGAACAGACTGCCCTGAGAGGTGCCAGGGCTCTCCTTTGTGGGAGATGCTAATCAGACGCTTGGGTGGGCATGTGTCAGGCATGAGCTAGTTGCATCCTGTACTACAGATCGTGCATTGAGCAGGGGTTGGACTAGACAATGACTACGTACGTTCCTCCAAAACTGAATTTTCATCCTGTGACTTCCCGCTCCCCCCCCGCCCCCCGGATGCATAAGCACCAAGCCCTAACCCAGGCAGTTAAATATCTATGTTTCAAAGCAATTAACAGAACTGCACTAACCAGTTCTAGTTGCCAACTATTTCTGAGGGGAGAGGGGTGATCCTCTGCTTCCCCTGCAGTGGGCAGTGCTGGTTGCTTTACCACATTGAGCAGACTGACCAGCGTTCACCCCTGGACCCTTCCTTTAGGAAAGGAGTAGCCAACCTCAACCCAATCCCAATGGCAAGACTTACTGTTTATTTTCTTTGTCTTTTTCTTTAATTTTCTTTAGGACGTTAATTTCTAGTCTGGCCGCTTCACGGTATTTGCCAACATTTCGAATAATTTTCAGAGCTACCAGAGACTTGCCTCTACAGAAGGGGAGGAAGCGGGGGGGGGGGGGGAATGGAGTAATGAGACACAAGGAACAACAGCAGAGATCTCTGCAACTGAATTCAAGCCTAACTCTTGGTCACACAACAAAACCCTGAAGGGAGAGGAATCAACTCCAGCCCCTTCTCTGCAATTGCTCCCCGTAGAACCAAAGATTAAAGAAAGGAAAAAGAAGTAAAGCATTCATCATTGTATTCTTTAGTAAACGTCCTGGATGCGACTACAGTTTGAAAGAAGGACCCAGGCTTCAACTTTCTCTCCTGCTCATTACTCATGGGTTGGATCCAGACTAAGTGAGCTGAACTCAGTTCCCACTAAAATCAATGAAACAAGTTAGCCATCAGTCCTACTGATTTCATTGGGCATTCAGTTCAATTAACTCAGTCTGGTTCCAATCCAATAGGGTCACATCTGGTACAGCCAGGCCTATAGAGCTTAAGTGAGCCAGGGAACATATTTCGTACCAACCTAGGCACACTCTTTTCATGGCAGGGAAGCACTTGCAGATGGAATGAGAATGGATTATTTGTCCAGGTCCTCATGCCACTTGCAGCCACTGACCTGCCACAAGACAGGTCAAGGGAAAAAACTTTTTTGCTCGGAACTTTTACATACTGTTTGTGTTATTGTCTTGCTTGTCTAGGGTTTAACTTGGTTCTAACATATACTGCTGATCCGCTGTTTTAATGTTGCTCTTTGGTTCTATTTGTTGTTTTAATTAGGATAACCATTAGGCAGGAATTAAAAGCAGTGCAGAAACAAAGCACAAGGGGAGTGGGCACCAACCCAGATATTCTCTACCCCCACCAGGTGGTAATTCAACTAAGTTTTATTCACAGCAGAGCCACTGAAATTTATGAACCTAATTTTGTCATGTTCATTACCGTATTTTTCGCCCTATAGGACGCACTTTTTCCCCTCCAAAAATGAAGGGGAAATGTGTGTGCGTCCTATGGGGCGAATGCAGGCTTTGCGGACCTCTCCGCAAGCAGCGGGAGCGCTCCCGCTGCTTGCAGAGAGCTGCCTGCATGCTGAAGCCTGCGCGCGCTGAGCTCAGCGCGTCCAGGCTTCGCGGACCTCTCCGCAAGCAGCGGGAGCCAGCACTGGGCTCCCACGGCTTGCAGAGAGCTGCCTGTTTGGGGGCTGGGGTCGAGGGAAGCTCGAGCTTCCCCAACCCCGCGCCTGGGGGGGAAAATACTTTTCCCCCTTTATTTCCCCCCCAAAAAACTAGGTGCGCCTTATGGGACGGTGCGTCTTATAGGGCGAAAAATACGGTAATTTAAATAGCTTCACTATCCACAATTCTTATCTGGAAAGGGCTCATTAACTACTATCTACCCCACACCTACTTCTCTCAAGTTCTGGAGCTCGGAACCACAACCCTCTTTTAGCTTCAAATCAAACCAATAAATCCCAATATTCATTGACACAAGAGCACCAGGTACCGGATAGCTTACCTGGCATGGTCCACACACTCCACAACTTTGCCAAATGTGCCTTCGCCCAGGCTCCCCACAATTTCATCTAGGAGAGAAAACAAAAGCAGATGTGAGCCCTGGAGACTCAATGAGTGTGTGAGGTCCTGCAATTTCAAAGCATTCAACTCTCAAGAAAGGCTCTCACTGCTACACTCTTTAACACACAATTGTCTACTTCCTGTTTCAAGTATTTACTGTTCAGTCCATTTATAAGCAATAAACACTAGAGACCCCTCCCGTACACTGAGAGCGATCTCGTCTAACATGGGGATAGAAAGTAGAGAGGTAAAGTTTTACGAAAGGTGGCTGTACATCGCTCATGGAGCCAATCGCCGATCCTGCACACCAGGTGACCTTCTTTGTCATCTTCCACGCTCCTGCTGCGCTTATTGCTCTGTTGGCTTCTCTGCACACACCGCCCCCCGAAACGCCATCCGACCAATCGCACACAGCGGGCAGTTCCGATTGGCAGATTGAGTTGTCATTCAGAGGCGGAGAGACGACGATGCGTCGGTGGTTGGATTTTCCAGATCCCAGCATTTCATAAGGCACACAGCATATATAACGATAGGGATATTGCAAGGGACACGTCAAGACACAAACCGACTTCAAAACAAAAGTTTAAAAAACAGCTACAGGTATGTAAAGAAACTCTGATTAGCTATGGAAGGCAGGCAGGCAGGCGCAGGAGCCTCGCAGCAGCAGCAGAACCACGCGGTCCTCGTGTGGGGAGCAGCGGCTGGGATGCTCCAGCCCCTGGGCACCCTCCTCCCACAGAGAATTACCATCCCTTCTTAACCACCAGGGAAAGACACAGCAAGCAGCGCAGAGAGGAGGACTCAAGGACAGTAGCTTCTCCACCAGCATCTGGGACGACGGGCAGCCCAAAGGCAGTTGGGTCAGCAGAAGTCTAAGCAGCTCCCTTCCCCACCCCAAGCCGCCTCCTCCTCCTCTTCCTCCCATGAAGCCTCTCTCCCTGCCTGCCAGTTTCTGTAAAGCCCCTCTGATTCCAGCATGATCGGATTTGGGTGTCGCTGCCTGAAAGAAGCCACTACAGATCTGACCCTTCTACGTGCTTGCAAGTCTGACCTGTGCCAGATTGGTTTGCTTTCACTTCTGAGCTGGAATCAAGCCTAGAAGAACTCTAGAAGCAGTGGCTGTGTCCTGATTTGGAATCAAGTATGTCTTGTGCTGCTGACAAGCATTGTGCGGAGCATCAAAATCCAACTAGACCCCCCCCCCCGAATACATCTCGCTTTCTCAAAGAGAAGGAGGGGATGAAAAATCAACCTGGCATTGCTACTCACTTCTACTGAAGTGGGGAAGGTGGGGGAGAACAGTCAAGTAACCTGAAGGGTTCCACTACCGTGAATAATTATTCCAATCCCTGATCCCCCCCCCACTCCACTTTTAACCTTTCAAAATGCAATGAATTGCAGTCTCCCAAGGCCGAGTTGCAAAAATAGGTTACAGACTCCAGGCCTGCACTTCCTTTCATCTCCCATTCCCTTCCACTGTAGAACCAACCACATACAAATCCTAAAAGAGACTGTCTGAAATTGAGAGAAGTTGAGACAAGACCCTAAAATAAGGTGTACGATATTGAAACAGTTTAAGCCACGCCAACCAAAATCCATACCCTTAGCACTGTACAAACATAACTTTGGGATAAATTCCAAGAACAGGAATGAGGGGGAAAGAGTGGAGTTAAATGAGATTAACCTCAGCTTTACAACATAAGCAAGCTTAACTGAAAAACAGAGGAACGGAAGAGACTGTAGTGCGTTCCAGACCAACAACAGAACTCATATTACATCAACGTGCATAAAATTGCACATTGATTAGAGCACTGACAGGTCTGTGACTCTATGAAGCAAAACTGGGTGTGTGCTTCAAGACTCATTCCTCTCGGGTATCTTTCCACTTTTTTCTTTGTGGTTGGGGTGAATGAATGGGCAAGGCCTGTGAGCTGCTTGGGAATTCTAACAAAAAAATTAATTAACAAAGGAAGATGATATGCATATGTGCTGCAATAAAAAAACAACAACCCCCCTCCACCTGAAGCCAGTACAACCTGCCATCCAACAAGTGATATGCAGTCCACCAGCCATATATGGAGACCTGCTTGGTCCTCTTCATGTCCCCTCTCTTGGGGGTGCATTCAGCCTCTCTCGGGCTGCCATATACAACTTGTGGGCTGCAGCAACACAAGTTGTGCAGACTCGCTACCGTGTGAGGAAGGCACCACCTTATACCAGAACTGTTCACCCATGAAGGGTCTTAGAGAGGAGAGGAAGGTCTGTGAGCTTAAAAGTCCTGAGAAATTAGTCTGACACAGCTTGGCCTGGCCCTAGGAAGGAGAGGGTGCTGGCAGAAATGCCCTGCTGCAGTTGCAAAGACTGCTCTGTGCCCCTGAACACAAGCGCTGAGCAACACAGGATGCAAAAGTTGAGAGCAAAACGATTCTGAGCCATGTGCACCAACGCCCCCCCTCACCCCCACATTGTTACTGATGCCATGTCTGGCTTCTCTCCCTCCCAATGCATCCTGAGAAACACACACGAGTCTCAGACCCTAAAAGTATTCGCAGTCAAGACTAAGAACAGCTAATATAACCAGTTACAACACAAGCAGAAGAAAAACTTAACTCTGCATTGAGGAGAAAGACAGGGGATTAGAAGTACTCACCCAGTATGATTCAAAGCTGGAAAAAAGCTACAAGTTAGTTAGGCCCTGAGCAATCCTGATCTCATTTTGGATGATACTCACCGAGGAGGTACTGCTACAAGACCTGGTCCTGCGTTTCCGGCAGCGATGCTGGTGCTTCCTTGTCCGGTGGCGCTCTCTGTCTCGAGATCTCCGGTGGTGCCGTGAATGGCGTGCAGCGTAATAGTCTTCTCCAAAAGATGAGCTCCGCTCTTCAAACCTGTAGACATCACTGTCATCTCTGTCTCTGTATCTTCTCTGGTAGGGCATTCTCTCATGGCTGTGTGACAAATAAAAACCTGTGATTAGGAAATGGGAAAGGTGCCCTGGGGGTGGGGGTGGGGGCAGGAATCTGTGCAGCAACCACAGTGCAGTGCTGTGTGTAACCTGTGTGGATGGATTTTCGCCCTAAATTGATTTTTGAATACTGAATTTATTGTTATTCATGTTCTATGCTGTTTTTTGTCAATTAAGTGTTTTAAATTTGTTGTTAGCCACCCTGGGCCTGGTTTTTTGAACCGGGAAGGGCGGGGTATAAATAAAAAAAAATTATTATTATTATTAACCTGCACTAGACACTGCTTTCTGTCATTTCACTGCAGGGCACAAAGAGTGTCTTTTGGTAGCTGCAGGGGTAGCTACACAGGACTAGAAGGGATCTGGACATCTACAATTCCAATTTAGAAGGACCATTTAGTACCAAAGCAAGCATTCACCATGTGGGTATGACTGCTTGTTCCAGGATAATCTCTTGCTCACCTTCTAGACCGTGACCTCCTTGACAGATCCCGGCGAACTGGGTATCGTGTTCTTCCATCATGTTGCTCCCTGCTGCAAGACCGCCTCCTCTTCCACCTGTGGCTCATGTAGGGCTCCTGCTCTGGGGAGCGGTAGCGCTTACAGTGATGCATCTAGACATACAAGGAAGGCACCTGTATGAACACCAGAACAACCTCTCCAGCAAAACAAGCTCATCCCGGCAGTCTCCAGCAATCTTGGCCCACAACATTTCACCACCTTTTACAAGCCTCCCAAATCTTGCTGTATCTTAAACATCATGTTTTAAAAATACCTATAAGAGAACCAGGCCGGTGTGCTATGAAACACAGGAATGGTCATTTCAGTGGCACTAAAAGGGCCTTTGTGACATAATCAACAGCTTCACCAAGAGCTATCTAGTTAAAGGAATACTACCTATTTACTCCCAACCCATTTACAAAAGTCATGAACAAAGTATACATGGGAAAGGTCAGTAAGAGAGGCATACTCTCAATCTGATTCCCGTAAGATGAGCAGTGCAAAGGGGCTGCCACTTTGGAATTCATTTCTCACCAGCAACCCTATTTTAGAAGTTATGCTTATGCAAAGAGCTTTTAGGACTGCAGGTTTCTACCAGCTTCTGAGAGCATTTCCTATGAACCCTGCAATTACAGACTGAGACTGCCAAGCCTCATGAAATAAAATAAGCTGGATTTAAATTATTTTTATCCCAGCTATTTTCTCAGTATTATTTACAGCATATTGGGAGATTGAACAAATGTATACCCCACCTTTCCCAACAGTTCAAGAGGTACAAAATGATTGTTCATTTACAGCCCTGCAGTCCATGCACATTTCTCAACATGGGAGGTTACACCATAATGGTATACGCTGCTAGAGATGGGAAGGCCTGGGGGGGAAACAGAAAAATGGGGGGGTGGGGGAATCTGGGTTTTTTTCCATTTCCCCTCAAAGCTGTTTTCCTCCAGAAAAATGGGGGGGGGGTTTGATATAGTTTGAATATTCCACACTCCCCCCCCCCAATTTTTCTGTTTTTTTCTAGGCCTTCTCATCTCTACATTTGACATTTGTACATTATTGAGTTTCAAAGTCTTCCTAACCTGCAGTTTTGTGTTTTACTAAACAAGATGAAATGCAAGTGTAAATTATCGTACTTTGTAGATAGATTCTACTTATTAAAGGGTGTGAAATAAGTTGTCTCTTTTAAACACAGCACTTGTTTCACTTTCCACACTATCTAGTATTATGTCATCTCTACGAAGTTACCAGAAAATAAACGCTTGAGCAAATATTAAATAGATGCCTGAATTGGAACACATGGCAAAAAAATGTAATTTCCCACTCAACGAGGATATGCTGGTCACAAAGGGCGGTTCTTTAGTTATCAATATAACTTAGAAATCTAATGTCTGCCCAAGAACATACAATTGGAGTTCCTATGTATGTGCATTAGCAGCCCAAGAGAACAGAATGTTGGCTATAGAATTTAGTAAAATTTTGAATGTTTCCTTGGGCAACTTCACTTAACGCCTTGACCCTTCCCATCAACTTGTGTCCTTTCCCTCTACTGGCTATTTTTGTTTAATAAAGGTGAACCTTTAATAATGAGTGGAAAATCAATCTGCTTTAATTTAAATGATTGCCATGGCTATTTTATAGATGTTTCTACATTAAAAAAATAAAATGTTTCCCAGTAAGATTATTTACTGCTAATTTACAAAACATATCAAAGCAGTTTACAACATTAAACGATAAAAGCCATACAATAAAAGCACAAAAAATAAAAACAAGTTAAAAGCAAAAAAGGTTAAAAGCAAGTATCAACAAACCATTGTGGGAGATGTACTCTTAAATGCCTGCATAGGCCTGGTGGAATAATAAAGTTTTCAGCAGACATTTAAAAGTTGGCATAGAAGACACCCACTAAATCTCTATTGGTAGGGTGTTCCACAGGATGGGGCTGGTGACACTAAAAGCTTGGTTTCTCACCGTTGTCGAACAAGCTTTGCCAACTTGGGGAAAGACCAAGGAAAGATGATCCTGCAAATTGAGCTGGGCTATAATCAGACCTGCGGTACCCTGGACCTAAGCTGTTCAGGGCTTTGTAAATTAATACAAAAACCTTGAACCTGGCTCAGTAGTAAATTGTCAGCTAGTGCAGCTGTTTAAGCAATTGTGTCTCATGTTCTCGACCAGAGGCTCTCCATCAGGAGTCAGGCCACAGAATTCTGCTGAATCTAGCTCAAAATTAAGAAAATGGATGCAAGGGGTATTTAAGAAAGCTTGCTGCGCTTTTAGGCGATCTAGAATATTTCCTTTGTGATCTTTTACTGCTATCACCCATGATTTAAACTTTTTATTAAATAAGGACTGGAAAAAACACCTTCCTATTTCCCTTTCTTGGTGATCTTGCTTCTCAAAAGTGAAATGGCTCTAGCAGTACGGTATAGCAATGCTTCTTTTCTTGCTTTGCCTTTCATTTCTTCTCACAATAATATTTTTGCCGGCTTGCCCCCTTTTTTGGATTCTGCTGCATTTTTTTTTCTAGGAATGCAGGTTGAGCATGAGGATGGGGAGAGCACACTGGAAATTATGACAAAAAGGAGCATTTTTGCAGGAGGGGTTCCTTCCTGTGTACCTGCCCATTCCTGAAGTTTGATTGTGCTTATCTGTTGGCATGTTTAGTATGAAGGGAGGAGTGTAAGTAGAATAAATATTCTTCTATCTTGAAATATACAATAAAACCATTCTGGTCTTCTTCTTGGTGTCTTTCTAGCCTTTCCTTTCTTCACTAGCAGCCTCAACCATTCCTGTTTCACATGTTTTCATGTGCAGGAATAAACTTTTATTTGGGTGAGATGGGTTCAAAATTGAAGCATTTGGGGTGGGAGGGGTATTCACAAATTAAAACTTATCTCCTACATGCATTTCTAAAGTGACTAGCAATATTTGCAACGGCAATAACACTGTTCTCTACATAGTTCAGAGGTGATCATTTTCCATTCCGTTTACAGAAGTGCTATGTGAAACCCAAGTATATGTATCCCTTCATACCAAAGTATGCATGTGCTTGAATTTCACAGAACACCTCAGTGGATGGAGTGCCCCAATAACAGACAGTTCTGTGAGCCAACTCTTTTTTATTTTTTAAAGGAAAACGGCTTTGCCAGGTAAGATTGACATATCAACATTCTATCAGCTGCAGCAGCCCCCAAAAAGTTCATCAGGAGGGCATGAGTATGGCCATTCACTGCTCGTCTCCTGCATCTAGTCATCACGTATGCCGCATCTAAACACACAGGCTGATTTTTAGCCAGGACAAGCAACAGTCAACCTCTCTCCCATGAACTTGTCTTTTAAATGATTCACAAGAAAAAAAAAACAGCACTACATCCACACACACATACTTGCAATTTCTAGCACTTAGAAATGAATTCTCCCTCTTTATCTATATGTACTTGATAAAATATTTTAAAAATTATAAACTATTTTCCTGACTAAAAAGTTACTGACTGTAGTTCACATTAATATGCTGGCCTTGAAGTACCGATCCCCCTCCCTCTACTTCCTTTCTCTTGCACGGCCAGTCTTTCTTGTTTTAAGTCTGATGGGAAGAATGGCCTGCCTCTTTCTCAGCCTCTCTCTTAATTGATGTGAGTCACCATAGAAGGCAATAGTTGTCTGAGGTGGGATAAAAATCTAGCAAAAGTACAGTGGTACCTCTGAATGTGAACGGGATCCGTTCTGGAGCCCAGTTCGCATCCTGAAGCAAACACAACCCGCATCTGAGCGTGCCGCGATTCGCTGCTTCTGCGCATGACGTCATTTTGAGCGTCTGCGCATGTGACGAAACCCGGAAGTAACGCGTTCCGTTACTTCTGGGTCGCCACAGAGCGCAACCCAAAAACGCTCAACCCGAAGCTATTTCAGCCCGAGATATGACTGTAATAGAATTTAAAAACACCCCTAAAATTGCATTTATCAAAGGGCAATGGATATGCCCTAACACCAATGACTCCGATGACCACAACTCCCAGACTATTTACCGTATTTTTTGCTCTATAAGACTCACTTTTTCCCTCCTAAAAAGTAAGGGGAAATGTGTGTGCGTCTTATGAAGTGAATGCAAGCTGCGCAGCTATCCCAGAAGCCAGAACAGCAACAGGGATTGCTGCTTTCACTGCGCAGCAATCCCTCTTGCTGTTCTGGCTTCTGAGATTCAGAATATTATTTTTCTTGTTTTCCTCCTCCAAAAACTAGGTGCGTCTTGTGGTCTGGTGCATCTTATAGAGCGAAAAATACGGTAATCACCAACTTTTTATAGGACTATATTTAAAGGGTTGTATTTTTATTTTAAAAATCCCACTCCTTGTTTTTGAGCAGTTGTATTGAAACTTAAGAATTTCTTGTGCTGAGCTGGTGCTCAAATTAAGGGCTCCAGTGACAGCCAGACCATGGAAAAACCCTCTTCTCTCTTCGCCGCTCTCACAATTTTGATTACTGGGTTATTACTAAAAGCACGTCAGATTTAATACACCCCATCCCACAGTGACAAGTAGATCAAGTTTCTGAGAGGCAGGTAGGAGCAGGGTAAGGCACCTGGCTGTCCTCCAGATATTCCTGGTCTACAACGCCCATCAGTCATCCTCCTCCTTGTCCTCCTTGTCCATTGGCCATGCTTGCTAAGGAATGAAGAGCGATGGGAATAAGCCCAGGAGGAAGGAGAGGAAGGCTGTAACAGGCAGTGATAGAGCATCTGCTTTGCGTACACAAGGCCCCAAATTCAAACCCCTGGTGGGGCTGGGGGAGTTCCTTCCATGAAACCCTGGAGAGTTGCTGATACCAGATGGTGCAGACAATACTCATAGCTCTCAACCTTTCCTTTTTTGCGGGAAACCCCCTTATTCCAGTGCCGTTTCCCACTGCTATCCCGGATTGTTAGATATCCCGTAGACTGTCCCCGGGACAGGTGAGGCTGCTGATCCCTATTCTCGAGGCTGCTGATCCCTTATTTTCAAATCTGAAAGTTGACAGCTATGACAATACTGAGCCAGATAGATCCAACAGTCTGACTCGGAATAAAGCCGCTTCCTGCACTCTCGTTTAAATCGGCCCCTTCCTCAGATCCTTGAGGACTGGAGCCTTATTTTTAAGGGAAGGGCCACCGCAAAAGAGGCTGTCCCTGTTCCTACTTGGGAAGGGCCGCAGCTCAGCAGCCGAACATCTGCTTCGAATGACGAAGGTCCCGGGTTCGATCCCTGGCAGCATCTCCAGGTAGGGCTGGCCATCTCCCTGCCCCAAACCCTGGACAGACGCCAGCTAGTCAGTGCAGGGCCAGGGGGCCGGAGTCTTGCTTCCAGGGAACTCGGGGCAAGGCAGCGGCCTGCGCTTCCTGCGTTCCAGCCGCTTCCCGAAGCGGAGCCGCAGAGCCACGCCCAAGTCCCGCGAGACTTCCCCCTGGCAACGCGAGACCGCGCGGCCTAGAGCCAAGATAGCCGCTTGCCCACCGCCCAGGGGTGGTCGGGACGAGGGGAGAATAATGGCGGGGCCCGAGGGGCGTGGCTTACTCGAAGCCCCTCCCCCTCCCGCACAGACCGCAAAGGCTCGGCCCGACCCGACAAGGCCCGACGCAGCGGGGCCTGAGGCCTTCCTCTCCCGTCGCTTCTGGGGCTCCTTTCACCACCACCACCACCCGCCCCTCCGTCCCTCACCGCTGTCCCGCGGCTCCTCCGACTCTCCTGGTCCCGCTCGTTCTCCCCTTAGCAGCGGCGGCGGCGGCTGCAGCGACAGAGCGGAGGCGGCGGCGACGCAAACGGCACCCTGCGCATGCGCACTCTGCCGTCCTATGCGCCGAAGGCAGCCGCCGCCGCGCGGGCTAGAGCGGCCGACGCTTCTTTTTCCTCCTTTCCTTGACGCGACGAGTCTGAGGAGCGTGGGCCGCTCTACCCGCGCGACTTCATGGTGGAGGAGGAATGCGGCAAAGAGAGAGATTGACCGGAATTACGTGGCGGCGGCTATGGGCGGTCCAAGGGGATGCGGGCTAAAGAGGTTGCTGCGGAGACTTCCGGTTCGCGATTGTGCATTAAAACCAGCATTTAAAAATACCCTAACAGCCAATTATATTTTAAAAGGCAAACAAATTTACATTAAACCACAGTTCCCCAAGCTGCCTGTGTCATGTGCCTTTTACCTGGCTGCCCCACCTCCCACCCCATAGCGCTCCTGACCCAGAGCGGGAGGGACCAGTTGGACCAAGCGGGGGCGGGGGGGAACCAAAGCAGCTGGACAACTTCTTGCAGGCTTCCTCAACCTCGGCCCTCCAGATGTTTTGAGACTAGAATTCCCATCATCCCTGACCACTGGTCCTGCTAGCTAGAGGTCATGGGAGTTGTAGGCCAAAAAAACATCTGTGGCGGGCCGAGTTTGAGGAAGCCTTTCTTATTGCTGCCCCAAATTGGACTTCAGCACTTTCAGAAAAACTGACCAATGAAGGGAGTCAAAGCTATAGCTGGAAAGTGATTCTACAGAGACACAGCATCCCTTCATGTGCAACGGAACATCAACTACAGTGACATCCATAATAATAATAATAATAATAATAATTTTTATTTATATCCCGCCCTCCCCAGCCAAAGCCGGGCTCAGGGCGGCTAACAATACTAAAATAGTGCAACATTATAAAAACATTATAACAATTAATTAAAATCAAAATTGATGGCAACCATAAACTAAAGTTTTGTAAAGATTGCCAAAGGAGGGAGTCAGGCTGCACCCTGACCAAAGGCCTGGTGCAACAGCTCTGTCTTGCAGGCCCTGCGGAAAGATGTCAAGTCCTGCAGGGCCCTTGTCTCTTGTGACAGAGCGTTCCACCAGGTTGAAGCTGCAGCCGAAAAAGCCCTGGCTCTAGTTGAGGCCAGCCTAACCTCTCTGTGGCCTGGGACCTTCAAGATGTTTTTATTTGAAGACCGTAAGTTCCTCTGTGGGGCATACCAGGAGAGGCAGTCCCGTAGGTACGAGGGTCCTAGGCCATATAGGGCTTTGAAGAGCTCGCTTATGCAACTTTGGAACAACATTTCGCCATAAGACTGCAATTATTGTTGTTGTTGCTGTTGTTGTTTCATTTATACCCCAGCCACTCTTGGTGGCTTACAACATATCTGTATTCTGGGGGAGGTGGGTGGAGACAGAAATATTTCTTAGAGATGGATTATGGTTTCATGTTCTTTTTTGGGGTGGGGGTGGGGGAACTTTCAAGTTGCAAAAGCAAACAAATTATACAGTGTTGTTCATCTCCAGGTGTTAAATGTATGGCTTGTACATACATTGGATTTACAGACCTCTGACCCTCCCAGTCGCCCTCCAGTGTCCAAATTCCAGTGCACAAGTGTATGTTAATAATTTATTTAATTTGTATACCACCCTTCAACATAAGATCTCAGGGCAATTCACAGAATAAAATACAAGATAAAAACAGAAGTAAATAATCAAAACAAAACAGTGAAACAATAACACTCCCCCTTTCCATAGGCACATATTAAAAGGCTGTAGAATATTAAATCAGTCAAAGGCTGAAGAGGAACACTTTTGCCTGGCGCCTTAAGATATATAATGAAGGTGCCAGAAGAACCGCCCTGGGGAGAGCATTACACAAACAGGGAGCCACTGCAGAAAAGGCCCATCCTTGTGTTGTCACCCCCACCCCCCAACCTCACAAGGAGGAGGGCACATGAAGACAGGCTTCACCTGACACCTGCAAAGTCTGGGTCAGTTTATATGGCCAGAGGTGGTCCTTGAGGTATTGTGCTCCATTTAAGGCTTTATAGATCAGATCCATCACTTTGAATTGGGCCCGGAATTTCATTGGCAGCCAGTACAGTCAGGCCAGGATCGGTGTAATATGCTCAAACCATATTGTCCCAGTGAGCAATCTGGCCACTGAATTCTGCACCAGCTGAAGCTTCTGAACCGTCTTCAGAGGCAGCCCTATGTATAATGCGTTGCAGTAATCTAGCCTATTGGTTACCAGAGCGTAGACAACAGTAGTTAGGCTATCCCTGTCCAGACAGGGGCATAGCTGGGCCACCAGCCAAAGCTGACTGAAGGCGCTCTGTGCCGCTGGGGCCACCTGAGCCTTGAGTGACAGCACAGGATCCAGGAGTACCCCCAAGCTACGAATCTGCTCCTTCAGAGGAAGTGTAACCCCATCAAGAGCAGGTGACCTCCCAGCCATCTGGTCCAGGGAACCACCCACTAACAGTGCCTCAGTCTTATCTGGATTGTGCTTCAGTTTGTTGGCTCTCACCCAGTTCATTACCAAGGCAATACACTGGTCCAGCACTTCCACTGCCTCACCTGCAGATGTAAAGGAGAAATAGAGCTGAGTCTCATCAGCATATTGCTAACAACATACGCTAACCCTCCGGATAACCCCACCCAGCGGTTTCATGTAGATGTTAAGTAGCAGGGAATAAAATTGAGCCCTGAGGAACTCCACATTGAATGCTCCATGGGGCTGAAAAGCATTCCCCAAGCATCGCCTTCTGGGAGCGACCATCCAAGTAGGACCAGAACCACTGCAAAGCAGTTCCACCCACCCCCAACTCAGACAGCTGCTCCAGAAGGATACCACGGTCAATGGTATCGAAAGCCGCTGAGAGATCAAGAAGAATTAACAGGGACAAGTTTCCCTTGTCTCTCTCTCGACAGAGGTCATCATACAGGGCGACCAAAGCAGTTTCTGTGCCAAAACCGGGCCTAAACTCCAATTGAAATGGATTTTTTTAAAAAATTCAGTTTCCTCAAAGAGCATCTGGATCATAGCTGTCAACTTTTCCCTTTTCTTGCGAGGAATCCTATTCGGAACAAGAGAATTTACCTTATAAAAAGGGAAACGTTGACAGCTATGATCTGGATCTGAAGCACAACCAATTATCTTTGTTTTCACCTACAGAATGTTCAAGGGTGTGTCATTTCTCCTCACACACACAAACACCCTTTTCTGTGTTCTTCCTTTCTCCTCCCTGCTATGGCGGCTCCTCCCTTTCTGAGAGGTGACCCACGTTTCACAATAGCCAATTTATTAGCAGGCCAGAAGCAGGCACTGCCTCGTTGCCACCACAGTTTCCATAGCAGCAGCTGCCCTGCTTTTTGTCTTGGCATGGGATATGTATTTCCCCACAGCAAGCTGGTGCATAGAAGAGAAAAGAACGTATTTGCAGACCTCTCTCTCAGCACTGGGAATTCAGTCACACCAGCATGCTTTGTGAGGAGGTACGGTAAGCCTAGAAAAGTCCCAGAGTTCTGGACGCTTCATTGCTGCAAGCGATTTCTCCCTTTAGAATGCAACTTGGGCTCACTTCCTCAGAGCAGCTGACCTCTGGAGCAGCTTACCCATGAGAATCTCTAGATGGGTCCCAGAAGGGTTTGGCACAAGGATGACCCTGTCTTTGCAAAGGCAGTTGAACGGCCACTATTTCGAGTGGGGTTCAGTCACATACCAATAGATTCAAGTGGCACAGTTCTGGTTCCTTGGGAGATGCAACAAACCTGATTCCCTGACCTTTTGCAGTCAGGAAAGTGACAGGAAAATACACTGGGAAGTGTGGGATAGCACTTCCTTTGATGCAATGTCAGTTTAAAGCACCCCTCCAGGAACTGTAGTTTAGCCTTCACAGAGCTACAATGCCCAGCAGCCTTCACAAACTACAGTTCCTAGAATTCTGGGGGAGGAGGGGAGGGATATGAAGGGATGGCATTTAACTGCCCCTCAAACAAATCAGAATGACTGCTCAATAGGCAGGTAATCTGCAAGTGCCCTCACCTTCACAAGCTGATTCTTGCACACCATTATTCTGCTATTTGCAATATCCCTTGGATCGCACACTGTTGGATTTTTTTTTTAATAATATTTTATTAAGATTTTCCATAACGTCACAAAAAGAAAAAAGAAAAATACAAAAATAATAAAGAAAAACAATTAAAAACAATTCAATTTTTCATAACATATCTTGCATTTGCTTGTTTCCCAGACCTCCCCACACCTCCCCTCTTTGTATTCCAATTCAATTTATTTATTCAGCAAATCCTTTCCCTCTTTACTTTATCCTTATCGTGATCTTAATATATTATACCTTTAAATTTTCACCTGTTAACATTCCGTTTTTACATATTCCTTCGTACCATTGTTACTAAAAACCCCTTAACCTCAATCCAACATCATTCTAACATTCATTAATTTTATAATATTTCTGTAATAGTCTTTAAATTTCTTCCAATCTTCCTCCACCAACTCTTCTCCCTGGCTTCGGATTCTGCCGGGATTGCACGCTGTTTGAATCCCAGCAGGAATTGATTTCAGGACGTCAGTAATAGATAAGCCCCTGCACAGTCCTCTGGGAGGTTTCAGAAAAACAGCACTCACTCATTATTCTTTAAAGTGTTTTGCAATGCCTTTGAAACCCACAATTTTAATCATTGTGCAACTGTGCAATTCCAAAGAAAAAACAAACACAAACATTTTAAATTGTCTTTAAACAGCTTTTAATTTAAGTTTTTCATGCAAATTCTAGAAATACGCCTTTGAAAGAGTACCAAATCTGACATTTCCAGTTCCGCATAGGTAAGTGTATCAGGTAAAGGAGATAATAAAAATTCAGGGATGGTTCCAGCAATGTGGATTCTGCAAACGCCCTGATGCTCAGTGTCTCTAAGTGTTGAAAATCTTAGTCATAAGGATTTCCCAAGTTCCAGCATTGTAGAAAAATCTCTATAGGCTGGGAAAGACAGGTTCGTGAGATCTCTCATTACGATCCTTTTTTTGTGTGTGTGGCTATGTTTGGTAACATGTCTTTTAGATCCCATGGTCTTCCTGGATCATCTGCCATTAACTTGGATCCATAGATCCCAATTCTGGATCTGTGTCTAAATCTACACAACTGGAGACAGACAAAAAGACTCGGCTGTGACCTTTCAGCTCTTCACATGTTGCTCCAGAATTGGAGAGGATTTGCAGGCGTGCCCTCCCAGCCCTGTCCTAGCAATAAACATTTCCCACATGGCTTCGCAGAAATTGAGTCCTTGGGATGGCCCAGCAAAGTTGCAGAAAGTTCTAGAAGAAGCCACCAGCCCTCTCAACCATTTTCTGCAGCAGAGCTGAAGAGGATCAACACGGACACGGCTCTTTCTCCAAAGCTTCTCTTTCCATCAAAGGTAAGAGAGCACCTTTTCTGCTGGGGCTTAGCCTGTCAGGTTTATCTGAGGTGCTCCTGGATCTCAGTCAGCAACCCACCTGCCTCTTTCTTTCTTTTTCCTCTTGATCAGACAGTTGTCAATGGGGCACCAGGACCGCTGGAGCTCAGCAGCTCAAGAGGCCGAGTGGGAGAATACAGCAGGGAACCCCTTCATCCCAAGCATCCCCAGAGAGCCAAGTCTATGAGTCCGCCACAAGTGCTCCGCACGAAAGGCAGCAGAATGTACGTGTGTCAGGCAAGGTGAAATATACTCGGAGTCCTGCAGTGATTTCATGCTCTTTATTGCAGTACAGTGGTGCCCCGCAAGACGAATGCCTCGCAAGACGGAAAACCCGCTAGACAAAAGGGTTTTCCGTTTTGGAGGTGCTTCGCAGGATGAATTTCTCTATGGGCTTGCTTCGCAAGACGAAAATGTCTTGAGATTCTTGCGATTTTTTTTCACTCCCCACCCCCTTTTTCTAAGGCACTAAGCTGCTAATAGCCTTTTAGCAGCTAATCTGCTAATCCCTTAAGCCTTTAATAGCCGCTAATAGCCGCTAAACCGCAATAGGGTTGCTTCGCAAGACGAAAAAACCGCTAGACAAAGAGACTCGCGGAACGGATTCTTTTCGTCTTGCAAGGCACCACTGTATATAAAACAGTGATTGAATTGCCCCTCCCCAAACCTCAGGCTTTATATACATTATTTACACAACGTCTGATTGGCTGATTCTGCTTCCCTCCTGGAGCCTGATTGGTCTTTTCCTGCAGACCAAATCAATGGTTGCATTCTAGGATCCTACTTGTCTATTGTTCTAGGATCCAAGGTTAGTACATAACACAAGGTCAAAGTTCTGCTTTCAAAATCCTTCTTAGGAAAGGAAGCATTAAGGTACAAGATGTTGTGATGGCCAGCAATTGAAATGGCTTTAAAAGAGGATTAGACACATTCATGGGGGAGAGGGCTATCAGTAGCTTCTAGTTATGATGGCAGCAGTGCTTCTGAACAGTAGTTGCTGGAAATCATAACTGGGGAGAGGGCTTGTGAATTCAGGTCCTGCATGCAAGTTCCCATATGATCCTTGAGAGCCAGTGTGGTGTAGTGGTTGAGAGTGTAGTGGTTGAGAGTGTAGTGGTTGAGAGCGGTAGTCTTGTAATCTGGGGAACCGGGTTCGCGTCTCCGCTCCTCCACATGCAGCTGCTGGGTGACCTTGAGCCAGTCACACTTCCTTGAAGTCTCTCAGCCCCACTCACCTCACAGATTGTTTGTTGTGGGGGAGGAAGGGAAAGGAGAATGTTAGCCACTTTGAGACTCCTTAAAGGGAGTGAAAGGCGGGATATCAAATCCAAACTCTTCTTCTTCTTCTTCCTCTGTCTATCTCCACAGTCAGAGGCAGGAAGCTTCTAAATATGGTTCCTGGAAGCTGCAGGAGGGGAGGTTGCTATTGTGCTAAGGTCCTGCTTGTGTGCTTCCTACAGGCATAAAATTGGAGGAGACCCAAAGAGCCGGGCTCAGGGCAGCTAACACCAATAAAATCAAAGTAAAAACACACCATATTTTTTGCCCTATAAGACGCACTTTTTCCCCTCCAAAAATGAAGGGGAAATGTGTGTGCATCCTATGGGGTGAATGCAGGCTTTCGCTGAAGCCTGGAGAGCGAGAGGGGTCGGTTCGCACCGACCCCTCTCGCTCTCCTGGCTTCAGGAAGCTCTCCGCAAGCTGTGGAAGCCTGTGAGAGTTCCCGCCGGGCTCCCTAGGCTTGCGGATAGCAGCCTGCATCTAGAAGCCTCGGGCTTCAGTTCCCCGACCTGGTTTGGAGGCTGGCGGTGGGAGAAGCGTGCTTCTCCCCGCCGCCAGCCCCACAAGCTTGGGGGACAGCGTGGAGGTGGAACTCCGCCATCCCGCTGTTCCCCAACCTGGTTTGGGCTTCAGGCAGATATCCGCAAGGCGTGGGAGCCCGGCGGGAAGTCGTGCCGGTCTCCCAAGGCTTGCAGAGAGCTGCCTGTTCTGGGGGCTGGGGGGGAAATAAATTTTTTTTTCTTTATTTCCCCCCTCCAAAACTAGGTGCGCCCTATGGGCTGGTGCACCCTATGGGGCGAAAAATACGGTAATAGGGGGGAAAGGGGGGGGCGGAAGAAAAGAAAAAAAACCAATTTAAAATACAGGTTAAAATGCAGCCTCATTTTAAAGTAGCTGATAAATCAAGACCATAAGGGGAGGGAAACATAAGGGTCAGACCGAGTCCAAACCAAAGGCCAGGCAGAATAGCTCCGTCTTGCAGGCCCTGCGGAAAGATGTCAAGTCCAACGCCCTGAAATGAAGGATTGACTCTGGCAGGCCACTTGTTGGACTAGATAGGCCTTTGGGCCTGATCCAGCAGAGATCTCCTTATGTTCTTCCTTGTTCTTCTCAGAGATATACCAGATGGTGCAGAACACCATAGCTCAACCGTCGGAAGAAGGCATTATATCTACCGCCTTCCAAACTGGAATACAAGGGAGGATAGTCCCACACAGCCACTAGCTAGAAGGAGACAGAGCTGCTCAGAGTTGGACCTGCGAGCATCTTTACCAGAAGAGCTGCCAAGGAACATTGAGGCTGGAGAAACCTGGTCCGTGAGGAACCTTGAGCTGGAACTCAACATGATGCTCTTTGAGCTGCTCTCCCTGAAGCAGAAGGTAATGTGGGGTGTTGTGCACAGTTTTGGGTGCTGTGCCTCAGAAACGAGAGAGATTAGAAAAGGGCAAACACGCAAACAGGCAGGTAGAACAACTCGTCTCTGGGGAAAATTTGGGCTTTCTAGTTTCGGGGGAAAGCCTAATGTGAGGTTTGGAGAAAGAGGCTAGAGAGACATTTTTTTTGTTTGTTTTTATAATAATATTTATTAGAAATTTAACAGTTACAAAAAGAAAAAAAGAAAAAACAATAAAGAATTTAACAAACAATACATCAAAGATAAAAAGAAAAAGAAAAAAATACATCAAAACAACAAGAAAAACAAAAACATTTTAAAAAACACATCCAATTTCCATATCTTTACCTTTCATTTACTTGTTTCATCGACCTCCTCACACCTCCCTTTTTTGTATTCTAGTTCAATTTAGCTATTTCAGCAAATCCTTTCCATCTTTCTCAATCTTTTTTTTTTGTTGTTCTATAATTTGTCTAACACAATCTAACTTTAAATTTTCCACTTTAGCCCATTAACAATCAGTTTTTACTTAATTCTTTATAACATTTCTGCTAAAACCATGTAACATCATTCCAGCATTCTTCTAACATTCATTAATTTTGCAGTATTTCTGTAAATATACTTTAAATTTTTTCCAATCTTCTTCCACCGACTCTTCTCCGTGGTCTTGGATTCTGCCAGTCATTTCCGCCATTTCCATGTAGTCCATCAGCTTCATCTGCCATTCTTCCCGGGTAGAGAGACATTTTTGGAGGCCATCTGTAATGGATGCCTTAATTGAGATTCCTGCTTTGCAGGGGGTTGGACTAGATGAGCCTTGGGGTCCCTTCCAACTCTGCAATTCAATGTTTCTATGGTCCTTTGAATGTTGGGATATTCAGAACAGGTAGAAGAAAACACTTCTCCACGCAGCACGTAGTTAAACTATGGAATTTGCTCCCAGGAACCGTAGTGATGGCTCTGCAAGGCCCTGGCTAAGTGCCTCTCACCTGGGAACACAGTCTGGGACCTCCTTCGTTTCATGCAAATGGGTCTTAATGCACAGTTTGCCTCCGAAATCTCCTCTGACCCCTTGCCTTTTCCACAGCAGATGGAGAGCTCTTTCGCTCACATAGAAAAGGAGAAGCAGTGGTTGGAAATGACTTGCTCAGAAGACAGGAAGCCCAAAGGAGACCTGGATGATAAGTGAGTAGGGTCCTCCCAGGGCGTAACCTCAAGAAAACTGCTGCACAACAAACTTGATGAAGCTAAGCAGCCTGGAGGGGAGTCCCACGCATGAGTTCCATGGAAGAAAAGCAGGATATAAATACATTTGAGTTGGGGGAAAACAAAAAAACGAGGGAATATAATAATAATAATATAATAATATCTTTATTGGGACGCGGGTGGCGCTGTGGGTAAAAGCCTCAGTGCCTAGGGCTTGCCGATCAAAAGGTCGGCAGTTCGAATCCCCGCAGTGGGGTGCGCTCCCGTTGTTCGGTCCCAGCGCCTGCCAACCTAGCAGTTTGAAAGCACTCCCAGGTGCAAGTAGATAAATAGGGACCGCTTACTAGTGGGAAGGTAAACGGCGTTTCCGTGTGCGGCTCTAGCTTGCCAGAGCAGCGATGTCACGCTGGCCACGTGACCCGGAAGTGTCTGCGGACAGTGCTGGCTCCCAGCCTGTAGAGTGAGATGAGCGCACAACCCTAGAGTCTGTAAGACTGGCCCGTACGGGCAGGGGTACCTTTACCTTTACCTTTAATATCTTTATTGTCATTGCCCCCTTCGGGGACAACGAAATTACGAAATCATAGATTAGTCTGAATTATTATAGAATC
This sequence comes from Podarcis tiliguerta, assembly GCF_965153285.1. NCBI lineage: Eukaryota > Metazoa > Chordata > Lepidosauria > Squamata > Lacertidae > Podarcis > Podarcis tiliguerta. Next base: position 70,747,250 of record NC_139542.1, on the reverse strand, counting down.
ACAGAATTGTAGAGTTGGAAGGAACCCTGAGGGTCATCTAAGTACAACCCTCTGCAATGCAGGAATGTCAGCTAAATAACCTCTGACAGATGGTCATCTATCCTCTATATAAAAACCTCCAACGAAGGAGAGCTTTTCGAGGGTTCCATTCTACACTTGAAAAGCTCTTGGCACCAGAAAGTTCTTCCTAATGCTTACTGTTAATGGCTGATTCCCTTCCAAGAAAGAAGGCTCGCATGACCAGTTGACACTGGTCCATTAGAGCAAGTGGGGCCCTTGCTGCCCCTCTAAGCTTGGTCCTCAGTAAGCCCCTGCCTCCCTACTTAACTATTATTATTGCATTCATTCACATCCTCTCTTTTTTCCTGACAGGGACTCAAAGCAGCTTATAGATAAAACAGAAACAGCTAAAAGCATAGGAAAAAAGAAATTGTTAAAAAAACAATTAAATATTAACATATCTAAGATCTATTAAAACATACAGACGCTTCAGGTTACAGACTCCGCTAACCCAGAAATAGTACCTCAGGTTAAGAACTTTGCTTCAGAATGAGAACAGAAATCACGTGGTGGTGGCGGCTTGGCAGCAGCGGGATGCCCCATTAGCTAAAGTGGTACCTCAGGTTAAGAACAGTTTCAGGTTAAGAACGGACCTCCAGAACGAATAAAGTTCTTAACCCGAGGTACCACTGTACAGATAATTACAATAAAAACATCACAGCACCAGCCCTTTCCTTAAAAACAGTCAGTTCCCAAAGGCCCTGTTGGAATATAACAGTCTGTGCCTGCCAGCAGAAGTTGGGCGTAGCGTGGCGGGGGCCGGGGTGGGGTGGGGGGACGTAGTCGCATGGTTTTGAGGATCCTGAGTCAGGTACTTCAGCGCAGGATTCCCTGCCCTGCTTGCCGTCAGGGGTCTCTGGGCTCCCCCTGAATGGGTGGGCAGGCAGGCAGCGCAGCCTCATGAACCCTCTGTGCCCAGCGCCTGCCCAGTACTTTGTGCCTGTCCCTATTTTCATTGGAGAAATGTTGGAGGGAATGATTTCTGCAGAGCATGTAAATGGTATGTTCTGGGTACTGCAAACCTAGGAAACAGGAATGAACTATTCTTAGCATGTATGGATGTGCCTGCCTTTTAGGCTCTTCAGTTTGGAAACAGAGCTGGTAAAGGCCAGATCTTCTGTAGGCATAAGGAACCATGGATCGCTCTCATCCCCGGGCTCCAATCAGAACGCCACTGTGGTAAGCATGGCTTCCTAAAATTGACCTCAGCCGGGGTGTGTGGGTATGTCTGGACCTAGCATAGGATCGGACATAGATAGGTTATCATGTTTAAAATTGCAAGAATTCACAAAAGGTGGTGTATGGGCACAGAATTTAGTGTCCTAGGAATCACAGCCTTCAGTTAAAAAACAAAGTTTCTAGTCTTCATGAAAGCACAGATATATTTGAAAGCATCTGAGTGATGCCTCTTGAAATCTAAGAAGGCCGATTCCCAGTTGTTGGAAGGGGGGTGGCTTTGGTTCCTGCATAACTTCTTACCCCCTCCGCACAACAATCAAAACCAGAGTGAATGATGAAAATAAGAAAGATTGCTTACTGAATTCAGATCACAGAATTCATCCCTGTTAGGATATAGTTCCGTTGTACCTTAAAAGGGAACAGGCATGACTGTTGTGTGTCACATGCCTGTTTACATTCCAGCAGTCTGCTGGGAACTTCCGTTTTGTATATTGCTTTTGCTCTGCTGTTTGCTGGACAGGAAGGGAAGCAGACATGCTTTTTCCTTTGTTCCTGAACTGAATAAATGCTGTAAATATACTTACACATGGCTCTGTCTGCCACTGCTGTTGCAAGAAGATTTATTCACTCTGCTGATAAAGTGTGCCAAGTCTCTAAATGTATCTGAGGCTCGTGTCGCTGTTTGATGCTGTTCCAAGGGAGACCGGTGATCGCCCGGCTGCTGGCTGCTGGCTGCTGGCTGGAGCCAGCTGGGGGCCTGCCTGATGCCCCCGTCTCCCCGGCAGTATCCCAACAATCCCTACTCCCATGCAGAATTTGGGTTGCTTGGCAGCATAATTTTCATTTTCCTTAGCACAAAATCCATGCGGCCCTGCTCATCAATGTCAGAAGCCCCATTGCTACAAATATAATGTCCTTATTGATGATGGGTTAAGGTGTTAGGGGTTAAGGTGTGATGTTCTATTGTGTTGTTGCGGTTGTTGTGTTTCTGTATATTCAGCTGGAAGCCCTGACTGGGCAACCCAGTCAGATGGTTGGGGTACAACTCGTTATCATCATTATAATGTTTCAAATGTATTTAAAAACCACAGAAGTCATTCAAATGCACTCTTGATTTCCAGGAAGAACTGGTCAGCCTTCAAAGCAGCCTGTTGGCTCACGAAAGCCACATCAAGGCCCTAGAAGAAAAACAGGGGGAGATGGGGCAGAAGATGGAAACTGCAAAAGAGGTTTGCCAAGGAGACTGCAGAGCAGCTAAGATATAGAGTTGCAGAGGGACACACACTGTACATTTCAAGCACACAACATCCCCCCAACATTCCTGGGTCCTATATTCTATTAAGGGGGCTGGGAATTTGCAGTTCTGTGAGGTGGGGAACTATAGTTCTCAGAGGCCAGGAACTACAGTTCCCAGGATATAAAGCCACATGCTTTATACACGTGTTAAATGTGCTTTAAATGTATGGTATGAATGTGACCTATGCTTGGGGAAGGGCATGTTGCCTCCTTAGTCCCCTGCAAAAGTACTTTTCCCTAATTCTGCAAACATTGGGGTTCCTCCAAGTCTGCTGATACCTCCCTCTTGTTTCTCAGTAGCCCCGTTTTGGCTACATACCGTATTTTGTGCCCCATAGGACGCACCGGCCCATAGGACCACCTAGGTTTTTGGGGGGGAAATAAAGAAAACAATTTTTATTCCCCCCCCCCCCCAGGTGCGGGGCTGGAAGAACCAGGTCAGGGAACAGCGGGAAGGCGCGCTCCGCCTCCCGGCTGTCCCCCGAGCTTGTGGGGTTGGTGATGGGGAGACGTGCGCTGAGCCCGGGACTGCAGGCAGCTCTGCGCAACCCTCGGAGCCGGTCTCCCGAGGGTTGCGCAGAGCTTCCTGAAGCCTGGAGAGCGAGAGGGGTCGGTGTGCACCGGCCCCTCTCACTCTCCAGGCTTCAGCAAAAGCCTGCATTCGCCCCATAGAATGCAAACACATTTCCCCTTCATTTTTGGAGGGGAAAAAGTACGTCCTATAGGGCGAAAAATACGGTAGCTGTTGTCACTAAGTGGTGGTATATAGTTTTACACACCACCCCAATTTATGAGTGGCAAGAGATTCTGGGCTATCCAGGCTTCCGTTTCCTTGGAATGAAGACCAGCGGTGTCTTTATGATATATGCTTTATTTACACAGGGGTACAACCTGAGATTAAGATGGAGGGGCTCACAGAATTAACAGCCCAATAGATCTTGCTTCTCCATTAGTCTAAGCTTTGGATCCATCACGAAACAAAAAGTCCTCTGTGTCCCCAGCTTCCAGCTCTGCTCACACTGGCTATTGTCCCCCTACCTAGCAGATAGTTGAGGGGGCAAAGGAGAGGGCCAGCCTTTGGCTAGAAGGGCCCCATCACTTAGTTGCAGATCTTGAAACCTAGCTCATTGTTTGGGGACACTGATAAGAACAAAAGAAGAGCCAAGGGCCCATTGAGTCAGGCGTCCTCTTCTCACAGGGGCCAGCCACATGCCCGCTTTGGGAATCCTGTTATTAAATATACCAAGAAAAAAACAAACCAAGAACTCAGGCCAATGTAAGTTTCAATAGTGGGAGTAGTCCCTACTCACAAATAAATAATCAATTTTAACAAAAACTCATCCATTCAAAAGTATGTATTCTGATAAGGATTACAAACTCAAATAGAGATTACAAACTCTAACAGAGATTACAAACTCCAACTCATAAAGATATGTATAACACAATAATTTGTTAGTAAGGTAAAGGTAAAGGTACCCCTGCCCATACGGGCCAGTCTTGACAGACTCTAGGGATGTGCGGCCATCTCACTCAAGAGGCCGGGGGCCAGCGCTGTCCGGAGACACTTCCGGGTCACGTGGCCAGCGTGACATCGCTGCTCTGGCGAGCCAGCGCAGCACACGGAAACGCCGTTTACCTTCCCGCTAGTAAGCGGTCCCTATTTATCTACTTGCACCCGGGGGTGCTTTCGAACTGCTAGGTTGGCAGGCGCTGGGACCGAACAACGGGAGCACACCCCGCCGTGGGGATTCGAACCGCCGACCTTTCGATCGGCAAGCCCTAGGTGCTGAGGCTTTTACCCACAGCACCACCCGCGTCCCACTAATAATTTGTTACAGAATTAGAAATAAGAGTTTATGCTTAGAGACAAGTTCATGCTAGTCCATAGTCAGATTTGACGTGAAGGTCTTAGTTTCAATGACTGTGCAGAAGTCAGAAGTTAATTATGGATCAGAAACCAGGACAGGGCCCTGTTTCGATGTATTCACCTTCATCAGCTAGAAGTATCAAATATTACATGAAAACACATTTAAATTCTAGATTACCATAGATTATAAAGCAGTCATAAATTATATAGCATTTGGTTCCTTACCTTATTTTTAAAGGGTCATGTAAGTTTGAAGACTTCCGGATGAATATATCCTGTTATTTTCTACATTTCTCTGAGATAGCAACTGAAAATAATATTAATAATAATGACATGTGTTGAATCAAATTAAAAACTTTAAGGCAGCATATAATCATATGATTCCTCAACTACGTGTGGGTAGATCAACGTATATCTTGTGCTTTTCTGTGTGTTTTCAATTTGGAAGTGAGCCTGTTACCTTTTATATGCACTTAAAGGGGTAGATGAGATTCCCTAGATCTTCTTAAAGGCATAGAGTTCTAAAGTTCAGAGGACAGCTACAGTTTAATTTAAAGGTCTTAAAGAAATGATGTATAATCCTGATAGCTATTCAGACCCATAGGGGTCATGGTCTTAAGTAAATGGATGTACTGGACTTCCTGTTGTAATAACAGTCTATTGATATCTCTCCGATTGAATGGGTCTAACTAGGTTTCCAGATAATGAAAATTACAAAAGCATCTTCCTGGTGTTTCTGTTGTATGTAGTGTTCTACTAGTGGGGTGTGTCCCTGTAAGAAGTTGTACATTGGCAAGAGTACCAGACCGATAAAACTACGCATAAATGAACATCGCTCATGAATCTGTGGATAAATGCCAGCTCCCTCGGCCTGAAAGCGAGATGAGCACCGTACCCCATAGTCACCTTTGACTGGACTTAACCGTCCAGGGCTCCTTTACCTTTACTGCCCACTCTGGGGACCTCTGCGTTAAGCCAGAGGGTAGGGCAGAGGGGCGCTGGGAATGAGTTTATGGAACCAAGGTGGACCCTGAAAGTCTGGGAACTGCTGGTCCATGCACTCTTCACTCTGACGAAATATGTTCGAATGACATTTTGAGGGGGAAATGTGCTGCTTTGCCTGACAGGAGAAGGATCGGTTGGAGGAGAAAGTGAGGGAGCTCAGCCTGAAGTTGGAATCTGCCCTTTATGACTGGGAGAGACTCCTCCAGGTATGGGGTCTGGGCAGGACATTAGCTAGGGGGTGTTGAGGTGGGCCCCGCCAGGGGCGCAGGCAATGGGGGGGGAGCACAAAATTGGCTAAAAATATGTCCATAAATATAAACAATTGATTATTGCCTCATAAGAAATGGTTTTAAATAGAGGGTGAATTGAATGGGTGGGAGGGAGGGGGTTGAGCTATAGCGTTTCGATCCTGCCAGCCGCTTTGCTTTCATTTTGATGAAGAAGAGTGAGCAGTAAATTATTACCATAACAACCATAGCGACTGTCCTGCAGGAGAAGGTGGCTCTCTACCAGGAGGTCCAACATCTCACCTTGGAGCTGGAGCATGCACGGAAACAGGAAGGCTCCGACGACCAAGTCTCAGCCCTCCATTCGGAGCTCGTCTGTGCCAAGACCCAAGTCAACCACCAGGACAAGGAGAAGGTTCTCATGGAGGAGGAGCTGGAGTCCACCAGACAGGTGAGTTCCCCCATTCTGGCCCATTCTCCAGCTGTGGGTGGGATCCATGAAACCAGTGGCGTAGCGTGGGGGGTGCAGGGGGGGCCGGCCGCAGCGGGCGCAACATCTGGGGGGGCGCGCGCTCGCACTCGTAGCTCTCTGCCCCTACCTGGCTCACTCACTCTCTCTCACTGCAGTGCTGGCTGTGCGAATCCGATCCGAGCTGCCGGGTCGCCGCCCACTGTGGAGGGGAGGGTGCCAGGCGTGTGGTGCGGAGAGAGAGCGAGGGATTATCTGGGGGAGGGACAGTGCAGCGGGGGGGGGGCACAAATTACTTGCCTTGCCCCGGGTGCTGACAACCCACGCTACGCCACTGCATGAAACACCTACATCACTCTCAGTTCCTTGGAGAAGAAGGTGGGGGGGGGAATGCAATACATTATATTAAATTGCTTCACCCACTTCTGTCTCTGGCCACGCACTGCTGGCATGCAACCCCTCCCCTGGAAAGGAATGTGCTCCTCACACTGAAAAATGTTCTCCATCCCTGAAAGATTACTATTATTAACTACAATTTATCACCCGCCCTTCGTCCTAAAGTCCCAGGACAGGTTATAAGAGTTAAAACACAGCAGTAATATTAATGCACAATATCACACAACTTCAAAAAACAGTATCAAAAAAGATACATATGAATCAGCTCTGTATAGGTACACCCAGTGGAGACGCAGGACAGGGCCTTCTCAGCGGCTGCTCTCAAGCAACGTTGGAACTCCCTGCCAAGGGAAGCCAGACTGGCTCCCTCCTTGCTGCCAGCAAGTGAAGACTTCCTTGCTCCAAAAAGGTCTTTGGGGAATGACTGTTTTTAAGGAAAGGCTAGGTGCCGTGCTGTTTTTATTGTAATGATCTGTATGTTTTAATAGGTATCACACACACAAACAAACACTCACACACAATTTTAATTCTAATTAGTGTTTAATTGTTTTTTAATGATTGTGTTTTTCTGTTTTTAGCTATTTCTATTTTATCTGGCATCTTAAGTCCCTGTCTGGGAAAAAGCTAGGCTATATATTATATTATATTACCATTTTATATTCTAATAATATTTTCATAGGTGGACAGTTGTGGTTAGGTAGCGATCTGGCCCTGTGCCCAACTGTTCACTAGATGAGCAGTTCTACCCAGAAGGTCTTGAGTTTACCAAGTGGCCATGTGCATTCGCCTGGAAGGGTCTCCGGGCCAAGTGAATAGAGCAAAGGCCTTGCAATCTCCCTTGCAGGCGTGCAAAACACTCTCTTCCGAAGCAGCCGAGAGCCGCCAGAGGCTGGAAGCCTCCCTGGAGAAGCTCCATCGCTCCGAAGCGGAGAAGAAGATCCTTGAGAGCCGCATCCAGGCGCTGGAGAATGAGCAGAGCCAGATGCTGGAAGAGGCGGAAGGAGCCTCTCTGAGTCAAGAGGACAGGAGGAAGCTGCAGGAAGAGGTGAAGGCTCTCCAGGAAACCTGTGCGAATCTCAGGTACCTGGCAGGAAACACTGGGAGATGGCCTTTTTCCTGAGCTGCTGCTTTCCTCCAATTAACCACTCCAGTCACAATGTTTAATATGGCTTTTATATGGTCAAAGCAACAGCAGCTGTTGCGAACCCTCCAGGAGTAGAGTCCAAAGGACTGTTAGCCACACAGACTTCCAGAGAGGCATTCCCTCCCCTTAGCTTTGCATGTGCACAGGAATTACCGTATTTTTCGCCTTATAGGACGCACTTTTCCCCCTCCAAAAATGAAGGGGAAATGTGTGTGCGTCCTATGGGGCGAATGCAGGCTTTCGCTGAAGCCTGGAGAGCGAGAGGGGTCGGTGCACACCGACCCCTCTCGCTCTCCAGGCTTCAGGAAGCTATCCGCAAGTCTTGTGGATAGCTTGCCGCAAGTCTTGCAAGGCTTGCGGGCAGCAGCCTGCAGCCCAAAAGCTCGGGGGACAGCGGGGAGGCGCAGCGCCGCCACCCCGCTATTCCCCGACCTGATCTGGAGGCTGGCGGGGGGGTGTGGAGAAGCAAGCTTGCTTCTCCCCCCTGCCAGTCCCACAAGCTCGGGGGACAGCGGGGCAAGCCGCTTGCTTCTCTCCCCCCCCCTACCAGCCCCAGAAACTCAGGGGACAGCGGGGCAAGCCGCTGCCCCACGGAGGCTAGAGAGGCTGTCCCTGAAGGCAGAAGAGGGAGACGGAGCACTCCGTCTCCCTCTTCTAGCTTGGGGATGGCTGCGCAAACCTGGGGGGGAAATAAAAATTTTTTCCTTGATTTCCCCCCCAAAAAACTAGGTGCGTCCTATGGGCCGGTGCGTCCTATAGGGCGAAAAATACGGTAAGTCACGTTCCAGAGGGAAAGTGTGCCTGTATTATCAGAGCTGGATGCCTGAATTAGCAAGAAGAATTTGATGTCTACTTTCCATCAGTTTGGCTCAAGGCTGAGTTTTCCCTGCACAAATGTCCTTGACACTTCCTTAATACAGTCTGTGGAAGCCTATTCTCTTAGCTGTAGTCCCCCTATCAGTATATATAGCAGAGCTTTCCAAACTTTTCCTGTTGGGGGCACACTTTTTAGACATGCATCATTTCGTGACGCAGTAATTCAGTTTTATTAGCAAACTGAAGGTTAAACTACCCCCTTTCCAGCTCTGGGAGGAGTGTGGGGGAGCAGCCATGCCACACACTTGCACACTGCAGTCAACACAATGACATATCGTGACACACAGTTTGGAAAGCTCTGGTATACAGCAATTTGTTGACCTTCTACAGTAGTAAATATTAGGAGATGGCAGAGATCCAGCAGCCTGATATTCTGCTTTTCGGGGAGTGGTTTTTTTTTTGTACATTCCTCTGTCACAAGAGGGCAAAGTCTTGTTCTCTGCTGCCCAGAGGCAGGGATGGGGCAGAAATTGAGTTCAAAGTAGCTTAGACTGAGAGAATGATTCAAGGTCATGAAGCGAGCTTAACAACCAAGGCGAGGTTTGTAGCTGCTATTTGGTTATTAGTTGCTTATTTATTAAAGTGTTATACACAGCAAAATTGTGAAAATAAAACCTCAAAGCGGTTTACAAAGAGACTAAAATGATAACATTACCTGTTAAAAACAACTCTCAAAATCAGTCAAAAGATTAACTCAGCAATTGGCTAAAAACGTATTGAAACTTTCATCAACTTTCTAAACATCTGCCTAAGCAACAATATTTTTAGCAGGTGCTGGAAAGAGTACAGTGAAGGTTCCTGCCTGATATCAACAGGCATGGAGTTCCAGAGATAGCTTTCTTACAATTGTAGAATGGGTATTACGTGGCAGGTGTAAAAACGCCAGTTCCAGCAATTGAAGTACTCAGATACAGGGGGGCTATAATTGGGAATATGGGGAAATGAGATCTCAAGTCGTTCAGGATTTATATACTAATCGTAACACCTTGAACTTGGTCTGGTGGCAAATTGGCAGGCAGTGCAGATCTCTGAGCACAGGGGAAATATGCTGACCAGACCTCCCCTCTCTCAGCCGTAACCCTTCAGCATCCTGCACTGACTGCAGCTTCTGGACCAAGAGCAAAGGAAGCCCCACATGGGGCTTGAAGTAACCCCTGTCACCACGAGGTCAGAAAGCGAGCGAGTGCCTGCCTTGTCCCCTCTGGTTCTTGCAGGGAATCCTGGAGGCTCGTACAGAGAGAGAAGGACCTGCTGCAGGCTCGTACCCTGGAGCTAGAAGCAGCTCTGCAAGCCAAGCAGGAGGAGGTGGGCAGCCAGATGGAGCACATCCCCCGGGACAGGAGAGGTCGACAAGGGCAGCGGACCGTAGCCTCAAAGACCAAGGAGGAGGAGATGCAGAACATGAGTGCCCCAGGCCTCTCTGCCAAGGTGTGGGGCTGCTGGGGAGACGACACTCTGCTAAGGCTGTTGCCTTTTTCTTCCCTTCTGCTACTGCAGGGGTGGGGAACTCCAGGGCAGTGGCGGACCTTGGGGGTCAGCAGTGCCCCATGCAACTCCTAAATTTGGCACCCCCCCAACTCTTGTGCTCCATGCAAAATCAGTTGCGGCGCCCTCTGAAGCCCCCAAGGCTTGGCACCCAGTGCAACAGAACGGGTAGCGCTCTCCTGAATCTGGCTCTGTGCAGGGAGACTTCTGGGGGGCTTGCTATCTAGCCACCAGGATTCTCTGCAAGCCAGGCCTCTCCCTGGCCCTACTTCACAGGCTCTTGGAGCCGGGAGGTCCAGCTTTTCATACCAAGCGGGCCTCAAGAAGGCTTTGACACGGAACCCGCAGGCGCTTTCTATGCCAGAGACATCACACCTCTTTCCCAAAGCCCAGCGCCTCCTTACCAGGCTTTGGGAAGGTAGCATTGGGGCTGGGGGAGGCGTCAAATGTTGCCAAGGGCCACCCCAAAAGGCCTCCAGGCCTGCATGCTGCCCTCGGGCCGCATATTGGACCCCCCTGTCCTGAAGTGCTTTTGTCTGGCTCAGTGGCATAGCGTGGGGGGTGCAGTGGGGGCCGGCCGCACCGGGCGCAACATCGGGGGGGGGGCGTGCGCTCGCACTCGCAGCTCTCTGCCCCTACCTGGCTCACTCACTCTCACTGCAGTGCTGGCTGTGCGAATCCGATTCGAGCCACCGGGTCGCCGCCCACTGTGGAGGGGAGGGTGCCAGGCGTGTGGTGCAGTGCGGAGAGAGAGCAAGGGACTATCTGGGGGAGGGACAGTGCAGTGGGGGGGGGGCAAATTACTTGCCTTGCCCCGGGTGCTGACAACCCACGCTACGCCACTGGTTTGGCTGGAAATATGTCCTGGAGCTCTGACCCTGCCTTCTGCTTGAGTGTGCCAGCTGAGCAAAGGAATAATTTGCATCTGTTGCTCCACCCACTTTTGCTCCAGGCCCCGCCCACCACTGGCATGTGATCCCCGGAAGGTTGCCCTGATGGGAAGGCAGCCCTCCAACCCTAAAGGCTTCCCTGTCCCTTTGCGAGCGCCTTTAGCCAGAGCCTGTCTTGTTGAAATCTGAACGGGTGAAGCTTTTCCGCTCTCTCTGGCCACAGCCAGCCCAGCTTCCCCCACAGAGCCCTTGCAGTTGTAGTTTCCCCACCTCAGGGCTATAGTTTCCAGCACCCTAAACAAATACCATTCCGAGAATTCTTTGAGGAACCGTGTTCTTTCTGTGTACGGCATGGATGCGACCAAGGAGAAGCTTCCCTTGCTTTTAAGTCATAGAACTGCAGAAATCCTTTAGGCCAGCTTGCAGCAAACTGTTAAGGGGGTAAGGAGTGCCATGTTTTGCTGGGAGTTGTCAGTAGCCCTCTCCTCCATTAATTTCTCCAGTCCTCCTTTACAGGCTGGCGGCCACCACTGCCTCATGTGGCAGGGAGTTCCATAGTTTAACTGTGTGCCATGTGAAGAAATGCTGCCTCCCTAATCCATCTTGAGTCTTTTCCAACATTCAGCTTCATTGGATGCTCATGAGTTCCAGTATTATGAGAGAGGGAAGGAAACTGTCCTCTGTCCACTCTCTCCATGCCATGCATCATCATCATCATTATTATTATTATTATTATTATTATTACTACTACTACTATTTATTTGTACCCCTCCCATCTGGCTGGGTTTCCCCAGCCACTCTGTGCGGCTTCCAACAAAGATGAAAAATACATTAAAATGTCACACATTAAAAACTTCCCTGATGTCAGGTAGTTGTTTATCTCCTTGACATCTGATGGGAGGGCGTTCCACAGGGCGGGCGCCACTACCGAGAAGGCCCTCTGCCTGGTTCCCTGTAACTTGGCTTCTCACAGTGAGGGAACCGCCAGAAGGCCCTCAGAGCTGGACCTCAGCGTCCGGGCAGAATGATGGGGGTGGAGACGCTCCTTCAGGTATACTGGACCAAGGCCATTTAGGGCTTTAAATGTCAGCACCAACACTTTGAATTGTGCTCGGAAACGTACTGGGAGCTAGTACGGTGTTATGTGGTCTCGACGGCCGCTCCCAGTCACCAGTCTAGCTGCCGCATTCTGGATTAGTTGTAGTTTCCGAGTCACCTTCAAAGGTAGCCCCACGTAGAGCGCATGGCAGTAGTCCCTAGGAACCTCTGCCATGTGGCATCTTCCTCGCCTTCAGGAAGGAGTCTCTTGCAGTCCCACCAGGAGATACCTGCGGGGACAGAAACTGGGACCTTCTGCTTGCAAGGCAGACACGGCGCCGCTGAGCTGTGTCTCTTCCCTCACCTTTAGCCTCACTGCTAAGCCTGTGTGGGGCCCCCAGGTTGTCCTTGAGGGCTTTGGGAAGGCAGGTGCAGAGCATGGCAGGGCAGGCTTGGGAGGGTTGCTGTGGCTGCCACAGCACCCAGCTGGGTTGCTGAAAACCCCAAGGCCTCCCACTTCCAGAAGCCGAGATCCGTGAAAGAGACGGGAGCTAGAACAGAGCCCTGCCATCCTCCGGCCTCACTGCCCACACAGGTCCATTTCCTCCCCCAGGAACAGAGTCAGGACTCGGAAGCGAAAGTCACCAGGAGCCCCCAGGGAGAGCAGGAGAGCCTGAGGCGGCAGCATCAGCTGGTGACCGAGCAGGTAGGCATTACCTCTGTCATCGCCCCTCCTCACCTTTGCCTCTTCCTCCCTGACTCACCATGTTCTTCACGGCTCTTTGGAGAGCCAAGGAGGAGGGAAATGTCATCCTGGGAGCGTTCACAAGGTGTGTGTGTACTGATGCTCAAGAGCCTCTTTTGACTCATCTGCCCACCACTTCCTGCTCTGAAGTATGAGCATGAGTCCACTTGGTGCTATATTCATTGTTTTGTTTAGTCGTGTCCGACTCTTTGTGACCCCATGGACCAGAACACGCCAGGCACTCCTGTCTTCCACTGCCTCCCGCAGTTTGGTCAAACTCATGCTGGTAGCTTCGAGAACACTACCCAACCATCTCGTCCTCTGTTGTCCCCTTCTCCCTGTGCCCTCCATCTTTCCCAACATCAGGGTCTTTTCCAGGGAGTCTTCTCTTCTCATGAGGTGGCCAAAGTACTGGAGCCTCACCTTCAGGATCTGTCCTTCCAGTGAGCACTCAGGGCTGATTTCCTTAAGAATTGAGAGGTTTGATCTTCTTGCAGTCCATGGGACTCTCAAGAGTCTCCTCCAGCACCAGAATTCAAAAGCATAAATTCTTCGGCCACCGGCCTTCTTTATGGTCCAGCTCTCACTTCCATACATCATATATTCATAGGGTTGTAGAATTGTAGAGTTGCAAGGGACCCCAAGGGTCATCTAGCCCAACCCTCAGCTAAATATATGGTTTTGAACGACACTTGCTTTCATTTTGGAACCCAGAGCAGCCTTTGCCTGCCTGACCTCCTCTAACTGATGGGCATCGTAGTTCAAAGTGTGCTGAAGGCACCAGGTTGGGAAAGCTTGCTAGAAAGCTGCCCTGATATCGAATCACACTTTTGGTTCATCTGGCCCAGGACTGGCCACGCTGAGCGACAGCGGCTGTCTTGACTTTAAGGGGGGGGGAGGCACTTCCTAGTCCTGTGTGGGGATACCAAGGATCAAACCCAGGACCTCCTGCATGATCTGCAACCTCTGGTCTCCATCTGGAGCAGGGCTGTTATCTATTTAGAGCAGTGAAGTTGGGTCATCGTCCCCTGTCCCCCTGTGCATTTCACAGCTCTTCCTCAACCCCCTGCTTCAATTCATTTATGTTTATGTACACTATGCAACGAAGGGATGCGGATGGCGCTGTGGGTAAAAGCCTTAGCGCCTAGGACTTGCCAGTCGCATGGTCGGCGGTTCGAATCCCCGCGGCGGGGTGCGCTCCTGTCGTTCGGTCCCAGCACCTGCCAACCTAGCAGTTCGAAAGCACCCCCAGGTGCAAGTAGATAAATAGGGACCGCTTTATAACGGGAAGGTAAACGGCGTTCCGTGTGCTGCGCTGGCTCGCCAGATGCAGCTTGTCACGCTTGCCACGTGACCCGGAAGTGTCTGCGGACAGCGCTGGCTCCCGGCCTATAGAGTGAGATGAGCGCACAACCCTAGAGTCTGGCAAGACTGGCCCGTACGGGCAGGGGTACCTTTACCTTTACCTTACACTATGCAACACATTGTTGAACTGCAGAACTCCCTCCCACAGGAGGCAGCAATGGCCAGCAACTTGGATGGCTTTAACAGCGGTTTAGAAAAATTTATGGAGGAGGAGAGAGCTATCGATGGCTATTAACCACAATGGCCACACTCTGCCTCCGCGGTCAGAGGCAGAGATGCTTCTGAATACCAGTTGCTGAAAGCCTCAGGAGGGGAGAGGGCTCTTGTGCTGGACTAGGTGGACCACTGGCCTGATAAAAGAAACCCAGCACTGGAAACGTAGTGGGTGCATGGGAAACCAGAGTGGGAACACAAGGCCAGCATCCCTGGCCCCGTGATACTGTGGAACATTCTTCCGACAAATTCAACAGGCATCCTCCCTTTTGACTTCCAGGCGTCTCTTGAAGACTTCCTTCAGCTGACAAGCCTACGTCTGTCCTTGAGTAGCCAGACATTTCAATTATTGTGTTGCACTGCTTTTAATGGGTGTGTGTGTGTGTGTGTGTGTGTGTGTTTATTGCTGGCATTTTATGAGAAGGCACCAAATCAGTGCTTGTATAAGCAATCAAACAATCCAACAGACTTGGGGAAGGGCCAGAGGGTCTGCCTTGCTAGTAGAAGGTGCTGGACTCCTTTCCCCCTGCTACCTCAAGCAGGGTTGGGAGAGACTCCTTGCCTGATACCCTAGAGAGCCTCTGCCAGTCTGTGTAGATGATAATAATAATGATAATAATTTATAATTTATACCCCGCCCATCGGGCTGGGTTTCCCCAGCCACTCTGGGCGGCTTCCAACAAAAGATTAAAAATACAGTGGTGCCTCGCAAGACGAAATTAATTCGTTCTGCGAGTTTTTTCGTCTTGTGAATTTTTCGTCTTGCGAAGCACGGTTTCCCATAGGAAATGCATTGACGGTTTCCCATAGGAATGCATTGAAAAGCGCAAGACGTTTTCGTCTTGCGAAGCAAGCCCATAGGGAAATTCATCTTGTGAAGCTACTCAAAAAACAAAAAACTCTTTCGTCTTGCGAGTTTTTTGTCTTGCGAGGCATTCGTCTTGCGAGGTACCGCTGTACATTAAAATACTGAGCTAGATGGACCAGTGGTTTGACTCAAGCGCCTTCCAGTGTTGCTCAACCAAGCACAGCAGGGCAAGCGAGGCACAGGAACAGATTTAAAAGGGGCATCAGGCCTTAAAGGCCGGAGTCCAAAATTACCCAGCTTGCAGCACAGCACCATAAAGGTTAGGCATCCAACTGTCAAGGTGGTGTGAAATTCTACCCTCCGCTGCATTGGCTTAAGTGCATGCAGCAAAAGGAATGCCGGTTGACGTGACAATGTCGGTTGACGTGACATTGCACAGGCGCCAGGAATGCCCCTGGCAGGTTAAACATCCCCTCAGAGGAAACTTTGTTCCTACACCAACAGAAGAAATTCCCTCCGTGTGACCGACTTGGGGTCTCCTCCAGAAATACAGATTATGTAGCACCAATCCTGATTGGTTTGCAAAAAGGGTACAAGGCAGCTAGCCTCTACCTGGTCTTTACTGAGCTTTCATTCTGATTTCTTTGTGTGGCAGTTACGTGAAAATGAGCCTGTGTCCTGAGCTGCTTGTGGGGCGTTTATTACACACGTTCCTGTTCGTAATCCGTTCACCCCACACTTTTCAATGTGTTTCCACTGTCACTTTCCAAACCACAAAGAAGTCTGTGTTGTTGCTGCTGTTTTTTCTTCTTCACAAAGTGAATTTGTTGTACTAGGGGCAGCAGAACACTTTTAATCAGCTTCAAAATTGCATACATAAAGTTGATTCATTTATTATGTTTATATTCATCTTTCTTCCACGGAGCTCAGGGTGGTGTATGTGGCTGTGGGCACCTCCTCATTTAAGCCCCACTGCAGGCCTGTGAGGCTGGTTAGGCTGAGAGTGGGTGGCTGGCCCAAGGTCACACCCAGTGAGCTTCATTTTTATTTTTTTTATAATTAATTTTTATTCAATTTCCAATAAACATTCCATCCATATTTAACATTCGCCTTATACATATACATCTTTTGGACTTCCCTCAGCCTATCTGACAATTCTCCATATTATCACTACTACTCACATTTCTTAAATTTATATTGCACTTTACCACTCTTAATCTTATCCTTTCATTCAAACAACATTTCAATCAGTCTTTTTCACAAAGCTTCTTGAAAGCCAACAAGCGTTAGTTGCTCCTCACATACATTTTTGATATATTCTGTAAATTTATTCCAGTCCTCGGAAAATCTCTGATCGCGTTGGTTCCTTATTTTCCCAGTCAATTTGTCCATCTCTGCATATTCCATCAGCTTCATTCTCCATTCTTCCCTAGTCGGCATTTCTTCCTGTTTCCATTTCTGGGCCATCAGAATTCTTGCTGCTGTCACTGCATACCTCACACCCAGTGAGCTTCATGGCTGAGACACGATTTGAACCCTGTCCCTAGCCTGACACACTCACCACTATGACACATTGGCTCTCAGTTTTAGCATGAGCTTAATTAGCTCCTGCAAAACACCGACAGCTCAGAGGCACCCAAAATATGTAATCCAAATTAGCAGTGTTACTGTTTAGAGGGCTCGCCTGTCTTTGGGTGGGTGGGAGTATTCTGCAACATGTTATTGATGGTGCATCAGAATGAGGAAACCCCGACAAAAGAACAGTGGCAAGAGAAATTGATGAACTATGCAGAACTGGTGAAATTGACATGCAAATTGTGAGACAAGGACAACTGTGACTTTAAAGAAGAAAGGGAGCCTTTTACAAACGATTTAAAAAGACAACAAAATGAACTGGATTCCTTGGCAGGTTTTGAATAAACATACACAAATTTATTGAGGGTTAACATAGTAGACAGATAATATAAGGATGTATACAATTTTATAATATGCAGAAGTTAACATGGGTTGAGAAATCAGAGAGAGGAGCTGAGGGAAGTCTTAGTGGGGAGGGGACGTGGGAGGGGGAAAATGGGGGGGAAATCATGAAGATTTGTTTTGATAATTTGTTATGTTGAAATTGCTAATAAAATTTATATATATAAAATAAAATTTATTTATATACACACTACACACACACACACACACACACACACACACACAACACAGACCGTCCACACAGCATTCTGCTTTATTTGTTTGGGTTTTTTTTAAATAATATTTATTAAATGTTTAATAGTAACAAAAAAGAAAAAGGGTAAATAAGAAAGAAAAAAGACAATAGAGAAAAAATTAACAAATAAAACATCAAAACTAGAAAGAAAAAAAAATACAACAAAAACAACAAGAAAAAGACTAAAGCATTTAAAAACACATCCAAATTTCATTTCTTTATCTTTCATATGCTTGTTTCCTCGACTTCCTCACGCCTCCCTTTTTTGTATTCTAGTTCAAGTTAGCTGGTTCGGCAAATTCTTTTCCTCTTTCTCAGTTTTGTTCTATAATTTATCTTAACACAGTTTAACTTTAAATTTTCCACTTTAGCCCATTAACAATCAGTTTTTATATAGTTCTTAATAACACTTCTGCTAAAACTATATAACTTCATTCCAATATTCTTCTAACATTCATTAATTTTGCAATATTTCTGTAAATATACTTTACATTTTTTCCAATCTTCTTCCATCGACTCTTCTCCCTGGTCTCGGATTCTGCCAGTCATTTCCGCCATTTCCATATAGTCCAAGCATTCTGCTTTATTTGTTGCTCTGTGATGCTTCCCCAGCTGTTGCCAGGAAACTTGGAATATACCATGGCACAGCTCAAATATTGCATCTAACCCAGATTACCAAATTTTTCATAGCTGCTTTTGGGAATCACTGCTGGCTAAGCTCAACCCTGCATCTGTTTTCTGCCCTTCTGACAGCTGAAGGAGCTTTTCAGGCAGCAGCAGGCAGGATACAAGAAGCATCCCGGAGGACCAAAGGAAGAAAGCTCAGTGGCGCCTCTGAAGTCGCAAGGGATGCCGGTAAGAAGTCTTCCCTCCCTCCCTGCCTGATGGGTTTCTTGTGGAGTAACACTGCAGTTGGGTGTTGAGAGTGACAAGAGTCCCAAAATCCGCCACATTTGTCAGAGGAAGGGTGGGGAGAAAGAAAGAGATGAGGCTGGGGGCAGCCCTATATGGTGTCCTCCAGACATTACATAAGAACCTAAGGAGAGGCCTGCTGGAAGATGGGAAGATTCAGAACAGAGAATCATAGAATCATAGAATCACAGAGTTGGAAGAGACCACAAGGGCCATCGAGTCCAACCCCCTGCCAAGCAGGAAACACCATCAGAGCACTCCTGACATATGGTTGTCAAGCCTCTGCTTAAAGACCTCCAAAGAAGGAGACTCCACCACACTCCTTGGCAGCAAATTCCACTGTCGAACAGCTCTCACTGTCAGGAAGTTCTTCCTAATGTTTAGGTGGAATCTTCTTTCTTGTAGTTTGGATCCATTGCTCCGTGTCCGCTTCTCTGGAACAGCAGAAAACAACCAAAAGAAAGTCCATCTTCACACAGTGCAGAGTTAAACTGTGGAACTCGTTCCTGCAGGAGGCAGGGATGGCTTTAGAAAAGGTTTGGACAAATTCATGGAGGAGGAGAAGGCTCCTTGTTCCTGGTCATGGTTCCTGGCCAGGATGTCTCTACTCTGCCTTCACAATCAGAGGGAGCAATGCTTCTGAATGCCAGTTGCTGGAAACTGCAGGAGGAGAGAGGACTACTCTTATGCTTGTGTGCTCCCCACTGGGGTATCTGGTTGGCCACCATGAGAACAGGATGCTGGACTGAATGAGCCCTTGGCCTAATCCAGCAGGCCGCTTCTGATGTTCCCATCCGAGCTGTAACACAACGAGCATCAGAAAAGGAATTGGCTTTCTCTGGTTCAACAACTTGCCCAAACCCTTTTATTTGGGGGGAAGATGTTAGAATTCCCGCTCCGTGATTGCAGTCATGGGATTGTTGTCTATCACATGACTGTATGTTTTCATTCCACAGTGTGGGAAGTAACGGAGACAGGATGTTTGTGTTACTGTGTTCCGTGAAGTGGGGCTATTGTCCTTTGTTTTTTCTCTTTGCTGTCTGATGCTAGAGAGAGAGGGAGCCATGTTGCAGTGCTCCGTGTGTGTTTATATGTACCGTATTTTTCGCTCTATTGGACGCACCGGACCACAGGACGCACCTAGTTTTTAGAGGGGGAAATCAAGGAAAAAAATATTATCCCCCCCAGCCCCAAACAGCAACGGACAGGCTGCACGCAGCCTGTCTGCTTCTCCCAGAGCTTCTCGGGGCTGCGGGGGAAGCCCTGGTTCCCCCACCAGCCCCAAAGAGCAAAGAAGCCAAGACAGCGCGCGGGATCCATAGCTGCGCAACCTCTCCAGCCAGGAGCTAAACCTCTCCAGCGTGGCTAAAGAAGAAAAGGCAGTGAGCACGATCCATCCCACTCACTGCCCTGGCTTCCTCTTTAGCCTTGTGCAGCATCTTTAGTCTTGCGCAACGGGATGGATTGCGCCCGCTGTCCACCGGGGCTGGACTAGATGATTCCTAGGGTTCCCTTCCAACCCTGCAATTGTATGACCTCGGAAGGTGCTTGGGTTCTCCACCACTGGAGGCTTTTAAGCAGCGGTTGGGGGACCATCTGCCTGGCGTTCTTTAGCTGTGATTCCTACATTGTGAGGGGGCTGGGCTAGATGACCCTCGGGTGGCCCTCCCAACTCTATACTACAGTTCTGCAGCAGGAGATCCATAGCCACTTCACACAATGCCCACTCCCAATTTTAATCTGAGAGACATGTAGCTTTAGTGTCTAGGTAGGTACCCCCCTACCTGCCACACTTCCCCCACCCCACTTAAGCTAAGGGAATTCCTGCCCAGAGAAGCTCCCAGGTGAGGCAAGGGTTAAGATCTACCTCTGGTAGATCTCTTGCGGCTGGAGAGGCTCGCAAGTCTAAAGAAGGAGCCAGGGCAGTGAACTGGATGGATCGCGCTCCCTGCCCTGGCTTCCTCTTTAGCCTTGCGAAGCCTCCCCCACCCCCCCACCCCCACTGGAGAGGCACGCAAATCTAAAGAGGGAGCCAGGGCAGGGAATGGGATGGATCACGCTCCCTGCCCTGGCTTCCTCTTTAGCCTTGCGAAGCTCCCCCCCCCCCCAGAGGCGCGCAAGTCTAAAGAGGGAGCCAGGGCAGTGAACGGGATGGATCACGCTCCCTGCCCTGGCTTCCTCTTTAGCCTTGCGAAGCTCCCCCCCCCCCCCAGAGGCGCGCAAGTCTAAAGAGGGAGCCAGGGCAGTGAACGGGATGGATCGCGCTCACTGCCCTGGTTTCCTCTTTAGACTTGTGAAGCCTCCCCCACCCCCCCACCCCACCCCCGCTGGAGAAGCGCGCAAGGCTAAAGAGGGAGTCAGGGCAGTGAACGGGATGGATCTCGCTCCCTGCCCTGGCTTCCTCTTTAGCCTTGAGAAGCCTCCCCCACCCCCCACCCCCACTGGAGAGGCGCGCAAGCCTAAAGAGGGAGCCAGGGCAGTGAACGGGATGGATCGCGCTCCCTGCCCTGGCTTCCTCTTTAGCCTTGCGAAGCCTCCCGCGGCTGGAGAGGTTGTGCAAGGCTTTTCTAGAAGAGGGAGAAGGGACTGACTGGCGGTGTCAGTCCCTTCTCCCTCTTGGGGAAAAGCCCGCAAGAGCCGCGCGAAGCTTGTGTGGGGCTCTTGGGGGCTTTTCCTGCCTGCCTCCCCCCCCCCGCATTCGCTCCATAGGACGCACAGACTTTTCCCCTTAGTTTTTAAGACGGGAAAACTGCGTTCTATGGTGCGAAAAGTACGGTAAATAAAGTAGATTAGCCAAAATGCTGAGTTGCTGAGGTCTGTCATGCATTTGCTGCGAAGACTCTGCGGATCCCTAAGTGTGCTGCCGTCGGTTGGCATTAGTCGCTGTGATGTTCGGGCTGAAGAAAGCTTTTGAAGCTCCCGAACGAAAGACCAGGAAGGAGAGAACATGCCAGTTGGGCATGTGTCTCTGCCAGGGTCCTACTCGAGTGTAGGCTGATCTCCTGACAGAAATGACTTGCCCCAGCACTGTATGGGGGGGGCACTTATTCTTTAAGGGCAATGGAAGCATCATTCCATCACACCCTCTGCTCCACTATTTTTAGAGCAGTGGAGAAGATACAGAAGGACCCTCCATCTAAATGTGCCTTTCCAGGGGAAACCCTTAAGTGTTGAAGGCAGGTGTGGACAACCTAAGCCTCACGGACAGCTTGTAACCCTCGGGTGCCCTCTGTGTGCCCAACCCACCAAACCTTCATGTTCCTGCCACCATCGCAATGGGAAACAGAGTAGCTGGCTGGAAGGGGGAACCCAACCCCAGAGCGCAGAGCCTAGTGTGTGGTTCCTACACCTCTCCGGGTGCATGATATCTGTGGTCGGGTTTCAGGGCATGGTGCCCTCTGGAATTTCAAGGAGTTCTATAGCCTCTTCTTTGTGCTTCCTGCAGACTGTCGCCAAACCCATCAGGTTTCCCGAGGAAGGTCAGGCAGAACTTCAGGGTGTTCCCAGCGCCAGTGGAGATGCCCAGAGTCTACAGCAGCAGCTGAGAGAGAAAACGGAAATAGTAAGGAAGACTGCTGATGGAGGTGGCAGGAAAATGCCAGGGGTTCCTCCTGCTCACTCAGGGACAGACCAGCCTGCCTCGCCGCCTGAGGCAAAACAGGAAGCTGTTGCCCTGGGTGCACACCTTGTGCTGTGCACCGCCTGCCCCCCACTGCTGCCTGCGCTAAAGCCTTGCTTACCAGGGTCCTGAGGCTGTGGCCTCCAGTTTCCGGTGAGATCTCTCAAGGCCTCTGTGTGATCCCACAGGGCTCTCGAGAGATTTCTCCTTACTTCTGCTCACCGCGGAGCAGCTGCCTCAGTCCGCCAAGTGAACGGGCCGGCCGTCCTCCTGCCACCCATTCAGAGAGGCCACTTGACAAGTCCACCTTCCCAATCTGATGAAGCCGGCTGTAATGGTTCTAGGGGTTGCTCGTGCGTAAGTTGCCGTTACTCCTGGCTAGGTTGCCTGGTTGAACCCTTTCTGTCTGGACAGCCTGAAGTTCCGTGGCTGCCTCAGTCGCTGGCAGAATCCGTCAGTGGGCGTTTCTTAAACCTCTTCCAGCATAGAAGCTGTTTGACGCCCAGTCTCCTCCCCCTTTGCCTGCGTGGAAGTTTTCTGCGCAAAGTGGGTGTGGGCAACGGAGTACTCATGCCCTCTCCGCTGGTCTCCGGCGAAGACTCCTGGAGCCACCTCTCCGATTCCCTCATCTGCCCCCCTTCTCCACTGGTGTTACGCTGATTTCCTTCCCCAGCGGATGGGCTATCCCTCCTCCTACTGGGACCCTCTCCACCATCGTCCTGGAGCCTCCTCTCCGCCTCCCGCTCTGATGGCAGTTCCCTGACACCAGCGTTTGGAAGGTTCAGGTTACATAACTGCTAAACATGGCCCAAGAGCCCTTTAAAGGTATGGTTCAGATGTGGCACCCCCCCCCCCCTTATAATTCATTTCTCCCTTCCAGATCACCTCCATGGCCTCTGAGATCCAAGCTCTGAAGCAGAAGAATGAAGCCTTAATGAAAGGTAGGAAGGATGATGATGATGATGATGATAGGCACCTGGTTGTCCACTGTGAAAAGAGGATGCTGCTGGACTTAGTAGGCCTTTGGCCTGCTGTAAGGTGTTAGAACACCTGCTTGGCATGCAGAAGGTGCCAGGCTCAGTCCCCGGCATCACCAGGTAGGACTGGGAAAGATTCCTGGGTAGTGTAGACAAAACCCACTTTGATAGAATCCTCTTTTCTCCTTCCACATTATTTAAGAAGAAGTATTAATCACTTTTTTGCCACAGCAACTCAAAGTGACTTACAGTATGCTAAGCAAAAAACACTTACAGTGGTACCTCGGGTTACATACGCTTCAGGTTACATATGCTTCAGGTTACAGACTCCGCTAACCCAGAAATAGTACCTCGGGTTAAGAACTTTGCTTCAGGATGAGAACAGAAATCTCGCAGCAACGGTGCAGCCGCAGCAGGAGGCCCCATTAGCTAAAGTGGTGCTTCAGGTTAAGAACAGTTTTGGGTTAAGAACGGACCTCCGGAACAAATTAAGTACTTAACCCGAGGTACCGCTGTACATCCATTGAAAGCAGCACATATATTTTTGAAACACCTACATTAAAACACACATGCAAGAAGGCCATAGATAGATAAAAGCTAAAGGCCTGACCAAAAAGGAATGTTTTCTGAAGATGTATAAGGAAGGGTCAAGATGAGCCTCCCTGGGGAGAGTTTCCCATTCTTGGGAGGCCAACTCAGAAAAGGCCCTGTTCTTGTGTTGCTGCCCATGAAGGGTGGCTCATGCAGAGAAAAAGGCTTCAGATGACAATTGCAGGACCCAGGTCAGTTCCTATGAAGGGAGGCAGTCCCTTAGGTATTGTGGTCCTGAGCTGCCTAAGGCTCTGTGGGTGAAAACCAGTTCTCTGAACTGAGCCCAGAAAAGAATCGACAGGAGCGTCAGGCAGAATTAGTGCAATGTGCTCAGACCTTCTGCTCCCAGTCAATAATCTGGCTGCTGAATCTGCAGTGGCATAGCTAATTTATTATATTTGAGACTGCAAGGATTGTTTTTGTGTTACTGGTTCTTATGTTTCTGCTTCTTTGCCATAAGCAAGGGTCACCAACCCTTTTTGGACCAGTGGGCATTCTTAGGCGCCGGGTTCTGCCCAACTTTTTTGGGGGGCCCAGTGCATGTGCTTGGCGTCACACAGCGGGAGGAGGCAGTGAGGCCAGATGGGGCCCATCGCAGCCAAAGGGAGGCCCAATAGTGTCTGATGCAGGCATGAGAAGGCCCAGTGATGCCCGCAGGAAGGCCTGGTGGGGCCCGGCCCCCTCCTTGAATTTTTTTTGGGGCCCTTGGCCCACCCTAGATGGTGCCCCTTGTTGAGAAACTGCCATGGGTGCCCGTCACAAAATGGCTACTGTGAGGGCATGGTGCAACACAAAATGGCTACCACACCTGAAAGAGCGGAAGAAGAGAGGCAGGGCAGGAGTGGCCCAGTCAATGGAAACGAGAACAGAGGAAGAAGAGGAAACTGTCCCACATCTGTTGCGGATCTTTGAGGGGAGCTTTACTGAGGACTTTCACAAGCACCTTCGGACATACTGCAGGGAGTGGGGCTGTGTTGGAGACCCCTGGCATAAGCTTTAATGGAGGGAGGGAGAGAGAGTTTATGCTGAAATAAATCTATTAGTCTTTAAGGGGCCACCACACACCATGGTTGCATTTTCTTGCAAGGACTTCTTAGATAGCTTAACTTTGGAGCAGCTGAGGTTGAACCGTTGGTAGTTTTCTACCGATGCTTAAATGTTATCGAAGAACTTAAAAACCTAAGAAGAACTTAGCCGCTGGATCAGACCAAAGGGGACCCATCTGGACCAGCATCTTGTTCTCACTGTGGCCAACCAGATGTGCCTTACAGTTTTATATAGGGATTTAAAAAAACCCCCAACTGCATTATTTGCTGCCCTGGAATCTCTTGGAGCTGAAGGTGGGGGAGATAATATTTCTTTACTAAATCTCTGCTCCTGTTTCTCCACTCCCAAAACAGCCAAACTGAGGTTCCAGCAACAGATCCAAGAAATCTGCAGACTTTCAAAGCAAGGACCAGAAAGAAGCAGGGCTGAGTGTTTGGTTCCCCAGCTCTCCGCTAACCGGGACCAGGATGTGCAAAGCGCTCATGGGTGCAACAGCCCTGTGCCTTCGCCACAAAGGAACGAACTCACATCCTCCACTTGCGGCAGAGAGAACTGGCCTGTGGCTGCACAGGACGCTCAGCTCCACTCTGGTGCTGAAGAAGAGCAAAGCCGTGTCTCTCCTGACACGAGTGTCGCACATTTCTCAGCCGCAAGCTCTGCTGCCCATGGAAACCGCCTCTCTGCATGGCCTCTCCCCTCGCCCCCGGGGTCCTCCAGCCCCACTGTGCCTTCCGTAATGCTGTCGTTGCCCCCCACGACCTCCCACCAAGAAGGCCAGGGCGAAGGGGCCTTGCTCAGCCCCCGGAGCTCAGCTCTTTTGTCCCCGAGGCCATTTGGGTCCCCAAGACCATGGTCCCCCTTTAAATTCAGAGGGAGCCCCGAACCTTCAGAGGACTGAACTGAAGGAGAGCTGGAGAAACTCTGCCATGTTTGAATATTAGGAAATTCAATGGGACCATTGGTCCCATTAGACCATGGGTAGGCAACCTAAGGCCCGTGGGCCAGATGCGGCCCAATCGCCTTCTCAATCTGGCCCCCAGCAGTGTGTTTTTACATGACTAGAATGTGTTTATTCAAAATGCATCTCTGGGCTATTTGTGGGGTCTGCCTGGTGTTTTTACATGAGTAGAATGTGTGCTTTTATTTAATATAGAATAGAAATATAAATACTTTATTGTCACTGTGCCACTTGTTTACAGTGAGATTAAACGAGCCCCTCCACAATCTCTCAGTCCGTGTTACACACTGTGTGTTGTCATACGACCACCAGCCCCGAACGAGAGCTGCAATGTTGCTGTCTTCCATTCAGCAGCCTCACGGCCCACGGGTAGAAACCGTTCTTTAACCTGTTGGTGCGGCTTATAATGATTCTATATCTCCTGCCCGAGAGCAGGAGATTGAAAAGGTGCTGGCCAGGGTGTGAGTCATCCCTGAGAATGTTCCTGGCTCTTCTGAGGCAATGGTCTCCTGAGATGACATCTCGCGGACTCAGGGGACAGCCCATGATATCGTGTTCTGTCTTCACCACCCTCTGTAGGGACTTTCTGTCCATGGCTGTCAAACCAGCGTACCACACCGTAATACAGTATGAGAGAACTGTATCACAGTGTATCTCTGGGTTATTTGTGGGGCATAGGGATTCTTTCTTATATTTTTTTTCAAAATATAGTCCGTCCCACCACATGGTCTGAGGAACGGTGGACCAGCCCACGGCTGAAAAAGGTTGCTGACCCCTGGCTTAGATCATCTGGGGAGAGTCTCCTTGCAGTATTGTGCCCTGCAGGGTGTCACAGGGCTTTTCTGCTATTGTCCTTCCACCATGAAGCAGCACCCATCTTGCTGAGACACCCCTTTTTCTCCCCCCCCCAGGCTCTCCTGGAGCATAAGGCCAGTTTTTATCTGCAGAAATTCCCTGAATTTTTGTTTCTGCATGCTTTCATACTACTTTTTTTACTGGTTTTGTGTGGTATTTTTGTAGGACTCATCTTATTTTTGTGGTGAAATTGTTTTTCCTATTGTGTTATAATCTTGCAACCTGCCCCGGAATCATCCCAAATTGTGGGCCTCCAAATGTCAGTGTATGCAGGGCAGAGGAGAAGTTTGAACGCTCCCACTGCAAAATTTGAGGAAGGGCAGATTTAAAAAGGCTGCATTTCACTTTGCCCCTTGTTTCACAGAGAGTGTCTGGGGCAACCCAGTCAGATTTGCATAGTACAAATAATAAATAATTATTATTAAATGTAGAGTGTCTGGACATTCTCCTGCACATGCTCCTGTTTCTGCCTTCGAGCCATCCTCGTGGATCTTAGCTGGCTTTATAGAAGATAAGCAGACACTGATTATATCCCCCCTGTTTGGGTTATCTGACATGATCATGACGTCCCACCTGTCCAAATGGCCCAAGGGGGAAGCTCAGGATCCCTCCCACCTGCCAAAATCTTCCCAGTCACCACCATATAGAGAGGAACACACACACCTGGCTCAGCTGCAGCAGGGCGAGAGCTTGTCTCCTGGCGGGGAAAGGACAAGAACTTTGTGGCAAAGCAGACTGAGCCAGTGAGCTGCAGGGGTTGAGCTGGGGTGGGGACCCTGTGGCCCTCGCAATGGCACTGTGCTCCAAATCTCATCTAGCCTCAAGGCCAATGGGAGCTGGAGCCCAGTGACCCCTGGGGGTCAAAGGTTGCCTTTCCTGAAAAGGACTGAATTAGGAAGGGAAAAGAGAGGAGGGCAACCAGGATGACCAAGGGCCCAGAAACCAAACTTCATGAGGAATTGAGGATGTTAAGTCTCCTCTTCTCCAGGCTAAACATGAGGTGACATGAGTAAAGGTAAAGGGTAAAGGGACCCCTGACCATTAGGTCCAGTCGTGGCCGACTCTGGGGTTGCGGCGCTCATCTCGCTTTACTGGCTGAGGGAGCCAGCGTACAGCTTCCGGGTCATGTGGCCAGCATGACTAAGCCGCTTCTGGTGAACCAGAGCAGCACACGGAAACGCCATTTACCTTCCCGCCGGAGCGGTACCTATTTATCTACTTGCACTTCGTGCTTTCGAACTGCTAGGTTGGCAGGAGCTGCAACTGAGCAACGGGAGCTCACCCCGTCGCTGGGATTCGAACCGCCGACCTTCTGATCAGCAAGTCCTAGGCTCTGTGGTTTAACCCACAGCGCCACCCGCGTCCCCTTGAGGTGACATGAGAGCCACCTTCAAATACCTGAAGGGCTGTCACAAGAAGGTGGAGCAAGCTTGTTTTCTGCTGTTCCAGAGGGTGGGACCCAAACCAACAGATTCAAATGGCAAGAAGAACTTCTTGATGGTAACAGCTGTGCAGCTGCAGCAGACTCCCTTGGGAGGTTGTGGGCTCTTTTCCCTGGAGGTTTTTAAGCAGAAGTTGGACGGCCATCTGTCAGGGATGCTTCAGTTGCAATTCCTGCATTGCAGAGGGTTGGACTAGATGACCCTTGGGGTCCCTTCCAACTCTACAATTCTGTGATTCTCTAAGGACCATAACTCAGTGGTAGAGCCACCTGATTCAGAAGGTTCGGTCTGCAACAGCATCTCCAGGTGAGGCTGTGAGAGACCCCTGCATGAATCCCTGGGGAGCCATTGCTGCAGGTCGGTTTGGACAATATTGAGCTGGATGGACCAACGGATCTGACTAAGTGCAAGGCAGCTTCTTGCATCCCTCCAGTGGCGTAGCGTGGGTTGTCAGCACCCGGGGCAAGGCAAGTAATTTGCGCCCCCCCCCACTGCACTGTCCCTCCCCCAGATAGTCCCTCGCTCTCTCTCCGCACCGCACGCCTGGCACCCCCCCCCCCCACAGTGGGCGGCGACCTGGCGACCCGGATCGGATTCGCACAGCCAGCACTGCAGTGAGAGTGAGTGAGCCAGGTAGGGGCAGAGAGCTGCGAGTGCCCCCCCCCCCAGATGTTGCGCCCGGTGCGGCCGGCCCCCCCTGCACCCCCCACGCTATGCCACTGCATCCCTCATAGTACAAGAAACTAGAGTTCAAATCCTTGCTCGGTCATAAAGTTTCTGAGGAGATTTTGAGCTGGTAGGTTGCCCTCAAGTCTAACCTCCATCACTCAAAGTAAGTTTATTGTACTAATTGAAGGCCATGACAATTCCATACAATCATAATCAGTTTAAAATATAACTCAGACACCTGCAAATAAAAACAGCAAACATATAATGTGAGATATCTGATAACAGAGATGCCCCTGTTTCAGTTTAGTGCTCCAAATTCCCCCTCACTTTTTATGGCTATTTTATCCCAGTGCAGTGTGGTCCCTCAACAACCCCCGAACCCTCTCACTCAGAGACAGCCTGCTATCCTGCGCAAACAGGGGTTTGCAAAAAGTGCCTCTTTGGATTTGCATGTAGAGGATAAGTTAACATATAGTGTGAAAGATCTTCCACATGGCATTGCCCACTAATGCAACCTCGCAGGGTTGTTGAGAGGATACGAAGGGGTGGTGTTGGGGAGATCCGTGTGTGCCGGGCCTAAACCCCCTGGAGGGAAGGGTGAGATAAGGGAATGAAATAAGCATGTTCTGAGAAGGAATGCAATAAAGGCTGTTAATGGGCAATGCATGTGCTTTATACAGAGAGGGTCTTCTTGCAGAGCTCTGTCCATCGCAGCCTCCAGCACAACAGCCCTTCCAAGCTGCCTTGCAACGATGCCACCAGCACCTTCTGTTCTGACATTTCTGTTTGCACCCAGCTGCCCCAGTTCAAGTTCCTCCTCGTTGCAACACCAGAATGGGGAGCAGTCAGCACCCACCTAGAGCAGTGCCATGACTTTGAGCGCCATCCAAATCCAGCTTTGCTGACGCGGTTTTCAGTTTGGCGGCAGCCAAAAGTTATGCGTATGATGCAATGCCCCAGAAGCTGCTGCTGTTGCTGCAGTGGATCTTAGATCTGAGGTCGGCGTGCCTGATGGACGTGGGGAGCATTATGGAGGAAGAAAGCTTGATCCGCCTGCTCTTTTCTGCTGTCCTGGAGAGCTTGCAGTCGACTTTTCAACCCCGGGGTTTCTGAAAGGCTCTGAGCAGCAGCATCTCTCTTTGGGCAAAAAGTCCCTGCCTTGGCAGAACATGGAACTGGCTTGGATTTCTCCAGCTGGACCTCCTGCAGTCCTGCATACCTTAAAGGTGTCGCAATGCCAAGTTCCCCTCAAACCTTCCCTGGCCTCCCATAGCAGAGGGAGACCATTTCTGGCAGGGTGCCATCCTGCGCCATGACAGGCAGACGACTCCCCAGCAGGAAGCTCTGGACGTGCATCTCAAGGGCAGAGCTGAAAGCCTTCTGACTGAATGGCATGCCAGCGAGCAGATTCCATGTTCCCCCGGCTGCACATCTCCTTCCAGTGGACCTGCCCCATCTCAGGGGCTACAGGACCGATCAGCACTCGGCCAACAGCGCAGCTGCGGGTGTAGAGGCGAGCCTGGGACAAGACAGAGGGGGAGACAGAGTCAGGAATAGTTGTGGGGGAGAAAGAGGGAAAGGATTTGCTGAATTAGCTAATTTGAACTAGAATACAAAAAAGGGAGGTGTGAGGAAGTCGAGGAAACAAGTAAATGAAAGATAAAGATATGGAAATTGGATGTGTTTTTAAATGTTTTTGTTTTTCTTGTTGTTTTGATGTATTGTTCTTTTGGTTTTTCTTTTTATTTTTGATGTACTGTTTGTTAAATTTTTTTTTTCATACTTTCTTTCTGTAACTATAAAACTTCTAATAAATATTATTTTTTTAAAAAAGGAATAGTTGTGGGGGACCTCAGAGCTGCCCTATAGCAGGGCTACCCCATCCTGAGATGGACTGAGACAGCCACAGCGGGAGGTGGAATCCAATATCTGCCAGCCCCCTGATGCCAGATGAGTGAGGAGAGAGCAGGGCTCTCTTGCTGGTGGCCCCCCTCCCATGCACCCTCCCGCTGCTGCCAGAGAAGCAAGAACAAAGGGGCAAGAAGCCCCAGACCCCGTCAGATCCCACCAGAACCTGGAAGCCACCACTGCCACCACAGGACCCTGGCAAGCAAAGTTGGGCAGAGGGGCACGGCAGCACCTTTCCATTCACCTCAGGGGTTTTTCCTGCCTATAGGAAATCTCAGCCCAAGTTTTCCCACCTACAAAATACTTCTGGGGGAAGTGCACCCTCTTGTGTAAGTTGGCACAACAACAAGCAGGAATCGATGCGTTGTTTTGTTTCCTCCTTGAGCAGAAAGGATTCACCAGGTTCTCCTCCTCCTCCTTTTATCCCTACAACAGCCCTGTGAAGTAGGTTAGGCTGAGGGTAAGTGAGCTTCATGGCAGTGGAGATTAGAACCCTGGTCTCTCCTAGGTCCTACTCTAACCACTGAGCCACGCTGTCTTTCTAAAACCTCATGTCCCTTTAGTTCAACTCAGTGGCTTAAGACATACCTCTTGACCCCAGCTTTTGACACTCGAAGAGCATATTTTTAGAACCCACCCCATAATTTTTGTGACTGTAAATTGTTTGGAACTGTTTTTAACATTGTGTTTCAATGTTGTGACCTGCCCATGGACCTTAGGGTGAAGGGAGGATTTAAAAAATCACAATAATAGATAAATGATAAATCTATACATTTGTACAATTGTTCAGCAAGTCCAGAGTGGGCTGGGCTCAGCACTCAAGATCATATGTTGCATTTGGGTCCAAGGAATTACCTGTGTGCCTGTACTTTTCAGGTCAACCCAGGCTGCAAGCTGTTCTACCCTTGCTTGCCTCCCCCTGCCCTGCCCCGCCCCGCAATGGGCTAGGACAGGCTTCCTCAACCTCGGCCCTCCATATATTTTGAGACTACAATTCCCATCATCCCTGACCACTGGTCCTGCTAGCTAGGGATCATGGGAGTTGTAGGCCAAAAACATCCGGAGGTTGAGGAAGCCTGGCTAGGAGGCATCCTTGGCCCCCTCCTCTGTTCATGTGTCTACAGTGGTTCCTCTGGTTAAGTACTTAATTCGTTCCGGAGGTCCGTTCTTAACCTGAAACTGTTCTTAACCTGAAGCACCACTTTACCTAATGGGGCCTCCTGCTGCCGCCGCGCTACCAAAGCACAATTTCTGTTCTCATCCTGAAGCAAAGTTCTTAACCCGAGGTACTATTTCTGGGTTAGCGAAGTCTGTAACCTGAAGCGTCTGTAACCTGAAGTACCACTGTAATCCTTTTTTAAAGCCATCCACGGTAGTGACCAGTGGCCACCCCTGTTTCCTAGGGAAGCGAGTGCCATAGTTTAACTAGGCATTGCGTGAAGGACTTTTATTTTATCTGCCCCAAATCTTCCAGCACTCAGCTTAGTTATGGCCAGAGTGGAGTCAGAGGTTCAATGGAAACCACAGCTCTTTGCATCTGTCTTCACCCTACTAACTAAATGTGACAACCGTCACCATCGCCATCACTGGTCATCTGGGAGAGATCAATCCCTTTCCCTAACATAAAGGGACCCCTGACCATTAGGTCCAGTCATGGCCGACTCTGGGGTTGTGGCGCTCATCTCGCTTTATTGGCCGAGGAGGCGGCGTACAGCTCATGTGGCCAGCATGACTAAGCCGCTTCTGGCGAACCAGAGCAGCGCACAGAAACGCCATTTACCTTCCCACTGGAGCGGTACCTATTTATCTACTTGCACTTTTGATGTGCTTTCGAACTGCTAGGTTGGCAGGATCAGGGACCGAGCAACGGGAGCTCAACAGGATTTCAACTGCTGACCTTCTGATTGGCAAGTCCTAGGTTCTGTGGTATAACCCACAGCACCACCCACGTCCCTAGCATACTTTGGCTCAAATCTTCCATCCATTACCTGCATGACTGTGAACTCCAGGGACAACTGCTGTTCCTGGATGTCTCCGGCAGGTAAGCTGAAGAGGAACGGGGCATTCCACACGGGGTTGTAGCCCGCTATGGACTTGGTCTCCTTTGTGTCAATGACCTTTCCGTCGTGGCAGAGGTGGATCAGAACGTAGTGGTCTAGAAAGAGGAGAAGCAGAGGACAAGGGATGGGAGATGCAGGACTCCTCGAGACGGACAGGTTTGTGCCTGACGGCTGGAAGAGGCAGAGATGGTGACCCTTGGAGTCACTTCCAATTCCACCATTCTATGAAAGAAGGAGAACGAGAGAGATTCCTCTCTCCCCCAACTTTGATTGTCAAAGTTCAAAGAAAATTGCTGATTGGCATTTACAGCCATAATCTTTGGAGATGTGTTTTCAGTGCCCATCTGTTGATCAGGAGGCTCCCTGCAAGAGGCTCCCTATAATGGATCATCACCTGATCATCAGTCCCAGGGAGCCCCTTGGTAGCCTCTATGGAGGGAGAAAAGCTCCCCTAAGCTAGCATTTCCCACTCTGCAAAGAAAGCAGTTTCTAGCTGCAATTTCCAGAGTTGTTTAACAGTCCTGCCCTCTTCCTGGAGAACTCTGGGAAATGTAGTACTATAAGCAGAAGAGGAGTCTCCTAACAACTCTCAGCACCCTTAAAAAACTGCAGTTCCCAGGATTCTTTGGGGGGAGCCACGTGTGTTTAATGTGCATTCCTAATGCTTTAAATGCATAATGCAGATGGGGTCTGAGAGATCCCCATCTTAATTTGCTCACAGATTTTTTAAAAATGTGTGTGTATGCATATAGATTAAAAAATGCAAATTTTGTGAAAATTTGTGTCCTGAATCCTGTACCTAAATCTGTTAAGGCACTCAGCAATACCTGCACCAGATCCCAGTTTAAACATTATTGCATGTGGAGATCACAGAGGAAGGCATATACAGGGAAGGGCCATAGCTCAGTGGCAGAACATCTGCTTTGTATGCAGAAGGTGCCAGGTTCAATCCCTGCTGGCACCCCACTGGTAGGTCTGGCAGGGACTCCCTGCCTGAACCCTGGAGAGCTGCTGCCAGTCAGAGCAGACAACACTGAGATAGAGGGAGCAATGGTCTGGCTCAGCAGAAGGCAGCTCCCTATTTTTGTGTGTTCCTATAACATGTGTTGATACTTGCATCCTACCTGGTGTTCCCAGCATCCGGCTGACGCGTCCCAGGTTCTCTGCTTTGCGAACCAGAACTTTGATGCGATTGGCCAGAGCTTGATACTGGAGCAGGAGGAAAAGCTGACCCAGGGACTTGGGCTGAGAGAGCCAAGAGGCAGAGCTCATATCCTGGGAACTGTGGCACTGAAGGGGGAGAGAATGAACATGTCACGGCATAGATAAACACACACATTCAGGAGTTAGCCAGCTCCAGTTTTATATTTCACATGGATTTAAGAACCTAAGAAGAGTCTGCTGGATCAGGCCAGTGGATGCCCATCGAGTCCGGCATCCTCTTTGCACAGTGGCCAACCAGAAGCCTCAATGGGAAACCAGGAAGCAGGTTTCCAGCACAAGAGCAACTCTCGCCTCCTGTGGTTTTTGCACATGCCACATTGCGCTGCTTACGGCCTCTTTGTTGGGATGCCTGCGTGTCAAAGTCACTTGCCTAAGGCTTTAAAATGCTGTTTAGTTACAGTGATACCTCAGATTACATATGCTTCAGGTTACAGATGCTTCAGGTTACAGACTCCGCTAAGCCAGAAATAGTGCTTCAGGTTAAGAACTTCAGGATGAGAACAGAAATCATGCTCCGGCAGCGCGGCAGCAGCAGGAGGCCACATTACCTAAAGTGGTGCTTCAGGTTAAGAACAGCTTCAGGTTAAGAAAATACCTCCGGAACGAATTACAGTGGTGCCCCGCAAGACGAATGCCTCGCAAGACGGAAAACCCGCTAGACGAAAGGGTTTTCCGTTTTGGAGGTGCTTCGCAAAACGAATTTGCTATGGGCTTGCTTCGCAAGACGAAAATGTCTTGCGATTCCTGGGGTTTTTTTCCCCTCCCCCCCTTTTCCCCAAGCCCCTAAGCCGCTTAACAGCTGTTAGCTAAGCCGCTTGACAGCTGATGGCTAAGCCGCCTAACAGCTGATCTAAGCCGCTAATCCCTTAAGGCTTTAATAGCCGCTAATAGCCTTTTAGCAGCTAATCCGCTAAACCCTTAAGCCTTTAATAGCCGCTAATAGCGCTAATAGCGCTAATCCGCTAATGGGCTTGCTTCGCAAGACGAAGAGACTGGCGGAACGGATTCTTTTCGTCTTGCGAGGCACCACTGTAAATACTTAACCTGAGGTATCACTGTATTTCACTTATATAAAACTGTATGAGCCTGCCCTTCAGGGGCCCACATACCCCCCCAGGGCAGCAGCTAATAGGAGCTGGAATCAAATAACATCTGGAGGGCCAGTTACCTAACCCTGCTCTAAAGGGAACACCCACCCACTATGGGTGTAGCCACGTGGGGGGGGGCAGCTGCCCCTCCCTAAATCAAGCAAATCAAAATACATAACTAACTGAGGTTCTGCTCTCCCCTGGAAATAAATCCTGGCTACGCTCATGACACACATACACACAAATAAAACCAGCCCTTACCCATCCAATGCAGGCTTTCTGCCCGGACACTGAGGTCCAGCTCTGAGGGCCTTCCAGGGAACCAGGCAAAGGGCCTTCTCGGTAGTGGCACCCACCCTGTGGAACGCCCCCCCACCAGATGTCAAAGAGAACAAAAAGTACCAGGTTCTTAGAAGACATCTGAAGGCAGCCCTGTTTAGGGAAGCTTTTAATGTTTAATAGGTTATTGTATTTTAGTGTTTTGTTGGAAGCCGCCCAGAGTGGCTGGGGAGGCCCAGCCAGATGGGTGGGGTGTAAATAATAAAAAATAAATTATTATTATTATTATTATTATTATTATTATTATTATTCTCAAACTGTGCCCCATGGGCGACCAGTAGGGTGTGAGCATTTGTGGTTGCAGGTGACCCCACCCATCGCTCAGAATATTGGGGATTGCTTCTCAATTGCATTTCTGTTGCTTCTTTTATTTCCTATATTACAATTTGAATTCTAGGGAACTACCATTGCTGCCCGAAGACCCTTAAGAGGTCCGCAAGCAAGGGGTAATCGGGGGTCCCCGCCGGGCGGGAGGCGACGACTCCCTGGCCTCTGGGCGACGCGAGCCTCACCTTCGTGAGCGACAGCTCCTGGGCGTGCGCAGAGGGCGAGGCGCCCTGCTCGCCGGCCACCTGGGCGCAGGGGAACAGCACCTCGCCCACGAAGGCGTCCTTCCGACGGGCGAACGCCCTGGCGTAAACAGCGAGGCGCAGCGTCAGGCCCGGCAGCTCTTGGCGGGCGCAGCCGGGGAAGCGGAGCTGCTGGTGGAACTCGGGGTGGAGGCTCCTCCGGCGCCGGGCGGTGCGCTGCGGCTCCGCGGAGCCCGGCAGCAGGCGCGCCTCGACGTAGCAGCTGCGGCTGGCGCCCAGGCCCCCGGGCAAGTGGGCGACGCCGACGACGTTCACCGTGAGCGTGGCCTCCGGGGGAGAGTAGCCGACGGCGAAGTGCAGGCGAGGTCGCGGCTTGGCCTGGGCGGCGGCGGGCAGGAGCCCCGCGACGGGGCGCACGGCGAGGGGGCTGCTGTCTCCCGCGGCAATGGTGCTCCGGCGCTGCGGGCCCCGAGGGCGCTGGGCCGGCGGCGCGCTCAGCCCGGGCGGGACGACGAGGCTGGGCAGGGAGGCGCGGCCGCGCAGGAGGGCCGTCGGGGGGCTGCCGTCGGGCGAGGCCGGCGCACGAGCAGCTGCGGCAGGCAGGCTCTCCAGAAGCTGCCCCGCCAGCTGGGCATACTGTTGCTGGATGGGCACCGCCGTCGTCGGAGAGGGCAGAGCGGGGCCCAGATCCACCAGGGGGCGGCCCGACGCCTGCGCCTCGCCGCAATCCGGACGCCGCGTCCTCCGCCGGTGCCAGCAAATCGCGCAGCCGAGGAGCAGGCAGAAGCAGAGCAGGCTCAGCCCCACGCCCAGGAATACCTGTAAGTGCACTGAGCAGAGGAGAGGAGGAGAATCATAGAATCTAGAGTTGGAAGGGACCCGAGGGTCATCTAGTCCAACCCCCTGCAATGCAAGAATCAGATCTAAACGGAAGCATCCCTGACAGATAGCCATCCAACCGCTGCTTAAAAACCTCCAAGGAATGAGTGTGCATTGTCTTACTACCTGAAAGTTACTCCGAATGTTAAGTCCAAATTTTCTTTCTGTTTGCAGAAGAGGGTAGTATTGTGGGAAAAGCAACTGCAGAGCCTCTAGGGGGCAGGTCCCAGTTTCAGGGGAGGGCTCACCATAAAGGTAAAGCTAAAGGGGCCCCTGACAGTTAAGTCCAGTTGCGGACAACTCTGGGGTTACAGCGCTCATCTCGCTTTACTGGCCAAGGGAGCTGGTGTTTGTCCGCAGACAGCTTCCGGGTCATGTGGCCAGCATGACTAAGCTGTTTCTGGCGAACCAGAGCAGCCCATGGAAACGCTGTTTACCTTTCCGCCGGAGTGGTACCTATTTATCTACTTGCACGGGAGCTCACCCCGTCACAGGGATTCAAACCACTGACCTTCCTATTGGCAAGCCCTAGGCTCAGTGGTTTAGACCACATCGCCACCCACAGCCCAGAGCCGCACCATAGATCTGTAGAATGATCTGCATATATATGTATAATGATCTGTATAATGATCCACACCATAGATCTGTATAATTGCACTATCACTACCGGCAGCTTTGGAATGTGTGGATTAGGTAGTACAGTATTTCCTTTAAGTGTGAACTGGATTCCTCCCCATCTCTGCTCACAACAGCTGGAACAGATTGGCAACAACAACTACCACTAAGGCTCTGAAGGGCAAGAGGGGCAGCTCAAAAGGAGAGTAGAGAAGGCAGGGAAGGGACCCCATCCCGACTCCCACTCTCTCCAAAAGACGCCTGCAGAGCAGCTCTGGCCTGATGACATCAGTTCGACATGTTTGCTCAGGAGCTAAAATAAAGCCAGACTCTCCTCAAACCAGATAAACCCCAGGGAAAGAAAAGCTCTGCTTATCAGGCCTGCAGTTTTGCTGACGCAGGGCTGTTGTGGAGCTAAGAGGCCCTTGCCTAGTCAAACAGCCCTTTGCAAAGCACTCAATCTGTGCTTGGCTTCCAGGTCAGTTGGCAGCTGACCCCAGAATGTGTGTGTGTGTGTGTTTGTGAGAGAGTGTGTTGCATTGTCCCAAGAGATGGGAGGAGGGAGGGCTGCAGTGCAAGGCTAGAGCGCATGCTTGGCATGTAGAAGGCCCTGGACCAATCCCCTGCACCTCTAACAAAAACGGGGAAAGAATTGTAGGGCTGGAAGGGAACCCCAGGGTTCATCTAGCCCAACCCCCGGCAGTGCAGGAACTTGCCAATGTTCCTTTCTTCATCTCACGTCCAGAACAAAAATCAATCCAGAGAACACCAATAAATAGTGGCTGCTGCGGCTGCTCCTGTTTGCAGACTGTGGCCCCCAGGATGTTATTGGACTGTCTAGCTCCCATCAACCCTGAGCACTGGGCATGCTGGTTGAGGTTAATGGCAGCTGGGAGCCTTACAACACCTGGAGATCTGTGCTAGAAGGCTGCCTTTGATTTTTAGAGACTACGGCCCACAGCTGACTTTTTAATGCTTTCCCGCTCCCTGAAAAGGGAAGGGAAATAGAACCAGATTCCGTAGAATCATAGAATGGTAGGACAGGAAGGGAACCCAAGGGTCATCTAGTCCAACCCCCTGCAACACGGGAATCAAATATCCTAATGCCAACAATGTGATGTAGTAGCGACAGGCCCCATCTGCACTATACTTCGAAAACAGTATGGTACCATACGACTTAACAAAGCAAACAAACAGCTATGGCTTCCACCAAGGAATCTGGTAGTTTGTTAAGGCTGCTGAGAGTAGCTGGGAGGCCCCTCCCTCCGACCCCCTCACAGAGGTGGAAGTCCCAAAGTGGTTTAACAGTCCAGCCCTCTTCCTAGGGAACTCCGATATGGAACCATCTGGGGCCTTATCTACATTACATCCTTGGAGCAATATATTTGAGGAGCCATGGAAACCCCAAAAGGACGGTAGTTGGCTCAAGGTGCTGGGGCTAAAGGTTAGACTGTGTCCATTTTTTAACTGAGCATTGATTTTGATTTGTTTACAGGGTGGTTATACGACAATGACTGGTCACCCTGATTTGCTTGCAGGGTGGTCTCGCCATTAGTCACTTGTTCATCCCACACACTTTGCAGTGCATCTTCCCATCACTTCCCAAACTGCCCACGGCCAGGGTGCTTTAGTCCACTTTCAACACACAAAGCTAAAACATGAATCCCTCCTCCTGCAAAATGCTGTTGCTCCAGATTCACCCACACAAAGGATAATCATCCGCAGAATGCCCACCCCACAGGCTTAAAAGGCACTTTAGCACCACGTTAACAGCCATGGCTTCTCCCAAAGAATCCTGGGAACTGTAGTTTGTTTAAGGTGCTGAGAGCTGTTAAAAGGTAAAGGGACCCCTGACCATTAGGTCCAGTCGTGGACAACTCTGGGGTTGCAGCGCTCATCTCGCTTTGCTGGCTGAGGGAGCCGGCGTACAGCTTCCGGGTCATGTGGCCAGCATGACTAAGCCACTTCTGGTGAACCAGAGCAGCGCACGGAAACGCCGTTTACCTTCCCGTCGGAGCGGTACCTATTTATCTACTTGCACTTGATGTGCTTTCGAACTGCTAGGTTGGCAGGAGCAGGGACCGAGCAACGGGAGCTCACCCCGTCATGGGGATTCGAACCGCCAACCTTCTAATTGGCAAGTCCTAGGCTCTGTGGTTTAGCCCACAGGAGACCCCTATTCTCACAGTGCTACAGTTTCCGTGCGCTGCTCTGGTTCGCCAGAAGCGGCTTAGTCATGCTGGCCACATGACCCGGAAGCTGTACGCCGGCTCCCTTGGCCTATAAAGCGAGATGAGCTCCGCAACCCCAGAGTCGGCCACGACTGGACCTAATGGTCAGGGGTCCCTTTACCCTTTTTTACAATCTCCTTAGGAAACTATAGTTCCCATGATACTTCAGGGAGAGGGTGAGGATGGAGGAGGAGGAGGAGGGCATACTCACCATGCTGGTGTTTGTCTAGCAGTACCTGGACCAGCAGCCACAGGAAGAGGAGGATCACCAACCCTTCAATCATCCCCTTGCAGAAGAAAAAGATGATGGACTGGCAGAGGGACAGAGCTGGGAAGATGTGGTCCTTGAAGAGCGCCATCCCCTGCCTTGCCCCAGATGGGAGTGAGAGCCCAAGGAGGGTCCTTGCTCACCTGAGCCGGGCACTTGGGGCGGACAGAGGACGACAGTGGAGATCACCCATGGAAGAAGAGCAAGGCGGCGGCAGCAGCAGCAGCCGGGGAGAGCTCTGCAGCAGGACCTGGCAGGCAGGAGTGGTACCCTAGGTGACCTCCCTGAAGCAAGGTCCCCGGGGGGACGGAGGAAAGGGGCTTGTGGGGCACAAAGGATCTAGCATCCCCGGAGCCTGCCTGACAGTGTGCAAGTCAACGTGTCTCTCTTTAAATAATCCAGAGCTCTGCGGGCAGATCCTCCGGTTCGCACTACATCTATTCCGGTCCGCTTGAGGCAACCGGCAGTGACCCCCTTTCCTTCCTCCCCCACGGGTTGCCATTCCGCATCAGGAGCAACAAGACCAGCCACGCAGAATGTCATCTGCCTTGCAGGGCAGGTACATTATTGGAAGGCCCATGACCTCCCCAAAGGTGGGCTCCTTGCGAAACAGAGAAGGCGGTATAAATAGATCCTGGGCGAGAGATGCCGTCCGCTGCGTAGATCTTGCAGGCAAGAGATGGTGATGTGGTAAGACAGCTGTGAAGATCAACCTCGCCTTTCTGGTAGGGAAGGCAGCTCTTTGATCTCTCACTTTTGTCTTTGGTGTTGAGATGACCATGCGCAGGGGGCATTTTACTCCACAGAGATTACTCACCCGAGCAGAACTAGAATGGTAGTTGAACATGTAACTTCATGTAGGGATATCTTGTCCTGCAATGCCTGTCTCTGCAGTGCTTCCTATAATGTTCATGCAAAACCCATGCCCATCCAGCGAAGGCCCCTTGCAATGTTAGTTAAAAGCTTCCCATTTGCTGGCGGAAATGACCGGCAGAATCCGAGACCAGGGAGAAGAGTCAGTGGAAGAAGATTGGAAGAAATTTAAAGACTATTTACAGAAACACTGTAAAATTAATGAATGTTAGAATGATGCTGGATTGAAGCTAAGTGGGATTTTTTAGTAGCAATGTTAAGGAATATGTAAAAATGGATTGTTAACAGGTGATAACTCAAAGTTATATTAAGATAAAAGATAAGATAAAATTAAAGAGGGAAAGGATTTGCTGAATTAACCAATTGAACTGGAATGCAAGAAAGGGAGGTATGGGGAGGTCAGGGAAACAAGCAAATGAAAGATAAGACATGGAAAGACGGATTTGTTTTTAATTGTTCCTATTTTGTATTTTCTTTTCCTTTTTGTTTTTTTATCTTTTCTAATTTTTGTAATATATTGAAAACTTTAATAAATATCTTATAAAAAAAAACAAAAACTTCCCATTTGCAGCTTCTGCCCCTTTTGTTGGGTGGCAACAGCATGGAAGATGAATAGCTTATTGGTCCCTCGCATCATCCATTAGCCCCTGAATTACTGCTCTCCACTGTGTTTTGTTTATAGTGAAACAGTGTTATTTCTCATCTAAGAATGAAAACCATTTTTCGCTGCACCCAGGAGGAGGCACGGTAGCCCTGAAAGTGCCTCACTGCATGGCCCCAATCCACACTGAACACGTGATGCCTGGGGGATGTTGCGCATCATCTATGCGTGACGCAAGTGTGTCACAACATCACACATCTCCCGACACTACGCAGCCTGGTGCAGCCTTCTGCAATGTTCCGCCAGCCAAATATTAAGGGGGCAGAAGAGACCTCTGCCCCCTAGAGTTGGCATACCTGACCTCCCGGCAAGCAGCACAACGCTCAGGG
Organism: Podarcis tiliguerta; assembly: GCF_965153285.1. Taxonomy (NCBI): domain Eukaryota; kingdom Metazoa; phylum Chordata; class Lepidosauria; order Squamata; family Lacertidae; genus Podarcis; species Podarcis tiliguerta. The sequence goes on along the minus strand of NC_139542.1, from coordinate 70,705,900 downwards.
CGCCCCCAATCTGTCAGTTCTTTGCAGGAGGGATTCAAGTGCCCAGCAGAACTTTAGGTTTGTGCATTTCAAGTGGATGCAAGCTTTCTATCGCCCAAGTGCAACAAATCCACTTGGTAAAAAGAAAAGGGCATTTTGCGGAATAGAGAGTGGCAGGGAAATGCCCTAAAAAGTGTGGAGCGAATGAATGACTAAGAGGAAGCTGCCTAAACACACTGTGAGCAAATCGGGATGGAGGAAGGACATATTCGCGTTGTGTGCCCTTTCCACAAAAAATCATAGGTAAAGGTAAAGGTACCCCTGCCCGTACGGGCCAGTCTTGACAGACTCTAGGGTTGTGCGCTCATCTCACTCGAGAGGCCGGGGGCCAGCGCTGTCCGAAGACACTTCCGGGTCACGTGGCCAGCGTGACATCTCTGCTCTGGCGAGCCAGAGCCGCACACGGAACGCCGTTTACCTTCCCGCTAGTAAGCGGTCCCTATTTATCTTCTTGCCCCCGGGGGTGCTTTCGAACTGCTAGGTTGGCAGGCGCTGGGACCGAGCAATGGGAGCGCACCCCGCCGCGGGGATTCGAACCACCAACCTTTCGATTGGCAAGCCCTAGGCGCTGAGGCTTTTACCCACAGTGCCACCCACGTCCCTACAAAAAATTAATAATGCTCAGTAAAAGACAGGGCAAGCTTTGGGCCAGCAAATCAGGGTGGATGCTCAAAAAACAGGTACTAAGGGAACGTATTACCTCTCATGGTGGGGCTGCCTGCTAATACAGACACTTTGGGGGACTGGTATCCTCAGAAATATTCAAAATAATTTGGGAGCTCCTTCATTTCTCCCTCCATTCTTGTTTATTATACAGTGTACCTTGGGTTACAGACATATCAGGTTACATATGCTCCAGGTTAAGACTCCGCTAACCCAGAAATTGTACCTCGGGTTAAGAACTTTGCTTCAGGATGAGAACAGAAATCGCGTGGCGGTGGCAGCGGGAGGCCCCATTAGCTAAAGTGGTGCTTCAGGTTAAGAACAGTTTCAGGTTAAGAACAGACCTCCAGAACGAATTAAGTTCTTAACCCGAGATACCACTGTACACCTCTTCAAAGGCTTGTCTCTCTTTAGCTCAAACCTGGAAGGTCTTAAAGGACCCACCCCCAGATTTATGGTCCAACAACGTTTGGCGAATGGCTATTGCTGAGAAAATAACGCTCGTTTTAAAGAGATAAACAGAAAAATGGATAAACTATGCAATATGATGGCCTTTTGAGAAGAGAAGGCTGAGAGGTGATCTGAAGGGCTGTCACAGGACAAGCTTGTTTTCTCCTGCTCTGGAGGATAGGACCAGAACCAATGAATTCAAATTGCAAGAAGGGAGATTCCAACTAAAGATTGGGAAGAACGTTTGAAGGTAAGAGCTGTTGGACGTTGAAGTGGACTCTCTGTCATGGGTGGATGGCTGTCTGTCGGGGGTTCTTTTCCGGCGATTCCTGCATTGCACTGGGTCAGGCTAGATGGCCCTTGGGTTCCCTTCCAGCTCTACAGTTCTCCGATTCTATTTGCTTACCATCCGCAGGGCAAAAGGCTCCCCGTCCTGGCCTACTGGATTGCAGCAGTGGGGGACACGGCCAAGGGCATGCCAGGAAGGGTGGCTCAGAGCCAAGAAGTCTGCCGCTGGCGTGCTTCCGCCGCCTTGGCTTTTCCAAGGGCGTGTGCAGACCAGCAGCAGAGGTGCAGGTGCCCTTTTTTCAAATTTTAACTAGTAGTTTTGTTTTATTCCTATTTAATTTAAAACCTGCCACTTCCCCAGATTTCTGAATCTTTTCTATCACTTTAGGGAGTGAAGTTTTTGGATCTTCTACTGTTATCACTAAATAGGAGTATAGCATCTAGATCAAGGGAAGTAATAGTGCCACTGTATTCTGCTCTGGTCAGACCTCACCTGGAGTACTGTGTCCAGTTCTGGGCACCACAGTTCAAGAAGGACACTGACAAACTGGAACGTGTCCAGAGGAGGGCAACCAAAATGGTCAAAGGCCTGGAAACGATGCCTTATGAGGAACGGCTAAGGGAGCTGGGCATGTTTAGCCTGGAGAAGAGGAGGTTAAGGGGTGATATGATAGCCATGTTCAAATATATAAAAGGATGTCACATAGAGGAGGGAGAAAGGTTGTTTTCTGCTGCTCCAGAGAAGCGGACACGGAGCAATGGATCCAAACTACAAGAAAGAAGATTCCACCTAAACATTAGGAAGAACTTCCTGACAGTAAGAGCTGTTTGACAGTGGAATTTGCTGCCAAGGAGTGTGGTGGAGTCTCCTTCTTTGGAGGTCTTTAAGCAGAGGCTTGACAACCATATGTCAGGAGTGCTCTGATGGTGTTTCCTGCTTGGCAGGGGGTTGGACTCGATGGCCCTTGTGGTCTCTTCCAACTCTATGATTCTATGATTCATCTGCATATGCTTTTAGTTTAAACTCACTTTCCCCAGTTTTTACACCTGTGATCTCTTTATCTGCTCTTATGTTTCTGGCAAGTACTTCCCGTACCAGGATGAACAACAATGGTGATAGTGGGCATCCTTGTTTAGTTCCTTTTTGTATCTGACATTCGTCCGTTATCACCTGATTTATAATTAATTTTGCTTTTTGTTCCGAGTAAATTGCTGGTATTCCCTATAGAAATTTAGGGCCACATTTAATTTCTTCAAGCAGCTTTGTCATGAATTTCCAAGAGACGTTGTCAAAGGCTTTTCCAGCATCTATAAACATCATTGCTGCTTCCTTTTCATTTTTGACCTCCAGGTATTCTATTATATTCATAATATTCCTTATATTCCCCATTCACTTGTCTACCTGCAAGAAACCCTGCCTGATCTTGATATATACCGTATTTTTTGCCCCATAGGACGCACCATGTTTTTTTGGGGGGAAATAAAGAGAAAAAAAATTATTTCCCCCCCCCAGGCGCTTGTGGGGCTGGGAGCGGGGAGAAGCGCTCTTCTCCCCGCAGCCCGCCTTCAGACCAGGTCCGGGGACAGTGGGAAGACGCGCTGCGCCTCCCAGCTGTCCCCAGAGCTGGCGGGACTGGCGGCGGGGGCTCCCCGCCATCAGCCTCCAAACCACTTCAGGAGACAGCAGGATGGCAGCGTTCCGCCTCCCTCTGTCCCCCAACCTTGTGGGGCTGGCGCTGGGGCTCTCCTGAAGCCTGAAGAGCGAGAGGGGTTGGTGTGCACCGACCCCTCTCGCTCTCCAGGCTTCAGCGAAAGCCTGCATTCGCCCCATAGGACGCACGCACATTTCCCCTTCATTTTTGGAGGGGGGAAAGTGCGTCCTATAGGGCGAAAAATACGGTATACTCATTTAACATTTTTTTCAATCTGCTAATATTTTTGCAAACAATTTGTAATCATTGTTCAACATGGAAATAGCGCCTGAGCAGTGGACAAGGGTCCGAAGCAGTGCCCATCTATTTTTAGCTTATCTGAAAATCTACAACCATACAGATTAAGATTGTCAATGATTGTTCCTGTGTGCTCAGAGGCCAAGAGAAAATGTTCCAATAAAAAAGATATTTCACCTGCAGTTTCCAAGCTGCCGCGGTGGCAACGTCCTTGACTGGGTCTGGAGGGCTGACCTGAGATAACCCTGGGCCAGCTTTCCCTCTACGTCCCGCCCCTCCCTTGGGCTGCTCTAGGGGAGCATGATGTGGGACGTGTCATGGTGACCCCAATGACCTTTTCATCCATCCCTAATGGAGGTGGAGGAGGAGACCGGAGAGGAAGAGCACTAGTTCCACAGGATCTTCAATGTGCCCAAACCCACATTGGGCCCCTGACCATTAGGTCCAGTCGTGACCAGCTCTGTGGTTGTGGCACTCATCTCACTTTATTGGCCGAGGGAGCCGGTGTGCAGCTTCCGGGTCATGTGGCCAGCATGGCGAACCAGAGCAGCTAATGGAAACGCCGTTTACCTTCCCGCCGGAGTGGTACCTATTTATCTACTTGCACTTTGACGTGCTTTCGAACTGCTAGGTTGGCAGGAGCAGGGACTGAGCAACAGGAGCTCGCCCCGTAGCGGGGATTCGAACCGCCAACCTTCTGATCGGCAAGTCCTAGGCTCTGTGATTTAACTCACAGCGCCACACGGGTCCCTGAAGTACAGCTATTAATCCCATGAAATAAGCAGACAGGGCCAGCCCACCCATGAGGCAAGGTGAGGTGACTGCCTCAGGCAACAGTGGTGGCAGATCCCGCCTCCAAGGTGTGCATCACTCGCTGCCACTCCTTGGAGGCTGGAACTGACTCCTCAGCAGCCCCACCTGTGCTTCCTCTACAGCACCTCTAGGCAAATCGGAGGCACTGCTGGTCCTAGGGGAGAAATGGCAGGGGCTGCTCTCGGGGTTCCCTGGCCTCTGCACCTAGCCTGCATGGTTCAGAGTGGGCCCCTTTCCCTTCCCACTAACAATAGCCTATGATTTCCACTTCAGCTATCGGGTAAGGTTGATTTGACCTAGTGGTGCAGCAATAAAATTGCTAGCCCATTTTCAAAGCTAAGCAGGGTCTCTGGTATGTTTTAAAATTGGATGGGTGGCCATGGGGAAGAAGAGGAGAAAGGAGGTGGAGAGGAAATTTCCCCACAGTGGCCAGGAAGATCGTTTTGGGAGGCCCACATTCAGTCCAGGAAGCCAGCAAGACTCTCCTGACCTGGCCAAGGGTAAGGTAAAGGTAAAGGTAAAGGTACCCCTGCCCATACGGGCCAGTCTTGACAGACTCTAGGGTTGTGCGCTCATCTCACTCAAGAGGCCGGGGGCAAGCGCTGTCCGGAGACACTTCCGGGTCATGTGGCCAGTGTGACAAGCTGCATCTGGCGAGCCAGCGCAGTACACGGAACGCCATTTACCTTCCCGCGGTCCCTATTTATCTACTTGCACCCGGGGCTGCTTTCGAACTGCTAGGTTGGCAGGCGCTGGGACCGAACGACTGGAGCGCACCCCGCCACGGGGATTCGAACCGCCGACCTTTCGATCGGCAAGTCCTAGGCGCTGAGGCTTTTACCCACAGCGCCACCCGCGTCCTCTGGCCAAGGGTACCCTGCAGTAAATTGCCTCAGAACCTGGATGTGCTATTTAGCTCTCAAGGTTAGGAAGAACCTTGACTTTTTTTTTATTCCTGCATTTATATGCAGCTGAATTCTAGATCAGTCCCTAAGCGTTTTACGAAAAAATACAACAAAATCTGTCTCTTTCTGTCTATGAATGATACACAATGGGGACCCCCAGACGACATTTTTATTGTGCTTTTGTGATTGTGCTCAGGATGGTTTTGAGGCAGTTCAGCATGATCCCATTTTGAATAGTGGGCTCTTCTTCTTTGGAGGTTTTCAAGCAGAGTTTGGATGGCCGTCTGTCAGGAATTCTTTAGCTGAAATTCCTGCGTTGCAGAGGGTTAGACTAGATGACCCCTATAGTCTTTTCCAGCTTTACAGTTTCATGATTCCATCAGGATCACAAAACAACTGCTAAAGCGGAAATCTTGTGTGGGCAGTCTGCAATAAATCCATCAATCCCAGAGGTCCCCTATCCGTGCTCTAATGTTGGGCCCTTGGTGACCTCAACATTCTCTAACCCCCTACAGACCACACACACAACCGATACACATTTCCTTCCTCCACCGATAATTCTGAAAACTGCAGTTTGTTAAGGATGCTGGGAATTATAGTTCTCTGTGTGGGTGAACTACAGCTCCTTTTTTGGAGGGGAGGAAATGTGCTTTAAATGTATGGTGAGCATACTGGAGGTAAGAAGGTATGGGAGAACTGAAACAAATTTGTGTCACTTGTAAGTTTGTGATATTAATTTATTACATTTGGTTTGGGCTTGGAATTCTGCTCCTATATGTTTGGCTGCAGATATGCCTCTGTTTTTGTTTTAGTTAGCATCTGGTACAGTGGTGCCTCGCAAGACGAAAAGAATCCGTTCCGCGAGTCTTTTCGTCTTGTGGTTTTTTTGTCTTGCGAAGCAAGCCCATTGGCGGATTAGCGCTATTAGCGCTATTGACAGTTTAAGGGCTAAAAACGGCTTTTTAAGGCGTAAGGGATTAGCGGTTTTGCTGCTAAAATGCTTTTAGCAGCTTAGCGCTTCAGAAAAAGGGGTTTTGGAGCGGAAAAAAACCTCAAAATTTTTCGTCAATTTTCATCTTGCAAAGCAAGCCCATAGGGAAATTCGTCTTGCGAAGCGCCTCTGCAAACGGAAAACCCTTTTGTCTTGCGGGTTTTCCGTCTTGCGAGGCATTTGTCTTGCGGGGCACCACTGTATTATATTTTGTTGTGTTTTCTCATAAGTAAATATATCACAAGTAAATAATAAACAAAAACCTGGGGACCCCCCCCCTCAAATTAATAAATAACTGTAGGGTGCTCCGGCTGCCTGCCAACTTGCCTGGGATCCTGCAGCCAGCAGCAGCCTCTTGGCTGCAACCCCTCTGCGGCCCCCTCCTTCCCATCCCTCTGAACAAAGCTCCTTGCTGTTCAGCTGGGAAAAGGGCCCTCCTCTCCCCACATGCAAACAAAAGAGGCTTAGAGAGAAAATGGACCAGCCTCCTGCAGCCACTCCTCAGCATCCCTCCTCCGCTGCCCACCTTTGCTGCGAGGGCTATAACTCAGCGCTGGAGCACCTGGTCTGCATGCAGGAGGCTCAGTCCCCAGGAGCAGAATCTCCAGGTGGGGCTGGGAAGTCAGTCCCCTGCCTCAAACCCTGGAGAGTCATTGCTGCCGCTAGAGTAGGCAGCACTGGTCTGAGTCAGTACCAGGCGCCTCTCAGTGAGCCAAGCACAAGCTACAAGCAGGCTGGCGCCACTGTTTCAGGGTCTCTGAATTTTTGCTTCCTTGGTTGCAAGGCAGTTCTCCAACCAAGGACAGTGGTACCTCGGGTTACATACACTTCAGGTTACATACGCTTCAGGTTACAGACTCCGCTAACCCAGAAATAGTACCTCGGGTTAAGAACTTTGCTTCAGGATGAGAACAGAAATCGTGCTCCGGCGGCGCGGCGGCAGCAGGAGGCCCCATTAGCTAAAGTAGTGCTTCAGGTTAAGAACAATTTCAGGTTAAGAACAGACCTCTGGAACGAATTACCGTATTTTTTGCTCTATAAGACTCACTTTTTCCCTCCTAAAAAGTAAGGAGAAATGTGTGTGCGTCTTATGGAGCGAATGCAGGCTGCACAGCTATCCCCGAAGCCAGAACAGGAAGAGGGATCGCTGCTTTTGCTGCGCAGCAATCCCTCTTGCTGTTCTGGCGCCTGAGATTCAGAATATTTTTTTTCTTGTTTTCCTCCGCCAAAAACCAGGTGCGTCTTATGGTCCTGTGCGTCTTATAGAGCGAAAAATACGGTAAGTTCTTAACCCCAGGTACCACTGTAAAATCCTGGTGCACTTTTCAGATAACTCAAATTCTTCTTTCTTGCAAAGCGATGTGGAAAACAGAACCCAAGAGTGGAGGAAAATGGCCCAAGGCCTTTGCACTTCATTTTAAAAGAACCTTGTGCCCCAATAAGGGTCGCTGGCCTTGCTCTCCCCCATCCGCCCCCCACAATGCCCCCCAAACCAGGCCTGTTAGTTTCCACTTACCTGCCTCCACAGCCTTGCTCCCAAAGTGAGCTGGGAGGATGGAGGCGTCCTGGAGCGGCCCTGGCAGTGCTGGCATGGAGGCACCGGGCAGGAACCAAGGGAAGGTGCCCAAAGCGTCACTGTGGAGAAGTTGAGGAGGAAAAAGGAAGAAGTGCTAGGTCCCCAGCTGGGAGCCGCTTAGAACCGGCAGTAAGGTTTGCAGGTGGCAGGTGCCTGTCTCTGGCAGCGCTGGAGAGCGGGGTGGCATTGGCAGGGTTGATAAACAGAAGCGAATAAAGCTCTCTAAGCCCACAGAGCTGAGCAAACAGGTGGAAAAAAAATATTCTGGAGTGTTTACTCCCCTTCCAATCCAGGGAAAGGGCGGGCTCCCAAAGCAGAGGGTGGGAGGGAGGATGCCAGAACAGCGGTGGAGCCAAAGCCCATTCTTAAGTGTTTGCTGCCAGGGAATGTGGTGGTTGAGTGGCAGGAGGGGCAGCCAAGCAGCAGGGTGGAGGGGCAGGCCCAGCGCGAGGGGAAGGCAAGAGGGCAGTGGCCAGGGACAGACAGGCCTGTCCTCTTGGGTTCTCAGTTTTCCAATCTTCAATTCAGTTTCTCCACATTTGGGCAGCTACCCGGCTCGATCAGCTCTGCTCTGCCTCTGCAGTTGGAGGTTGCAGTGCTTCTAAATACAGTGGTACCTCGGGTTAAGAACTTAGTTCGTTCTGGAGATCTGTTCTTAACCTGAAGCAGCTTCTTAAACTGTTCTTAACCTGAAGCACCACTTTAGCTAATATACTTCGGGGTTTGCCACATGCGTATCCCGAAGGAGACATAACAAGAGGGGCACGTAAATAGAGGTACCACTATACTTGAGCTCCTTGGAGAAAAAAAGGTGGGTTAGAAATGCAACTGAAATTGAATAAAGGAGCTGTCGAGAAAAAAGCCCTTTGGGATTTAATTTTAAGTATTGAAAGAAATCCGCAGACAGAACAGGGAGAAGAGTTAAGAGCCTCGGACATAAGAGCACCAGGTTGATGGAATTAATGGAACTGACAGAAAAGACTGATAAAATTAGCAGAAAAGACTGATAAAATCCGAAACCAGGGGGAAGAGATGGTGGGAAAAAATTGGGAATTTTTTAAAAACAGCATTTAGCATAATATTGTACAATTAAGGAATGTTGGGAGATGGTGGAATGAATTTATATGACTTTAGTGGAAATATGATAAGGATTTGAGATTTTAGGATTTAAGGGTATAAGATTTAAGGTTTTTCTCTTTTCTCTTTTTATTAGATTGGAGTATAGATAATCTTTTAGATGTTGATGGGAGGATAAGGTTTAAATGGATTAAGATAAATAAGTGAGTAAGCAGTGAAAGATGGAAAGAATTTGCTGACTTAATTAGTAATTGGAATACAAAAAGGGAGGTGGGAGGAGGTCGAGGAAATAAGTTATTGAAGGATGGAATTCTGAAAAATGGAAGTGTTTCTTTTTTAAATGTTTTTGGTTTTTTTCTCTTGTTGGTGGGGTGGAGGTCTGGTTTTTTATGTATTTTTAAATTTTTTTTCTATCTTTGTTTTTTCCCCTCCCCCCCTTATTTTACTGTATTTTGTCTTTTTCAATTTTTTCTGTATTTGTGAAAATTGGAATAAATATTTTAAAAAAAAGAAAAAAAAGAAATGCAACCGATCAATTCATAGAATCATAGAATTGGGACCCCGCAGGTTATCTAGTCCAACCCCCCGCAATGCAGGAATCTCAACCAAAGTGTCCATGATAGATGGCCATCCAACCTCTGCTTAAAAACCTCCAAGGAAGGACAGTCTTCACTGGTCACCACCTTTATTGATTCAAGCAATCTTGATTAATTCAATCAGTCAAGGGAAGAAACATGGGTGCAAAAAGGAGTTAACACTCCTTGCCGGAGTTCCTTTAAGTTCCTCGCCAGTACTGCCATCTAGTGATAAGCGTAGAGAACTGCAAGCCAAGAGGGCTTCTAACATGCTCTGAAATTGATCAGGGAAGAAGGCCTGCAAAGTAGTTCAGGCCCAAAGAGCCCAAGGTCACTGGTTCGAGGTCACTCATCGAGAGCTGTGCAGCCATGTGGGGTTTCTCAACCAAGCCTTCCACATCCTCCTACAAGTCTCTTCACCACAGCACCGCAGGGACTCATATCTGTGTTTCCTTATTGACACTTTTCTTTTGGTAACTGTGCTCATCTATTTACAGAAATGCAACCAAAACATCAGCAGGCAATAAAGCCTAAGGCATGGGTAGGCAAACTAAGGCAAACTGGGGGCCGGATCAGGCCCAATCGCCTTCTAAAATCTGGCCTGCGGACGGCCTGGGAATCAGTGTGTTTTTACATAAGTAGAATGTGTCCTTTTATTTAAAATGCATCTCTGAGTTATTTGTGGGGCCTGCCTGGTGTTTTTACATGAGTAGAATGTGTCATTTTATTTAAAATGCATCTCTGGGTTATTTGTGGGGCATAGGAATTCGTTCATTATTCTTTTTCCAAAATATAGTCTGGCCCCCACAAGGTCTGAGGGACAGTGGACTGGCCCCCTGCTGAAAACGTTTGGTGACCCCTGGCCTAAGAGAAAGAAGCACAACCCTCTATAGCAGTGGTTCCCAATTAGGGGTCCGGGGACCCCTGGGGGACCATGAATCCATCCTTTGCCTCTTCCCAACTAATTTTTTTTGGTCATTTTTGCATGATATAATCACAGATTTTATTGGCCAAACTCTGTTTTGAAATCCCACCGCAATAACAATTTTGACCTGCCAATAAGCAGCAATATATCGCTCCTCTCTTTTTTTAAAAAATATTTATTAGAAGTTTTATAGTTACAGAAAAAAGATGTATAAGAAAAAAAGCAATAAAAAATTAACAAACAATACATCGAGAATAGAAAGAAAAAACAATACATCAAATCAACAAGAAAAAACAAAAACATTTAAAAACACATCCAATTTCCGTATCTTTATCTTTCATTTACTTATTTCCTCGACTTCCTCACACCTTTTTTTGTATTCTAGTTCAAATTAGCTAATTCAACAAATCCTTTCCCTCCTTCTCAATTTTTGTTCTATAATTTATCTTAACACAGTCTAACTTTAAATTTTCTACTTTAGCCCATTAACAATCCGTTTTTGCTTAATTCTTTATAACATTTCTGCTAAACCCATATAATTTCATTCCAGTATTCTTCTAACATTCCTTAATTTTACAGTATTTCTGTAAATACACTTTTTTCCAATCTTCTTCCATCGACTCTTCTCCCTGGTCTCGGATTCTGCCAGTCATTTCTGCCATTTCCAAATATATCGCTCCTCTCGTGAGGGAGAGCAGGGCTTCCAATTTCAAGGCATCACCAGTATCACACAATGTTCTCAGCCAGTAACACTGCTGATCTGAGCTGCCTTCTCTCACAGCGCAGCTGGTTGCCCTCGCTTCAAGGCACCGTGGCACTACCTTCCCCTGGCACTGAGGCGGAACAGCTTTTCTCAGCCAGCAGGAAAGCAGCCTCCGCTGCAGTAGACGCAGCTTGATGCACCCACATCCCATGTGGTGGAGTCGACTAAGTTGCTTCTCCTTTTCCCACTCACCCAATCTCTGCAGCTGCTCCTTCCTTCATCCCCACGCCTGATCTCTAATTTGACATTGTGATATACAGTGGTACCTCGGGTTACAGATGCTTCAGGTTACAGACTCCGCTAACCCAGAAATAGTACCTCGGGTTAAGAACTTTGCTCAGGATGAGAACAGAAATTGTGCTCCGGCGGCACGGCGGCAGCAGGAGGCCCCATTAGCTAAAGTGGTGCTTCAGGTTAAGAACAGTTTCAGGTTAAGAACAGACCTCTGGAACGAATTAAGTACTTAACCCGAGGTACCACTGTATTGGAATATCACAGTTTAACTGCTGATATAGCACGATACTGAAAACGTGGTAGCACTCAGCCCTAGTCTGTTTTTTAGTACAGTGAGGATGAATTTGATGAAGTGAAGGGCCGTGAGGACCGCCCAAGAGGCCAACCAAAGTTGTTGAGCTTTCTTTAGGATTTTACCCCAGGAAATAAACTGCCGCAGGGGCTGCCGGATTACACCCCAAAATGGACTTTGTACATGGCTGCTATAAAGGAAGTCCAAGTGATTTCTATGAAATATCTGGGCCTTCTGACATATTTCAGCTCACCAATCACAAAGGATATATCAGATGTGGTAATTCGAAGTGCTCTCTTTCCCCCAGTATTTTTACTGGGTGTTTTTATTTACCGACTTTAAAGTTGTCAGCTCATAAGAAGTATTTATAGGTCAACAATTTTTGGTAGAGATAGCTCTCTGCTTAGTCTACCTCATAGAGAAAACGTGAAGAGAAAATGGACGGGAAGGGGGAACCCTGGGCACCACCTAAATTTCTAAATTTCCCAAGCGCAGGACTAGGGAGCATGTGTCCATCCAGACCATGGGCAGGCAAACTAAGGCCCGGGGGCTGAATCCGGCCAAATCGCCTTCTAAATGCAGCCCATGGACAGTCCGGGAATCAGCATGTTTTTACATGAGTAGAATGTGTCCTTTTATTTAAATGCATTTCTGGTTTTTTTGCAGGCCTGCCTGGTGTTTTTACATGAGTAGAATGTGTGCTTTTATTTAAAATGCACCTCTGGGTTATTTGTGGGGCATAGGAATTCGTTCATTCCCCCCCCCAAAAAAAATTGTCCTGCCCCCCACAAGGTATGAGGGACAGTGGACCGGCCCCCTGCTGAAAAAGTTTGCTGACCCCTGGTCCAGATGATGCTGGGCTCCACCTCCCATCCTCACTGGCCACTGGCTATGTTGGCTGGGGTCCAACAACATGTGAAAGTCCCCCCACTCTCTTAAGAGATCAGAATGCAAATGCAATAGAGAGCAAATCAAGAAGTGGCAGCTCTGGCCATCGCTCCCTGGATGGGAGACCCCTTTGGGCCTCTATGGCACCTTGAGCTTCACGAAGAAGAAAGCAGGATGTTCAGCATCTGGGAGCAGAGAAGGGGACTCATTTCTGTCCAAGACCCAGCTGTCAAAGCAAGCCAGGGAAAAGGAACCTGTGGACTTTCTAGATGTTGCCACCATCCCATCAGCCACGCAGAGAACGCCAATCCTGGCCTGACTACACTGGCTGCCAGTTAGTTTCTGGGCCCAATTGAAAGTGCTGCTTTTGACCTATAAAGCCTTAAACAGCTCAGGACCACAATACCTGAAGGACCACCTCCTTCCATAGGAACCTACCCAAGATCATCCTCTGAGGCCCTCCTTTGTGTGCCTACTCAACAAGAGGTCTGGAGGATGGCAACATGAGAACGGGCCTTTTCTGTGGTGGCCCCCCGCTTGTGGGATGCTCTCCCCAGGGAGGCTCGCCTAGCACCTCCATTACATATCTTTAGGTGCCAGGCAAAGCTTTCCTCTTCAGGCGGGCCTTGGGCTAATAAAACAATTTATGGCCTTTTAAACTGTGTGTATGGGTGGGTGGGTTTTGTTTTGTTTGATATTACGTTATGTATTTTAGGTTCTGTGCTGTAAACTGCTCTGGTGGTATCCTGATGAAGGGAAGTACATCAATTTAAATAACAACAAGAAGAATGTCCGCTTCCTGGAAGGGCTTTTACCGTATTTTTTGCTCTATAAGACTCACTTTTTCCCTCCTAAAAAGTAAGGGGGAATGTGTGTGCGTCTTATGGGGCGAATGCAGGCTGCGCAGCTATCACAGAAGCCAGAACAGCAAGAAGGATTGCGGCTTTCACTGCGCAGCGATCCCTCTTGCTGTTCTGGCTTCTGAGATTCAGAATATTTTTTTCTTGTTTTCCTCCTCCAAAAACTAGGTGCGTCTTGTGGTCTGGTGCATCTTATCGAGCGAAAAATACGGTAAATGCTTTTTCACAACAGGATTCTGCCAAAGTGTTGGAATGGAAGAGCTGCTGTTTGGCTTTTCCAGGGGAAGCAGCAGTGGGGGGAAACAAACAGAAAAACGGAACAAAGAGGAAGAAGTGCACAGCCCTTGTATGAAGAGGTAGAAGTTTATTGGAATATAAACATTCAGATAACATGTAAGATAGAAAAAAAAAAAACCCCACCAACAACATATACAGACACTTGCTGGAAGGAAACATCTGAGGTATTTATTTATTCACCATCTAGGCTATCACATTTTATTTCTTCCTTTAAATAGTTAAGAGAGAGAGAGAGAGAGAGAGAAAACACCCCTAGCTGTGCAGCTGCTGCAAAAGTGGTGGCAGATCTCAGAACCACCTGCCTCCTTCCCTCCTTGGGATCCGCCTGGAAGAGGCAGCTGCTAAGAAAGGGCTCTGTGTGACAGCAAACCCGCTTCCACCTCCACGGCTGGAGTCTTCTGGTGCCACCTGAAAAGCACTGGGCCCTCTTTCCCAGGGCGACAGAAAGGAGGGGTGTTTGTTTTTTAAAAGACTTGGTGAGAGAGGGGCTGTAGTTCAGTGGCAGAGCACAGGCTGTGTGTGTGTGCAGAAAGCCCCAGGTCTGCAACCCTTTGCACAATCCAGAGCTAAGCCAAGGAGAAGATCCTTTCTTGTGGGGATGCACCCACAAAACCAGCATCTCTGCTGTGGGATTTCGTGCTTGAGCTGGGGGTGGAAAGGAAACTGCCTCTGCAAATGAAACTTAATACCGGGGTGGAGGAGCAGCCCTTTCTGTCATATCAAAAGCCCTGAGCGTCATACAATCTTTCAATATTCAGAATTGGGTAAGGTGGAGTGAATGCACCACCTGCACACCTCACCGAGCCAAAAACCTGCTGCTGGTTTCTCCACCGACCTCCAGAGCCTGGCAAAGCACAGCACAAACAGCGATACAACCCTGCCCATCCAAAAGAGGGGAGGGAAGGAGATGGGGTGGATTTCTACAACCTGAAATGGCCGACCCAGAAAACAGCCAAGGGCCTGAAGATTGATGCTGCAGCTTATTCTAATGAGGTATATACTTATAAATGTCGTTACAAATCCCAAAATCTACCCTTTTCCCTGAACTGGATTCAGAACGACCCTTTAGCTCCCTGCCTGCTTTCAGTTTAGCTGAGTGAGGAAACTGATGGGCCTGGAGGGCAGAGGCCACCCCAGGGCTCCATGTGCCTTCCTGTGCAAGAAATGCAAATGGTATCGAGTGCAATGGGACCAAACTGGACAGAGCAGTGAGAGACCCGTTGGCGGAAACTCGGCTCTGCCTGAAACTCCAGGTAACGCAGATGATTGGGAGGCGTGGGCTCCTTTTTAAATCAATTGGGGCACATGGGTTTGGAGGTTGCCCCCCAGTTTATCCTTCTTCCAAGCCTGTTCCCATCACCCTCCAGGTGTTCCCCGTGCCCAGAGCCAAACTCTGACACCCAGGAGGTTGAGAGGAAAGTGCTGGAGGGTGAAGGTTCATCTCCCAGTAACTCTATGAACTTTTATGCTTTCAGTGATTTATTATTAAATCAGGCCCCTTATCATCCCAAGCCTGCTTTGCACATAAATCAGAACCGACCCAAGTTCTCTCTGCCACTTCTGTGTCTAGCTTGGTACACATTAAAGCAAGAAATCCCAGAATCCACTGCTAGCAGAGCTTGGGGGGGGGGGGAGGTGTTTAGGAAAAGCCTCTCCCTGCCTTCATCCCCCCCTCCCAACTTAGAACTAGGGTAAAAAGAAAAGAAAAGCTGAAACCACAAGTTCTGAAACCAGGAAACCCGAGTTATGCAGATCAAGCAACTCTGCACGTTATTCACCTGTGTTTATATGGTTACAGGATTTTGTTCTGTGTGTTCCACTTGGGTAGGGATTGGAAGAGGAAGTCTGAGAGTCACGTGAGTACTGGGGAAATTGGTACAGGAAAGGTTAGAGCCGTATTAAATGCAGAAACCATACTGGACACCTTCAAGTGCTCATCCAAAACTGAGGCCTGGAAACCTACGCTTACAAGGCAAAAGCAGTCTTATCAGGATTCCTTAGAATTACTCAGCGGATCTCAACTTCCTAATGGAAGCGGAACAGCTCAGTGCTGCAGCACCTGTTTTGCTTGAGGCCTGCCTGAAACCCTGGAGAGCTGCTTCCAGTTGGTGCAGAGGATGTTGAGCTCAATGAACCCACGGCCTGGCTTTGTACGAAGCAGCCTTGTAGGATGCTAAGCTGGAAAACAACCACCACTGCAAATGGGACAATCTTCCGTTGCTGGGAGTGGTGGTGGGGGAAAACACACACACACAATAGAGAAAGAAACAGAATTAGCCAGCAAAAACGCCCGAGAAGATTCACACCCAACCCTGGTTGTGGTGCAGGTTCTGCTGAAAAGCGAAGGAGGCCTGAGGCAATGAGCCAAGAGACCGACGGGGACAAGTCTCATGCCAACTTTGGCAACCTTCCTGCCAGCTAGAATAAAGTCAGCCAGCTGCCTTTACAACCGGACCATCTCTGCCAAAGGAAAGCAGGTGGACTACAGGTTTTGCTGCTAACAGATACTTTAGCTCCTGGTGGAGGAAACACCTAGGAGGACAAAATGTTTTTGGCTGGGGGCTTCCAATGCAAATGGGAGCAACAAGCAATATGCCGTTGTGGAAAGCTGAAGGCAGCCTTTGGATTTTCGACACCACAGCCTCCAGATGCCACTTCTCCTACCTTCTCTGTTTCAAGAGGTGGAACAGCCATACTCTTGACAGTAAAGGAGCCAAGTAGAATCGCAAGGGGCCCTGAGAACTGGCCACAGATAAGGCCTTATCAAGTCAGCTGGGGGCGGGGTGGGGGGTCGCTGTTGCTGCAGGGGACAGAGCTGGATTTTGCTGCACAATCCGCAACACACCTTAGCGTAGTCAGGTCTGGGATATTATTTGCAAAGCCCCAAACACAAAAAGAATGCTATCCTGTGGAATCCCCATCACTGAGTATGCGGGGAGAATTCCAGCCACATGTTTCATTCAAATCTAGCAAGGTTGTGGCAAGGGAGAGAAAAAATATGTTTGCAGACTATTCGGTCCACAGCTGGCCAGATCTGACCCAGGCTTCTGTGTTCCCTAGAGCAGCGGCCCAGGGGCCAGAGGTGCGTTTTGACACTATCTGCCCCGAATCATCCAGGACGAATGAGTGTCACAGGTTGGGAGCCATGCAGTCACTTGGGATAAGGCAATCGGTTGGGGGAGGGGGGCAGAATTGCTTCGCAAAGATCTGCAGAAGAGGTAGCTTGGGTGTGGAGCTTTGTTTTTCCCAGAATCTGCATGAGACAGCAATACAATGAAATGGGTAGGGAATCTCCTACAGTAGTAACAGCAGTGTAAAACCTTTATCAGGTCAACTAAAACACCCCAAGTATGAGCAAGCTTTCAGTTTCAGAAGATCTTTTCTTCAAGGATTGTTTGTATTCTGTGACAATGTAGTAGCAGGATTATGCTGCTGTTGCATTTTTTAAAACAAGATTCTGATGGACCAACTTGATTCTCTGCAGTTTTGGTCTGCTGGAAAGCATCCAGTGTCCCATTGCTTTTCCAAGCAGCTGTTGGCTGAAGAGAGATAACACTGAAGCGTGGAATCTCTTTCTCTCCTACAAAGGCTAGACTTTTTACAATGCCTTGCTTGAAGTTTGGCAGGGTGGCTGCAGGCCAGGAAAGAATGCTTTGCAGGCCACATCTGGCTTGCCAGCTGAGCCTCCCTGGTGCAGACTTGAGGCCTTCCAGCAGGAACGGCGTGTTCTCTTGCTCACGTCCCCTTTGATAAATCTGCTTGGTGGAAGGACGAATGTGGCGTCACTTGGAAGGATGTGTGAACTTGGCACCACAGCAATTTCCTTGGCCCAGTGGTACATGCTCACATACACAGCGGTTGGGAGTGCCTTGGGTAAGTAACTGCAGAGGAACACGCCTGGGAGAAACATACTGGACCTAGAAATCCAGTATTTTTTTTAAACGGAAAACCTGCAGGACCGAGCGCCATCAGAGACTAATAGAATTGTGGAGTTGGATGGGACCGTCGAGTCCAACCCCCTGCAATGCAGGAATCACAACTAAAGCATCCCTGACAGGTGGCTTTCCGGCCTCTGCTTAAAAAACATACAGCCAAGGAGTCCACTGCCTTCTCTGGTGGTCCATTCTTGTGCTCAAAGATGTGTCCAGAAAGGAACATTCTTATTTATTAACTCATAATGCATTTTAGATGCACCCTTCAAATACAAATAGTTTCCCTCCCAAGAGCATATTTTTCCTCTGCAGGAACTTGTCCAAAAGCAACGTTGTGGAAGGAAGAGGATTTAGTGCAAGTGTGTCCCCCAATCTATTTCTTGTAGCCGGGGGGAAAACATCACTTCAGCCATTCCCAGTAGCTTCACAGTTACAGATGTGCCTAGCTTTTCCAAGCTGGGGGTTCTGCTTTCCCTTGGAGGGAGCCTTTAAAAAAGAGGGGCCTAGCTGCCTCCAGAGCTCCGTCTACCCTGCAGGACTTGGGTTAGAACCCCATGAGAACCAGCGAGCTCTCAAGAGGCCAGAAATAATCAGAATTGCAGCCCAGGACTTTACTTCGAGGGTAATAAGGAAACAAAGTCCTCTCATTGTTTTGGGACTGAGATGCACCTAACATGGGTTGTTTTGAAAATCCTGAACAACTAATAAGCCCTTCGAGGAGAAAACAACATCAAAACAACAAGAGGGAAAGAGAGAAAGTCAGCCTGAGAAATTAACCTGCATCTTCCACCACCACCTATTACCCCATGAGCCAAGTGCTTCCATGCTATCTTGAGGACATCAAAGGTTTCTGATCCTTCAACTCAGGGGGCTCCTTTTTTTTGGTGTGTCTTTGGTGCTACAATATATAAAATTTAAAATAAAAAGCAGTCAACAAGACATATAAAAAGAAGCTTTAACATATGCAAATCCTTCCAGAAGAGAGAAAGAGAGAAAAAAAATCCCAACAACAACACAGCAATAAGTACATATTTTTTGAGGTATTTCATCTGCTCAGGAGAAGCTGATGCAGATCTGTAGCATGACTGAGACTCGTCAGGGTAGGAGAGGGAGGGCGGATCCCTGTTGGCAAGGAGGTGGGGGCTGCCGGTGCGCAGGCAGGCAGCGGGCTTCTGCTACAAGGAGGAAGCAGAAACAGGCAGACGTTCAAGGGGGGAGGTACACGGAAGTGCGAGGTGTGTGCACAAGTGTGGAGGGGGAAGCAATTGAGGAGTTCATCTGTCCTGAGGAACAACACATGGCTCCCTCATCAAGATTTTAGAAGGGAAGATGTGGGGGAAGGTGCTCAAAAGCCCCTGGTTGTTCTTAGGCTGTGGGGCAGTCAATTAGGGCTGGCCCCACCAATGCACAAGGAAGCAGCCAATCCCCCTTTGATAGGCTGGGATCACAGAGGATTCTCGGCAAGTGTTAAGTGAGTGGACACAGGCGGCAGCAATGCAAGAACAGCTCAGCATCAAGGTGCCCAATCCCAGTTACATTTGGGGGAGGACAGGGAAGCAAGGGTGGGTGGAGCATAAAATGTGCCTGACCTAGATGAGCCCCTAACCACTTTCACCTTTAGCTTTCTGACTGGTAGAGTTTTTAAAATAAAATTCAAAAATTCCATGCATCCCCACCCGCCCCTGAGGCAGAAACAATGGAGAAACAGAATTGCACAACTCGACCTCATGGGGAGGCTGGATAGGAGCGAGGCTGTGAAAGAACCTGCCAATGCTGGTGCCTGAGCCCCAGTTCTGCAGGGAAGGCTGGGCAAAGCTGCGAAGGGCAGCTGGTGCAGATTCCTCCAGAGACCTGTCCAGGCCTTGCTCAATGCTGCAGAAGCAGCACGAAAGGGAACTTCCATGCTGTCAGACTCCTCCAGAGGAAGCTAGCAGGCCAAACCTAAGGCCAGGAGGAGAGAAGGAGGCAGGAGATGCACTGGCTCTTTAGGCTGGCTAACTGGGAAGAGGAAAGAGATCCAGTAAGACTTGCACATTAACACACAGAGGGATCAAATGTGTGTCTCTGTGTGTAAAAGCAAGCTGGAGAGAGGAATTAAAGGATGTGGGGGTGGTATATGAGAGAAGAGAGCTATGTTCCCCCCCTGCCTCTGGGGGGTAGGATTGTCAATACACTGCAGTCACGTTAGGGGGGGGGGGAGTCATTTGAAGCATGGAAAAATGGGTTTCTTGCCTTCGCCTTTTGCTACGGTGGCGATGCTCAGTCATCTACAAAAACTCACACAGCCCGTCCAGAGAATCCCTGATTGAAACACGCCCTGTGTCCCCTCCCGCCCCCCCGCCCCCTTGCCCTCCTTTTCCCACCGAGGACACAGCAAGACCTGAAGAAAGGTGAGATGGGCAGCAAGAGACCACCTCGGCAGGATCCTTGCCAGCACAGGATCTTTGCTTCTCTGCCACTGGCTGGTCTTCTAAGCGGGCTCCTCGAGGCGAGGTCACCGGCAGGACCGCTTGGGGCCAGGGAGAGAGAAAGCACCTCCTCCCTGCTTCCCCCTCAGAGAGACCAGCTGGTTGAGGGCTCAACGCCAGGTGTGCCCCTGGAGGAGGTCGGGCTGGGAGAACAGTGGGAGGAACTGCTGCTGCCGCCGCCGGTGCTCTGCGTGCTGGATCCGGCAATGAGGTGGACGACGGGTTTCTGGGCAAACAAGACCCCTGCGGGGCAGAGAGAAGGGAGGAAGGTTAGCAGGCCAAGGATAACATAAGAATGCAAAAATAGCTCTGCTGGATCAGACCCATCTAGTCTAGCTTCCTGTTCTCACTGTGGCCTTCCTGATGCCTATGAGAAACGAGCAATCAGGATCCAAGCACAAGAGATCCTCTACCCTCCTGTGGTTCCCAACAACTGGTATTCAGAAGCATTGCTGCATCCATCTGTGGAGACAGAAGCATAGCCATCCTGGCTAGGAGCCATCGATAGCCCTCTCCTCTTTTAAAGCCACCCCCACATTCATGCAGCTCCCTGCTCTGGCTTCCTCAGAGCGGCAATGGCGTATCAATAGCCGTGTGTGTGTGTGTGTGATCAGAGGATTGTTCTGAATTGTTCTCCAGAGACCAGCCATTCCGCAGCTTGGCAGAATGCTCAGTCTGAAGGTGGATTATTCTAAATATTGGGCGGCTGATTCCAAGGGATCCACCTGCTTCCATCCCTTGCCCCATTTCAGAAGTGGACTCTTTCTCTCTCACCAGCATAGATTGTGCCATTGATTTCCACAGACATATTAATGCTTCCAAAGCCAGAGGGGGTCCAGTTCAGTGCTGCTGATGTCGCTGCTGAATCTGATTTATCCTCTGGTGGGGGAGGACAAAAGAATAGTGTGAGTTGTGTTATGCTCATCCCACTACAGACCCAGCTTGGGCATTTCTCTCTCTCTCTCTCTCTCTCTCTCTCTCTCTCACACACACACACACACACACACCCCTCCCCAGACCTGATAGTTGTAACATAGTTGGTCAACTGGTAGAGATTTCACCTTGCTATGCACTACGCCTTGATCCACCATTAAAATAAATGGAAGGGAACAACGGGCCCTGAATGGCTCAAAGTACCAGCTGGAGAAACACTGGGCACGGGAAGTCATGCACAAGGGGTTTAAACCAGGGATGGCGATTTTTCTTGCCACATCTGGCGTGGAAACTGTTCAGCATGCAGGCCTGATCCCTGCATCTGGAAAACACCACCTCCCAGCTGGCGGTGGGCTTTGAGGCTGGGCAATGGCCCCCAGCATCCTCCTCCTCCAACCTGCAGCTGACTGTGATAGACCCTGTAGACCTGCCATTCTCGCCACCCCTTTGGGTCCCTTCCAACTACCATTCTGTACTCATGCCTCATTGGCTGAGGTGATGAAGACGCATCAGTGGCAAAGCAAGTCCAGTACATCTCATGAGACTTCTGGCAGGCACCTCGTCAGTGCTATTTTTCTAGGAAAAGAGGTGCCGTAATACATCAACACCACCTCCCTCGTTCTCTTAGAATGGCAGTGGCGCCCACCTGAGAGGTGCCAGAACTGAGTTCCGGCTGAACCCCCCCCCCCTGCTTGCACAGTTTGCCAAGCCAGCTTTATTGGGAAGGGACAGATCAGCTCCCTGACCCACTCCAAGTGGGTCAGGAGTGAGAAGGAGGAGAAGCCGGGTGATTCTCAAGGGATAAAAACTCCCACGAGGCCAAATGTGGCCTGAGGGCTGTGGTTTGCTCATCACTGGTTTAAACCAAGAAGTTGCACCTATCTGGCTTCCCTCATGCATCAAGTCCCTCCCCTCCAAAAAGCATTTTTCAGAATAGCAGTCTGCACAGCCCACTAAGGAAGATAATAACACAATAAGATTCAAAACAGTAGCAATTAATTGCACTTTTATTCAACATCCAATTAAAGCTATGTCCATTAATTCAGCTTAACTGATGAACTTGATATGAGATAAGCCTGTCAGTCACTGAACAAGTCTTAGATACCATATTTAGTCATGGCTTCACTGTTCAGCAAACTCTTAATGCGATGGGTTGGCTTGATGGTGACACCTGTTTCCCAATGGCTGGTTTAAGGTCACTTAGCAGGAGATTTAAATCACCACCTCCAGTGCCCCCCTGCTGTCTCCTTGCCTCTTAGAGCCCCCTAGGGAACCCCCCCCCCAGGGGATGCTACTACCCACTTTGGCGGCCAGTTTTAGACTACGACTCCCATCAGCCTTTGCCAACCTGACGCTCTCCAGATGCCCTGAACTATGTGCGCTCGCTGGGGCCGATGGGAGTTAAAAGGCTGCAGCAGAGCCAGGGCGGCCTCACCTCGGCCGTTGATCTTGATCTTCATGGGCAGCTGCCGGGCCATGCTGAAGAGGTTCCGCTGAAAGGCCTGCTGGATGAAGCGCTGCTCCTCCTCCGTCATCCGCGCCACCTTCTCCGCGGGCTCCCCAGACTCCAGCCTCTCCCTCAGCTGGTCCAGGGTAGCGGTTCGTGCCGCTGCCGTCACAGCCGCCTGTTGATTCGCCAAGGCCACAGGCATGGCAATGCGGTTTGGCGTGGACACGGTTAAGGGGACGCCGTCACCTAGGAAAGCAAACGGGCCACTCAGGGACCTCGAGGCAAGCTGAGGCGGGAGCCATGGCTCAACCGGCAACTTGCCCAAGGCTGGAAGCACCATTCTGACAATGCTATTAGAAGAAGAAGAAGAAGAAGAGTTTGGATTTGATATCCTGCCTTTCACTCCCTTTAAGGAGTCTCAAAGCGGCTAACATTCTCCTTTCCCTTCCTCCCCCACAACAAACACTCTGTGAGGTGAGTGGGGCTGAGAGACTTCAAAGAAGTGTGACTGGCCCAAGGTCACCCAGCAGCTGCATGTGGAGGAGCGGAGACGCGAACCCGGTTCCCCAGATTACGAGACTACCGCTCTTAACCACTACACCACACTGGCTCTACACCACTATTAGTAGCACTGCCCTTCCCTTTCCCCTCTATGGCAGCAACTGCTTCATCCCTGGCGCTGACATCAAAAAATTATGTGATCTTTGGGTGTAGGGCAGTATATATATATTAAGTAAATAAATAATAGGCCAATGAGGAAAGAGACCGTAGGGGTTCTGGGGACAGGGAAGAGCTGAGTCCAGGTGGTCTGAATGAAATCAGTAGGGTCCTGCTCCCTGTTTTTCTCCTGGCACAGGTCATCCATTGTGGCGATTAAAGTGGTTTTGGAAATAGGTCCAGAAATCCAGTTTCATCTGACACAGCACAGTGTTGCCCAGCCACCACTTACTAAGTACGCTGCCCCAGAAGAGGATGCTTGAGATTGGCTGAGTTATAACTCTCTGCCCCAGAGGATAGGACTCAAATCAATGGATTCAAATGACAAGAAAGGAGATCCTGGCTATATGTTAAGAAGAACTTTCTGAAGGAAAGAGCTGTTTGATAGCAAAACAGTTGTGCAAGGTAAGGATTCGAGTGAAACCGACCACCTGCCTCCTTGATCCTTGCCCATCCTAGCTAATAAAAGCAAGCTGGGAAGGGCTAGTAGTGGACTCTGCGGGGTGGTGAATGCTTCCCTCTACGAGGGAGCCTTCCCAGACCCAATGAAAGAGGAGGTTATTAAACCGCTTCTTAAAAAAGCATCTTTAGACCCAGCCAATATGGCCAACTATTGCCCAGTCTCAAATCTTCCATTCTTGGGCAAGGTGATTGAGCGGGTAGTTGCTGAACAACTCCAAGCACGTCTGGAGGATGCGGACCATTTGGATCCCTTCCAGTCGGGATTCAGGCCTCACCATGGGACTGAAACTGCCTGGTCGATGATCACTGATGGGCTAGGGACAAAGGTGAGAGCTGTTTCCTAGTTCTGCTGGATCTCTCAGCAGCCTTTGATACCATCGACCATGACATCCTCCTGGACCGTTTAGGGGAGCTGGGGGCACTGTTATACAGTGGTTCCACGCCTTCCTCCTGGGCCATGTCCAGAAAGTGGTGTTGGGGGGATGAGTGTTCAGACCCCATGGCTCTCACTTGTGGGATACCTCAGGATTCCGTCCTCTCCCCCATGCTTTTTAACATCTATATGAAGCTGCTGGGAGAGATCATCAGGGGTGTTCATCAGTATGCAGATGATACCCAGCTCTACCTCTTTTAAATTGGAACCAGTGAAGGCGGTGAAGGTCCTGTGTGAGTGACTGGAGGTGGTTGGAGGATGGATGGAGGCTAACAGATTGAGGTTGAATCCTGACAAGACGGAAGTGCTGTTCTTGGGGGACAGGGGGCAGGCTGGTCCGGAGAACTCCCTGGTCCTGAATGGGGTAACTGTGCCCCTGAAGGACCAGGTGTGCAGCCTAGGAGTCATTTTGGACTCACAGATGCCCATGGAGGCGCAGGTTAATTCTGTGTCCAGGGCAGCTGCTTACCAGCTCTATTGGGTACACAGGCTGAGACCCTATCTGCCCGCATACTGTCTCACAAGAGTGGTGCATGCTCTGGTTATCTCCCGCTTGGACTACTGCAACGTGCAGCTATGTGCAGCTACCTTTGAAGGTGACCCGGATTCAGAATGCGGCAGCTAGACTGGTGACTGGGAGCAGTCGCCGAGACCACATAACTCCGGTCTTGAAAGACCTACATTGGCTCCCAGTACGTTTCCGAGCACAATTCAAAGTGTTGGTACTGACCTTTAAAGCCCTAAATGGCCTCAGCCCGGTATACCTGAAGGAGCATCTCCACCCCATCGTTCAGCCCGGACACTGAGGTCCAGCTCCGAGGGCCTTCTGGCGGTTCCCTCCCTGCGGGAAGTGAAGTTACAGGGAACCAGGCAGAGGGCCTTCTTGGTAGTGGCACCAGCCCTGTGGAATACCCTCCTCTCAGATGTCAAGGAAAGAAACAACTATCTGACTTTTAGAAGACATCTGAAGGCAGCCCTGTTTGGGGAATTTTTTAGTGTCTGATGTTTTAATGTATTTTAATGTTTTGTTGGAAGCCGCCCAGAGTGGCTGGGGAAACCCAGCCAGATGGAATTAATAATAATAATAATAATAATAATAATAATAATAATTCCCCACCCCGGTTGTACTTGGTAGTGAAGGGATGAGACTTGTTCCCCCTCCTTGCACTAACAGGAATGTAAATGCTTCAGGGGGATCATGAGCAGGCAGCTGACAACCTGCTAAAACTAGGACAAAAGAAGAGGGGGCAGAAGTAAAGAAGTTTAGTGTAAATGAATTCAGGGAAGGACTGCACGGTTATGATGGAAACGGCTAAAAAGCGAAGGAGTCAAAAGGATGAAGAATGGTGAAGAGAGGGAATGAGGCAGAGAGTAGGAAGAACACATTTAGAGGTGAAAAAAGAAGTTTATTCTGGATGCACGAGGGAAGGGGAGCCAGTCGATGCAGCTGAGGAACAAATAGGAAGATGGTAGCCACCTTTCCCCTCCACACACCAGTCCCAAGACCAGGTGACAAACTTTGCTGCCTTCGCTCCCATGGCTCTGACCCAAGAACACTAAAAATGGTGGATGTCAATGTAGCACACAACAATGTAGCTGAAATGCTCACATCTGTTGGAGGAAGTGGCCACTGTGAGCCACACCGTGTGTGCATGTATGTGTGTGCAAACACACCCTGCACCCACTGTATCCATCTGACTGCTAAACCTCAGCACCTGGCCCTTCAGACCACCCAAATGATGAACCAGGTAAGTGGCTGACCTTTCCTGAGAGCACCTGCTGAAGACAGGTGAGGGTTGCTGGTTCCGCCACCAGGGGCAAGGCTAACGATGGGGAAGCGGATCTTTGGAGGGCACAGAAGTGAAGGAGGCCCCGTGGCAGCAGGGGAGTAGCTGAACAAGGAGGAGCTGTAGCTGGGCCGCCGGCCTTCCCGCCTGTTGCCGTCAATGGCAGCCTGCAGCTCAGCAGGAGAACTTAAGGACTTCTTCTCACATTCATAGGCGTAGAGGTACTTCATATACCTAGAAAAACAAAACCAAGAACAGGGGATGCAGAACCAGACAGAATGCTGCATTTGGTACAGCAGAGACGGACTCTAGTCAACACTCAGCCCAGGCCCAGTCACAGGGCTCATTCAGACATCAAGCCAAACCATGGTTTGTGCTAACCATAGTTACAACAGACCCCACCATAATTTGAGCTGCTTGTCTGTTTAGTTCTCATCTGATCAGGACTCCGCTCCTGTAAGTTTGTGTTCATGTCTTTGTGCCCTGTCATTTGCCAATGATCTGCGGATCCAAACATAACAACGAACCACAGTTAGCACAAACTGTGGTTTGACAGGCCAACTTGGAAGCTTTTTTTAAAGCATGGTTCATAAGCAGACAAAATTTCAGATATAATGCCAGAACATTTCACTTGACTGCAGTTATACTACATAGGGGTTGCAGGGGAGGGTGAGAATAAATGAGATAAAAGTAAGTAAAAAAATGGCATTATGATGAAAATGCTATTAAAAAGGTGGAAGGAGATGGCAGGCTTCAATTTGGTGATAACTTCAGTAAATCAACAGTTCTATCAGCTGCTGGAAAAAGGTACAACCCAAAATACAGAAGAAGCTAAGCAAAATAGTGTGTTTTTCTATAACTAATTACAGCTGGAATGTAGAAATTTCAGGGTTCTGAATCACAGTTTACTGAGATGGGAAAAAGTTGCGATGGGCCTCGGATTCAGGTGTTCCCCGTCTCCTTTCCTAGGAGACTGGAAGCTCCTTGCAACTACACCGTTTAGAAATCAGCCACGAACTCTTAATCTAGTTCTAGACTGAGATATCACACAGGCTTGTGGAAGGTCCAGGACTTACTGGGTGCGAAGTGTAAATGCAGCACTGGTGATGGAGGTGGGTAGGTTAAGGCCTTTGGTGATCTCCCTCCAGATCTTCTTGTTGATGATTTCCACCAGCCCTCCCTTGTCGGTCACCAGCTTGTAGAGCATGTAGAGGTCGAGGATCTGCTTTGCCATGATGGGGATGCGGTTGATTGGCGTCCCTGCGGCCAAAACGAAGGAAGCAGGAAAGAAAGAAAGAGAAAGGGAAGAAGAGAATGAGGGCAAGGAAAATCACTTAAGACTCCAGCTGGACTACCTCTGTGATCCCACCGTTCCTGTAAAGTCTTTGCCTCAACCACTCAGTCCCCTCCTAAATCTAAATCCAAGTATGTGTAAACCCTAGTGCACGTGTATTCTTCCCATGTCCTCTCTCTGTTTTTCCTCCTTCTGTTGCCCTGCTGGAGCCGAAGTTAAGATTGTAAGTTGCTGTGGGCAGTGACTGAAAGGTGATAGGCTAGCCATCTTGAAATATCTGAACGGCAGGCGAGGGCATGGAAGATGGAGCAAGCTTGTTTTCTGCCACTCCAGAGAGGGGGACCCTAAGCAATGTATTTAAACGACAAGAAAGAAGATTCTGACTAAACACTAGGAAGAACTTTCTGGTGGTAAGAGCTGTTCTAGAGTAGAACAGACTGCCTTAGAAGAAGGTGGACTCTCCTGCAACAGAGGTGCTTAGACAGAAGTTGGATGGCAATCTGTCAGGGATTCTTTAGCTGTGCTTCCTGCATTGCAGTGGGTTGGACTAGATCACAGAATCATAGAACTGTAGACTTGGAATGGACCACAAAGGTCATCTAGCCCAACCCCCTGCAATGAAGGAATCCTTTTGCCCAAAGTGGGGCTCAAACCAACAACCCTGGAATTGAGAGTCTCACACTCTACCTACTGAGCTATCCCTCAGATGATGACCCTTGGGTCCCTTTCACTTCTACAGTTCTATGATCCTATGAGTGACCTGTCCTTTGTCTGTTACTCAAAGTGCCATTCACACTGTTGGTGCTGTGTGCATTCTAAAAAATATAAGAATATCCCCACCTAGAAGAAAAGGGTCCCTATTTGTGAAAGAAGTGCAGTAACACCACTAAAGTTCTCCTCCTGGCACCCGCTTCCCCCTAGGGCAAGCAAAAACACTCGACCATACGGAAGAGCTCTGCACCTAGGCAACGGACAGAGAAGAGGCCCGGCTTAGGGGAAGAGGAACAGCCGGCATTATTATGTTTAGGAGGCCAAGGTGTGAAAACCCAACAGTTTTGGTTCATGCGCAAGATTACTATGGCATTTCTGAGCACGATTTTAATGCTCATCCTCAGGGGTTCCTATGTACCAGTACACCAGATATGGGCAACTTTTCCTGTATTTAACTGAATTTATTGTGGTTTAAGTTTTGCCTTCCATTTCCCTGACCGTGGAAGAAGCCAAATTGCAACCACTGGGAATTGCATGACGGTTCTGCAGCACTCACAACCAGGAATGGTGACTCGAGGACGGGGGGGGGGGGGGAGTGCAAGCGAGCTGAAAGCACTTTCATTTTAGAAATGGAAACAAAAACAAAATATTTTGTTTTTTGAGCTGGGGTGGGGAGGGGAGAGAAAAGCGCCTGGCCCTATTCTTGTCTTATTTTTATATGTAATTAAATACCGTATTTCACTACATAATCACCACCACCGCATAATAGTCACACCCCTTTTTTCAGGCCCTAAAATTGATCCCAAAGTTTTCACCGCACAATCGTTGCAGAAGGAATGCTGTGCTGCCTACTGTGCCTGTATAAGTGTCAGGTTTTGGGGTAGCACAGCTCAGGGGAGAATACAGTCGTACGTTGGTGTTCAACAGCTTAGTTCTTAGTCCAGAACAGATTCCATTCAACTTCCAAGGTACGACTGTATAACAAGGTGGTGTTTTGTTTCTGATTTGCTTCATTAGGAAGGAGTGTAGAAGAGAGGTTTTATGGTGCAATCGTATTAACTATCTGAACAACTCTTTTGAAGTCTGGCCATGGTGCCGTTCCGGATCTATTTCCTAACCACTCAAGACTTTGGCAACCAAAATGACGCATTTATTTCCCACCCCGTCATGGGCAGCCGGTGAGCATGCAACATCTTGGTTTCAACACTGACTGGAGGCTGCATGTTTTAGGGCCGTTGCCTCTAACTTTCCTTTCTGTTCCAGCACAACTTCCTTCTGTCAGCCAGCAAATCTGGTCTTGTTAAGTCTCCTAATATTTTGAAGATGGAAAGAACAAGCCAAGCATCCCTCCCAGAAATGTGAAAATGGAACACAGGCCAACATCTTTGTCAAGGAACAAAGCTCAGCTGACATGCTGGAAACTAGGGGGCCAAATTCACAGTAAGGTTTGGCACGTTTTAAAAAAACACACACAAGGAAGCAGAATTCAAGTGATATATACTTAATGACTAGAGGAACACTACAAAACCCTCAAATGGAAGAAGAGCCCTTTCCAGCAGGTCCTTTTTGCTGGATGGATTATGAACACAATGCATAGCTGAAACAGAACTCCCTATCTATGGTTCTCAAGGAAGCCCAATACTGGGCCTGGAGTAGAGGCTGGAGCTCAATGGATGCATTAGAAAGGTGGATCATTATCTCTTGCCACCATAACTGTGTTTATTTTGGGGTGGAGGGTAATATGGAGTTGAGAAATGCCCCTCCCATGCCATTGCTTCTTTGGTCTAAATTCCCCATCTGCTTTTCTGGTGCCTTTGTTTTTGGAGAAAGAGGTGCCAGGACACTTGAACACAGTTAGATCCAAAGCTTTAAATCAAAACTTCTTCCTAACCAGAAAGTTTGCAAGCAAGAGATTTCTTGGCAACATTAGCAAACCCCATTGTGTTATATGGCAGTTCATAAATAGCAATCCATGGTTTGGTGTTGTCTTTAATGAGCATAAGGATTCTTGGGTTCAGCTACTCCCTCTTTCCCTCCCACAGAGAGATTTCTCTCCCTCCGATCCTGGTGTGAAACAAACCACTGCCAATTTGTAAAAAATAGCAAACTATGGCTTACTTCAAGCCAAAAAAATGAGTGGGAGGGTTGACAATCATGAGAGAGCTCCCGAGTTCCAAGTATTCTGGCTGCTCACTCAAATAATGCTAAGCCAGGCTGTGGCAACATTTCTGAGCTGTCTTCACCTGTCCGACAGAAGCAAGACACCTGCTTACAGAAGTCTTAGCAGCCCATGTTGCTCCCAGATAATTAATAAGGGTCTGAGACACGTACAGGTTATTAAACTAAGCGTTCCTTAATGTTAAAAGAAAAGGTCAACTTTATTATACCACCAGGCCAAAACATTAAAAAAAACCCAAAAAACACCTAAGTTGGCTTTTCAGCCTAAGCACTGCTGAATAAAATCAGTCTCCCAATAATTAAGCTAAAGCTTTAAATCAATCAAGCTGATTAAAGCATGCAACTCTCATTTTGATTGTTTGAGGCAAGCGAAAAACGGCTAAGAATAAAAAAGTGTCCTTGATTTGAAGGATTACTTTGGTTTTTACAACCTCAGGAGTTTTAAGCCTCTGTAAGGAAATTCCTCTTCTGGCAGGGATGTTTTTAAAAACTACTTTATCACTTCTGAACTTAAGCTTGCTCCTTTTCTTTTCTTTTCATATACACTGTAAACAAATCTAGGCAATGGAATACAACAAAAACAGGCAAGCAAGGCAGAATAGGAAATGCCACAGTGGGTAGATCACATATTAAGGGCCAGTTTGACAGGAAAGGGCAAGAATCCCCAACCAAAGATGACAGATGCTGCCCAGAGGACAGATTTCCTGCAAAATGTTGTCAGGCTCCGCAGCAGAAAACATTCATAATCCTTAGGAGTTTGCTTTGCTGCTCTTCCTAGGATAAACAAAAGTTCCTATTAACCAATTCTCTGGAATTCTTTTATGCCACATATTTTTAATGTCAAAAAGCCTGACAACTTAACAGGGTGTGTATGCTTGTGTGTGTGTTTCAACCTTTCATGGGTGATTTGCAACTAAGTAGACCCACTGGAATGAATGAACTGGACTAAGTTAGGTCCAAGAGGTCTACTTTGACAAAAAAATAGTTGACTACCATCCCATATGCTTAAAATGTAATACTCTGGGGGCTGCAGCAGCCTTACTGGTGCAGAATAATGGTTGCTCCAGCCTAGTGGTCCGTCCTTCCAAAAGTTAAGAGAGCCAGATGTTTCTTGCTGCTTTTATGGGTCTCAAAGGCAGCTGAGTCCTACAGTCAGGCCAGTGACCCATCCAGCTTAGAACTGCCTATACTGACTGATGGTGACTCTCCAGGGCTTCAGATGAGACACTTTCCTACGCCTAACCTGGAGATGCTGAGACTTTTTAAGCCCTGTTGCCACTGAACAAGCAGCATGACCTTCCTCACTAAGCTGCAGCCCTACCAGAAATGGTCTGCTGGATCAGACAAACAGCATCTCATTTCTGACAGTGGCCAAGCAGCACCCTCTAGGGACCCAACAAGCAGAGTGTGAAGGCAGCAGCCCATTCCTTCTGCGGCAACCTGTACTCAGCCACATACCGCCTCAGTGGTACTCTTGAGGAAATATTCCCAACATTACACTTTTGTACAGACAGGGCCATAACATTTGAAGAAAGACTAATAAGAATCAATGAGAGCAGTTAGCATTTGTACAGTGCTGCTGAGTGTTGTACAGAGCTTTATGTATACTTTTGGGACGTGATCTTTGCAACAGGGTAGGAGAGTATCATCATCTCCATATTGCACATTGGCTTGAGACAGAGAATTCACCTTGCATCAAACAACTTCATGGCAGAGGTAGATACACCAGGCCAGTTCTCACATACAAGGATACATGGGTTTGGCCTAAAATATAGTTTGGCTGAGATGTTCTACTTCCAATACATACACCAGTACCAAAAATGCAGAAGCTTCAGTTTGTGCAGAACGTTGCAGAATGATTGCTGACACAAGTCAGGCTTTGCCAGCATATAACGCCTGTGCTTAGAGATCTCCACTGATTGCCAGTTTGCTACCAGGTCAGGTTCAAGGTGTTTCTATTAGTATATAAAGCCCTTAACAATGTGGGACTACCTGAGAGCTTGCCTTACCCCATAAGCATAAAGGCTCGCTTGACCGTTTCAATCAGCAGAACTGGCACTATTACAGGTGCCACAGGTGTTCCAAATTTGTAAGACAGGGATCATTTAGCGTAGTAGCACCTACACTCTGGAACCTCCCGCCTACTGACATCAAGCAGGTGTCCTCACTGTACTCGTTCTTGTGTAGACAAACCTACCCAGATGGTTGGAAAGTTTAGATTAAGCTTTTGTATTTTAACTTTTTGTATGTTTTAAAGTATTGCTGTGTGTTTCTTGATTTTCTTGTTTTATATTTTTTTAAAATCAAGCAGTGTATAAATTTTATGAAATAAATAATACATAAATAGGGGAATCAGTTGTGAGAACAAAGAGGAATCCAGCCTCTGTATGAAAAGGTTTTACAAGTATCCGACAGACCTCCCAATCCTCTGTTGAACGAGTTTTATGGCAGCCCACTTAACATCTGTGCTAGTGGCTCCGTGCAAGACATGACACGATTCAAAAGGCACTGCAGAGCTTTGCGGAGCCACCAGCTAAAACTGCAAATAAAGAACAAGGCCAACTACCCATCCTCTTGCTTTCACAAAAGCAGAAATAAAACTGATATGCACATTTGTGTGTGCAAGTGTTTCCTTTCACGGATGGGTGTCATTCTTCTGCCCTGGTAAATTCTCTGTGAGAAAGGCAGGAGAGAGCTGGGTGCGTGAAAACATTAATAAAGATTAAGCCCAGAATGCATGCTTTGCATATCCAGTAAATGCACTTTTACACTCCCCTGGGGTCTCCTGTGGGACTAATTACCCACCCACTCTTCCCCAATCCAATTTAGCGTATGGTATTAACTTATCCCTAAGCATGCTTGATCCAGTGACCAGATGGGGAAGGCAGAGAGTGAAAGGGAAGGTAACTAACAAATTTTCCAAGGGAAATGAGGGGCAGCACTGAAGGCTGGTCTGTGTAACCAATGGATAGATGTAAGGTGGCTGCAGAAAGACAGCTTGGCAAGTCCTGGGTCCCTGCAATATACATTGGATGCCACGTGCAGAACATACTGTCAAATGCTCAAGACAGCAGCACTTGCAGTGGGATGCCAGAAGTGGAAACCTGAGTTTGCCTGCACTGATATGATTTCAGAGATGGTGCTCTACAGTTTTAAACTGTTGTGACTTTCTGAATGAATGGGAAGTTGAATGTGGGCTATGTTGTTGGCTTATTTGCGTTATTATAGTTGCATTTTTAGAATATGTTTGCATGCTGCCCTCAGACTGCGGATCTGAAGGCATCCTGCCTATGAGGCGCTTCCAAACCTGGACCCAACACCAAATGCACAGCGTACAAACACTGAGTGGGGCATTATTATTTATTATATATATATTACTACATTATTAGGTTTAGATGTAGATTTAGATTTATTACATTTGAATATCACTCTTCATCTCAGGGCAGTTCACAACATAAAACAGCAATATATGAAACACAAAATACGTAATAAAAATAAGAACAAAAACCAATAATCCCCACTCCCACAACACATTCAATCAGCCAAAGGCCTGGTTGAAGAGAAATGTTTTTGCCTGGTGCCTAAATGTGTATAATGAAGGCATCAGCCAGTCCTCCTTGGGGATAGCATTCCACAAACGAGGAGCCACTGAAGAAAAGGCCCGTTCTCGTGTTGTCACCCTCCAGACCTCTCGTGGACCAGCACTTTGAATTGAGCCCAAAAGCTAATTGGCAGCCAGTGCAGTTGGACCAGGATCGGTGCAATATGCTCAAACTGTCTTGCCCCAGTGAACAAGCTGTCTGCCATCTGTACTAGCTGAAATTTCCAAACTGTCTTCAGAGGGTAGTTAGGCTGTTTTACAACTTCAGAGTGTTGCTTCTTCCAAGGAGTGGGCAAGTCAAATTCACATTGATGAAACAAGATGTTGAGGACATAGCCTCTCTCACACACTTGCAAAGGGCCATAGAATGAACAAGTGACCAACTTAAAAGACAATGGCAGACATCCTACCATCAGTCTGTATGAGGGGTTCCCAAATGTTTTTGGGACACTACCCACTTGGTTCCCATAAACTCATCCCCAATTCAAAACACTAATGATTAATTGCAATTTTATTTAAATCCAATTCAAGCTATTTAGTTTAATTCATTCAACAAAACTGATCCACTGAGACCAGCTTTTCAAAGTTTGATAGTCATTCATACCTCCAGCACTCTCCTGCCACCCCTTGCCTCTTACCACCCACCCTAGGTAATCCCAACACTCCCCAGGGACTGTTACTGCCCACTTGGAGAACCACTGGTCTATACCCTCTGAGGGGAAGAAACCCTTTCATTACATGGAGAGCTAAAATTAAAGACTTTTATTTCTTGGGGGGGGGGGTAGAATAAACCAGCCCTATCTGTTTCCTGTACTCTTTCTAAAAAATCTACAAATCTGCCAGCTCCTTGATTCTTTAATATTAAGATCATTAGACTCAAATAGGTTAACACCATTCTCAACTTTCTTTGCTCTAAATGCCCATGCCCAAAGAATATAGTTCTGCAACTAAAGTGGCATGTTTCAAGTAGGTGCTCCAATCAAGGGGGCATTTATGTTGCTCTGTTTACCCTTCCAAAAAGCTTTCCAGAATTACCCAGTTTCCTGATTCAATACACTAATGGCTTTGAAAGTTCAAAACCCAATAGAAAGTGTAGTCATATATTATATTAAAAATATTTATTTCCCACCCTGCTTCGCATCATCTCAGGACTGGGTGCAATAAAACAAGTACTTAATACCAAACATGCAAGCTAGTAAAATTAGTCTGCTTAAATCCCTCTGTATGATGCTCTGTATATTCTGTGGTGCTGTATGCCCCTAGCACAAAGAGCAGCATAGTCCACATTCATAAAATGAAATCTAGCCCTGTTTACTTCCTGTGCCTGACTCCCTCGCCCTTCTCAAAAAGTGGCTTAGGTTTTACAGCACAATCCTATGCATATCTATTAAAAATAAGTCTGAATATATTCAGATTTGCTCCAAGGTGAAGTGCAGCCTTAGCTTCACAGCAATTCTGTGAGGTAGGCTAGGTTAGTCATTAATAGAATCATAGAACTGTGGAGGTGGAAGGGAGCCTGAGGGTCATTAGTCCAACCCCCTTCAATGCACAAATGTCAACTAAAGATCCATAATAGATGGCTATTGAATCTCTGCTTAAAAACCTCCAGTAAAGGAGAACACACCACCATCCGAGGCAGTCCGTTCCACTGTCAAACAGCTCTTACCATCAGAAAATTCGTCCTGATGTTTAGTTTGAATCTCCTTCCTTGTAACTTGAATCTATCGGTGCCCAGAACTGGACCCAGGACTGCAGGTGGGCTTTGATCAAGGAAGAAAGAGCTGGGGTGAAGAATCTGTGCCGCTCCAGATGTTTGTTATTGGACTACAGCTCCTACCAGCCTCAGGCAGCATGGCCCAATGGTCAGGGATGGTGGGAGGTGTAGTCTAACAACAGATTCCCCACCTCTGGTCTAGAGCATTTTCTGCGGCTGCCCACGTGGATGGAGTTGTGTTTTTTGAGAGCCACTAAGCAAAAGTGCAGCCTGCCAAGAGTTATCAGAATAACAGAAATATGTAATACCAAGACTTT
The DNA here is from genome assembly GCF_965153285.1 of Podarcis tiliguerta. Classification (NCBI taxonomy): domain Eukaryota; kingdom Metazoa; phylum Chordata; class Lepidosauria; order Squamata; family Lacertidae; genus Podarcis; species Podarcis tiliguerta. The sequence continues at coordinate 70,670,318 of NC_139542.1, read as the reverse complement.
GGTAGGCTTTTAACCTCCATATGATGGAGTTTAGCTTTATTTGTATCATTCTTCCTGGTGAAATTATACATTTCCCCCAGAGCTCTCTGCTTTGAGAACTTGTCTTCGTTTAAGAACAGATGTAAAAACAAACAAACAAACAAACTTGGGGCTGATACACTGGGAATACAGTGGTACCTTGGGTTACAGACGCTTCAGGTTACATACGCTTCAGGTTACAGACTCTGCTAATCCAGAAATAGTACCTTGGGTTAAGAACTTTGCTTCAGGATGAGAACAGAAATCGGGCAGTGGCAGCGGGAGGCCCCATTAGCTAAAGTGGTGCTTCAGGTTAAGAACAGTTTCAGGTTAAGAACAGACCCCCAGAACGAATTAATTACTTAACCTGAGGTACCACTGTATACAGATACACTGCACCACAATGTCTTATGCTTGAAATCTGAATTCTATGTTTTGCTGTTTTCATACCATTTTTTCAATTGAAGGATTGAATTAATGTTACAAATGTGGTTTTTAAAAAATTGCTTTGGTGTTCCCTGGGGTTGAAAAGCTGTCTATAAACAAAATACCAATTAGCCAGCCACCAATAATACCTTAAAAAAAACATCTGAAATCAGAGGAGGTCCAAGGATATGTTTGTGATTCAATGTCTTTGTGGAAGTTGCTGCTCCCTCTGACTAAATAAATAAGGACCAGTAAACAAATGCAAATGTTATTTGTTAGCACTGCTTCTTTGTGCAGAACTTCTATCTAATAATAATAATAATAATAAAAGCAGAAAGCAAAGCCCAAATATAGCACTGCTCATTTTTAAAGAACTGCATCAGTATTTGTTTGGCCTTGGGTAACAGATGTGAACAGTGCATTAACTTCCTCGTATACAGTGAATTTTAAAAAAATAAACCACATGGGCTATATGTGTAGTTGAAATCCACTATACAAATATGTGTTAGGAAAATAGGAAGTTGCCTGTACAGAGTTATAGCCATGTGTCTACACCAGGGTTGAGGAACTCCAGCCCAGGGGCCAATCTTGGCCTGCCAGGGAGTCCAGTCTGTCCAGCCGATTTCCCCCACACCACACCCACCTGTCAATCAGCTGTGTTGGGAGATATCAGCTGATGTGGGGTGGGGTCAATTATGTGTTGGCTGCCCCAGCCAGTTCCCAACAGGGAAGTAAGCAGCAGACAGCCAAAGCAGGATTTAACCTCTGTCTCATCAGCTGATAAGCGGGCATTAAATCCTGCTGGATGCCCGGCATCTGCTTGCCTAGGTTTTTTGGGGGGGCGGGGGTTGGACAATTTTATTTGACAATTTTATTTGATCAGTTTTATTCTGGTATTTCCTCTGCTTTTAGTGCTGGTTTTCCAGGTTTTAATACTGTGCTGCATTTACTTAACATGAACTGCTTAATTTTAAGTGCACAGTTTGGTGCTTATTTGAAAGGCTGGGCAAAAGTCAGTTAAAACATATTTTAAAAATAGATTTAACAGTAAAGGGAAAGCAGACTCCATTTTCCATTCCAGTGCTGTTTCGGATGCTCGAGCCTTTCACAGGTGGAGACTGAGAGAAGCAAACAAGACACAGTAAGTGTGGAAAGGTTTCTCGTACAGCCCTCAGCCGCCTCCCCTCCCAGCCCCCTGGTAGGAAGAGAAAGGCGTTAAGTCTTTATTGGAAGCCCCCAGTGCTGAACAGGAAAGGCTGAGAAATGAGCATCATGGGACAGAAAGAGAGAGACAGAGGCTGAGCAGATCCTTTCACGGCCGGCTGCGAGGCTTGTCAGGGCCCATGATGGATTACTGTCATCTGGCAGTGGGGGGATTAATGATCTGGGGGTCAGAGGGGAGAATTCCAGAGGGAAAGGTCACTGACCGGGGGCACGGGGCAGGACTTGTTGCCTTTTGATGGCAAGCTCGTTTCTACTGTACTTTCCAGTGTCTCTCTCTATTCCGACAGCACGCAGGAACCTCTTGGATTGCGGCGATGCAGACAGAGGGCCCAACCTCTTGCCAGCAAAGGGAGTGGGCTGTTTCCTCTGTCCTTACATTCTGCATGCACTTCCCCTTTTCACTAACGGAGGAACCCTCCCTGCTTCACCCCTGCTGCTACATGATCCCAAGCCACCTCACCTCTGATACAGGGTAATCAAAATCAGATGGAGCCCTGGGCACAGATAATAAACAGCAGCCCAAGGAGTCTGCTTTCAGGCGCAGGGGACTACAGAGGCTTTTCTGAGTCCAGGACTGGAGATGACAAAATGTCTATAGTCTGGAGAGAGGAATAATTCTTCAGGGCTCTGTGCCAGCAATTTAAAATATAAACTGTCCTGGGCTCTGCGCTCATCATCTGAGCCCCTTCTTTATGTGCCTCCTCCAGGTGAGATTCGGAGGGGGGCAACATGAGAAAGGGCCTTTTCTGTAGTGGCTCCCCGTTTGTAGAATGCTCTCCCCAGGGAGCTTCAGCTGGCACCTTCATTACACACCTTTAGGCACCAGGCAAAAACAGTCCTCTGGCTTATTAATAGTCGACACCCTTTCAAACGTGTCTGTGTGAAGGGTGGTGGTATTGTTTTGCTGTTTTGTTTCACTTATTTATTTGTTTTTATCTTGTATTTTATTGTGCGAACCGCCGTGAGATCTTATGATGAAGGGCAGTATATAAATCAAATCGAATCTAAAGAAAATAAACGGAGCTCAGTTGCTGCAACAGACTTGCATGCATGCCTGACTCCCTGCCCCAAATCGGCATGTTTGGGACCTTGGTAGAAAGATCTCCAGGACGGCAAAGGTGCTACTTGAGCTGCGGTGCTTGGTGCCCAACTCCAGAGGTAGGGCAAAAAGGTATTTGCTGTCACAAGCAAACAGGCTGGTGGCAAATATTGTGCACCCAACAGGATGTCCCCTGCCAAATAAGGTGGCATGTCTGTGGTTCCTAGGCAGCTGCCCATCCAGGCAGCTTAGCTTTGAGACCATGACTCTATTTTAAAGGAAAGGAGATTCCACTGGCTAGCTGACACCTATCCAATTTACAGCAGAACGTAAGAACACAAGCTAATTACCACATGCTGCTATGGGGTAGCCAACGTGCTGCCTGGCAGTTGCTGTGGGCCTATAGCTCCCATCCAACCCAGTTAATGGTCGAAGGGGGTGGCAACTGTGAGCCAGCAATATTGGGAGGGCTTCGTGCTGACTGCACCTCTGCTAAGCAGAGGGGCGAGGCCTGCCTCTTGACAGACGTGTATTCAAATCCTACCTTTGCCATGAGCTCTATGCATGGCAGCCTGGTGCCCTCCATATAATCTGGAGTACAATTTCCATCAGCCTTGACCACTGGCCTTCATGCATGTGGCTGATAGACACTGTAGTCCAGCAACAGCTGGAAGGCACCAGGGTGGGGAACACACATGTCAGGTCTTGGGACAGATGACTCTAGTCATCTGCCAGGGATACTTTAGTTGAGATTTCTGCATTGCAGGGGGGTGGACTAGGTGACTCTTGGGGTCCCCTTCCAACTCTACTATTCTATGACTCACTCTGACCTCCAATTATCCATCCACAAAGTACAAACACAGTTAAGACTGCAAAATGGTCCTAGAGAGACATGGTAACAAAGGCCAGATAGTCCTATCACCATAGGACAGAAAAAAAGAAACACTGATAACACTATGCCCTTCCTTCTCACTGCTCAGCAGCCTACACACTTTGCTAGGAAAATAAAAAAAACCTTCCTATTGAATCTCAACACTGGCTAGGAAGAGAGTGTGGTAGTATTAATGGGCATGCAAAAGGATCACGACCAGGAGACCTGGATCCTTTGCTCTCTGTGAGCCTGAAAATTTACCAAAACTCCACTCCTCTGCTCTGTGCCACAATTCTGCCTCCCCAAAATGGAGTCAATGTCATAGTACAATGAAGTCTTACACACATTTAACTTGCACAATTTCAGCCAGACATGGTTATTATTACTAGTTACTGAATTTATATACCACCCTACACCCAGAGGGTAAATGTCGCCAGTTGAAATCCAGCAAATTAACACAAGCAAGGCAGAGGACTTAAAGAGTTATTTTTGCTCCAGGGTTTCCTGGTGCAAAATAGCTTTGCTGGGATGCTCTTGCGAGATCTCGCAGGGCCATCAGAGCTTTTGAAAGATGTCACACAAGCATCCTTAGCCTTCTGGAGCAGGTGTGCTGAGCAGCCCTTCCCAGCAAGCATGGTAAAGAGCTTAAATACTCTTTTCGCACTGGGAAAACTGTCTCAGATAGATTTAAAAAAGAATTAAGCAAACTGTAGGCGAACTGGCCTATCAGTGGCTAAGACAGAAGCTCCATATTCAGAGCTAGTGTACCTCTGAACACCAGTTGATGCAGTAGGGAGACAGTTATGGTGGTGGGAGTGAGGATGGGGATGGGGGCTAGGGTCTTTAATTCCTGCTTGTGGGCTTTCTGGAAGCACCTGGGAGGAAACCCGTTCTGATTTGTCACCTCCCAAATCTGTTGTATGCCCCAACAACGCAGGATACCTTGCTGATGGGAACAGCTTTTCAGTGGCAGCACCCCAATTTTGCAGTTCCCTCCCAAGGGAAGTTGGCCCAATGCTAGACCCCTTTTAGGGCTCCGCTCCCTCCGCTTTTAATGGTTTTTAAAAAACGATACTGAAAGTATTAAATTCTGCTCATCTTTGTTTTAACACTCTGGTTTATTTCAAGTTATTGTTTAAAATTTGTATTTGTGACAGGCTTTTAAAATAATCTTGGGGGTCCTCATTTGGGCCCAAATGTGCTTTAACAAGTATAAGAAATATGGTGCTTGGGGGAGGTGACTGGAGGCCCTGGAGGAATTGCCACCATCTGGTTTTACCAGTTGCTGGAAACCACAGGAGGGGAGAAGGCTCTTGTGCTTGGGCTCAGCTTGCTTGTTTCCTGGAAGATGCATCTCTTTGGCCACTATGAGAACAAGACCCTGGAGTGGATGGGCCACTGGCCAGATCCAGCAGGCTCTTCTTATGTTTTTATGTCACAGGCGGCAAAGAGCAACCAATCTGGCATACTTTTCCAGGTGCTACTTTCAATAAAGGGCCGGAAATGTTCCAGACGGGCCTTCTACAACCTGGGGCCCTGCAGACGCTCTGTACTTCCACTCCCATCAGACGCAGCTGACGTCTGTTGCCAGAATCTCTGTGCATGTGGCAAAGCAAGAAGCTACAGGCTCTGCCCTTAGGACTTGTTTGAAAGGTAAGAAAATACAGTCCGGAGAGAAAGAAGCCCTCTCTGCCTGTCTGCTCCCCCCCCCCCCCGGCCATCCCATAGCAGCCCTCATCACTCATCCCATGCCCCAAGCCCCTTGTCTAGCTCCACAGTGAATCTTCACACCTCCTGATGTGATAGTCATTACCTGATCTGCTAACCTGTGGGCCCTCACATATGTTTATCAAAGCGGGAGCTGGGAAGGAGAGCAATTAATCATGTTCTATTTGATGTGAGGCCCAGTTCTTATCTGCACCCATGGAAATGCCATTGGGCTCCGCTTCCCCTTCAACCCCCTGAATAACGCAAGACTGACAGATTGCTTCTGCTTATTAGATGAGCTGCCAAACTGAAGGCTACTTAACAGGCACATGTGTCCTTGTGTCAAGGCGACCCACCCAGTCAAAGTTGCCTAATCTGCCCCGATGCGCCCACTATGTCCCAACACTACTCCCTAGGCCTGTTCTCATGGAGTTTGTTCACGTTAAGCCTCGCTAGTGTTCAGTTGCTCGATGGCTACTGACACAGCTGGGTTCAATATACTTCACGCTCATAACATCTTTACCAGATGTTCAACAGCTCTGCTACTGGTGGGGTTCTCACCCCTCTGACCCTTGAACTAACTCCCCCAGCGATATCTGAAGCAGAAACACAGTTTTTCAAGAAGTAAAAGCAGATCCATTGATGTCTTAAAGGCTTAAATGGGCAGGCTTGAGCCCACTGGCTTCAAATATGAAGCAAAGGCCTCCACCAGCATGTTGGCAAAGAGGCCTGCTTCTTCCTTCGGCACTCAGGAGACTCAGCCTCATTGTGGGGCCTGAGTGCCCAGCATTAAACTAGTAAAACACATTAACTAAAGCATCTGAACAGAAGTCACCGGCTCTTAAGCTGGATGAGGAAAGGGCCCTAGCAAGATAGAAAGATGGAAGTATCTTTATGTGACTTACCTTAAAGAAAGCTAAGTGTGGATGACTCATAAGGAGCTAGGCTAACGTGAGAGGTATACTGCTATGAAGTGAAATAGGGCACCGATATTTCTCTGATGAGCAAGGGCCCACAAATTTGAAAGACTTGCAGTCAACAACAACAAAATGCACAGTCCTGTGAGGTCCAGAGAAAGGTGGGAGATTTTGCTGGTATGAACCATTGATACCCTCTCCAAAAGTCCTCCCTGCTCACACCTAATTCACACTTGGAAAGAGATTGGCACTTCTGCATAGTTATAAAAGGCTCCTTCTGAGGGAAATTCTAACAAAGAAGGAGCAGGCTATTTTACAGCACTCCATTCTGTATGTTCCTTCGTTCTTACTTAGTAATTAAAGTATCCAAAAATTGGAATCAGTGAATGGCTTAACTCTCTCCGAAGCCATGACTTCCTTTCCAAATTCCTCAAGGCAGTGCCACATAAGGTTCCACAGACAAAAGCCTAAAGGAATAGCATCTTCCAAGCTCAGAGATGGAAAAAGTAGCCAATAACAGTGTGCATGGTAAAAGATTTACGGGATCCTTCTCCTATCTTTTCCATACAAATACAAATACTCCAAGTTCATGATATGGACCAATTGCCCACAGCAGCAAATAACTGAATTTTAGTGTCACAATAATTCGGAGCACAGGGGTTTGAAAAGGCATGGGAATTTCTCACTAGTTTTAGTTCAAAGCAACAGAGCACAATTTCCTTATTTCTTTGCTCATCACCAATCTCCTCCAGGACCCGCAACAGAAAGTCCACAACACCATTGTAAGGAATTTGTATAGTGGAATTAGGGTAAACATGCTCCTGTTAGCTCACTTGATTTGGCCTGCTACTGAAGGAGAAATATCGGCAATATTCAGACTCTAGGATATCCTCCAGGTAGCAAAAAACTTAGTGGTGAAGCTGCAGGAAAGAAAAGGGGGGGAAAGGAGGTATTAAGGGTATTCCCTAGATAGGCTTGATAAGTGCCACTGCTGCCTGGAGATAAAAGAACCCCCTGCCAAACGCTTTCATCAATATCAGTATTTGCTGCAAGCTTTTCCACATCTGAAAACATGCAGATAAGGCCATACAACAGCAGGAAAACATTAAAACCACACGCTTGGGCTTACAAAGCCTCTTCTATGTATATATACATCAAACTCAGAACGGACAAGCCATCTGGGAAAACAAAGGTCACGTAGGAAACCTTGAGCAGCAGCAGAATGGCACAATCAGAAGCTTTTTATGAGATCTTCACAAAGGAGGAACTTAAATGAACAAAACGGTTTTCCTGGCTACACCACCATTTGCAATCCAGCATCCTTGCCTTCTTGAGAATTGACGCATATTCCCTATGTAGCATAGTTTATTCGCCTGGAAAAACAACCTACCTTTTCCAGAAGATTTCTAAAGAAATCCAGACAATGGTCTTCTGATATAATGGATCTGTTGGACACTGTGAGAATCAGATGCTGAGCTAGCAGAAGAATGGAAGGGGAAAGCTAATGCTGTCAGGCCCTTCTTCACGTGTCTCCTCCACAAGAGGTCCAGAGGGTGGCGACACAAGAACAGGCCTCTTCTGTGGTGGCTCCCCATTTGCGGAATGCTCCGGCCAGGGAGGCTCACCTGGCACTTTCATTACATATCTTTAGGACCCAGGCAAAAACGTTTTTCTACAACCAGGCCTTTGGTTGATTAAACATTCTATGGCTTTCAAAAAGTGTCTTTTTTGGGGGGGGGGTGTTATTTTGTTTGTTCTTGCTCTTGTTTCATTATGCATTTTGTATTTTTATGTTGTGAACCACCCCATGGTCTTCAGACAGACGGTATACAAATTTAATAAATAATAATAAATAATAAATGAGCACAAATTTTATAGCTTGAACTATGGCTAATTTCATAGGATGTGGAACTATCTGCCACTGGAGATGCTTGCTCACATTTCCCCTCAGAGCCTACTGAAGACGTTTAAGCAAACTGACAGCTTGCCTGCTGAAATTTGAGGCATTGGTCCCTGTTACTTAGACTATTTTTATGGTGCTTGTCTTACTTTAATTATTTGTTTTATTGTGTTCCTGTTTTTACTATATGATTACAACATGAGCCACTCAGAGCATTTCCTCAGATGTGGAAAGACAGGATAGAAATATCTTTCACCAATAAATACTCGATCAAGGTGACTAGCTACTAGCCATGATGGCTATTGTTCTAGCTCCAGCTGATGGGACTTACAAGCGGGGAGAGGCCTGGAGCACCTAAGTCCTGCTTCTGGGCTTCCCATAAAGGTAAAGGTACCCCTGCCCGTACGGGCCAGTCTTGACAGACTCTAGGGTTGTGCGCCCATCTCACTTAAGAGGCCGGGGGCCAGCGCTGTCCGAAGACACTTCCGGGTCACGTGGCCAGCGTGACATCGCTGCTCTGGCGAGCCAGAGCCGCACACGGAAACGCCGTTTACCTTCCCGCTAGTAAGCGGTCCCTATTTATCTACTTGCACCCGGGAGTGCTTTCGAACTGCTAGGTTGGCAGGCGCTGGGACCGAACAACGGGAGCGCACCCTGCCGCGGGGATTCGAACCGCCGACCTTTTGATCGGCAAGCCCTAGGCACTGAGGCTTTTACCCACAGCGCCACCCGCGTCCCTGGTGGGCTTCCCATAGAGGCATCTAATTGGCCACTGTAAGAACAGGATGCTGGACTAGATGGGTCTGATCCAGAAGCCAGGCTCTTATAATCGTATAATGAATTACCTTGTTTAAACTTTGAACTAGAGCTCAAGTTCCGTCACAGGCAGCCTCGATAAGCAGAGGAAAACAGCTGTTGGGGCGCATGAGTATAGTAAGTGAGCTCCCAAAGTCATGATCGCCACATGTCAGTTCTCTCACACAACAGCCACCAAATCATCCAGGAGGTTTGTAAGCAGAAACTCTCTCCCCCATTCCCCCCTCCCAAAAAAATCCCTACTTGACATAGAATGTTGTAGGGAAGACAATACTAGGAAGGGGGAGGCTGCCTACACAATTTTCGTGGAGGGTCTAACAAAGTCTGGCCTTTTCTCTCTCCTTAATAAATTACTTTTATGGCATTGTCCCTTTCTGCATTTATTGTGTGCTTTGAGAAACATAAGATTCTCTGGCAACAGCTCTCTGACAAGGGGAAGTGTATGACAGCATTGGGCACTATCAGAAGGGCTGTCACATGGAAGATGGAGCAAGCATGTTTACTCCTGCCCCGGAGGGTAGGACTCAAACCAATGGCTTCAAGTTACAAGAAAGGAGATGAATGGCAGATGAAGGTGATGGACTATATGGAATTGGCGGAAATGACCGGCAGAATCCGAAACCAGGGAGAAGAGTTGGTGGAAGAAGATTGGAAGAAATTTAAAGACTATTTACAGAAATATTATAAAATTAATGGATGTTAGAATGATGTTGGGTTGAGGTTAAGGGTTTTTTAGTAACAACGGCATGAAGGAATATGCAAAAACGGAATGTTAACAGGTGAAAAATTAAAGGTATAATATATTAAGATCAAGATAAGGATAAAGTAAAGAGGGAAAGGATTTGCTGAATAAATAAATTGAATTGGAATACAAGGAGGGGAGGTGTGGGGAGGTCCGGGAAACAAGCAAATGCAAGATATGTTATGAAAAATTGAATTGTTTTTAACTGTTTTTCTTTATTCTTTTTTGTATTTTTCTTTTTCTTTTTGGAAAGTTATGGAAAATCTTAATAAAAATATTATTTTTAAAAAAAAGAAAGGAGGTTCCTACTAAACACCAGGAAGAACTCTCTGACAATCAAGAACTGTTCAATAGTGAAACGGTCCCCCTTGGGAGACTGTCAACTCTCCTTCCTTGGAGTTTTTTAAGCAGAGGTTGGATGGCCAACTGTCTTGGCTGTTTTAGCTGCAACTCCTGAATTGCAGGGGCTTGGACTTGATGACCCTTGGGGTCGCTTCTAACTCTACAATATAAAAACAGAGGGGACCACGAGTATCATCTAGTCCAACCCCCTGCAATGCAAGAATATTTAGCCCAACATGGGGCTTGAACCCATGACTCTGAGATGAAGAGTCTCATGCTCTACAGCAGGCGTAGGCAAACCCGGCCCTCCAGATGGTTTTTTAAGACTACAATTCCCATCATCCCTGACCACTGGTCCTGGTGGCTAGGGATGATGGGAGTTGTAGTCCAAAATCATATGGAGGGCCGAGTTTGCCTATGCCTGCTCTACAGACTGAACCATCCAATTTGAATGATTCAGTCTTTCCAGACAGAGCCCTATTACTTTGATCTCCTTCTTGTTTCCTCTCACTCAGTCATTGCAGGATCAATCCAGACACCGATGAAAAGGAATCCACCATGATAACTCTCATTAAGCTTATATAGCAAATCCCTCCCTCTTTTCTGGGATGCAGCCTGTGGCTCTGGGTGGGTGGACCAGGTAGAAGTAGCTCCACTCCTCTGAAATTTGTTGTTTTAATCCATTTTTAAACTCATGTAACTTTATGCACAAGGGAGAAGGATGTCGGTTGCTTAACCAAACCTTAGCCATAACACCTGAATAGCTCTCAGGAAGTCTGCTGGCCCTAAAACAGATGAGAGTGCTTTTGCAGAAATGCAATTCTCAAAGGCAACCTTTCATCTTCAGGACAGCCCAAGGAAGGGACGAGGTCTTCATGAATCCAAAACAGAGTCCTATAATTTGAAGGCATGGGCTAAGGGTTGACGAACCAGCTCCATTTTTTCTCATTTCTCTATTTTAGTGTCACAGAGGGGGCAATCTCCCCCCTCCCCAGTGTGTTAAAGCCTTCCTCTCCTCCTCTCATCATTACTGCCACTGAAGAGGCATTTTATCACTTGCAGGTGCAGCTGCTTTGTGGCAACCTGCTGTGCTCAGAGGAGGCCCGCACATGTGATCTGCATTAGGCCTGATGCAGCAGGGCACTGGACACAAATAGCCTGTCAGGGGATGGTATCCAGGGCCAGGGCTTTTCATCCTCAACTCTTTTTTCAGGAGCTCATGTGAAATCTGCTGTTTGTCTTTCACACTGGGCCTCCAAGATCAATCCTCAACTTACCAGCCTGTGCTGACTCAACCTTACAATACTGGTGCCACCTAGGAAAGGATGAGCAGCTTGTTCAACTTCAGAAATCTATCTAGAGCTAAAAGGGCCTCACAGCAACCCTGAATTTTGTGACTGACGCAAGCAAAACACACTACAGACAACAGAGGTTATGTTTTTGCTTCCAAATTTAGTGGCACTAAGCAGGGAGGAGATTTGTTGTATTTATTTGACAGTAACAGAAAAACCTGTTTTTTATGGGTTGCCTTAGCTGCTGAGATTGTTTAGAAGCCTCTCTCTCTCTACCCGCCCACCCAGCACGCTCTCTCTCTCTCTCTTTCTCTCTCTCACACACACACAGCTTCTTTTCTTTGCTCCATTAAGGACATTTGCTATTTAAATACTTCAACATACCATGAGGACAAGAAACTTGTGGTTGCAGAGTGAGGCACATTTCCCTAACAGACCTCTTGCTTCTACTACTTGGGTTGGCGTAGGGGAAATGGAAACCCATGTATGCGCAAATGCTGTCATTCCTGCTGTTTCCTTTCCTCCTATCCTCTTTCCATCCCCGCTGTCAATGTTTACACTGCAACCGCCTCGCAACAGGTCTCAATAATAATGAGTCTATCCTTGTTTCAAACCAAGTCTGGAAGGGGGGGAAACGAGAGTCTCTCTTTTACTTCAACTTCAACTAAGCTGTCTGTTTCATGGGATTCTCTTTCATAACTCTCCACCTTCGAAGCAGCAGGTACTGTTTCCTCTCCTCCCCACCCACCAAGAAACAAAATCTCTGAAGCCAATCCAAGCAGCAGCTTCATTAGAAGGACTCCAATTCTAGCATAGGACACTAGCAGGTGTATTCCTCTCTGTGACTTTTCAGGTTATCGAAACTAAACTCAGTGTAAGAGTTCTACTCACCCCTCTTCTGCATAAAAATGAAGAGGTCATCCAAGAACTTCTTCCGTTCAGGATCACCATCCAGTTCATACAACTGGGGAATAAAGCAAGTCGATTATAATTCATGCTGGGTTGGGTTTGGAAGGAAAAACAAGGCAACCCAGACATATGGTGAATTTGGGCTGTATCTTTGGACCTTGAAATCTACCGTATTTTTCGCTCTATAAGATGCACCAGACCACAAGACGCACCTAGTTTTTGGAGGAGGAAAACAAGAAAAAAAATATTCTGAATCTCAGAAGCCAGAACAGCAAGAGGGATCGCTGCGCAGTGAAAGCAGCAATCCCTCTTGCTGTTCTGGCTTCTGTGCTAGCTGCGCAGCCGGCATTCGCTCCATAAGACGCACAGACATTTCCCCTTACTTTTTAGGAGGGAAAAAGTGAGTCTTATAGAGCAAAAAATACGGTAGTTTGTTGGATTCTCTTCCAGCTGCAGGACCATACCAGGGATTAACACATTCTTCACTGCAATGGGCTGCATTGAGCACTGCTGTTTGTGTAACAGGACTACCCCTTCCTCTTATCCTCCCCTGAAGCCCACCCCACCAGTGCCCCCTCAAATTCTGCTCCAAACAGATTTTGGGGTGCATGGGGAGGAGAGGATAAAGTCTTGTGTGAGTGAAAGCAGGCTCAACGCAGCATCAGATACACCCTAACGAATGCAACTCAAATGTTGTTTTCCCACTAGGCTCAAATGTACACTCAAACTCAAGTCACTGTACTGACCTTGGCAAAGTCTCGAGATACCTCTCTTCCTCTGCTGCCATCAGCTTCTTCGTTCCAGCTCAGGCTCCCATTCTAAAGAAGAAAATGAACAAAGAGGCAGTGATTAAAAGGTAGAACGCTAATGGGTTATTTACAACAGAGGAAGCATTTAGGTCAAGAAACAGGAAATCCTAACTGCTACAGCCACCTTCTGTGGGTCAACATCAGCAAGAACTAAGAGCTGAATTCAGAGAAGACCTCCCCCTGCTCAAGGAAGGGCGATTTCTGACTCTGTTCTGGAACAGTGCATATGAAAAGCAACTGTTTTTTTCAATTTGCACAAACTCTTTTCAAGCCCTTTACATGGCCTGCTAGCTTATATGAGTTACACGCCCCGCCCCCCACTGTAATAGAACCACAAGACACGGCATGTGCACCTTGCTTCAGCCCTATATTTAACATCTTACGTTCAAGCAAACCCCTGAACACCGTTTAGCATGTACCCACTTTGTGATTTTGTGAACCTTTAAGTTCATGGGCCTGAGGTGCAATTGCCCTCCCACTCAGATCTGCTCCCACTGCAGACACGTTTCAATGAGAAACTCATCATCCCAAGGAGTTGTCAGAGCAGGAAGAAGTGGCCAAGCAGCATTTGCTTCTAATGGTTGTGGGAACGGAAGGACAAATTCTGCCGCCATCTGAACTGCAAACACCACAGTGTAAAAGGTAGCCTGGGCAACAGACAAAAAGCGAACCGGGGGAGGTCAAACACCACCGGCTGGTTCAGATCACCCACCCACCATCTGGTGGTGAGCACATAGGATCTTAAATCAGATAAAAAGCTACTGAATTCACGAAAGGGAATTCCAAACAAAAACAGTTTTTAATTAGAGCCACTTTAGTGTCTACAGTCTTAGTGTCATCTGGTAGTGACACATACACTGAATTACCAAGATGAATAGTCCCTGTCAGAGTCAGGCAAAGCTACATTCTCCCTTTCGAAACAGCAGCAGGCTGCCCTAATGCCTGCTGATTTAGTTTGAGCCAGTAATTCCTGCTGGAAAGTCAATTATCCGGTGAGCCCCATCAGCTGAAAGATATTTAATGGAGGATTATTGCCACTTCTGTTATGTCAGCTGTTTATCACAGCACACTGCTTTCCCAGCCCTTCTTCAGAAAGAGCTCAGAAAACAAGCTTTGTATATATGGAAGGATGACCACTCATCTACCCTTTGTGCAGAAATCATCTGCTGAAATCATGCACACCTTTCTTCCGTGCTCATCTGCACCACTGGTCAACAGATGCTCCAAAATGTACTGGTAAGCAAGTAGTTTACGACTACCAACACCCTGTGAGCACTGCTTGACACACAAGCTGGAGGAAGATTCCCCCCACCCCCACCCCAAAATAAACAGGAGCTGAATTGTTCCTTCGTTTGTGGACTGTTGGCATCCGTCTGTCTTGAGAGACAATGGGAGTGCACCTACAGGGGTGAATTCAAACCGCTGTGTTAGCAGCATCAAAGTAACCTCCCCTGGACACAATCCTGTGCAGTTAGTATGAAGGTCCCAGACTACAGATGAGGACTTTAAACATAAACGTCTAAAACTGATCAGCAGAGATGCATGAAGACGTAGTCAAAGGCAGCCAATGAATGCTCATATTTTACTGGTGAAGAACACAGAGGCAGAGAAAGGCTCGTTCACATCTCACCATAGTTTAGCGCAGCATTTCCCAACCTTGGGACTCCAGCTGTTTTTGGACTACAACTCCCATAATCCTCAGCTAGCAAGACCAGTGGTCAGGGATGATGGGAATTGTAGTTCGAAAACAGCTGGAGGCCCAAGGTTGGGAAACACTGGTTTAGCGTGCCATCTGAAGGCAGCCACTGAATTAAAACCTGCTTTTCTTGTTAAAAGTGGGGGAGAGAAAGAATGGGGGAAAAATATTTGTCTTGGGTTAAAGGTATGATGCAACTGGGCGTGCATTAATTTTTTGTATTGTTAATGTATTTATTGCAACAAATTAAAAATATGCATTATTCAAACAGACAGCATGGACATTTACTTTCCATTTCACTAGAGTTTTCTCACTTTTGCTCACTAACACTACGCCTAGTTTCTGTAGAGTTCTGGGCACTTAGCCCAGAATCCAGCACATCCAATGTGTTAGTAGCACTTGTCCTTAAATAAGTGATCTTGCTTAGTGTCCTTATGTATATAGAGAGCCAAGAAGAAATATATGAATTTTATAACTGCACCCCTTATTACTAAGCAGAAACAACTGTGCAGTGGCAAAAGGGTTGTGAACTGCAAAACCAGAGGTTTTAGTTCATGCTCCTCAGTAATATAAAAGTTCCATTTGGTTGCAAACAACTATTTTGAATTGTTACAGCAACCACAATTATATGATTCTACGCACTCATATTCAGGGAATTCATGAATCACAAAAAATGGAAACTTTATTTATAGCATACCAAGACACCAATCCACTCTGACTTCCAGCAGGTGGGAAGGCTTCAGGGCAAGACATGGCTGCTTGCTCTTTAACATGACTGGCAGAAGGAAAATATATAGATGTATGAAATAGTGAAAAAGCAGAATTATACAGAGAGAGTTGTCAGACAAACTTGCTTCATTTACCTAAATCATACATGTTGCAGAAATTACTTAATGGCATAGAATTGGGAGTATTTGGCATTATATTAATCATAGAGTTGGAAGAGATTCATCTAGTCCAACCCCCGGCAATGAGGGAACCTCAACTAAAGTATAAAAGGCAGATGGCCATCTAACCTCTGCTTAAAAACCTCTAACAAAGGAGAGTCCACCACCTTCTGAGGGTGCTCATTCTACCTTCGAACAGCTCTTACCCTCAGAAAGCCCCTCCTAAAGCTTTCCCTTGCCTGTATAAAATGAATCCCAAGACAACATGATCACTTCCTCCCAAGTTTCAGAGTACTTCCACTTCGTCAATCAGTTCTTCTCTGTTGGTGAGAAACAGGTCCAAGATGGATGATCCCCTTGTTGTTTCTCCCACTTTCTGGGAAATGAAATTGTTGGCAAGGCAATGGAAAAATTTGTTCGACCTTACATTCTTGGCAGAGTTTGAGTTCCAACAGATATTGGGGAAGTAGAAGTCTCCTATGACTACTATATTGCTCCTTTGTGAATGTCTGGTAATCTGTTGTAGGAAGGCATCATCTAAGTCTTCAGTCTGGCTTGGAGGTCTATAGCAGACACCCACAGTAAGGTCACTGTTGTTTCCCTCTCCTACCATTTTTATCCATATATTCTCAATCTGTCTTCTGTGCTCCGGGTCATGGATCTGCTCACAAGTGGACACTTCCTTTACATACAATGCTACTCCTCCTCCCTGCTTGCTTGGTCTATTCGTTTTGAATAGATTACACCCATCAACTTCTACATTCCATTCATGAGTCTCATCCCACCAGGTTTCAGTAATACCTATTAGGTCGTATTTGCCATCCTGTATTAAGAGCTCTAATTTGTCTTGCTTGTTTCCCATGCTCTGTGCATTAGTACAGACACCTGAAACTAGCTGCTTCTTTATTGTAGTTTCTTGCCCTTTGACAGGTTTTTGGAGTACCACCTCAGTTTCCTGTGCATCAATGAAGCTATTTTCTGCAGAACCAGGTGTTATTCTGTCTTCTGTAATATTGTCTTCCTCCCCCTCAAGATCTAGTTTAAAGCTCGCCTGATCAGGTTTGTGAGACTCTTAGCAAACATATTCTTGCTACCCACTATCCGGTGCAGCCCATATCTTGCAAACGTCCTTCCTCAAGGAACTGGAGATCATGATCCAAGAAGCCAAACCTTCCTGATGACACCACCTACAACACCTTCCTTCAACAGGAAGGAGTGATGAAAATACCACCTGTGCCCCAAGACTCTACAGCTTCTGCCCAGAGTCTCATCGTCCCTAGCTGGAAGGCTGTCTGTGGCAGTATTGTTTGTATCCACATGAATCAAAAGGAGCAGTTGTGGTCAGGGGGCTTTATAAGACTCAGCAACTTCTCTGTCACATCGTGAATCTTTGCACCTGGAAGATAGCACACCTCCTGGGACATCCTGTTTCCTTCACACACTATTGCCTTTTTCCTCCTCAGTAGGGAGTCACTTACCACCACCATAAGTTTCTTCCTCCTCTGGGGAATGGCAGGAATCGTTCTATACAGTGTGTCTTCTAAAGGCTCCTTGGAATGTTCTAAGGTCTGCAACTGCTGTTGAGTCTTCCCCTCTTGCATATTGGAGCTTAGCTGGATATTATTGGGATAGGTTACAAAGCCAGGAGCCTAATGGCTCAAATACTTGCTGCTACTTCCTCTCGGCTTGTCTTCTTCAGACTGCAATTCTCTTTCTCAGAGTTCATTTCCTTGAAAGGTAGCAAGTGGGTTATCCTCCAAGTCCACCTCCTCCTGTCTCTTCGTCTTCTGGGGGGGGGGGGGGTTAGCAGGAGGAATCATTCTGTGCACTGTACCTTTCACAGCCACTTTGGTATATTCTGAGGTTGGCAAGTGCTGTCCTAGCTCCTCAGGCCCAGAATCAGTGTCTGAGATGAGAGCATGAAATTGCTTTTGCAGCTCCAATGACACAGCATGGACCCTGACAGTCCTACTTGTGTGTGTCATGTTCCTCCAGGGGACTGTCTCTTGCAATGAGCAATCTTTCTCCTCTGTACGGGCACCCCACCCTGTGCTGCTGTTCCAGCACAGTCCGCTCAGCTCTATCAAGAAACTATGCATCTTGTCCTGCAGCTCAACGTGTGGCTAGGTGGGTCTCAAGTTGCTGTATCTTCTCTTCCAGCAAGGCAACCAGTTGGCACTTGCTACAAGTATATTGACATGTTCTCCAGACAAATATGGCACAGGTCATGCAGGTTACTGCAGCAGCTCTCTCATCCTTCATGTTTCTTGGTCCTTTGCACAACATGAGACATCTTAATATTTATTATTATTATTAATACACAGAATACAAAAAGCCTTGGCACTAACCAAGTAAAAAAGGTCATACACTCTTTCTCCAGACACTTCTGGGCTTCCTCTCCCAACCGATTCACCCTAGCAGTCATTTCCCCTGCCTGCCTCAAGCAACTGAGCAGGTAACTGAATTCCTGCCTGGTCCTCCACATTTTGTTCCTGCTTAAGTCTTTGCTCCCATCTGATCCTGGACCACTTGCTGCACACCGACAACTTGTAGTTACTCTAGAAGTTTCTTTTCCTGCATATTTACTAGAATACATACTTGGCTATGGTGCATGTTAGCTATGGCATGTTTTGGATCAACACCAGCAAGGTTTTACAAAGCAGAGGGGTGGTGGTGAATGCTGTGTTCCTTGTGTTCACCTGAAATCTCCAACAGACATATCACAGATAAGGATTCCTCTCTCTCTCTCTCTCTCTCTGTGTGTGTGTGTGTGTGAGAGAGAGAGAGAGAGAGAGAGAAGAAAGGGAGGCAGCTTTAGGCCTTAGGGGCATCCCTAAAACCTGCTGGCGACATTCCCCTTCATCTCTGATCCACAAACACACCTTCTAAGGTTAGTCAGCTATCAAAGCATGCCAGGGAGCTGTTCCTCCCCAGAGATTGCAAGCCTGACTTTACAAAAGCAATTAAGAGCTGCAGCTATTTTAGGATTACTCCCCAGCCACCTGGGACATCTTATTAGAGTGGAATTCAGATGTCCAAAACAATTTCAGTTTCCCTAGTACTGCCCATCCCCAAAGCCACTTAATCCTTTCCTCAAAGACTGAAGTGGAAATTCCTGACACGACGACACTTCTCCATTTCTATTTCTTCAGAAGCCAAACTTGTAAATGTTTGGGGGGCCCCTCCCATGGGGCAGCTTTTCCCACCAAAAGGATGAACCATTTCTTTCATTTATGCACCATGGGCCCTGCCTATGCAGAACTCTAGTCTTCAAAAGGCTGCCTTTTGGCAGGGGATGTAGCAGCACTTCAGATCTCTCACATCAAAGTCCCATGACACCTTCATTCTGGAGGAACATGCCAAGGACTATCAGAGGCATTTATTACCGTTATTGCAATATTTGCTGCTGCAAACCTTATAAAAACTGGTGCAACAGAAAACTGAAGCATAAGACAAAAACGCTTTGCCTAATACTGTGCAACTCTTTCAACAACTGCTGTCAAATGGGCAGCCACCCTTGATTCCATTTCTCTGTTGGTGCTTCCCAGAACAGCTTTCTTCCATGCACCCACTCCACAGAACACTTTGGTTCCTTTTATTTATTATACATGCAGTTAATTTTATCTGTGAGACTTTATATCCTGCCCCAGCCTGGGGGGGGGGGGGATCACAACCACCTGAAAACAAAACTAAAAGAAAAAGATAAAAATCTAAAGCACGTCATCCAAATAAAAACTGCACCAAAGCCTAAATATAAGGCTGCACTGACAAACTCCAGACTGGCTTAGCTTTAGCCACCAAATGCCAGCCCAAAGAGCAATGGTTTTGCAGCACCTCCACAAGAAATTCAGGCCATGGAAAAAGGATTCCAGCACTGCTAAGCCTTTACCAACAGCACCCACACAGGAAAACTTCCAGTGGACTGTGCCCTTTGGGCCCAGATATGATTGTAATAGAAACACTCAATCTTTCAGAGATGGAAGTAATTTCAGATATTTGTGCACTAGATTCTTATAAAATCACTCCAAGAGCTCAAAGCAATGTCTACAAAGGCATCTGATATTGCTATATGCCGCACCCAAGCTATTTAGGGCTATAAATGTCAGAA
The DNA here is from genome assembly GCF_965153285.1 of Podarcis tiliguerta. Classification (NCBI taxonomy): domain Eukaryota; kingdom Metazoa; phylum Chordata; class Lepidosauria; order Squamata; family Lacertidae; genus Podarcis; species Podarcis tiliguerta. The sequence goes on along the minus strand of NC_139542.1, from coordinate 70,650,615 downwards.
ACAAACTTAAGAGCAGAAAGGCTGCAAACATCCCCTGCAGTTGCTTAAGTTGCCGTGATGCGTTTCACCCTGTCAAAGAAGTGCCATGGCATTTAGGAACAACTTGTGACTAGTCTTAGAATCATAGAATTGTAGAGTTGGAAGGGACCCACGAGTCATCTAGTTCAACCCCCTGCAATGCAGGAATCTCAACTAAAGCATCTATGATAGATGGCAACCCAACCTTTGCTTAAAAACCTCCAAGGGAGAAGAGTCCACAACCTCCCGAGGGAGACCGTTCCACCGTCAAACAGCTCTGTCAGAAAGTTCTTCCTGATGTTTAGTTGGAATCTCCTTTATTGTAACTTGAAGCCATTGGTTTGAGTCCTACCCTCCAGAGAAGGAGAAAACAAAGTTGTTCCCTCTTCCATGTGACAGGCAACCCTTGATATATTTGGAAGATGGTTATCATACCTCCTCTGAGTCTCTTTTCCAGGCTAAACATACCCAGCTCCTTCAACCATTCCTCACAAGGCTTGGTTTCCAGACCCTTGATCCTCTTGGCTGCCGTCCTCTGCACCCGTTCCAGTTTGTTAACATCCTTCTTAAACTGTGGTGCCCAGAATTGGACACAGTATTCCAGGTGGGGTCTGACCAAGGAAGAATAGAGTGGTACTATTACTTCCCTTGATCTGGACATTATACTTCTGTTGATGCAGCCTAGAACAGCATTAGCTTTTTTTGCTGCTGCATCACATGGTTGACTCATGTTAAGCTTGTGGTCCACCTTGTTCTACATGAGCAAATCTCACATACAGCTTGCTGCTGCAGCCTAGTCTCAAGGCCCTCAAGTACAAATCACAATGGCTGAACCAGAATCTCAGGCAGGGAAAGGCCAAAGCCTTCTCCAATCATCAGCCTGAATTTGTGAGAATTGTTCTTACCACTGAGAGGTTATGGGAGCAGCAGTGAATGTAGGACCATTTGAAAATGTGAATGCCGTGAAAATTAAGAGGTTCAGCCATATCTGACAATGGCTCTTCAAATCCCAAACTAACCATCTTCATTATTTTAGTCCTCTTTTATTTGTAAACCCCCCCCCCGCCCTTGTCTATTCTATTTATTTAGAAAATAGCAAGACTTGAATATCTAAAGTGGTGGTTTCTCCAGGAATAAGCACTCATTTTGAGACAAGGAAAGGTTGACCAAGGATCTGTTCTGGTTTTGCCCACCAGCTTTGCCACACACACACAGAAGTGAGAGAGGTGGTGGTGGTGGGGTATTTGAAGATTACTGGGGAAGCAGCAGAAATTCCTTCTGTGGGTGGAGAGAGGAGCCCTCGGAAGTGAACCAGATGCTGTTAAAAAGAAAAACTGTTGTAGTACAACACTATGATAAGATCAGGTTTACTATACTGTGCTGGAAGCTCTTAAGCACTAGCAGAGAAGAATGCTGCAGTAATTATCTCTCCCACACATACACCGCCGCCCCGATGTGCACCTTCTATTGCCTGTTATACTTTGCATGAGCTGCCTTGAGTCCCTTTCTGGGGGAAAGGCAGAAGATAAAGAAATAAGTATACCGTATTTTTTGCTCTATAAGACTCACTTTTTCTCTCCTAAAAAGTAAGGGGAAATGTGTGTGTGTCTTATGGAGCAAATGCAGGCTGCGCAGCTATCCCAGAAGCCAGAACAGCAAGAGGGATTGCTGCTTTCGCTGCGCAGTGATCTTTCTTGCTGTTCTGGCTTTTGAGATTCAGAATATTTTTTTTCTTGTTTTCCTCCTCCAAAAACTAGGTGCGTCTTGTGGTCTGGTACGTCTTATAGAGCGAAAAATACGGTGATAATAAGAGCTGGGAAATTCTACTCCTCCCCCCCCCCCCAGCAAGTGGTGTGAAAGCTCCTGTGGCTTTCTAAATGCTTGAGAAACATGAAACCAATCAAGGTTAAGTGTGATAAAAAAGGAAATACACTAAATTTTGCATGTGTAGTTGACCAGTTGACTCTTTCGTTAGACTTCCTTAACAACTTTAAAATCCATGGTTAGGCAACGCCTCAGTTGGGACCAACCAAAATGTCACAAAAGTGTGGCAAGCTGCTTAGTTCTCCAGAACTCTTCAACACACAAGTTACCCAGCGTGGGCAGGTCAGCAGTGGGGGCAACAAATACTAGGTTTACGCTGTAACCATGAGCTTCAGCTTAGAGACTCATTTTCAAAATGAAGCCTGCAGGCTGACTAAGTCCCTCCCAGATGCTACACATATCAGATTACACACCTATGATAAAACCATACAAACTAGACACTCGTGGCAAAGACCCATTTAACCAGCTGGAAGAAAAATGTCTCCCAATTGTTTCTGGAAAGCGCAGACAGTGGGTGCCTGTCTTATTTTGACATGAATACTATTCCACAGAAAAGCCCTGCTCCAGGTTACTGTGGAGCAGGATCCTGAAAAACTGTCCTGCAGACTGCAACTATCCCCTGAGCATTTACGGGATAAGGCAGGCTCTCAAGTAACCTGGTCCTGAGCTGTAAAGGGCCTTATATGTTGGTACCAACACTTTGAACTTTGCCCAGTAGCAAGCAGATTAGCAACCAGCACAAATCCCGCAAGCAGGCTGAGGTTATTTTGCCCCCCGCCCCAGCAACCTAGTCATTTGGTTTTGCACTAGCTGCACCTTCCAACTCAGCCAAAGGCTGCCCCACACATGGTGCCTTATAGTAATCCAACCAAGAGGTTAGCAATGCATGAACAACGGTGCTCAAGCTATCCCAATCCAAGATTGACCGTAGTGATCTTACCAATTGAAGGCCGTAAAAGGCACTCCTAGCCACAAAGAACGCCTGTGCATTCAGCAACAGAGCTGGATCCAGGAGCACCTCTTAACTACGCACTTACTCCTTCAGGGAGAGAGCAATCCCGTCCAGCACAGGCGTCTGAATTACTTCCTATACCTGGGAACCACTCACCGACAGAGTGTCCATCCTGCCAGGATCCAGAAGTAGTTCATTAGACCTTATCCATCCCATTTTTTCATCGCCGCCAAACTAAGCAGTTGGCTCCTTATCTCTCTTGCCCTGACCTAGCCACTGTGATCCACGCGACGGTCACCTCCAGACTGGATTATTGTAACTCGCTCTACGTGGGGCTGCCCTTGAGACTGACCCAGAAACTCCAGCGGGTGCAGAATGCCGCGGCGAGACTCCTTATGGGGTCTTCGCTGCGAGATCATATTCATCCGGTACTATACCAGCTGCCCTGGCTCCCGGTGGAGTACAGGATCAGGTTTAAGGTGCTGGTTTTAACCTTTAAAGCCCTATACGGCCTAGGACCCTCGTACCTACGGGACCTCCTCTCCTGGTATATGCCCCACAGAGAAATTTACAGTCTACAAATAAAAGCATCCTGAAGATCCCAGGCCACAGAGACGTTAGGCTGGCCTCAACTAGAGCCAGGGCTTTCTCGGCTGCGGCTCCAATCTGGTGGAACGCTCTGTCACAAGAGACTAGGGCCCTGCAGGACCTCACATCTTTCCGCAGGGCCTGCAAGACAGAGCTGTTCCACCAGGCCTTTGATCAGGACGCAGCCTGACCCCCTCCTCTGGCAATCTGCACAGAATGTTGCTTAATGGTTGCCATTAATTTGATTTTAATTAATTTTATAATGAATGTTTTTAGAATGTTGGATTATTTTGATTGTTGTTAGCCGCCCTGAGCCCAGCTTCGGCTGGGGAGGGCGGATATAAATAAAAATTTATTATTATATTATTATTACTGCATCCAGACACCAGTTTGATCACACATCTTTGAACACACACCCCTCACTTTCCACAGCAACCGCTACAAAAGTGAATCTAGGATGTAGCTCAGAAGACAGAAGCAAGGTTGATTTTCAGGGACTGGGACCACTCATGTCTCTGGGACAGGGCACTTGCCTCTACCCCAGCAGTGCTCCAAGTACCACCGCCTCTATTATTTTCTCTCAACTAAGTAAATAGTTGCTGCGCATCTCCACACTTAATGGCATTCTTGGTTACAATCTGTGCTATTCTTCTAGAAAAAGAGGTGCCGGAATTCACCACGGACACCTTCCTTGTTCTCCTAGAATAGCAAAGGAGCCCCCTGAGAGCTGCCGGAACTGAGTTCCAGCGAGTTCCGGCTAAAAAAAAGCCCTGGTTGCAATGAAGGCTGGACTTGCTGTCCATCTGGGATAGATGCAGGTGTCCTATCCCAGAGACACGAATGGCCCCAGTCACTCAGAATCAACCTTGATTCTGCCTGCTTAGCTACATTCTAGGTGTTTTAGTCACTATACAGTGACAGAACTTTGCAAAGAGTGCAACAAACAAGACAGCAGTTTCTGTCCCAAGCAGATTAAAATTCATATTATCTAAACAAACGGACTTGGGACATCAAGAGAAAATAAATAACAAATTTCAATGCATGGACATGACTATTTTGAACACTGTCCTAGGAGCATCACATTTTCTCCTCCAGCCATAAATTTATGTGTGTGAGAGCATTCGGAGATTTTATGTTCATGGCAGAGATGTTTCAGATTCCAAATTCACCATCAGCATCTAAACTGAGCATTGTGCTGCATGTGCAAGGCTTAAAATAATAATAAACCCATACCATACCACATTCAGCTTCCGGACTTTAAGACTGTTTCTTCACTTTTGACCTCAATCTGACACTTCTTAAATGGATCTGATGGAGAACCCAAACATCCACAAGTGTACACATATTAAGATAAACTTATCTGCTTGAAAATCTGTACCACTGTTTCTATGCAACAAAGTCATGTAAATGTAAACACAAGCATTTTAAACATGCAGTGGAAGAGTTATGCAACTTGCTGTGAAATGTTACCCCAAGTGAACAGAACTTGATGCAAATCTCTCTGCACTTCTTCTTCTCCCTGGTAACCTGAGAAAGTATTCAGCTATGCCTACAACTGGAGAGGGGCCCACACCTCTGCAAGGAACATCCTTCCCCTGCAAAGTTTTCGTTTCTCCTCTGCTCAATTGCAGCCGGCCATAATAACCATCCTACTGTAGCCGACTGAGCCCAGATGGATCCGGGAAGCTTAGGGGAGATAAAAAGCCGAAACGGCTCCCTCTGCTTTCCTTTGGGGATTTGCCAGTCCCTTGACAAGCGGCCAACCCTTCCCTCCTCATTTTGTGCTGACAAGATTCTCCCCGCCCCTGTGTCATAAGCTGAGCCAGCTCTTTTGTCTGCAAGGGTGCTCTACAATTATTTACTTGACTGTGGGAGGCTGAATGGAACTCCAAGCAGCCAGGCATCACCACCTGCCTGCCTTCCAATAGTATTTAGCAACTGAAAGCAGGACTAGCTGCAGTGGGACGGAGCTTGAGTTTTAAAACGAGGTTGAAGAACGGGGAAAGTGGCATCATGCCAAAAACACATTTTGGTTCACAGTGCCAATTTCAAGTGAAGTTAATGCAGCAGAGAGCCATTTTTAGATCAAACATATGTACTGGTCAATGTAAAACACCATTTAAGGAGAACTTGTTAACTATCTGACAGAAGAACATTACCAAGAGAGATCAAATGATTCCATTTCTTCCACCTAAACTAGGGTAAGCATTTGATGTTGTGGGACCACAATCTCATTAGGCTCTGCCAAGGGTACGGGGTGAGGGGAGAAGGTCCACCAGATGCCTTAAGGAAGCCAATAAGCAGGGTATGATGGCAAAATTCCTCATCTTTGCCTCCTGATCAACTTCTAAATCAACCTGGAGTTTACATATGACGATCTATGGTAAAGGTAAAGGTAAAGGGACCCCCTGACCATTAGGTCCAGTCGTGACCGACTCTGGGGTTGTGGTGCTCATCTCGCTTTACTGGCCGAGGGAGCCGGCGTACAGCTTCCAGGTCATGTGGCCAGCATGACTAAGCCGCTTCTGGCAAACCAGAGCAGCACACGGAAATGCCTTTTACCTTCCCGCCGGAGCGGTACCTATTTATCTACTTGAACTTTGACGTGCTTTCAAACTGCTAGGTTGGCAGGAGCAGGGACAGAGCAACGGGAGCTCACCCCATTGCGGGGATTCGAACCACCGACCTTCTGATCGGCAAGTCCCAGGCTCTGTGGTTTAACCCACAGCGCCACCTGCGTCCCTGACGATCTATGACCAACAGTCAAAGACTGCGAATTTACCTAGCCTTCTTTCAAAGCCAACTAAGCTAGTAGCCATCACTATATCATGTGGCCATGAATGCTCTGGAGCGACTGCCCACCATAGCCTGAAACAGGGTGGGTAGCCTGTGGCTCCTTCAGCTATGGGCAGATAACCCCCCCATTTTCCCTGATGAGTAGCCATGATGGCTGGGGCTGCTGGGAGAGGGAGTCCCAACAGCAGGTGGAGTACCATAGGCTGACCAGTCCTGGCTTGTAACACTGTCCTCCTTGCGACACATGCCTCTTCAGTGTTTCTCAACCTGTGGGTCCCCAGATGTTGTTGGACTACAACTTCCATCATTCCTAGCCAACATGACCAGTGGTCAGGGATGATGGGAGTTGTAGTCCAACAACATCTGGGGACCCACAGGTTGAGAACCGCTGCAAGTCATCAAGGCTGGATGACTGGTAACAAACTCCACGTGGGCTGATTTTGGAGGGCATTCAGGAACTTCGGTTTTAGCTGTGAAAAGTGCGGACCAAACCCAGGCCTTGAAGCATGTTGCTCGACCTGTGGGTCTATTTCCAAGCACAGCTGAAACTGCTCAGTATGTCCATTAAAGTCTTAAGCAAGGTGGGCTTAGGAAACGGAAGAGAACCAGCTTTCCCCATACACACCAGCTGTCCACTGAAGTCAGTGAGAGAGATCCTTCTGTGTATCCTGCCATCATCAGAAGCACAGCTGGTGGGCACACAGGGAAATGCCTACTTGAGTACAATGCCCAGATGTGGTTTCCAGATGTGGCTAGAAACCTTATCTCATGAGGCTACATTCTTCACCTGGAGAAGAGGAGACTAAGGTGGTATGTTCAACTAGTTAGAGGGTTGTCCCATGGAAGATGAAGCAAGCTTGTTTTCTCCTGCTCCAGATGGGAGAACCAAACTATTCAAGTGACAAGATAGGAGATGCTGACTAAAGATTAGGAAGAACTTGCTGGCTGTAGGAGCTGCTCAACAGTAGAATGGACTCCCTCAGAAGGTGATGGGCTCTCATTTGTTGGAGGTTTTCAAACAGAGGTTGGCTGGTCCTGTCAAGGACTCTTGATCTGTAATTCCCACATTGCAGAGAGTTGGACTAGATGACCCCTGAGGACCCCATCCAACTCTACAATTCAACGATTCTGTTAAATTTGCTTAGCCCCCTCTCTGGACCATCCAATGTAGGCTGAAGACCTTTTCATTTTTGTTTGTTACTAATGTGACACTCTCCCTAGTTTTCAAGTTGGCCTAATATCTGCTATTTTATTGTTTAGAATGTTTTTATTTTAAAGGTATGTATTGTTTTTAACTAAATATGAAAACTCTGTAAGGTAAAATGCCAGAATAAAAATCCTAAAATAAAGCAAACAAACACACAAACAAACAAACAAACAAACAAACACCTAGTGGTGAAGCAGTAAAATTGCTAGCCCAATTACAAAGCTAAGCAGGGCCCAGTATGGTTTCAAATTGGATGGGGAACAGCGTATTGAGATTCCTGCATTGCAGGGGGTTGTACTAGATTACCCTCGGGGGTCTCTTCCAACTCTACAATTCTATTGTTCTAAGTAAACAAACAGGAATGCAAACCGTTGGCACCCAGCACTCCCTTCACCATTGGCTATTTATAACATTAAAGGCCAGGAATTTCTGGAATTATTTAGGGACTGCTCACATTGAACAGCCAGCACAGCACCTTCACATAGCATGACAGAATAGTGACAGAATTCACATCACACTATTTACAATGACACAGATTGCACACCTCTGTCAGGGTCAGCTTATATCGAGCAGGTTGTGATATGGCAGAGGGTAATTGTCCAGGAGAATTTCTATACATCAAAAGCTCAATTGAGCTGTGCAGTTTATCTGAGGAGGGCCAATGATCATTTGCCAGACGGCTTGCCACCACCAGACTGACACTCCCCCTGTTCCTTTTGCAGATGTGCTCACTGCAACACCAGTTACTGCTGTTGTGAATGGTCATGGGACTAATCTGTATACACTTCATCCATGCACAGAAATGGCAGAAGCTGAACCTATTGCATTCTATGATCTTTATTGTGTTTTCTTCCCATACGGGTACACAGATCTCTCTCTCTCTCTCTCTCTCTCTCTCTGTGTGTGTGTGTGTGTGTGTGTGTGTGTGTACACACACACACACACACACACTTCTTTCATCTCTCTTTCTCTCACCTGAGGATGACATTTCATCAGGAGCAAGAAATAGACTATAATTCACAAACATTGATGCTATTGCAAAACTGCTCAACTTTAAGGTAGCACAGGATTTTCCCCTTTTTTCTTTTGCACTACCAACATGCTAATTCTCTAGAACCATTTAGAGTAATCACTCCTCAGCAACAAGCAAAGAGGATGTGCAACTAAAGGTCAGTCAACCCCCATGCAAGATGGTTCATGAACACCTAGAGACCAATTTACAATTGACTCAGCAGGCTGGCTGAACTTCTGCCAGTTGCATCACACTGCATGATTTGAATTGCAACACCCAAAAAGCTCTTTGACCACAGAAGAGTCACACGCTGCAGTACAGAGTGCCCATTACTCTCCAGCCAACAATACCAAAGCTGCCAGCATCAGCTGCAAACGGAAACTGTTAAGGGAGTAGGGGAGACTTCCCACGGTGTGCTCAGAGGGTTCGCCACATTCCTGCCATGCACTTCACCTTCCCTTCCTGGGCCCACAGTGGCAGGCAGGAGCTGCAAAAAGCAAAAGGCTTCCCTTCTGTTTTTGAAAAAAGCTACAAAGGGGTTGCTTGACAGCCCACAGGTACCAGCTGCACAAATATAAGTCGGGGGACACCTGGATTGCTAGTAGAAGATGTGAAAAGGATCTAAGGGTCTTAGTAGACCACAAGCTTAACAAGAGTCAACAATGTGATGCAGCAGCAAAAAAAACTAATGATATTCTAGGCTTCATCAATCGAAGTATAATGTCTAGGTTAATGGGCAGTTATAGTACCACTCTATTCTGCCTTGGCCAGACCACATCTGGAATACTGTACCCAGTTTTGGTGCCCAATTTAAGAAGGATATTGAGAAGCTGCAATGTATGCAGAGGAGGGTGACCAGGATGAGAAAGGGTCTTGTGGGGAATGGTTGAGGGAGTTGGATGCGCTTGGCCTGGGAGGGAGGAGACTGAGAGGAGATATGGTGGCCATCTTCAAATGGCTAGGGGGCTGTCACATGGCAGATGGGGCAGGCTTGTTTTCTCCTGCTCTGGAGGCAAGGACCTAAACCAATGGATTCAAGAAAGGAGATTCCAACTAAACGTCAGAAAGAACTTTCTGACAGCAAGAGCAGTTTGACAGACTCCCATGAAAGGTGGAGGTTTTTAAACATAGGTTGGAGGGTCATGTGTCCTGGATGCTTTAGTTGGGATTCCTGCATTGCAGGGGGTTGGACTAGATGAACCGTCAGGGGTCCCTTCCAACTCTATGATTTACCTTTCCCCCTTTTCAGAACTAACATTTCTCAAGGGATTGGACTGCAATAGCCTTCACCACAGTGCTGCAGTCTTTCCTATTATTTTATAGGCAGGTAAACTACAGTGGTGCCTCGCAAGACGAAAAGAATCCGTTCCGCGAGTCTCTTCGTCTTGCGGTTTTTTTCGTCTTGCGAAGCAAGCCCATTAGCGGATTAGCGCTATTAGCGGTTTAGCGGCTATTAAGGGATTAGCGGATTAGCTGCTAAAAGGCTATTAGCAGCTTAGTGGATCAGCTGATAAGCGGCTTAGATCAGCTGTTAAGCGGCTTAGAATCAGCTGTTAAGCAGCTTAGCGAACAGCTGTTAAGCGGCTTAGGGGCTGGGGAAAAAGGGGGGGAGGGAAAAAAACCCCCGCAGAACTCGCAAGATATTTTCGTCTTGCGAAGCAAGCCCATAGCAAATTCGTTTTGCGAAGCACCTCCAAAACGGAAAACCCTTTCGTCTAGCGGTTTTTCCGTCTTGCGAGGCATTCGTCTTGCGGGGCACCACTGTACTTGATCTGCCCTTATGCTGGTCTATGACAGTAATAAAGATTTAATTGATTGATACTTGATCTGCCCAAGACAGTCATTTGGCAAGCTCTAACACAGCTTTCTGCCAACCTACTACCTGCAGATGCTTTTAGACTACCACTCCCATCAGCCCTGACCAGCTGATGGAAATTGCAGTCCAAAACACCTGCAGGGCACCAGGTTGGCAAAGGCTGCGCCAATGGAATCCCTCGAGGGAAGTGCCTGCTTCCAGGACCACCAACAGTCAACCCGGGTGGCAGGGGTAACAACCGCTATTACTGACCTGCTTGAGCTGCTCATCCAGCCTCCAGGCCTGCCTTCCAGATGATGAACCACAATATGGAGGGTTGGCAGACTCATTACCCTGCTCATCCTTTCCCTGCTGTCCCCGCTGCCCCCCTAGAATAGGCAGAGGATTAGAGGAAGAAGCCACTCTTTGGTTGTGGGGGGCAACTTTGGAAGCATGAAAATACTTCAAAGCGGAACATGACTCTTTCCCAGTTCTTGGTGCATCATCCTCAAGGTCACCATCTTCCAAATCTTCTTCTCCTCCCTCCTCTTCCTCCTCTTCTTCTTCTTCCTCCTCCTCCTCCGAGTTCATACTGCTCTGATCAAACGTCTGGGCAGCCCCAAGCACAGGTGGGACTCTGGCGGAAGGACCAAGGAGGGGGCCACCTGGAGCCTTTCCAGATGTGGCACCAAGAGCAGCTTGCTGCACCGTCAGCTGCTGGGCATAATGCAGCTGGGTTTCCCTCATCTGCCTCTGTTGCCTCTCCCTGGAATCCATCTGCAGAGGGGCTGCTTGCTGTTGCTGCTGCTTCTGCTTTTGCAGCTGCTCCACGACAGCCTCCAGTTTCATCCTGCTGTTAACATGGCTGCGATAAGGTGAGAGTTCTGCTGGAGAAGACTCCAGCCAAAGCCTTTGGAGAGCAGTGGAATCTGAAAAACAAATATTGACCTGTGTAAGCTACTTGCCGCTGTCCTCCCACCAGGAGTCCTCCCACCAGGACAAGAAGAAAAAAAGCAAAGCTCATATTCCCCTGCCCCCTGAATGAGAAACCACCGCCATTCAGTCCCAGATTTCACTGCATATTTGGCACCTTTTCATTTACAACTCCTCTCCCTAATGAAGTGTAGCCCCTGAACCAGCTTCATGATCTGTGCAAAAGGAACATCCTCCCATCTTGTCAAATTTACGAAATATTTGAGTGTTAGGTTTTAGCCAATTTTTATTAAGTCCATACCTCTTGTCATCTCTCCACAATGAGACCCAAAATACTTAAAATTTGCACAATTAAAAAGAAACAAAATCCAATCCAAGCAGTAAAAAGCAGCACTGAGACCTATTTAAGTACTCAAGAGTCCTATCCTGAATCAAGTGCCCCAGATGACTCTTTATTCAGAAGCTTATTTGCATACAAAATAAACTTTTTCCTTTGCCTGCTATTTTACTATGGACTGATCTGATCAGTCAATAGTATTTAAGGACCATAAGAAAATCTGGAGCTTTGTCTGTATGCATTGGCAGTCAAAACCCAGGCAGGAGTCTTTTAGACTCAACAAGGGGCTAACAGGGGCTGTTTTAACTCTCTCTGTTCCTTTTCTCCAGCCTCCAGTTATGTCAGTGCATCAGATTAGGCTGGCCAAAGCCAGCGTGGTGCAGTCTGGAGTATGGGCCCAGAAGTGAGGAGGCTTGCTTGGGTACAATCCCTTACTGAGCCACAGAGCTCCCTTGGTGACACTGGACCAGTCACTATTTTGCAACCTAATCAATCTCACCAGTTTAGGATAAAATGGGAAGGTGGGAAGAACACGCGTCACCCTGAGCTCCTTGGTGGGAGGATGGGATAAAATGTCATAAAACAAATACTTCTGAATTCCATTTGCTAGAAACCACCGGAGGGGAGAGTGCTGTTGCGCTCAGGACCTGCTTGCAGGCTTCCTACAGACTTCTGTGAGAGCAGGATGCTGGACTACATGAGCCACTGGCCTGATCCAGAAGAGCTCTTATTATGTTTTTAAACAAGAAACTACCTTCGCATCAGTTTTGATTAGATCAAAGATGTGGAAACATCCTTAAGGTGACAAGGCATCCGACACAAGAGTTTGTGTGCCCAATCTGCACACTCTGAAGGGGGCCAGTTTCATTTTTTTCAGCAGCTTATTGTTTACGCGACTACTGTACATGCTAGGGATTTCACTACTTTTGTATTCACACAATTATATACTCATTTGGACTCTGTCTCCAGTTGCAAAACTGTTGCAGCAACAGGCCCCTCATTCATACAACTTGGGAAGCAAAATGTGTGTGAAAAGGGATGGGGGGGGGGGAGAGAAGAGGCGAGAGAAAAGCCTCAGCACTATCAATCAACAGGGCAGCAACAACAGGGTGCCAAGAAAGAGTTCCACTCTCCCTTAGCAACTGCCCCAATAATAGTAAGACCTGCCTCACAGTTTTGGATGCAGGAAAATACAGCACAATAGCAACCTGCGAATATCAAATGGTTCATAAGATACACCAAGAAAACTTGCAATTGGTAATTATATGATCAACTCTCCTCAAGGAAAGTTACCTCCTGATCCAGAACTAAGCTAGTGATTGCAGGTTTTAAATGTAATAGTGGTCCTGGTGAGATCCCTTCTCTACAAGGGTAAACATAAGGTAGACATGAAGCCCCTTTCCTTGTCCTCTACTGTAGCTGTGCCTGATGCACATAGTTGAACTAAATGTATTATGCTCCCATTTTCTGCAATACTTCAATTTTCTTCCCCATATCAAATTTTACATTAGAAAGTACAAGAGGAACAACCTGCCAAAAGTGCCATATGCAATGATGACACTTTATGAAAAAATTCACCTCCCAGTGTGAATTTTGTACACATCATTTTTACAAAGGCAAGAGGGATAGCCAGGAAACAGAATTTCAATATACAAGAAGGCAAAATGCAAATAGCAACTGAACAAAGTGTTGACCCTTTCCTCCCCCCGTCCATCTACTGAAACTTTAAAATAAACTTGCTTCTTTTTCTTTGCCTCTTAAGATTGTATTCTGACATTTAGCAAAATAACTTCTCTCTAAATGAAATAGGTTATTTTGCTAAGACTAAGTATGCAGTTCCTAGAACAAGCCCATATCTCATTTTGGAGAACACCAAACAACCAAAAGGAGACCAAGAATTTCCAGTGTGCGTCTCAAATGTTCTGCTAAGCTACAGTAAATCAAAATCAAACTAATCCCTTAGCTATAAGTCAGGGAGAAATGCTCAAGAGCTCATAGTGCAATCATCCCATCAATCCCAACCCCATGCTTTCAGTTAGATTAGAATGCCACAAACAATCTTGTAATGCCTGAACTAGTACTTGACATACTGTTTACATACTGTTTATAAACTGCAAGGACAACTATGGATTTTGGATAAAAGAGCTGTGACATCTATAAAATCTCTACTTTTCTTGAAACATGCTATAAGGACATTACTGTAAGATGTCTACAGTGCCTCAGGTGAAGATCCACAAAAGAACAGACAGGGAACATGTGCCACAGGTCCAAAACTATAATTCATGACCTGGTATTCTCTTGCTGTGTCCAGTAAACACTTCAGGTGTGGGAACATTTGCTGTGCTCTCTCTCTGGTTCCTGCAGGTCTCACCCAGGTCCAGAACAACTCTACTTGGCAGGTTCCAGCAAGACGGATGCATCCTTGCCGAAGGCTACAATTAGACATGAATGCAAAACCCTACCAGCCTCCAGTGCTAAAGAAAGGGACCTGAGCAAGGGCAGCCACACCTTAAGTATTCAGGCAACCATCAAATCCCTATCATAGCAGTTCAGTCCTGAGAGTGCTTCCCCCAAATTTCAATGTACACAATCAATTTTAGATTGCATGTGCTGGCCATACCCTTTGTTTCATTGAAATATCCCTGTCCCCAGCAAATACAGGTTGGATTTGTGGTGTCCATTTGTGGACATCCAGTTGCATCTGCGTTTCAATCTTTGAACAGTATCGGTGCACTGACTTTAACCATGCTTATGTGCAGAGTAAGCCCCACCAAGTCCTGCATCCTGATATAGGTACTTCAGATTGCAGCCTTAAAGGAGAAAGAAAAGCCTGCTGACGCCGTACCGCCACTTCTTCAGGGTATACCATGCAAGACCCTAAAGATCAAGATACACTCCCCAATATACTTAAAAAAACCCTCTGCACACCGTTCTGAGAAAAACACACCCAACATCACTGCCCATTCCAATTAATACTCTAGTATCATATATGTGGGGACGCGGGTGGCGCTGTGGGTTAAACCACAGAGCCTAGGACTTGCCGATCAGAAGGTCAGCGGTTCGAATCCCCATGACGGGGTGAGCTCCCGTTGCTCGGTCCCTGCTCCTGTCAACCTAGCAGTTCGAAAGCACGTCAGAGTGCAAGTAGATAAATAAGTACCGCTCCGGCGAGAAGGTAAACGGCGTTTCCGTGCGCTGCTCTGGTTCGCCAGAAGTGGCTTAGTCATGCTGGCCACATGACCCAGAAACTGTACGCCGGCTCCCTCGGCCAATAAAGCGAGATGAGCGCCGCAACCCCAGAGTCGGCCACGACTGAACCTAATAGTCAGGGGTCCTTTATCATATATGTGTGTACTTGTTTCCATCACTCACATCCCCTTCTTCATGTAACACGTAATCAAGTTGACTACTAATGGTGAATAAAAATAAGAAAATGTGTTCACCAACAGTACACATTATCTACAAATGTATATGTCCAAAAACAGCAGCTCACACCCAAAAGAGTACTAAAGAACTTGGTAAAACCAGTGCTTTTCTCAGGGGGTACTCAGAGGTGTGCACACCCACCCACACCCGCTTTCTCTCTCTTTTGTTAAAATGTGTTGCCCTTACTGCAACAACTTCATGGTGAGTACAGGCATCTTTTCTTGTTAAAAACTGACACTTACTGCAACAACTTCTTGGTGAGTACCAGCACCTATTTTGTGGGGGTGGGGGGGAGCACTGGGTAAAACCACACCAGAAAAAATATATTGGGGGGGGGGTAAGAGTCACTGCTGCTTGCTGGAAATTGAGCTACAATGGGATTGGATGTACACATAACTGGGCTGCTCTGATTTTAGGTGTTCTGGTAGAAAAAGCCCTGTTATTATTAACCTTTTCCCTACCTTCTCTCCTGTAGTCAGCTTTACCCCCATCTGATGAATTAATGGTTTGTATTGGCACAACCAGAGCGTTCAACAGTCACTTCTCCATAGACTTCTCTGTGCTGCACCTAACCTAGCTTCTAATCACAGCTTTGAAATGTTATAGGTCTATAAAATTACAGCCACAACTAAAAACAGTTCTCCTACCCACTTGACACTAGATCCCAAGTGGAACTGAATTGGTGGCAGCAGATTCAGGACATGGTGCATTTCAACTGAAGCAGAAAACACAACTAAGCATCCTGAATTCTTCAACTTAAAACTGTGGCAATGGTGAAAGTTGGTATACTTCCCTTCCCAGAAAAGGCATTACTTACACCCTCTGAAGTTCACTACGAAATTCTATGCTTTCCACACAAACAAACCCTCTCAGAGAAAATAAGTCCCACTGTAATAAATAGGGGCTTACTAGAATCGTGTGCAGGATCTCTTTTAACTTAGCTCTTTTAACTGTTTTTCACACAGGCTATAGAGAACTTTCTTATCCCTCCTCAAAAGCGGCTCCCGATAGGAACGACTGTTCAAGTCAGTGGGAGGTGGAGCAGCCCAAAGGCGCCCCGCGGCCCTTCCTCGAGAGTAAGACCGCGCAGCAGCATGGGATTCCTCTCAGTCAGGGTCGGCCAGAGCGCGCGGCCTGAGGCTGCGGGCGAGCCGCGTTCCCCGGGGGCGCCCAAGGGCCCCGCCGCGGTCCTGAGAGAAGCCCCGCCGAGACCGCCAGGTCGACGCGCGCCCGGAGCCACCAGCAGCTGCTCTGCAGCCCGAACCTGAGGGAGGAAGCGCCGCCGGCTTACTCGCGAGGAAGCCCCTTCTCGCCGGGCGGAGGCAGCGCCAAGACTCTCCCCGGAGCCAACTCCGCGCCTCCTCACGAGCGGCCGCCGCCCGCCGCGCCAACTCCCGCAGCCCCGCGACTCCCCTCACTCCCACCCCCGCCGACAGGCCGCCTCTTTACCTCAGCGCGGCGACCGCAACAGCCAGGCAGCCCAGGAGGCAGGCAGGCAACCGCCCGCTCCGGCGGGTCTCGCGCGCAGCAGCAGCAGCCGCCGCCTCAGCCGCGCCCCCAAACACCCCCGCCCCGTCCCGTGGTCCCTCCCTCCCTCGGCCGGACCGGAAGCGGAGGACACAGGCGGTGCGGGGGACCTGTTTGACAGAGCACCGGAAGTAGCGTCACCAACGGGGACTCGGGAGGCCAGCAACCACTTCCGGGTTGGGGGGGAGGAGACGATTGTTTAAATTATTAAATGAATAACAAGATAATAGGGGGGAAAGGGAGGATGGGAGGCCCGTTAGGCTAAGTGGAGCTTATTCCAGGGAGAAGCTCCCCCCGTGCCTGCAAATGGAACGGCTCGAGAGGCGCGTCACTCGACTCCGTCGACGACGCTCTGTTCCGTTTCTCTATGGCTCGCTCTCCGAGACACTCCGGCCCTTGCCATCTCCATGCCTCCCCCGCCATAGAGACGGCAGCTAGAGTGACACCGCCTGCGGCCATAGACGGGACGCTTCCGACCGGAAGTTTGGACTAAAATGTGTAAAATGTTCGCTATTTATTAACTCCGCCTGAGGGTTTTTTGTGTAATTATTCTCTATTTCCACAGGAAAAAGTGAGGGGAAAGGGAAATGAAGGTGGCACTAAAAAGAAAAAGAGGGAAAGATCTCCACCGAGGACTTAACCATATAGGCTGAGAGGGCGGGGCAGGCGCCTCTTTTTGCGAAATCACCATAGCAACCGATAAGAAGCAGGCCGAGGAGGGAGCGGGGCGGGGCCAAGGAGTGGACGGGCGGGACTCCGTAATCAACAGCCAATGGGCGTCAGGATTAGTCCGTTCCGGGAAATATGAACGGCTCGTGGCGCAGCAGCGTTGATAGCCGCTCCTCTGAGGTAGTGCGCACGCGCGCCAGTAGCTCTTCGTTCAGATTTTGGCGCCCCCTTCCGTGGGGGGAAGTGACCTGGAGGCAGAGCGCCTGAAACTCGCACTCGGAAGGCTGCGGGTTCGATCCCGGAGAGAGAGAGAGAGTGATATGCCATGCTAAAAGGCAGGGCATGGAGGGCAGCCAGGATCAGCCGGTTCGGTGTTTGCAGCCAGCGTGTTGTCCAGCTGATTCCTGCATTGCAGGGGGTTGGACTATTGACCTTGCAGGTCTCTGACTGTAGGACTCCCGCGGATCATCTAGTATTCCAACCCCCTGAAATGCAGGAATCACAATAGCATAGAATAAATGAAATAAATAAAATGTGCCCCATGGCTATCAGAGACAGGGCCATTCTGCTGTGGAACCCAAATTCTGGGGCTCTCTCCCTGCACCTATTCTCCCAGGTATTTATTTTCACCCATTTCACCGATTTTCAAAGCCGACTTCATCCTTTTTTTAGAAAACGGTGTTCTAATAAGGCACAGAATGTATGGTGGTTTATAAGAATTTGTCTGTTCAGGTACTTTGGGGGCACTTGTTAAAAGGCAGATTAAATCCAGCTAAGAAAACAAACAGATATTGCAAGGTGGGTTTGAGTTGGATGGAGGTTGCCCTGATTATGACATTTAAGGAGATACATAAATGTAATCTATAATAAATAAACTGCTCAATGATGCCGACTATTGACTCGCATGGAGCTGTATATTCAGGGTTAACCCCCCAGAGGTTGGTACTTCCTCCAGCTGCTGCCACCTTGCCCAGTGATCAGGGATGCTGGGATCAGGGATGATGGTCATATTCATAAGTTAGGCCTCCCCTTTGCTAAATTCACAACTTAGCATTCATTTTTATCACATTCTCGAATTTTTAGAGCACTCATGTCTCAGATTAAAGCTGGGGAATGTGAGGCGTGATCCCTTTAGGGAGCAACCTGCATTGCGTTTGTAGCCGTTGTAACCCTGGGAACTTCCTCAGAGTAAGCCCTGGCTCAGTGTAAACAAGCGACCCTTGGCTACAGCTCATGGTCTGTTTGGAGCAAGACCAACCATAAGGCCCGTGTCCAGAGGTGATGCTCAGCCAAACTACCGCTCAGCTCTGGACGCTGTGGCAGCAGGACATGGGGACAAGTGAAGCAGAACCACAAGTGTGGGTCCCTGTACCCCCAATCTGTCTCGCTGCAACGCTGAGCAGGAAATTGGCTTCATGTTATGTGTTGGCTCCAAAAAGCTGTGGTTATCAAGAGAGTCATTTACTACAAGAAGCACACCAATTTTTACTTCATTTAGCATGACTTTATTGGCTAAATATCCTGCAAGAGGACAGAATTCAACAGATAAAAGCAAGGCCCCCCCAAAATTGGACTTGGCCAGAAGAGGTTGGCTGCTTGGATTGTTAGAAGCATTTGCGGTGGACGATGGATGGGCCAGACTCATCGTACTCCTGCTTGCTGATCCACATCTGCTGGAAGGTGGAGAGAGAGGCCAGGATGGAGCCCCCGATCCACACCGAATATTTACGCTCTGGCGGGGCGATGATCTTGATCTTCATTGTGCTGGGGGCCAGGGATGTGATCTCCTTCTGCATCCGGTCAGCAATGCCGGGGTACATGGTGCTGCCACCAGAGAGCACCGTGTTGGCATACAGGTCCTTGCGGATGTCCACATCGCATTTCATGATGGACTTGTAGGTTTCCTCATGGATGCCAGTCAACTCCAAGCCCAGGAAGGAGGGCTGGAAAAGGGCCTCGGGGCACCGGAAGCGCTCGTTGCCAATGGTGATCACCTGCCCATCCGGCAGCTCATAGCTCTTCTCCAGGGAGGAGGAGGAGGCGGCCGTGGCCATTTCCTGATCAAAGTCCAGGGCCACATAGCAGAGCTTCTCCTTCATGTCCCGCACTATCTCCCTCTCAGCCGTGGTGACGAAGCTGTAGCCCCTCTCAGTCAGGATCTTCATGAGGTAGTCAGTCAGGTCACGACCAGCCAGGTCCAGGCGCTTGATGGCGTGGGGCAGGGCATAGCCCTCATAGATGGGCACCGTGTGGGTCACCCCGTCCCCGGAGTCCATGACAATCCCGGTGGTGCGGCCAGAAGCATAGAGCGACAGTACGGCCTGGATGGCCACGTACATGGCTGGCGTGTTGAAAGTCTCAAACATGATCTGCGTCATTTTCTCACGGTTCGCCTTTGGATTCTGGGGGGCTTCCGTGAGCAAGACTGGGTGCTCCTCGGGGGCCACCCGCAACTCGTTGTAGAAGGTGTGGTGCCAGATCTTCTCCATGTCATCCCAGTTGCCGACGATGCCATGTTCGATGGGGTACTTCAGGGTGAGGATGCCCCTCTTGCTCTGTGCCTCATCGCCCACGTAGCTGTCCTTCTGGCCCATCCCCACCATGACCCCCTGGTGCCTGGGCCGCCCCACGATGGAGGGGAACACGGCCCGTGGAGCGTCGTCTCCCGCAAATCCCGCTTTGCACATTCCAGAGCCGTTGTCCACGACCAGAGCGGCAACCTCATCCTCCGCCATTTTGAATGGATCTGTAGGGAATGCAAGACGGGACAGACTTCAGGCAGCTGCTTCAGGACAAGGGTGGGGACACACTAGACAAGAGAGATTAGAGACAAGCTATGCAACACTAATGTATTCTCCAGCTTCATCCACCTTGAGAGTGCAACTCTCTAAAAATGCACTTTGGAATTCTCCATATGAGTCAGAAGTAAGAAACAAATCAAGCTAAGAAATCTGCCGAATGCAAACAAAGCTGGCGTTTAAGTACGTACACATACAAAAAAAAATTTACTCCTTGGAATACACGTCAACTTTACACATTTAGAGAGGCTTGCCTGATGGAGGAAAGTGCCATGAGGCTCTGAGAACAATACAGCAAAGGTGCCTTCTGGTGTCAATACGAATTAAGATGCCACCACTCAATTTGCCCCTGGTTTGGTCAACTTACCCAGCCCAGACAGATGCATTTTGCCTCTCCCTGATAAATCAGTGCTGCCCGTTTTCTCTCTGCATTGCCATTTTTGCCCAAAGGCAAGGCAAGAAAGCTGCTATTTCCCCTTTACGGCCACCCATGCTCATGAGTGAGGAGTCACAGTGCTTCTCTCCCTAAAACTATTCTGCAGTCACTTTCAAACTTCAGCCCATTCTAAAGAAGCAGAGGTTTGATTTTCTGAAAAAGTTTCACATCACACTAACAAGCATTTTCATTACCAGGTTGTTCCACCATTTTAGGAAAAGAGCACATGTATTTTTTCCCGACAACTCCGATAGCTCAGTCAGTAGAGCCTGAGATTTTGAATCTCAGGGTTGTGGGTTCAAACCCCACATTGGGCAAAAGATTCCTGCATTGCAGGGGGTTGGACTAGATGACCCTTGCGGTCTCTTCCAACTCTACAATTCTATGATTCTATAAAGCCGCATTTGCCCAATCTGTTACATTTTTATGCAGTCATTTTAATTTTTCTTGAGTAGCCAGTCATTTTCCTTGGGACGTGGGTGGCGCTGTGGTCTAAACCACAGAGCCTAGGGCTTGCCAGTCAGAAGGTTGGCAGTTCGAATCCCTGCGACGGGGTGAGCTCCCGTTGCTCAGTCCCTGCTCCTGCCAACCTAGCAGTTCGAAAGCACGTCAAAGTGCAAGTAGATAAATAGGAACCGCTCTGGCGGGAAGGTAAACGGCGTTTCTGTGCGCTGCTCTGGTTTGCCAGAAGCGGCTTAGTCATGCTGGCCACATGACCCGGAAGCTGTATACCAGCTCCCTCGGCCAATAAAGCGAGATGAGCGCCACAACCCCAGAGTCGGCCACGACAGGACCTAACGGTCAAGGGTCCCTTTACCTGTAGCCAGTCATTTTAATGATAGTTCTGAACTGCTTAATTTATTACTATTTTAAAAATCTTTTTCTATCGCTGAAGGATTTGATATTTCTGTCCTATGAGAAAATAGCATTAGGGCCTTTTTTGGTTTAAAGAAAGAAAGAGGCAACACGCTAGATTTCTAACGAATTGTGCATAGCGTGGAGCAATTGGACGAGAAACGTTTTGCTTCCTCTCTTGTGACTTGAGAATTTGTGGACATCCGATGAAGCTGAATGTCAGAAGATTCAGAAGAGAAAACAAAGGATTTATTTGATGAGGGTGGCAGTATATGAATAAATAAAAACAAATTGGAAGCAGGGGTAACTAGACTGCACAGTTTCACTGTTGCATGTTTGCTAAGCAAGACTAGGGGGCCACCTGCATCTTGTTTTAGAAGACATGGTGCCAGATCTTATCCATGTTGTCCCACCTGCCTCTTCAGAGGGTGTGCAACTCCATCCAGAACAGGTAACTTGCCAATTTCCCAAACATGGGAGCTACCTTCGCATAGAGCCCCCATCTTCCCAGGAGTCAAGCACAGATGATGGGCCCTCGCCCAGTCCACCACTGCATCCAGACACCAAAGCTTTCTCCTGGTCCAGATGTTATGTTGGACTAGGACCAGGAATGTCTGAGTTCAAATCACCGGATGACCTGGAGGCAGTCACTGTCTCTCAGGGTAATTTACCTCGCAAGGTTGTTGTGAAGATTAAAGCAGGGCAGCGGGCACATATGGCACCCTGAGCTGCTTAAAGGAAAGGTGGTATATCCGTGAAATAAATAATCATGACGGGGTAGCCTATATGGGGCTCAGCAGATGTTTCTGGAGTATAGCTGCCCTCATCCCGGACTACTAGTTGTGCTAGCTGGAGCCGCTGGGAGTTGTAGTTTAGCAGCATCTGATAGGTGCCTCATTTCCCTGGAATGTAAGGTGGGAAGTGCCTCTGGGTCTAGGAACGATGGTGGCCATTTCTCCAGTTGCTCCTGCGTAGCTGCTCAGTCCTACAGCTTCTTGGAAATGATTCCTGTGTTCCGATTCAGACCACACTCCGTCCCTGAGCTACAGCTACTCTCTAGCAAAACTCTGCCCATAGACCAAGTCTGGTTGTCAGTCCATTTAGCCCACTGCATTGCTTACCCTGACCAGCAGCAGCTCTTGGGCCTCCGGACAGCTGCTACTTTCCACCTGGGGATGCCAGGAACAACCTCTGCACTCTGCTGCTGCACCAAGGCCCCTCCAACTTAGAATAGAATCATAGAATCATAGAGTTGGAAGAGACCACAAGGGCCATCGAGTCCAACCCCCTGCCGAGCAGGAAACACCATCAGAGCACTCCTGACATATGGTTGTCAAGCTTCTGCTTAAAGACCTCCAAAGAAGGAGACTCCACCACACTCCTTGGCAGCAAATTCCACTGCCGAACAGCTCTTACTGTCAGGAAGTTCTTCCTAATGTTTAGGTGGAATCTTCTTTCTTGTAGTTTGGATCCATTGCTCCGTGTCCGCTTCTCTGGTTCAGCAGAAAACAACCTTTCTCCCTCCTCTATGTGACATCCTTTTATACTTCCCAGGCTGCCGTTTTGAATTTAGCCTAGGAGCTCAAGAAGGTGCCTTGAATGAGATCAGACCTTTGGTCCATCTGGCTCAGGGTGGTCCACACTGGTGGGCAGCAGCAGCTCTCCAGGATTTTAAGCAGGGGGCTCTCCCAGTCCTATCTGGGATTGAACCCAGGACCTGTGTGCAAGCCAGGTCCTCTCCCGTTGAGCTACAGCCTTTCCTTTCCTCCCTCACCCAGCCTCCAGCACAGCTCACCTTCCTTCTGATCATAAGCTAGAGGATTTTTAAAGAGAGGTGGGATAGCCAACTGTCAGGGATTCTGTAGTTCTGATTCCTGCATTGGAGGGGTTGGCCTAGATGACCCTTGGGGGTCCCTTCCAACTCTACAGTTCTGTCATTCTACAGAGTAGAAAGGAAACAAACAGAACAGGAAGGATCAGGCAGAGAAACCGAGGGTGCTGAGTCCTGTTTCATACTTACCTGAGGGAGATGCAGTCGCCTTTGCTGTTAATCTCACGGGGATCCCAGTAAACGCAAAATCTTTTCCTTCCTCGTTCCACTCACCTGTTCCTATCCAGTCTGCTCCCTGGTCTTATACCTCAGCTTATCTGTTGGAAATGGTTTTATTGGAAACCACGTGTGCAGTAAAGAAATATCATAAATACACCTCCCGTAGCCTCTCGGGGCAAAGAGCAAAAGGGCTGCATTTTGCAGCATGGCCAAATATGGTCAGATTGAAGCATCTCTGGTCATATTCTAGCAATTCATTGGTGTGTCTTAAAAAAAAGTCCTTCTGCTGACTCAACGTGTGGGAGCCGGTTGAAGTTAAATCCTTTGAAGACAGAGGTCCTCTGGCTGGGTTGGGACGACATGGGGTTGGGGGGCCAACTCCCATCTCTTGCGGGGGCTCAATTAGTGCCAGCGCCTTCTGTCAGGAGTTTGGGTGTAACCTTTGACACCTCCCTCTCTATGGAGGTGCAGGTTGCAGCTACAGCAAAGGCGCCATTTTTCCACCTTCGCCATGCTAAGCAGCTGATCCCTTACCTTTCTCGCCCTCATCTAGCCACAGTGATCCATGCGACAATTACCCCCAGGCTTGATTATTGTAACTCGCTCTACGCGGGGCTGCCCTTGAAGCTGACCCAGAAATTCCAGCGGGTGCAGAATGCCGCGGCGAGGCTCCTTATGGGGTCCTTGCTGCGGGATCACATTCACCCAGTCCTATACCAGCTGCACTGGCTCCCGGTGGAGTACAGGGTCAGGTTTAAGGTGCTGGTTTTAACATCTTTCCGCAGGGCCTGCAAGACGGAGCTGTTCTGCCAGGCCTTTGGTCGGGGTTCAGTCTGACACCCTCTCCCCTTTCATAAGAACTTGCATGAAAGTGGCCTCCCAATTTTTCTCACAGGCCCATATAAGTTCAGCACAAACAGTTGGGCCTGGTGAGCATTTAAGGTCCCCAACCCTAATCTGCGGGTTGCCATCTGATAGGATTTTATTCTGATCCTGATCTGATTTGAGGATGTAATTTAATTGATTGATCACTGAGATTACCCAAAGGAGTGCTGTTAGTTGACAAGCTTCCTACTACTAACTTTCAGACATTTCTTCAAAACCGTTTTATGATGACAGGTCTATTTAGTTGTTAAATTTTTCTCAAGATGAACCAGTAATTTTTTAATAGCTTTTTTATGGTTTTATGTTAATGTATTATACATTTGATGTTAGCCACTCTGAGCTCGGCTTCGGCTGGGGAGGGCGGGATATAAATAAATTATTATTATTATTATTATTATTATTATTATTATTATTATATTATTATTTAATTATTATTATTATTATAATTAATTATTATTATTTATTAATTATTATTATTATTATTTATTATTGTTGTTGTTTTGTTGTTTTTGTTGTTATTATTATTACTATTATAAAGTCCTATTCAGCCTAGGACCCTCATATTATGGGACTGCCTCTCCTGGTATGCCCCACGGAGGAACTTATAGTTCACAAATAATAATATCATGGAGGTCCCGGGCCTCAAGGAGGTTAAACTGGCCTCAACCAGGGCCAAGGCCTTTTCGGCTTTGGCCCCAGCCTGGTGGAACACTCTACCACAGGAGACTAGGGCCCTGTGGGACTTGACATCCTTCCACAGGGCCTGCAAAACAGAGCTGTTCCACCTGGCCTTCGGTCTGGGCCCAGTTTGAGCCTATGGGACCCTGTAAGTTACCTCTTTGGCCCTTTTATCAGCTCATGTGGGGCAAACATGGATAGCTAGCCCTGATGAATACTTGAGGTCTCCAACCCCATGGTTGTAATTCATGGGCAGTCATTTAATTTTATCCTGATTCTAATTTCTAAGCTGTATTTTAATCAAAGTTTGATTGTGTTTTAATGTATTTGATATTTGATGTTAGCCACCCTGAGCCCGGTCTTGACCGGGGAGGGCGGGGTATAAATAAAAATTTACTTACTTACTTACTTACTCACTCTGGACGCTGTGGCAGCAGGACATGGGGACAAGTGAAGCAGAAACCACAAGTGTGGGTCCCTGTACCCCCAATCTGTCTCGCTGCAGCGCTGAGCAGTAGATTGGCTTTATGTTAGGTGTTAGCTCCAAAAGTTGTGGTTATTAAGAGAGTCGTTTACTACAAGAAGCACACAAATTTTTACTTCATTTAGCATGACTTTATTGCCTTGTTTTGTTTGACAGAGAAAATGGATAGTAATAAAGTACTGAACTCCACATGAATCAGAAAAAAGAAAAGGCAAAGGTGGTACACAATCAATCAGAGTGGCTGGAGTAGAAATAATATATTATTATTATTATTATTATTAAGAGTGCAGCTGTGGACAAGCCTTGGCAAAGCGGTAGACAAAGGTTGCCCCATGCAGGAGCCAAATCAAGAACTGGATAAATACTAAATATCCTGCAAGAGGACAGAATTCAACAGATAAAAGCAAGGCCCCAATATATATTGACTTGGCCAGAAGAGGTTGGCTGCTTGGATTGTTAGAAGCATTTGCGGTGGACGATGGAAGGGCCAGACTCATCGTACTCCTGCTTGCTGATCCACATCTGCTGGAAGGTGGAGAGAGAGGCCAGGATGGAGCCCCCGATCCACACCGAATATTTGCGCTCTGGCGGGGCGATGATCTTGATCTTCATCGTGCTGGGGGCCAGGGATGTGATCTCCTTCTGCATCCGGTCAGCAATGCCAGGGTACATGGTGCTGCCGCCAGAGAGCACCGTGTTGGCAAACAGGTCCTTGCGGATGTCCACATCGCACCTTTTGATGGAGTTGTAGGTTTCCTCGTGGATGCCAGACAACTCCAAGCCCAGGAAGGCGGGCTGGAAGAGGGCCTCGGGGCACCGGAAGCGCTCGTTGCCAATGGTGACCACCTGCCCATCCGGCAGCTCATAGCTCTTCTCCAGAGAGGAAGACGAGCTGGCCGTGGCCATCTCCTGATCAAAGTCCAGGGCCACGTAGCAGAGCTTCTCCTTGATGTCCCGCACTATCTCCCTCTCGGCCGTGGTGACGAAGCTGTAGTTCCTCTCAGTCAGGATCTTCATGAGGTAGTCAGTCAGGTCACGACCAGCCAGGTCCAGCCGCCTGATGGCATGGGGCAGGGCATAGCCCTCATAGATGGGCACAGTGTGGGTCACCCCATCCCCGGAGTCCATGACAATCCCGGTGGTGCGGCCAGAAGCATAGAGCGACAGTACTGCCTGGATGGCCACGTACATGGCTGGCGTGTTGAAAGTCTCAAACATGATCTGCGTCATCTTCTCACGGTTGACCTTCGGATTCAGGGGGGCTTCCGTGAGCAAGATTGGGTGCTCCTCGGGGGCCACCCGCAACTCGTTGTAGAAGGTGTGGTGCCAGATCTTCTCCATGTCATCCCAGTTGCCGACGACGCCATGTTCGATGGGGTACCTCAGGGTGAGGATGCCCCTCTTGCTCTGTGCCTCATCCCCCACGTAGCTGTCCTTCTGGCCCATTCCCACCATGACCCCCTGGTGCCTGGGCCGCCCCACGATGGAGGGGAACACGGCCCGTGGAGCGTCGTCTCCTGCAAATCCCGCTTTGCACATTCCGGAGCCGTTGTCCACGACCAGAGCGGCAACCTCATCCTCCGCCATTTTGAATGGATCTGTAGGGAAAGCAAGACGGGACAGACTTCAGGCAGCTGCTTTAGGACAAGGGTGGGGACACACTAGACAAGAGAGATTAGAGACAAGCTATGCAACACTAATGTATTCTCCAGCTTCAGGGAAACCAAACAAGCCCCATCAGCATTCCTGGTAACTTCATTCATTTTCATCCACCTTGAGAGTGCAACTCTCTAAAACTGCACATTTAGAGAGGCTTGCCCAATGGAGAAAAGTAGAGTAGAAATGAGACAAACAGAACAGGAAGGATCAGGCAGAGAAACTGTGGGTGCTGAGTCCTGTTTCATACTTACCTGAGCGAGATGCAGTCGCCTTTGCTGTCAATCTCACAGGGATCCCAGTAAATGCAAAATCTTTTCCTTCCTTGCTCCACTTACCTATCCAATCTGCCCCTGGTCTTATACCTCAGCTTATCTGCTGAAACAGGTTTTATTTTAAACCACATGTGCAATAAAGAAATATCATAAATACATAAATACATCTCCTGTAGCCTCTCGGGGCAAAGAGCAAAAGGGGTGCATTTTG
The DNA here is from genome assembly GCF_965153285.1 of Podarcis tiliguerta. Taxonomy (NCBI): domain Eukaryota; kingdom Metazoa; phylum Chordata; class Lepidosauria; order Squamata; family Lacertidae; genus Podarcis; species Podarcis tiliguerta. The sequence goes on along the minus strand of NC_139542.1, from coordinate 70,623,203 downwards.
CAGTATGGCCAAATATGGTAAGATTGAAGCATCTCTGGTCATATTCTAGCAATTCCTTGGTGTGCCTAAAGTCCTTCTGCTGACATGTCCTTTATGTTGCCAGATTTCACTAGCTTCCTCTGGAAATCCATTTAAAGAGGTGACTGATCCAGTCTGCTCTTTGGAGATTGATTATTGGTTCCCCTTGCAAAAACGTGCTCCAGACTGTGCCTCTGAGGTGCCAAGTAAAAGGTGGGCTTAGGATGCAACCCCGTCCACACCTGTTTCGAAGTAGGGGCAGGGGAGAAATTTGGTGGCTTACAAAATCACAAAACAATAAAAGCATAAAAATTTACAGTACTTTAAAACAAAAAGTTAAAATACTGAAACAGGTTAAAATTCACACCAACCTTCTAAGTATCTGGACAGAATGTTTTTAGCAGGTGCCGAAATGGTGCCCGCTTGATACCAATAGGCAGGGAGTTCTGAAATGTAGGTGATGCCACACTCAGCAATCTCATTCTTACAAATGTGGAACGGGGTCTTATGTGGCACCTGCAGAGTGCCAATTCCACCGTTCATAGAAGAAGAGAGAAGAGTTTGGATTTGATATCCCGCCTTTCACTCCCTTTCAGGAGTCTCAAAGCGGCTAACAATCTCCTTTTCCCTTCCTCCCCCACAACAAACACTCTGTGAGGTGAGTGGGGCTGAGAGACTTCAGAGAAGTGTGACTGGCCCAAGGTCACCCAGCAGCTGCATGTGGAGGAGTGGGGAAGCGAACCCGGTTCACCAGATTACAAGACTACCGCTCTTAACCACTACACCACATTGGCTCATAGTGGTTCAAGTGGGGAGATGTGGGCACATGTAGGGTTGGTTTTGATGGGTGCTGTGTAGGTTTGACAACTGAGCCATTCACTTGGGCATTGCTTCACTGTCACCTTTCTGGTCAGCCTTGGTTTGTTTTAAAATCGCACTGAAAAACTTTTTCGCAGCCCTTGGCCTGTTGTTGGCATCCATCTGTCTTGAGAAACCGTGGAAAAGTGCACCATCAGGGGTGAAGTCAAACTGTTGCAGAGTTACAGCACTTTCTGTGGCTGTAGAGATTGATACATGAGAGACAAGTTTTCATCTGCAGCTGGGGCAGAGAAAGGCGTCCCCGTTGTGCAGTCATTCCTCCTCTGGTCACTGCTATGGATGAACGACACAACTGTCGGAACCGGGGATGGAAAGCCAGCTGGACAGATCCCAGCTGGAGGGTCTCCCTTCTCAGCCTTGCCGCTGCGGAGATCCATCAGTCACCCTCCTCCAACGGACGTCTGCAACTCATGCTGCTGTGCGTGAGCACACGTTACTCAGCAGAGTAAACACGCAACAGATCTGGCTTGAGGCATGGTTACTGTTGTTGTTTAGTCGTTTAGTCGTGTCCGACTCTTCGTGACTCCACGGACCAGAGCACGCCAGGCACTCCTGTCTTCCACTGCCTCCCGCAGTTTGGTCAAACTCATGCTGGTAGATTCGAGAACACTGTCCAACCATTTCATCCTCTGTCGTCTCCTTCTCCTTGCGCCCTCCATCTTTCCCAACATCAGGGTCTTTTCCAGGGAGTCTTCTCTTCTCATGAGGTGGCCAAAGTATTGGAGCCTCAGCTTCAGGATCTGTCCTTCCAGTGAGCACTCAGGGCTGATTTCCTTAAGAATGGAGAGGTTTGATCTTCTTGCAGTCCATGGGACTCTCAAGAGTCTCCTCCAGCACCATAATTCAAAAGCATCAATTCTTCGGCGATTGGCCTTCTTTATGGTCCAGCTCTCACTTCCATACATCACTACTGGGGAAACCATAGCTTTAACTATACGGACCTTTGTTGACAAGGTGATGTCTCTGCTTTTTAAGATGCTATCTAGGTTTGTCATTGCTTTTCTCAAGGCATGGATACTAGGCTACGTTTATTGTACATATATCAGGACAAAGAAAACATGGCTTCTCTCCTTGTCGTTCTTCTCGGAGAGAGAACACAAACGCAATACAGAGCGGATGTTCCGCTCACGAGACTCCAACAATCTGTGCTGGAATGCAAACAGACATGTGACATGTAACAATCCCACACATCTGCAGCGCAGGAGGAATGGAATTCTCCAGGCACAGTGGTTGTCTGCAAGGGATTCGCACCCGGCGGGGTTGATGTTACCAGCCTTCATGTCATATTTGCAAACATCTCTGTGACACAGAGTTGGTCTGCCAACGGGCCTGGTGCATGAAGCCAGCTTCCCATAGAGCACATCCTTCAGGAAGGATCCATCTTCTGTTGACATGACCAAGCCAGCATGGACATCGCTGAGACAGGAGTGTGAACATGCTGGGAATGTGGCTTGGGAGAGCACATGTTTCTTTGAGACTCTGTCCTGCCATGTGATGCTCAAAATATTCCTGATGCACCACATCTGGACACCATTGAGGAGTCGCTTCTGACGGTTGTAAGTTGCCCATGACTCACTTCCATAAAGCAGCGTCCTCAACACGCAAGCCTGGTAGACCTTCAACTTGGTATTGGCTGTTGGCATCACATTTTCCCATACCCTTTTGGAAAGGCGATTGCCATAGCTGTCTTACCAATACTCTTGTCCAGTTCGGCATCAGTGGAGAGATTGTTAGTTATGGTGGAACCCAGGGAGACAACATAGTCTTGCCCCTCACCAGTGCTGATGCATGGAGTGTCGGTGACATTCTGCCCCAATATATTGTCTTCATCTGGCTGATTATCTCCTAATATACACATTTTTGTGTTCTAATTAGCTGAATAGTCATATTTTTGCAAAGAAATTTCCCCTGATAGAATGCATTTAAATATTGCATTTAGGTATCTTTTCCTATATGTATTTTCACATATGCATTTACATGCACACTTTGCATTTCTGTACTTAACTGGAAAGCTGTATTGCAAAATTTGTAGAAATGTCAACTTTGACGGCTGTGCTTCAGTTCACCTCTTTTTTTAGAAAGTGCAAATTAGCTGGGCTCACCATTTATTTATTTTTATTAAAGGTTTCTTGGTTTACAAAAGTATGTACAGTGTCTCTTTTTTTCAAGTTATGTTTTCTGCAGGTCAGTTTCATTTGTTGTGAGACAGTAGTGTTACATTAGTTTTTCTAATAAGGCTGTTTCCCATACTATTTGATACCATTGGTCTATGCTTACTCCTAACAGCTCTCTCCAGTATCTGGCTATGATGCTTCTGATCTCTTTGTGATGTGAGTGGGCATTATTATCTTGGAAGATGTTTAGTAGGGCCAGTTCTGGGGTGACATGCTTAGTTATTTTTCATTATTTATTGCATGATTGATGTCTAGAAGAGTTGGATTTTAGGACATTCCCTCCACGTGTGGAGGTATGTGCCTGTGGAGGTGCACCTTCTCCAGCATTTTGGTGAGGTTCCTGAGCATATTAGTGCTAGCTCCCGTGGTGTTAGTTACCACCTGTTAGTGAGTTTCAGAGTAAGTTCTTTTCGCTGATATGGATTTAAAGGGAGGTTTAGACCACATTCTGGTCCACTGGATAGGGTTGATCTCATAGCCTATGTCACCCTCCCATTGTTTTTAGATTACGTCTAGGGGGGTTGTGGAATTTTCGAGTAGTATTTTGTATATTGTGGATACCATCCCTTTGCTGTGTCCCTTTGTTGTTAGGAGGGGTTTTTCGAAGGTTGTCAAGGGCTTAGTTGCTGCTGATTTCTCTACTGGATTGTTTAAGAGGGCATGTACTGTATTTTTCGCCCTAAAAGACACACCTTTTCCCTTCCAAAAATGAAGGGGAAATGTGTGTGCGTCCTATAGGGCAAATGCAGGCTCCTTGGCTTCAGCGATAGCAACGCGAAGCCTCTGAAGCCTGTGCTCCGGAGGCTTCGCGTTGCTTCTGCTGAAGCCAGGAGAGTCTGCTCTTTGAGGCTGGCGGTGGGGGAAAGCAGCGCTTCCCCCATCGCCAGCCCCAGAGGATGGGGGTGTCCCCTAGTTTGTCTTGTATTTATTGCGTTGATGTGGATTTGTTATTTCTGTAGAAGTCTGCTAGGCTGTATAAGCCTTTGGTTTGCCAGGTTTTTAACTGGAGGTTTTGTGCTGCATGGTGGAATAGTGGGTGGTGTGCCATGGTAGTTAGTGGGGATAATAATAATTTTTATTTATACCCCGCCCTCCCCAGCCAAGTCCGGGCTCAGAGCGACTTACAAGAAATAATAAAAACAAGTTGAATGATTACAATTTAAAAACAAAATTAAAATACAACATTAAAATATTGAAACATTAAAATATTAAAATGTAGCCTCATTGCAGGAGGAGAAGGAAAAGAAAAAAGAAAGAGAGGGAGGGAATCAAATTGGCTCCAAGCCAAAGGCCAGGCAGAACAACTCTGTCTTACAGGCCCTGCGGAAAGAAATCAGATCCTGCAGGGCCCTGGTCTCATGAGGCAGAGTGTTCCACCAGGCTGGAGCCAGTGTTGAAAAGGCCCTGGCTCTGGTTGAGGCTAATCTGACTTCCTTAGGGCCAGGGACCTCCAGGGTGTTGCTATTTATGGACTTTGAGGCTCTCCGTGGGGCATACCAGGAGAAGCAGTCCCGTAGGTACGTAGGCCGTGAAGGGCTTTAAAGGTCAAAAGCAGCACCTTAAATCTGACCCTGTACTCCACCGGGAGCCAGTGCAGCTGGAAAAGCACTGGGTGAATATGCTCCCATGGCAGAGACCCCGTAAGGAGTCTCGCCGCGGCATTCTGCACCCGCTGGAGTTTCTGGGACAGCTTCAAGGGCAGCCCTGCGTAGAGCGAATTACAGTAGTCAAGCCTGGAGATGACCGTTGCATGGATCACTGTGGCCAGGTCAGGGCGGGAAAGTTAACGGACCAACTGCTTGATGCGGCGAAGGTGGAAAAATGTCGCCTTGGCTGTTGCTGTAACTTGCACCTCCATGGAAAGGGAGGCGTCAAGGATTACACCCAAACTCTTAATGGAAGGCAATGGCACTAATTGGGCCCCCGCAAGAGAAGGGAGTTGGATTATGTGGCATATTTGGTTGGCAATGTTATAGGCTTCAGTGTTGGGGATTCCCCATCCTTCTTCTGAGGAGGGGAGGTGCAGGTATTTGGGGCTTATTCTTGTTTTTTTGTGTGAGAAGATAAATGAGTGCAATTTTTTCTGCCATTTGCGAAGCTGGGCTGGGGAAATCCAGATTGGGATCAGGAGGTTAATTTTGGGAGGGTGATCATTTTGATCATGGCTGTTTTGTCTGAGAGAGTGAAGTTGGTGTTTTTCCATCCCTTCAGGTCTTTCTTGATTTGTCACCACAAGGAGTTGTAGTTGTGGAGGTATAATTTGTTGAACTTTCTGGTTATTTGTACCCCATGGTATCTGAACATGGTGTGGCAAAGTTTTATCTTGGTGATGTTGGTGAATTGAGGGGGTTGTTGAAGCACTTAGCCTCAGACCTGGCAAAATTTACCTGAAGGTCCGACACCATTGCAAATGTGTTGACTTCTCTGATTAGGGAGGTTGCTGTGCTTCTGGAATCTGGTGTTGTGGCCATTAGGTCGTCTGCAAAGAGCCCTAATTTATAGGCTCTACCTTTTATTTCCACTAGCTGGGCTCACCATTAAATGCAAATGAATTTTTCCTCCATCCCTACTGCTAAACAGGTGTTAACAGCGTTGCATCCTAAGCCCCCCGTTTACTTTGCCTTTACAGAGGCACAGTCTGGGACACGTTTCTGAGCAAAACCAATAATCCATCTCCAAAGATATGTGGGAGGCTGCATCAGCTTTCTAGAGAGAGCTTGTAAAATCTGGCAACGGAAAGGAGATGTTGAATCAGCAGGACTTTTTTTCCAAAGCCACACCCAAGAATTGCTAGAATATGGCCAGAGATGCTTCAATCTGACCATATTTGGCCATATTGCAAAATGCTCTTTGCCCTTTTGCTCTTTGCCCTGAAAAGCCACAGCAGGTGTATTTATGATACTTTTTAATTGCACACATGGTTTCCAATAAAACGTGTGTCAATAGAGAAGCAGAGATATAAGATCAAGGACAGATTGGCCCGGAACAGGTAAGTGTGATGAGGAAGGAAAAGATTTTGTGATTACTTGGAGCATCGTGAGATTAACAGCAAGGCAACTGCATCTCCCTCAGGTAAGTATGAAATGGGGCTCAGCACCCACGGTTTCTCTGCCTGATCCTTACCTGTCCTGTTTGTCTCCTCTCTTCTCTGAAGAATCACTGTAGAGTTGGAAGGGACCCACAAAGCTCATCTAGTCTGCAATGCAATGTATGCAAAACACCAAATTGGCTAACCCGTCATGATTATTTATTTCATGGAAAGCCCCTTCAAGCAGCTCAGCCTGCCATACGCACCCCTACTTTGCTTTAATACAGTGGTACCTCGGGTTACATACGCTTCAGGTTACATACGCTTCAGGTTACACTCCGCTAACCCAGAAATAGTGCTTCAGATTAAGAACTTTGCTTCAGGATAAGAACAGAAATCGGGCTCCGGCAGCAGGAGGCCCCATTAGCTAAAGTGCTGCTTCAGGTTAAGAACAGTTTCAGGTTAAGTACGGACCTCCGGAACGAATTAAGTACTTAACCCGAGGTACCACTGTAATCACAACAACCTTGCAAGGTAAGTAACACTGAGAGACGGCGACTGCCTCCAAGTCACCCAGTGATTTGAACCCAGATCTTTCTGGTCCTGGTCCAACATAACATCTGGATCGGGAGAGGCTGTGAAAGACATGGACCGGCGTCTGGATGCAGTGGCGGACTGGGTGAGGGCCCATAAACTGTGCTTGACTCCTGGAAAGATGGGGGCTCTTTGGGTGGCTAGCTACCATGTTCAGGAAACTGGCAAGTTACCCGTTCTGGATGGGTTGCATGCTATCTGAATAGGCAGGTGCGCAGTTTGTGGGTACTCCTGGATACATCTTGGTCACTAGAGGCCCAGGTGTCCTGTGGCTGAGAAGGCCTTTTACCAGCTTCGTCTGGTTCACCAGCTATGGCTGTTCCCAGAGAGGGGTAGCCTAACCCCTGTAGGCCATGCCCTGGTAACATGAGGCACTCTTGTTAAAAGAGCTGCACCGGCCGCCCACCTACTGCTGAACAGAGTTCAGGCTCCTTGTGCTAATTTACAAAGCCTTGAACCACTTGGGTCTGGGATCCTCAGGGTGCCTGAATCCTTATATCCCAGCTTGATCACGGAGATCAGCTTCAGGAGCACCACTGGCTGAGTCTCACTTGATAATAGCAAGAACTCAAACCCTTAGTGCCACCAGCCCACTCCTGTGGAACTCTCTGCCACTAGACATCCAGCAGGTGTCTTCCATGCCAACTTTTAAAGACCTGCTCAAAACTCTCCTATTCTGCCAGGCCACTGTAGGCAGTTAAGGTGCATTCCCCACAGAGGTCTACTGATGTTTGTTGCAAATTAGTTTAACTTGCTTTTAACTTTTTAGGGTTCTGTCAAATTATAGTTTCAGATTGTTGTAAGCTGCTGTGATATATTTGTATGGTGCAACAGTACATAGATATTTATTCTCATAGCCCAGGGGTCTGCAACCTTTAAGACAAAAAGAACTGGGAGCCGCAAAACTCGTCATTATAAAAATAACTTTTTCGTCACTTTTTGATTATTTCTTTGTTTGACCCCTCAGAATTACTCCTCCTCATAGAAATAAACGTTAAATTAACAAGTTACCTTTTTGTGTGTGTGTGTTCTTCACTCCCCTTCAAAACAGTGACCAGCGTACATGCCCCCTTTCAATGCAGTGACCAGCGTACATGCCCCTTACAATGTAGCGGGCGGGCGGGAAGGTGACGTCGGGACGGTGCGTGACTAACGCACGCACCGCCCCCATGCGACGTCACATCCAGTACAGTGCCCGCCACAGTGGGGAGTGTCGGGGCGCACAATGCGCCTCCTCCCCTCGCTCGTTTCCGCCCCGGAGCCGTGGGAAAGGTGTAAAAGAGCCACATGCGGCTCCGGAGCCGCGGGTTGCTGACCCCTGTCATAGCCTATGTCATTCTTCCCTTGTTTTTTGATTGCATCTAGGGGGTTTGTGGGATTTTGGAGTAGTATTTTGTATACTGCGGATACCGTCCCTTTACCGTTTCCCTTTGTTGTTAGGAGGAGGTTTACGAAGGTTGCCAGGGGCCTAGTTGCTGCTGATTTTACTGTTGGGTAGTTTAAGAGGGCATGTAGTTGGTGTTGTGTTAACCAGGGCATTTGGGTGTCCCCTAGTTTGTGTTGTATTTCTTGTGTTGACAGAGGTTTGTTATTTTTACAAAAGCCTATTAGGTGATATAAGCCTTTGAGGTGTTTTCTGGGTGCTTCATTCAGCTGTGATGTGTTGATTTGGTTGATCCTGGTCTGTTGCCTTGTGCTGTATGTTCGGCAGGATGCTTCTGTGCGTGGTGGTGGTTGGATGTGCTGGTTTGCATTGTTGTGTCGCTTCTGTTGCTTCTTTTTCCTCTTTACTGTTGTCCAATTGTTTGGTGTTGTTTCATCGTGGTGGTCATGACTGTCACTTGGTGGGTCTGTCGATTGCCATTCCAGTGGAGGGTCGAGATCGAGGTTCTTCAGTAGTTGCAGGGCTTCAGGTATGTTGGTAGCCGTGTGTTGTGTTGTGTTGGTTGTTACTATAAGGTGGAAGGGGAAGCCCCATCGGTACTTGATCCCTGCTTGTTGGAGGCGCTGGGTGCATGGGTGTAGGTTTTTCCTCCAATTTAGGGTGTCCTGAGATAAATCCTGTAAGGCCAATATGGGGCTGTCTCCATATCGAAGGCTTGTTGTTGAGTTTCTGAGGTTGTTCCATACCTCTTCTTTCGTTTTGTATCGTGTGAAGCATACAATGATGTCTCGTGGGGGGGGGGCGTTGGGTTTCGGTATAGGTTTTAGGGCTCCAGGTCGTCTACCTCGAGTGTCAGGTTTGGGATTGTATTTTTCAGCCAGCGTACAGTTAGGTCCGCTGGGCTTTTCTCCTCCACTTTTTCAGGCAAGTTGCGGAAGCGGATGTTGCAGCGTCTACTACAGTCTTCTAAGTCTGCCAGTTTGATTTTCATGGCTGTGTTTTCCATATCTCTTATTTCCAGGTGACTTTCCAGTTTAGCCACTTTATTACTGACACATGTGTTTTCCTCTCGGTACTTCTCTATTATTCTTTCTTGTATTTGGTTCTTATTTTCTAGGGTTTCCACTTTGGAGGTCATGTCACTGAATGCTTTGAGAAGTTCTTTTAGTCTCATTTTCACTTCCTTCAGTTCTTGTTTTGTTGATGGGTGGTTGTCATCTTGGGGTGTGTGTGTGTTGTGTTCTTGGTGCTGTTTGCCATCTCCCTGGTTGGTGTCATCGCAGTCTCGTTGGTGTTTTTGATTTCAAATTTGCTTGGCATTCTCTTGGAGCAGGCCGTGTTGTGGTTAGGGGTTGTGGTGATTCCTGGGTGTTGCTGATCTGTTGAGCTGAACAGGCGTTGTTGACTGGTGGCTTAGATTAGGTGGTCATTAGTGTCCCGTCTGGGCTGTGCTTTAAGAGCTTCTCTAGGGTTCCCTCAGTCACCTCAGCAGTGTTCCCGGGGTGGGGGGGAAGCCAAGCAGGCAGATGAGTAAGCCGACAGACAGGCGGTTCACATAAAGGGGCTGGTAGGCAGGGGTATGAGATTGGTGGGGTGGGGTCAGAGGGAGAGTGTATGTTTGGGGGGGGTTATTTGTGGGTGCACCTGTGCGTACACGTCTGTGCACGGATCCTCACGAAAGGAGTATTGGGGTCCAGTCGAGGGTGGAGGGAGGGGTTAGGGGTTCGTAGAAAAGAATTAGAAATTTAAGGTTGGCAAGGATGTGTTCAGGAACAGAACCCAGCAAAGCAGTACAGTGGTACCTCGCAAGACGAATGCCTCGCAAGACAAAAAACTCGCAAGACGAAAGAGTTTTTTGTTTTTTGAGTTGCTTTGCAAGACGCATTTCCCTATGGGCTTGCTTCGCAAGACAAAAACGTCTTGCGCCTTTTTCTTAAAACCGTCAATGCATTCCTATGGGAAACCGTCAATGCATTTCCAATGGGAAACCGTGCTTCGCAAGACGAAAAATTCACAAGACAAAAAAACTCGCAGAACGAATTAATTTCGTCTTGCAAGGCACCACTGTATAGAGGTTGAAGGTGAAAAAGGAGGGGAGGAAAGGGGGAGAAGCAGGGGAGGGGAGGGATGGAGGTCAGAGTAAAGTAAAGAGGGGAAAGAGAAAAGGAAGGAAGGAAGGAAGGAAAGAAAGAAAGAGAGAGAGAAAAAGGGGGGAAGAGACAAGGAAAGATGAAAATGTTTGGTTGCAGTGGTGGTTCTAGTTATAGTATGAGGTAAGACGGGGGGTTGCTAATGAAAGTGTGTGGGGAGGTATGTGTATGTAGATTTTAGGGTTAGGAGGGTAAGAGAGACTAGAGAAGCAGATTAAATCAAAGAGGGAAAGTGGGGGGGGGGGGCGCGGGGGCGGGAAGGTGAGAGACCTGAAGATGTTGAAGTTGTGATGCCTGGCAGTAGTATTTGTATATCAAATGCCAAAGGTAAAAGTAGTGTAGAAATGAAAATGTATAGAGAGCCCTTCTGAGAGGGGCAAATTTAATATAATAATGTGTATGTGTTCTTTTTAAAAAGGAGAGGGGAGGGGGAGAGAGAGAAGGAGGGGGGAGGGGGAGGAAAGGAAAAGAAAAAAATAAAAAGGGAGGGGGGAAGGGCACTAGCGGCAATAGCACTGATATGGGGGGGGAGTATTTTTATTTTATTTTTATTTTCAGAGAGGATGGTAATATTGTAGTTGCAGGACAATGGGGGAAAGGTAAGGCTCCCTCCACAAAAACAGACAAACTAAGAAACTAAAGGGGGACTGAAAGGAAAAGAGGAATAATAATAATAATAATAGTAATAAAACGATTTTTTTAAAAAAGTAATAATGATGATAACAATTAGTAATTAAAAACAAAGTGTTTTCCCCTTTTTCAAAAAATAGAAATGGGGGTAGAGACTGGGGTAAAAATAAAACGAAATACAGAAAATAGGGAAAATATGTTAGTGAGGGGTGGCTTGTCTGGTAAAAATAAAGTAAAAAATATTGGGAGGGAAGGAAAGAGGACAACAGCACAGCAAAAAGTCCCCTCCCTTTTTTTGGGGGGGGTGGAAAATGTGTTTTTAGGTAATATATGGATGTATTTTAAAAATGGTGGTAATAATAATTTAGCGAAAGGGCTGAAGATTTAGGGAAGGGGGGAAGGAAAAAAACAGGGGAGTTGTTTTTTTAAAAGGGGGTTAAAAATATATGAAAAGGGGGGAGTTTTGTGTATTAAAAAAAGTAGAGGATGGAGTTAATGAGAATAATATAATATTAAAAAGTTGCTTGGTAATATATTTAAAAAAAAAATAGAAGAAAAAAGGGGGGGTAGAAAGCACTCTCACACAAAAAGGAAGTAAAAAAATAATAATTGAAAAAAGCAGGACAGGGTTTTTCCCAGCCTTCCTCTTGCTTTCTTCCTGCTTGGGGGGTAAGCTGGGGTCAGGCTCAGCCACGTGTCTTTTCACGGCTTCCCTTGCCCTCCCGGCAGCAGTGTTGCAGATAGCAGCAGCAGCAGGTGGGGCTCTGTGTTTGTTGTTTGGTTGTTTCCCCCCTTTTCTGCCCTCTCCTCTCTCCTGGCTTAGGTCTCCGATTGTCCCAGGGCAGTTGGCCGGGTGGCTGAGTGTCCTGGGCTTTAGTTCCTGGCAGCTCCCTCAGTTGCTGTGCCGGGCTCACCTGGTTCCTTGTCGGTTCTGGCGGCAGCAGCAGCAGCAGCAGTCCCGAACCAGCCAGGTAACCCAATTGATTCTGGCTGGCTTCAGGAGCTGCTCACTGCCGTGGCTTCTGCCATGATGCCTCGCCGGAAGTCATAGTACATAGATATTTATTATAAAAAAAAAACATTCCCAACAAAACTACGAAATGGAGGAAGACACAAGATCTACCCACCCGGGAAGAATGGCAGATGAAGCTGATGGACTACATGGAATTGGCAGAAATGACTGGCAGAATCCGAGACCAGGGAGAAGAGTCGGTGGAAGAAGACTGGAAAAAATTCAAAATATATTTACAGAAATATTGCAAAATTAATGAATGTTAGAAGAATGCTGGAATGAAGTTATATGGTTTTAGCAGAAATGTTATAAAGAATTAAGTAAAAACGGATTGTTAAGGGGCCAAAGTGAAAAATTTAAGGTTAGAGTGTGTTAAGATAAATTATAGAACAAAAAATTGAGAAAGATGGAAAGGATTTGCTGAAATAGCTAATTGAACTAGAATACAAAAAAGGGAGGTGTGAGGAGGTCGATGAAACAAGTAAATGAAAGGTAAAGATATGGAAATATTGGATGTGTTTTTAAATATTTTTGTTTTTCTTGTTGTTTTGCTGTATTGTTTTTTGTTTTTCTTTGTAAGGTATTGTTTTGTTCTGTTAAATTTTTTTTATTGTTTCTTTCTTCTTTTTTTCTGTAACTATTAAACCTCTAATAAATATTATTAAAAAAAACAACAACCCACGAAATGGAGTGGCTTCGGAAGGAGACCTTGAATTAGGAGACCTTGTTCTAGTGGCAGTTGGTTCGGGTCACTGAGACAGCTCCTCCATGTCTCCTTCCTGTTCTCCAAAGATTGGCAGAGAAAAGGGATGGAAATGGAGAGTTGAACATGGGGTAAAGCAGTCTTAGATACAGTGGTAGCTCTGGTTACGTACTTAGTTCGTTCCGGAGGTCCCTTCTTAACCTGAAACTGTTCTTAACCTGAGGTACCACTTTAACTAATGGGGCCTCCCACTGCCGCCGCGCCGCTGGCACACAATTCCTATTCTCATCCTGAGGTAAAGTTTTTAACCCGAGGTACTACTTCTGCGTTAGCAGAGTCTGTAACCTGAAGCGTTTGTAACCCGAGGTACCACTGTACTTGATAATTGTTTATATGAGCACATTTCCTCCCTTGCCGTGAGTTCTGGAATATTCATAAACCCCAACATGAATATTATCTGGGGGGTAAACAACTCTTTGCTTATTTCCTGCAGACTTGCTCCAAATGGCTGAGAATGGGGCTGCCACTCTGGTCATTGACAATGGCTCTACGACATGCAAAGCAGGCTTTTCAGGAGAGGACGCCCCCCAGGTGGTCTTTCCCATGGTTGTGGGGAGGCCCAGGGACCAAGATGCCATGGCAGGCTTAGGGCAGGACAGCTACGTGGGGGCTGAGGCACAGAGCAAGAGGGGCATCCTCACCCTGAAGTACCCCATCGAATATGGCATCGTCAGCAACTGGGATGACATGGAGAAGATCTGGCGCCACACCTTCTACAACGAGTTGCGGGTGGCTCCCGAGGAGCACCCAGTCTTGCTCACAGAAACCCCCAATAACCTGAAGAACCACCGCGAGAAGATGACACAGATCATGTTTGAGACTTTCAACACGCCAGCCATGTACGTGGCCATCCAGGCCGTACTGTCGCTCTATGCTTCTGGCCGCATCACCGGGATTGTCATCGACTCCGGGGACAGGTTGACCCACACTGTGCCCATCTATGAGGGCTATGCCCGGCCCCTCACTCAAAGGCCCCTTCCCTTTGCGGGCCATGACCTGACTGAGTACCTCATGAAGATCCTGTCTGAGAGGGGCTACAACTTCGTCACCGCAGCTGAGAGGGAGATAGTGCAGGACATCAAGGAGAAGCTCTGCTACGTGGCCCTGGACTTTGATCAGGAAATGGCCACGGCCACCTCCTCCTCCTCCCTGGAGAAGAGTTATGAGCTGCCGGATGGGCAGGTGATCACCATTGGCAACGAGCGCTTCCGGTGCCCCGAGGCCCTCTTCCAGCCCCACTTCCTGGGCTTGGAGTGCGTTGGCATCCATGAGGCAACCTACAACTGCATCATGAAATGCGATAAGGACATGCGCAATGTCTTGTCTGCCAACACGGTGCTCTCTGGTGGCAGCACCATGTACCCCGGCATTGCTGACCGGATGCAGAAGGAGATCACATCCCTGCGCCCCAGCATGATGAAGATCAAGATCATCGCCCCGCCAGAGCACAAACATTCGGTGTGGATCGGGGGCTCCATCCTGGCCTCTCTCTCCACCTTCCAGCAGATGTGGATCAGCAAGCAGGAGTACGATGAGTCTGGCCCATCCATCGTCCACCGCAAATGCTTCTAACAATCCAAGCAGCCAACCTCTTCTGGCCAAGTCAATATATATTGGGGCCTTGCTTTTATCTGTTGAATTCTTTCCTCTTGCAGGATATTTAGTATTTATCCAGTTCTTGATTTGGCTCCTGCATTGGGCAACCTTTGTCCACCGCTTTGCCAAGGCTTCTCCACAGCTGCACTCTTAATAATAATAATAATAATAACAATAATAATATATTATTTATACCCCACCCATCTGGCTGGGTTTCCCCAGCCACTCTGATTGTGTACCACCTTCGCCTTTTCTTTTTTCTGATTCATGTGGAGTTCAGTACTTTATTACTATCCATTTTCTCTGCCAAACAAAACAAGCCAATAAAGTTGTGCTAAATGAAGTAAAAATTGGTGTGCTTCTTGTAGTAAATGACTCTCTTGATAACCACAGCTTTTTGGAGCCAACACATAACATGAAGCCAATTTCCTGCTCAGCGTTGCAGCGAGACAGATTGGGGGTACAGGGACCCACACTTGTGGTTCTGCTTCACTTGTCCCCATGTCCTGCTGCCACAGCGTCCAGAGCTGAGCGGTAGTTTGGCTGAGCATCACCTCTTGACACGGGTCTTATGGTTGGTCTCGCTCCAAACAGACCATGAGCTGTAGCCAAGGGTCACTTGTTTGCACTGACCCAGGGCTTACTCTGAGGAAGTTCCCAGGGTTACAATGGCTACAAATGCAATCTCCCCAATGTACCTTGCTCCCTAGAGCAGGGGTAGGCAACCTAAGGCCCGGGGGCCGGATGCGGCCCAATCGCCTTCTCAATCCAGCCCACGGACGGTCCGGAAATCAGTGTGTTTTTACATGAGTAGAATGTGTCCTTTTATTTAAAATGCATCTCTGGGTTATTTGTGGGGCATAGGAATTCATTTATTTTTTCCCTTCAGAATATAGTCCGGCCTACCACATGGTCTGAGGGATGGTGGACCGGCCCCCGGCTGAAAAAGGTTGCTGACCCCTGCCCTAAAGGGATCACGCCTCACATTCCCCAGCTTTAATCTGAGACATGGTTGCTCTTAAAATTTGAGAATGGAGTAAAAATTAATGCTAAGCTGTGAATTTAGCAAAGGGGAGGCCTAACTTATGAATATGACCTCTGGCTCCTGTTAACGGAAAAATCCGAGAGCTCCCTTGGACAAAAACAAAGACACCAACCAGGATTATTTGGAGCAAATCAGCAGCCTGTAGGCTTGGCTTTTATTGAACTGTTGCAACAGGGTGCTCCCCTCACTTGCAGGAGAGAGGAAAGACACAGAAAAATGGTGTGCAAGGCCTTATAAAGACTTTTGAAATTGCCAGCCTGTAGATCAAGACCACCCCCAGAAACATCATACATACATCAAAGAAGGGGTGTAACCTAAGACCACCCCTCAGATACATCACGCCTACATCACAGAAAGGAGGGGTTGAGGGAGGAGTTGTGGTGGTAACCTGAGTGTCCTGTCACCTGGCTGGTTCCCCTTTCCCCCTCCCCATGAGTACTTTCCAGGTGACAGAGGGGAGTTTGCAGTTTCCTGCCCCCAAAGGGAAGATCTCATCATTGTCCTTTGTTCCAGTCCGTGCTGAATCCACTCCCATATGCAAGTTCTTTGTGATCTTGATGGTCTTCTGTCTAGGACCATCAGGGTTGGCATAGCAACTGGGCAGGGCTCCTGTGTATGTGCTGGTATGCTCAAGGGATTATGGCTGCCCTGTATCAAACCTTCCCCATTTTATAGTCCTTCCTTCATGGAGTAAAATAAAAGTGGAACAGTGCAAATTTGATGTATGATTGATTTTCTATGAATTTATAACAGAAGCAAAGCGTATGTAGTGTGTGAGTGTGAGTGTGTGTGAAGTTTGTACAAACTGAATGATGGGGGGGGGGGGTTCCTGCGACACTCCCATCATCCCTAATCACTGGGCAGCAGCTGAAGGAAGTAATAGGAACCTTCGGTTTGTTTATTAACTGGATTTAATCTACCTTTTGACGGGTCCCCCCAAAGTACCTTAGAAGGCCAATCCTTATAAACCACCATCAATTTTGTGCCTCACTAGAATTTATTAGAATGTTTTCTAAATTTTTTTGACAAAGACAGATAATAATCAGAGCATGATAAAAATGGGTGCTAAACCCAATTACTGTATTGGCCAGTATATAAGCCGCCCCTGCAAATAAGCTGCACTTTTAAAATTAAGGGGGGGGGGTTTCAATACCTGAATATAAGCTGCTCCCTTAAAATTCCGCAGGCACTCACACCCGTAAATGGCTTGTGAACAGCGATCCGGATGGGCATTGTTGTCCCGCACCCCTGATGGCCCTTGTGGTGGCATCCTGGGAGGTGTGGGGGTCGGTGCTCTCCATTTCGGCCTTGGTAGGCAAGGCATGGCCGCAGGCCTAGGGCAGCTGTTTCAGCAACGATATCATAAAAGCCCATTTTTGTAAGGTTGCGAATATAAGCCGCACTTTAACTTTTCACGGTCAGAATTTGAAGAAAAAAAAAAGTGTGGCTTATATTTGGGTCAATACAGTAAATGGTCCTAAATACCATAAATAATGGGAGGACAAGAATAGGTGAAGAGTTCGGGTGCTGCAGCAGACAAGGCCCTGTCTCTTATAGCCACGGGGCATATTCATTTATGTCATTTACATACCCTCCATCATTTCTCTGATGAAAATAGGAATGTCCTAAGGAAAAGCAGGACATTCCAGGATCAAATCAGAAACCGGCCCGACTTCTGTAAATCTGGAACTGTCCCTGGAAAACAGGGGCACTTGGAGGGTCTGAAAATACCTGCACCAAATGAAGGAAATGAAGCTGGCCTACGAAGCCCTTCCTATAGTTTTGAAGAGAAAGGTCACCAATCCACTTCAAATCATTAAATTGCAATGCTTCTTCAGCCAGCCATTTTTTAGGAAGCATAGGGAATGTTTATTCCTTTCTTGTAAATGGAGCCTGACACTTGGAGAGTCTGCATTTATTCTACGGTGTTGGGATTTCTGCATTTCAGGGGATTGGACTAGATGATCCGCAGGGTCCCTTCACATTGTATGATTTATATCCCACCTTTCCTCGAAGGGGCTCAAGTTTGCATGCATGTTCTTCCCATTTGATCCTCACGACGTGTTGCCTCCTTTTTATCCTTGCATTAGTCAGGGTGAGCAACTGGCTGTACATAATTAATAATAATAATAATAGTAATAATAGTAATAATAGTAATAATAGTAATAATAGTAATAATAGTAATAATAATAATAATAATAATAATAATAATAATAATAATAAATAATAATATTTTATTTATACCCTGCCCTTCCCAGTTCAGAAAACTAGGCTCAGGGCAGCTAACAACAAATTTAAAACACTTAATTGATGCAACAAAAAGCAGCATAAAATACAGTATAAAACGTGAATAACAATAAATTCAGAATTCAAAAATCAATTTAGGGGGGAAATCTATCCAATAAACATTAGATGATCATCAGGGCTAGCTGGCTAAATTAGTCCTACTTGGGTCAGCGAGGAGACCAGGGGAGAATTAACTGTGGGATCCCAGAGCGGGGAATCTTCATAAAAAGGGGAGAGGGAGGGAAGAAAGGGGAATAAAAGATCAGGCTAAGTTCAAATTGAAAGCCAGGCGGAATAGCTCTGTCTTACAGGCCCGACGGAAGGAGGTTAAATCCTGAAGGGCCCTGGTCTCATGGGACAGAGCATTCCACCAGGTCGGAGCTATCACTGAGAAGGCCCTGGCCGTGATGGAGGACAATCTAACTTTCTTAGGGCCCAGGACCTCTATACTATGGTTATTCATGGACCTTAAGGTCCTCTGTGGGGCAGACCAGGAGAGGCGGTCCCATAGATACGAGGGCCCTAAGCCACAAAGGGCTTTAAGGGTTGAGACCAGCACCTTAAACCTGACCCGATACTCCACTGGGAACCAGTGCAACTGCTAAAGCACTGGGTGAATATGCTCCCATGGCAGGGACCCCGTGAGGAGCCTCGCATTCTGCACCCGCTGGAGTTTCTGGGACAGTTTCAAGGGCAGCCCCACGTAAAGCGAATTACAGTAGTCAAGCCTGGAGGTGACCATCGCATGGATCGCTGTGGCCAGGTCGGGGCGGGAAAGGTAAGGGACTTAAAAGAGCTCTGCACTTAATTGTGTGTCAGGATTGGACCCTTCACCCACCCCTTTTTTTCGAGGTGCAAGCAGCATCTCTGTGACAGCAGTTGATGTGCCTTTCCCCTTGGGACAGGGGCATCTGGCGCTGCTCTTCTTCCGCTCTTTATGATGCGCCACCCATTGTGCCCCCAACTCTGTCAGCATTTTGTTACTCCACGGCCCAGCAGCAACCATTTTGTTACTGTCCCCCGCGGAGCTTTCTTCAAAGTCCAGCTGCACCCCCTGCCCCATCCCCCATGCTCCCTGGCCACCCGCTCTTGTCGGAACATGCGAACATGTGGCAAAACATGTGCCACCCCACCCCCCCAGGAAAAGGGGCAGCAGCCTAGGCAGAGGGAACTGGGCCCGGGAGGGTGTTTGCCCCCAGCCTAGCCCACTCACTCTGCAAACCGGGCATCTGCAAGGCCAGGTGCCGGAGGACGATGAGCTGCCCCTGCAAATGGCACAAAGGCGTTTACAAAACAAGATGCATTTTATGCCAGTCAGTGATTTGTAAAGACAATCCTTGTATGAGTCAAGACTTCATCGGTTCTGGAGCTGCACTGTATCTTTGTACAGTGGTACCTCGGGTTACATATGCTTCAAGTTACAGACTCCGCTAACCCAGAAATAGTACCTCGGGTTAAGTACTTTGCTTCAGGATGAGAACAGAAATCGTGCTCCGGCGGCGTGACAGCAGCAGGAGGCCCCATTAGCTACAGTGGTGCTTCAGGTTAAGAACAGTTTCAGGTTAAGTACGGACCTCCGGAACGAATTAAGTACTTAACCTGAGGCCCATTCGCAACCTGAAAGGAACGCAACCCGCTTCTGTGTGTGTGCAGGTTGCGATTTGCCGCTTCTGCACGCGCACGTGATGTCATTTTGCGCCTCTGCGCATGCGCGAGCGGCGAAACCCGGAAGCAACCCTTTCCGGTACCTCCGGGTCGCCTCAGGACACAACCTGAAAACGCTCAACCTGAAGCAAACGTAACATGAGGTATGACTGTACTTCTTTTAATAATGTGATTTTTATTAAGAACAGGAAACCATGCAAATAATGGGGACGGTCACCAGATACAATATGTTTGTGCCTTTGCCCTTCTAGGCTGTGGTGATTCATGGGGACTTAACATATAGAATAAGAGAACAAGAACATGCGTTTAAAGAAGATTGGGAAATGTTTATTGAATATATGGCGGGAAATTGTGTACACTTGAAAACGTTGGCAGCATTAAGATAAATTCAACTTTGTAAATTTGACGGATGTAATAACTGAATACTGAATGGTTTAGTTTATGTAAAATATGCAGGAATTTATGATATGCAAAATGAACCACGGAAAGAGTAGAAGGGAAGTCACTGATATTTTAAGGATATTCATATGAGTATTCTAAATTGTAAAACAGATTTTTTTTAAAATAAAAATTATATATATAAAAGGAAAGTTTGGACTCTTCCAACTCTTTAAGCAATCACTAATGACATTAAAAATAAAAGCAAAATTCAATTCAAGGACGAAAGGCGCTCGACCTCCAACTACCGTAACTGAGGAAGAGAAGCGCCTTGGAAACTTCGCGCGCCCAGATTCTTTCCAAACTCACGGCAGCTCTGAATTCCTGCCCGCCTATTGGCCCCTCCTGGCACCCTCCTCTCTTCTGATTGGCTCGGGCGCTTAACGTCACGACGCTGCTCTACCCCGATCCACGGGCTTCATGTCTTTCTCCCCCCCCCATCCGAGCTGGGACCGCCGCTCCCAGGATGCCTTGCGGATCGACTGCGAGGGGGCGGAGCTTACCGTCGCCCCTCCTCTTCCCTCTCCGGCCGCCCAGGCGAGAGACGCGAGGCCGCTTCCTCCGCGCGGACTCCACTCCCCAGCATGCCTCGCGCGGGGTCAGGGAAGCGCTTCCGGCTGGAGGAGACCGTCGGCTGTAAACATCCCGGTAGGCAGAGCAAGGAGGGGGGATTTTGTAGGAAAATGGGCTTCTGTTGTGCTTTACGGCATTTGTGGCCCACCTTTTCTTCCAAGGGCCTCAAGTAGGACAGTCAAACGCTTCTCCCGCCCCGGTTTATCCGCGCCACAACAACCCTGCGAGGTGGGCCAGGCTGAGAGGGGGAAGGGGCTGCCAGTGGGCCAGTCTGGAAGAAGGGCCTTGGAAGCCCCCTCTTGGCCTGGCGCAGGGGGAGGGGGGTCTGTGGGGCCCTCCAGCAAATGCAAGACTCCCAATTCGCCGTGTTAGCTAGGTCTGGTGGGAGTTGGGTGCCCCAGAGGGCCGCCTGCCCCCTACCTGTCCCCTTCTGGAGATCCAATTCCGGAGCCCATCCCTTTGCGTGTTCAGAGGCAGCAGGCCATTGGCTGACAGCTCTGGAAGGAGGAAGGAGGCAGGGATTGGGAGCAGGAAAGCACTGTTGCCTTCACATTCTTCTTCAGAGAGCCAGTGTGGTGTAGTGGTTAAGAGCGGTGGACTCGTAATCTGGTGAACTGGGTTCGCTTCCCCGCTCCTCCACATGCAGCTGCTGACCTTGGGCCAGTCACACTTCTCTGAAGTCTCTCAGTCCCACTCACCTCACAGAGTGTTTGTTGTGGGGGAGGAAGGGAAAGGAGAATGTTAGCCGTTTTGAGACTCCTTCGGGTAGGGATAAAGCGGGATATCAAATCCAAACTCCTCCTCTTCTTCTTCCGTGAGAGCTTCAAGGACTGGGGTGGGGTGGGGGGCAACTGTAGGGTTGCCTCCTTTGTTCTGGCAAAATACGGGACAGGGTAGGGTGGAGGCAATTATATTTAAGACAGGAGTGCCTGCCTGGCGTGCTCTGGTCCATGGGTTCATGAAGAGTCGGACACGACTAAACGACTAAACAACAACAACAACATCATACAGTCATACCTCGGGTTGAATGTGCTTCAAGATGAGCACGTTCGAGTTGCGCTCCGCGGCAACCCGGAAGTAACGGAGGGCGTTGCTTCCGGGTTTTGCCGCATGCGCAGACGCTCAAAATGACGTTATGCGCAGAAGTGCCAAAATGTGGCGCGTGGACGCGGGTTACGTTTGCTTCTACATGCGAATGGGGCTCCGGAACGGATCCCGTTCGCATCTGGAGGTACCACTATACATAAAAGGTAAAGGGACCCCTGACAGTTAATTCCAGTCACGAACGACACAATTTTGGAAGTACAGAAGTGAGGTCTTTATTCCAGCCATTTCCCCAATAATCCCATCACATGAACATCCAGGCTTTTAGCTGAAGGATAGGAAAATAAACATTGATGCATTAAAGTAAATTAATGTTATTAACTTGCAAGATTTATATACAGTGCTACCTCGGGTTACATACGCTTCAGGTTACAGACTCCGCTAACCCAGAAATAGTACCTCGAGTTAAGAACTTTGCTTCAGGATGAGAACAGAAATTGTGCTCCGGCGGGGTGGCAGCAACGGGAGGCCCCATTAGCTAAAGTGGTGCCTCAGGTTAAGAACAGTTTCAGGTTAAGAATGGACCTCCAGAACGAATTAAGTTCTTAACCAGAGGTACCACTGTATACATATACATATAAGGTAAAGGGACCCCTGACAGTTTAGTCCAGTAGCAAACGACTCTGGGGTTGCAGCGCTCATCTCACTTTACTGGCCAAGGGAGCCAGCATTTGTCCGCAGACAGTTTTTCCGGGTCATGTGGCCAGCATGACTAAGCCACTTCTGGCAAAACCAGAGCAGCACATGGAAACACTGTTTATCTTCCTGCCGGAGCGGTACCTATTTATCTACTTGCACTTTGACGTGCTTTCGAACTACTAGGTTGGCAGGAGCTGGGACTGAGCAACGGGAGCTCACCCTGTTGCGGGGATTCGAACCACTGACCTTTCAATCGGCAAGCCCAAGCGGCACAGTGGTTTAACCCACAGCCCCACCTGCGTCTTTCATATATATATATATATATTCAATTATATACATTTCAGTAGCTTTACAATCATTCTAACATTTCAAAACTCGACTTCCTTCCTCCTCTTTCTGTGGTTCCTTAAATTAATTTTTTTACATTTCCTGCATATTCTAAATTAACTTATTCTTTTATTCATCTACTTTAAATATATGCTCTTATAAAACTGCAGATTATTACTATTGATTGATTGATTGACTGAATTTATTTACTGCCCTGTACCCAGAGGTCTTAGGGCGGTTCACAGAAAAGATCACAATATAACCGCTGACCATACGATCGGCAAGTCCTAGGCACTGAGGTTTTACCCACAGCGCCACCCGCGTCCCAGTACAGCGCCACCCGCGTTACTCAGTGTTTGATACCATCTATATAACATTTTCATGTAGTTTTCTTTTAAACCATAGCATGCTGTAAATTCCATAAATTCTATTGCAGCCTAACAGTATGGCCCCTATGGAATTTGCCACACGCAAATACACACACACATACACATGAATTTGTAAATCTATCTGTGCTTGGCTATCCGGAGCTGAAATACATGACATTTCACACACCCTTTCAAACTCATGTACAGTGGTGCCCCGCAAGACGAATGCCTCGCAAGACGGAAAACCTGCTAGACGAAAGGGTTTTCCATTTTTCGATGCGCTTCGCAGGACGAATTTCACTATGGTCTTGCTTCGCAAGACGAAAATGTCTTGCGAGTCTTGAGATTTTTTTTCGCTCCCCACCCCCTTTTTCTAAGCCGCTAAACTGCTAATAGCCTTTTAGCAGCTAATCAGCTAATCCCTTAAGCCTTTAATAGCCGCTAATAGCCGCTAAACCGCTAATAGCGCTAATCCGCTAAGCCGCTAATAGGGTTGCTTCGCAAGACGAAAAAACCGCTAGACGAAGAGACTCGCAGAACGAATTAATTTCGTCTTGCGAGGCACCACTGTATTTGGAAAGGATCCCTAACTTGGCAGAGAGAGAGAGAGAGAAGACCTGAAATACAAGACAAAACTGTATCCACACAGGACATAGGATTAAAATGAAATTGAAATAGGAGACAGTCCTGTATTATACAAGACAAGTGGCAACCCTAGGCAACTAAAGCACTGGTCTCTCCTTGGTCATAATAAGACACGCTCCCTGCAGCGCCCAGGTCACATTTTAATAGACCTGGGTTTATTTTGCAGTTATGTGGTTCCTTTGGGAAGACTGTAGCCCATTGCTAGAGCACATACTTTGTATGCCGAGGGTCACAGATTTAATCCCTGGCAATTTCAATAGGGCTGAGAGAGACCCCTGCCTGAAATACTAATTTCTGAACACCCCTAACTGTAGCTAGTAGTGAGGCATAGAATAATAGATCTTTAGATTGATAGGAACCCTGAGGGTCATCTAGTCCAACCCCCTACAATGCAGCCATCTCAATTAAAGCATACAGGACCACCTAACCTCTGCTTAGAAACCTCCAGGGAAGGAAAGCCAACCACCTTCTGAGACGGTCCATTTCACAGTCAAACAGCTCTTCCCCTCAGAAAGTTCTTCCTGAACTTCCTTATTGTTAGAAAGTTCTTCTTGATGATTAGTTGGAATCTCCTTTCTTGTAACTCTGTAGGGTTTGAGTCCTACCCTACAGAGCAGGAGAGAATAAGTCTGCTCCCTCTTCCATGTGACAGCCCCAACTCCCTCAACTGCTCCCCAGAAGACTTGGTTTCCAGATCCTTGACCATCGTGGTTACCTTCCTTTGCACCCATCCCAGTTGACTCATGTGACGCTTGTGGTCTCCTAAGACCCCTCAATCCACTTGATATGTATTACTGGCAAGCCAAGTGTCCCCCACCTGATACTTGTGCAGTTGGTTCTTCCTGCCTAAGTGCTGAACCTGACATTTGTCCCTACTTAAATTCATTTTGTTAGTTTGGGCTCAGTTCTCCAAACTGTTAAAGTCATTCTGTTCTCTGTGGCATTAGCTACCCCTCTCAGTTTGGTGTCATCTGCAAATTAGATAAGCATCCCTCAATTCCTTAATCCACGTTGTTTATAAAGATGTTGAACAACAACGGGCCCAAGGCAGAACTCTGCAATAACCCATTTGTCCCTTTTTTCCAGGAACCCTTTGTGAGCACACTTTGGGTTCTGTCAATCAACCAGCTACAAATCCACCTAAAAGTGGATCCAGACCACATTTTACCAGATTTTTCGCAAAAATACAATGGGGGACTTTGCTAAAAGACTTACTGAAATCAAGATACACAACGTCCATGGTATTCCCATGATCCACCAATTTTGTAACTATCCAAAAAAAGCAGTGAGATTTTTCTGGCGTGACTTGTTTTTGAGAAACTCATGCTAGGTCTTCGTAATCACAGCATCCTTTTCTAAGTCTCATAGACCAAGTTGGGCACTACTTTCCTTTTGGGTGAAGACAGAGGCAAAGTAGTTGTTAAGCGGTTCTGCCTTCTCTCCGTCCCCCAATAGCATTTCTCTGTCATCTTCACAGAGAGGACCTGTGTCTTGCTTTTTCTTCCTCTTGCTTTGAAAGTAGCCAGAGAAACCTTTTAAAAATTATTTTTAACCTCTCTTGCAAGCCTGAATTCCTGTCTGACCTCCCGGCAGCTGGGTGTTCTGTGAGGTCTGCAACTGCTGTCCTTGCTCCTCTGGCCTAGAATTGATGTCCAAGGTGAGGGCATGGAATCACATTTGCAGCTCAGGTGATACAGTTTGCACCCAACCAGTGCTAAAGGCAGTTGGGAGGCAGGTTACACCATGGTTAGTGGTGCCCCTTGGAGGAGACATTCCTTACGTGGAAGGGCTGTAGCGTAGTGGCAGAGTACCTGCTTTGCATGTAGAAAGTCCCAAGGTCAAGCCCGGCATCTCCAGATAGGCAAACCCCTGCCTGAAACTCTGGGGAGCTGCTGCCAAGCAGTGTAGGCAGTACTGAGCTCAATGAGCCCATGGTCTAACTCAGTAAAAAGCAGTTCCCTGTGTTCCTTTTACAGATTCCGCTTGGAGCTCAGATTGGGGCCTCACTGGACCAAGTCCTCCCAGGGAATCGGACGCCATGGCTCTCTCTGAGTGCTACATCGCAGTCAAGCTGGCAGATCAACCGCTGGCTCCCAAGTCCATTTTGCGCCTGCCAGAAACGGAGCTGGGCGAGTGGCCCTTGGGGGGCTGCAGCATCTCCTACCTGAAGCAGCTCATCACAGGGAAGCTGCAGGAATCTGTCCCCGACCCAGAACTCATTGGTGAGCTGCTGTTCTTAACTTCCTGCCATATCATCATCACCATCATCAGAACTCAAGATCATGAAATGCCCTGGCCACACCCAGTGGCGTAGCGTGGGTTGTCAGCACCCGGGGCAAGGCAAGTAATTTGCGCCCCCCCCCCCCCGCTGCACTGTCCCTCCCCCAGATAGTCCCTCGCTCTCTCTCCGCACCGCACCGCACCACACGCCTGGCACCCTCGCCTCCACAGTGGGCAGCGACCCGGCGGCTTGGATCGGATTCGCACAGCCAGCACTGCAGTGAGAGAGAGTGAGTGAGCCAGGTAGGGGCAGAGAGCTGCGAGTGCGAGCGCACCCCCCCCCAGATGTTGCGGCCGGTGCGGCCGGGCCCCCCTGCACCCCCACGCTACGCCACTGGCCACACCTGCACCACACATTTAAAGCGGTGTCATGGCTTCCCCCAAAGAATCCTGGGAAATGTAGTTTGTTCAGCGTGCTGAAAGTTGATCAGAGATCTGCACCCCATTCCTTTCACAGAGCTACAGTTCCTGGAGTTCCAGGGAAGAAGAATCCCGGTCTCTCAGAGACAAGGCTAACCACTCTGTTTCGTGCAGGTGTAGCCGTTGTTGAACGCCATCTCCCACCATCCCTGACCACTGGGACTCCAACAACGAGGCCAAATTCAAAGTGTTACTAGAAAGCACTTAGCAACTAGGGACTAGTGTGCCCATGTGATCACCTTGCCCTGCATGTGCCCATTCAATAGCTTTGATTGGTGGAATTCACCCTACTACAGGTGCCACATAAGACCACTCCACATTTGTAAGAACTCGATCCTTTAGTGTGGCAGCACCTAAACTCTGGAACTCCCTGCCTATTGATCTCAAGCAGGCACCTTCACTGTATTCCTTTTGGTCTCTGCTAAAATGTTCATGTAAATTGTAAATTGATCTTGATCTTATGTTTTACCTTTTTGCAAAGCGCTTTCAGGTTTTTTCTTTTTACAATCAACCAGTGTATTACTGTATTTTTCGCTCCATTGGACGCACCGGACCATAGGACGCCCCGAAGCCTTTGGAGCGCAGCGCCCCGCTGCCCTGCAGAGGCTTTGCGCGCAGCCGTCCCCAAGCTAGAGCAGCGAGACGGAGCCTTCCGTCTCGCTGTTCTGGCTTGGGAACAACCTTGCTAGCCTCTGTAGGACAGCGGGGTGAAGGCACCCCGCTGCCCTGGAGAGGCTTTTCGCGCAGCCGTCCCCAAGCTAGAACAGCGAGACGGAGCGCTCTGCAGTGCTCCGTCTTCCTGTTCTGGCTTTGGGCTGAGCGGCGCGGCCTGCATTCGCTCTATAGGACGCACACACATTTCCCCTTAATTTTTGGAGGGGAAAATGTGCGTCCTATAGAACGAAAAATACGGTAATTTTTATGAAACAAACAATCAGACATCTGGAGGGGGGCACCATGTTGCCCAGCTCTGGTTCAGAAAATGGTGCTGGTACCTCCCCGTCCCACAAGCCCAGCTTTTTCACGTGTTCCATGCTGCACTGCCTTTCAGATCTGATCTACTGTGGACGGAAGCTGCGGGATGACCAGACACTTGAATTCTATGGCATCCAGTCCGGCTCCACAGTCCACGTCCTCCGAAAGTCCTGGCCAGAGCCAGAACAGAAGCCAGGTAAGCCAGGATGGGACCAACCACTTTGGGAACTCCTGGTGCGGTACATGAAGGCCAAGATGTCCCTGCATCAGAAAGTGAAAGGCTTCTGGGAAATGATATATAATGAGTTGAAAAAGATTCTAAAATATACTTTTATAAAGAAGCCAGAGGCCTTTCTGTTAGGTATTCTAGGAAAGGAGATTGTTAAGAGTTTGTTAAGAGGGAGATAGTAAAAGCACAACTTCAGGCAATACCAATGAGACAGAAACATGGAAGGTGCCTAAAGAAGCCAGGGTGGCTATCTAAAGAACTTTTAACTGAGTTAAGATTAAAAAAGGATGTGTACAAAAAATGGAAAAGGGGGGAAACCACCAAAGAGGAATTAAAACAAATAGCCAGCACGTGTAGACACAAAGTCAGAAAAGCTAAAGCACAGAATGAACTCAGGCTTGCTAGAGAGGTTAAAAGCAACAAAAAAGGCTTCTATGGGTATGTTCGTAGCAAAAGGAAGAACAAAGAAACAGTGGGGTCACTCAGAGGAGAAGATGGTGAAATGCAAACAGGGGACACAGAAAGGGCTGAACTCCTCAATGCCTTCTTTGCCTCAGTCTTCTCCGATAAAGAAAACAATGCCCGACCTGAAGAATTTGGAGGAAATGATTCAGCAGAGGAAACACAGCCCAGAATAACTAAGGAGATAGTACAAGAATACTTGGCTAGTTTAGATGTATTCAAGTCTCCAGGGCCAGATGAACTGCATCCAAGAGTATTAAAAGAACTGGCAGATGTGATCTCAGAACCACTGGCAGTCATCTTTGAGAATTCCTGGAGAACAGGCGAAGTCCCGGCAGACTGGAGGAGGGCAAATGTTGTCCCTATTTTCAAAAAGGGAAAAGAGAGGACCCAAATAATTACCGCCCAGTCAGTCTAACATCAATACCAGGGAAGATTCTGGAGCAGATCATTAAGCAAACAATCTGTGAGCACCTAGAAAGGAATGCTGTGATCACCAATAGTCAGCATGGATTTCTGAAAAATAAGTCATGTCAGACTAACCTGATCTCATTTTTTGACAGAATTACAAGCCTGGTAGATGAAGGGAACGCAGTGGATGTAGTCTACCTTGATTTCAGCAAGGCATTTGACAAGGTGCCCCATGATATTCTTGTAAAGAAGCTGGTAAAATGCGGTCTTGACTATGCTACCACTCAGTGGATTTGTAACTGGCTGACTGACCAGACCCAAAGGGTGCTCATCAATGGTTCCTCTTCATCCTGGAGAAGAGTGACTAGTGGGGTGCCACAGGGTTCTGTCTTGGGCCCGGTCTTATTCAACATCTTTATCAACGACTTGGATGATGGACTCAAGGGCATCCTGATCAAATTTGCAGATGACACCAAACTGGGAGGGGTGGCTAACACCCCAGAAGACAGGATCACACTTCAAAACGACCTTGACAGATTAGAGAACTGGGCCAAAACAAACAAGATGAATTTTAACAGGGAGAAATGTAAAGTATTGCACTTGGGCAAAAAAAATGAGAGGCACAAATACAAGATGGGTGACACCTGGCTTGAGAGCAGTACATGTGAAAAGGATCTAGGAGTCTTGGTTGACCACAAACTTAACATGAGCCAACAGTGTGACGCGGCAGCTAAAAAAGCCAATGCAATTCTGGGCTGCATCAATAGGAGTATAGCATCTAGATCAAGGGAAGTTATAGTGCCACTGTATTCTGCTCTGGTCAGACCTCACCTGGAGTACTGTGTCCAGTTCTGGGCACCACAGTTCAAGAAGGACACTGACAAACTAGAACGTGTACAGAGGAGGGCAACCAAAATGGTCAAAGGCCTGGAAACAATGCCTTATGAGGATCGGCTAAGGGAGCTGGGCATGTTTAGCCTGGAGAAGAGGAGGTTAAGGGGTGATATGATAGCCATGTTCAAATATATAAAAGGATGTCACATAGAGGAGGGAGAAAGGTTGTTTTCTGCTGCTCCAGAGAAGCGGACACGGAGCAATGGATACAAACTACAAGAAAGAAGATTCCACCTAAACATTAGGAAGAACTTCCTGACAGTAAGAGCTGTTCGACAGTGGAATTTGCTGCCTAGGAGTGTGGTGGAGTCTCCTTCTTTGGAGGTCTTTAAGCAGAGGCTTGACAACCATATGTCAGGAGTGCTCTGATGATGTTTCCTGCTTGGCAGGGGGTTGGACTCGATGACCCTTGTGGTCTCTTCCAACTCTATGATTCTATGATTCTATTCTATGATTCTAAGAAAGGATAGCAAGTTTTTCCAATATGCAGTGACAGCTGCAAGGGTGTTGCTGGCTCAGAAATGGAAACAACAGGAAATACCGACAATAGAAGACTGGAGATTGAAGTTGTTAGACTATGCCGAACTGGATAAGATGACTGGGATGATTAGATGTTTAAGAGACCAAAAGTTTACAGAAGACTGGAGAAAATTTGTTGAATATCTGGAGAGTATAAGTGAGGGTCAAATAACGCTAGAAGGTTTTAAAAGAGCACTGTGAAAACGCGAGAGGTATTGTTAAAAGGGAATAGAAGAAAAAGATTTATATAATGACAATATAAACAAAGGAAATGCGTAAATTAATAATAACTACGAAAGATTTGCGGAAAAGCTGAAGGAAGTTCAAAAAAGAAAGATTCGGAAAATATGAATGTGAAAATAATGAATGTTTTATTTTGTTTTTTTATTGTAAATTAATAAAAATTATTTTAAAAAGATGTCCCTGCATCATCCAGTCCCTGCTCTGTGTCCCCTTCTGGCACCTCAGACAGTGAAATTGCAGAATATGCTTGACCCTTGTCTCATGGATGCCTGCTGCTGCTGCTGCTGTCTCCTTTTGCTGACTGATTCCACCAAGCGTCTGATCTCTTGCTCCCCCCCTCTTCCCCCCAGAGCCAGTGGACAAAGCTGCCGCAGTCCGGGAGTTCCGGGTCCTGCACACCGCTCTGCACAGCAGTCCTGTCTTCAGGGATTCGGTGAGCATGGCTGATGCTGCCCCTCCTGGGCTCACTGGGCCCCTTTCACAGGGAAGTGGGGAGCGTCGATACGTTGCGGCTGCTGTTCTCAAAGGCAGCATGTGGCTTTCTCTGTCAGCCTTGCTGATTTCTCTGTGTCCCCCACGCAGGTCTTCAAGATGCTGGGGAACAAGGAGTCGCTCGATCAGATCATTGTTGCTACCCCCGGCCTCAGCAGCGACCCGGTCGCTTTGGGTAGGTAGGCTTGGTGTGTAGGCAAAGACACTGCTGTTCTGCATTTATCTCAGGCTGTCATACCTGAGCTGGCAAAAGTTTGACACTTAGGATTTAACTGTGTGAGGTCAACCCGTCTTGTCTTCTTCAAACCCCCTCCTACCACCTACAACAGGTACTAGAAGCATTGCAATCAGGCCTGCCAGTCTGCCTTCTGTCTGTCTAGATACTGCCTTCAATTCACCTTATCATCCAGTTTTCTGACCCCCTCCCCAAACCAGGTGGTCAGTCAGCATGTTCTGCCCACTGAGCATGCTCAGTCCACATTGGGCTGGCTTTTTATGGGGTTCTGCCCACCAAAATGGACTTATGCATACCCTGGGGTTCCTCTGAGTCTTCTTCGACTTCCCCCTTGTTCAAGAGTGGTGCCGATTTGGTGGGTGATGGTAAAGTAAGTGACAGGGCTCTCCCTCTGTAGACTGGAAATAAGAGGGGTGATGATTAGATGGAACCCTTGAATACAAGTCCGGGGGGGGGGGGACTGGGACCACTGGGGTACACCAATGCACCCACTTGGGAAATAGGATTTTGGAAAAGGAGGAATTTTGATTTGATCCAGGAGTGTTTCTGTTGTATCCTCAGAGGTTGGACGGCCATCTGCTGTGGATTCTTTACCTGTGATTTCTGCATTGCAGGGAGCTGCTCTAGATGACTCTGCAGTTCTATCATTCAGTCCTCTAGTCTTCAGTACTTCCAGTTGAAAGGAGGTCCTTGTGGTTTCAGTGGATCTTCTTTCCAAGTAAATGTGCTTGGGGCTGCAGCAAAATGTTGTTGCACTATCCCTACCCCTAGGAAAACACCAAATTAATGAGATTTCCAATCATATTTGGCTTCCTGACTGATAGGATTGATTGCTTCATGCCAAGTCAGTTTAGGTCTGTTTTGCTTACAGGCTTCAGGTTTGCACGTTTTAAGGCAGGGGTTTCCTCTGCGGTTTCAGACAGGGCTCACAGATGGTGTTCGGAACTCCCATTGTTCTAGGCGCATTTTGCAACAGAGAATTTCATTAGTGTTAGTAGTTTCTGAGCTCTGACCACGGTATTGCAGGTTAAAACTGCAGAGTGGAAGGAAAGGAGGACCTTCTTCTGCCTCCCCACTTTCAGCTACTCTCTGAAGTCTGGAGAAGAGACTCTCTTAAGAATATTAGAGTAGTGGGCAGGGAAAGGACTAGGCCACGTGAAAAATGAACCTAATACTTTAGCTGCAGTTCATTCATTTTCAGCTTTGTATTCGTGTTATAAAAAAGTGTGCCTAGACATTTTCCTGTTGCACCCATAACCTAGGCTCATGGTGCCATTTAGCTCCTAGCTTTCATATACAGTGGTGCCCCGCAAGACGAATGCCTCGCAAGACGGAAAACCCGCTAGACGAAAGGGTTTTCCATTTTGGAGGTGCTTCGCAAAACGAATTTGCTATGGGCTTGCTTCGCAAGACAAAAATGTCTTGCGAGTTCCTGTGGGGTTTTTTCCCTCCCCCCCCTTTTCCCCAAGCCGCTAAGCCGCTTACCAGCTGATCCGCTAAGCCGCTTATCAGCTGATCCGCTAAGCCGCTTATCAGCTGATCCGCTAAGCCGCTTAACAGCTGATCCGCTAAGCCGCTAATAGCGCTAATCCGCTAAGCCGCTAATGGGCTTGCTTTGCAAGATGAAAAAAACCGCAAGACGAAGAGACTCGCGGAACGGATTCTTTTCGTCTTGCGAGGCACCACTGTACAGTGGTACCTCAGGTTACAGATCACGTGTTTTCGGATTGTGCACCACGCCGAACCCAGAAGTACCGGAACGGGTTACTTCCAGGTTTCAGCGCATGCGCAGAAGCACTAAATTGCGCTTTGCACATACACAAAAGTGCCGAATCGTGACCCGCAAAAGCGGTGCTGCGGTTGCGAATGCTGTGGGTTGTGAACGTGCCTCCCGCACGGATCACGTTCGCAACCTGAGGTTTACTGTATCAGTTTCTAACACTGCTCACGTATTCCTGTGCACCACACTGAAATCTTCTGAAGTATATATGGTAAGTTTTCTTCTGAAGTATATAAATTCTGCAGTATGTATATTTAATAATAATAATATTTCTTGGTGGATAGGATGTTGCAGATTTTTCTTGTTGATTGCAATAATTTTGTTGTCTGACAGGTGTCTTGCAGGATAAGGATCTTTTCTCTGTCTTTGCTGACCCGAATATGTTGGACACGTAAGTTTTTGTTTAAGCATCATAGACCTGAGTTCTGGTGTCCTCCTGAGTCACTCCAGAGAGTGCCTGGAGGCTGATGGAGGATGGATGGCGGCTAACAGATTGAGGTTGAATCCTGACAAGACAGAAGTACTGTTTTTGGGGGACAGGGGGCGGGCGGGTGTGGGGGATTCCCTGGTCCTGAATGGGGTAACTGTGCCCCTGAAGGACCAGGTGCGCAGCCTGGGAGTCATTTTGGACTCACAGCTGTCCATGGAGGCACAGGTCAAATCTGTGTCCAGGGCAGCTGTCTACCAGCTCCACCTGGTACGCAGGCTAAGACTCTCCCTGCCCGCGGACTGTCTTGCCAGAGTGGTGCATGCTCTAGTTATCTCCCGCTTGGACTACTGCAACGCGCTCTACGTGGGGCTACCTTTGAAGGTGACCTGGAAACTGCAATTAATCCAGAATGCGGCAGCTAGACTGGTGATTGGGAGTGGCCGCCGGGACCACATAACACCGGTTCTGAGAGATCTGCATTGGCTCCCAGTACATTTCCAAGCACAATTCAAAGAGTCAGTGTTGACCTTTAAAGCCCTAAACGGCCTCGGTCCTGTATACCTGAAGGAGCGTCTCCACCCCCATCATTCAGCCCGGACACTGAGATCCAGCGCCGAGGGCCTTCTGGCGGTTCCCTCGTTGCAAGAAGTAAGGTTACAGGGAACCAGGCAGAGGGCCTTCTCGGTAGTGGCGCCTGCCCTGTGGAACGCCCTCCCAGCAGATGTCAAAGCAATAAACAACTATTTTACTTTTAAAATACAACTGAAGGCAGCCCTCTTTAGGGAAGTTTTTAATGTCTGATGCTGTACTGTTTTTAATATTCAGTTGGAAGCCGCCCAGAGTGGCTGGGGAAACCCAGCCAGATGGGCGGGGTATAAATAATAAATTATTCTTATTCTTATTATTATCACAGACAAAACAGATTTCCTGTCAAACTTCAAATCTTTTGCCCCTGCCCCTGAAAAAAAAGGGTCAAGATTTTTGTGGTGCTGATTTTTTTGTAGCTGGCACCTATTTCCCTATGTGAAGGCATCTCAACCAGTTCTGAGTTACTGAACCATTTTTAAAAAGTTTTGTTTCTGAATTGGTGAGTTCAAACTGATGAACTTGGGCTGGAACTGAAGCCAAACCTTGCAAAGTTTTAGGAAGAATGTTAGGAATTTTTTGATATCACAAACTGTTGTGCAGTTGAAAAGGCTGCTACAGAAGGAGGCAACTTTATTTTGTTAAGTCTGGGTGGCCTACCAATCAGGCCTGTTGTAGGAGCTGGTTTCTGCCATTGGTGGGGCCAGGGTAGATGTCCTTGGAGGGTCCTGTGGCTGCCGGGCCTCCCCCAGCTTGCTTGTTCTTGCCACTCTTTCTAGGCTCATCCCATCCCACCCTGCCTTGGTGAATGCCATTATCCTGGTTCTCCACTCTGTGGCCAGCAGCACCCCCTTGCCTACGGGAGAGGCCTCCTCACGCAGCATGCCTTCCAGCTCCTACCGGGACATGCCAGGTGAGCGAGGCACTTGGGGCACAGATCTCTCAGGGACTGAGAAGCAAATGTAGTGCATTTCTGATGTTTTGTAATTCTAAAATGGGGAGTTCACACATCAGAATTTGTGCCGTCGGTATTGAATGGTACCTGAGTTTGAGGAGAACCTTGTCCTTCCCTCTGGTCTCTTTTCTTGGGCAGGTGGTTTCCTGTTTGAAGGTCTCTCTGATGATGAAGACGATTTCCATCAGGTAATGTTGAAAAGACCCGAGAGTTGCGTTGGGTGTCCCTGTGAAGGACATGAGGCCAAAGGACCATCCAGTCCTGCCTCCTGTTCTGTTAGAATTCCTGCTCCATGATTGCAGTCCTGGGATTTTTGTCCATCGCATGACGGTGCATGTTTTGACTCCACAGAGTGGCAAGTGATGGAGACAGGATGTTTGTGTTACTGTGTTCCGTGAAGTGGGACTATTGTCCTTTTTTTACTGTCTGATGCTAAAGAGAGAGGGAGCCATGTTGCAGTGCTCCATGTGTGTTTCTATGTAAATAAAGTAGATTAGCCAAAGTGCTGAGTTGCTGAGGTCTGTTACGCAACTGCGAAGACTCTGCAGATCCCTAAGTGTGCTGGTGTCTGTTGACATCGGTCGCTGTGATGTTCGGGCTGAAGAAAGTTTATGAGGCTCCCGAACAATCGACTAGGAGAGAGGGAACATGCCAGTCGGGTATGTGTCTCTGCCAGGGTCCTACTCGAGTGTAGTCTGAGCTCCAGACATGTGGGAAACCACAGGGCCAACCAGATGCCTCTTCTGACAAGCCCACCCGCAGGACAGGAGGGCGACTATACTCAACCCGATTGTGCTGACCATCAGCTGACATTTTGAAGCATACGTCCTCTGTTACCAGAGTTCAGCACACAGTTGCCCTGGCAAATAGCCATTATCCCCCATGAATGTGTCTAAATTGTTCAAAAAGCTGCTCAGGTTAGCAGCAATCCCTAGCTCTTACAGCAAATTCAGTAGTTTCACTCTGCTTAGAGGGCTTCCTAGTGTTTTGTTTCGTTTTGAATTGCTCACAATTCGGTT
The DNA here is from genome assembly GCF_965153285.1 of Podarcis tiliguerta. Taxonomy (NCBI): domain Eukaryota; kingdom Metazoa; phylum Chordata; class Lepidosauria; order Squamata; family Lacertidae; genus Podarcis; species Podarcis tiliguerta. Next base: position 70,587,956 of record NC_139542.1, on the reverse strand, counting down.
TCATTAGATGGTCCTGAGTTACAGGATTGTGAGAGTGGGAGAAAAGCTTTTTGCACAGTGCCTAATGTTATGCCTTGATCATGTCCCCTCTCCTTACCTTTTAGTTCAAAAAGTTGAAATATGTCATCTGTTAATGGATATGCAGCAAGACCACGCATTGCCTTGAAAAATACGTTGGGGTTGAATTTGATATGACTTGTAAGCTTTGAGAGGGAGCTGTCTGTTTTTTATATTTTTGATTGCCTTTTAAATATTAAGTGCGACTTAGATTTTTCAGCACTAAATGGGAATCTCTCAGAGCGAAGACATAAGCCCCCGACTCTCAAGTTCTTGAGCTGCCCTGTTCAAAACACAGCCTATACCACCGAATACCAGGTGCTTGGGGTAAAAACAGCCTTCTTGGTGGGCTTCCCAGGGGCTTCAGGTCTGATCCAGAAGGGCCTTTCTTATGCTGGGCAGTTGGCAGGAGCTCTGTATCGACTGGATTTGCAAGGATGCAACTGAATTGCACTCAAAAATAGCAAGAGTCTAGAAGCTGATTCCTCCTGTTGTTTGCATCGTGAAAGAAGTGAAGCAGGAGCGGAATGAACATTAGAAGAGCCCTGCAGAATCAGGCCAATGGCTCACCCAGTCAAGCATGCTGTCCTCATTGTGGCCCACCAGATGTTTCTGCGGGAAGCCACAAGCACAAGAACCTCTCCCCTTCCAGCAACTGGTATTCAGAACCATTTACGGCTCCCAACAGTGGAGGCAGAGTGACTCGAAGCCACTGATAGCCCTCTCCGCCATGTATTTCTCATAAGTGCGCTGAGTGCTTGCTCGCTTATCCTGATGTGCGAATGCAGCCAGTGTATGAAGTCATCCAAAGATCTCTTCAGTATTTCCTTTCTAGCGAGGAAGCAGGTGTCTCTGTGGCAGGCAGAGACTCCTCTAGTGGGGATCCTGAATGTTCCCAACTGGTTCAGAAATAGAATCACTCTTTAAAAAATGGAACCCGGAGGCACCGCTCCTGGTCTCTGCTCGCTTGGGTTGGGGAGTCAGCTGTGCAGTTGAAACAAACCTTTTTGTGCAAGCAGTAAGCAGCGTTTCCTCTTTGCTCTTGCAGAGCACAAGGACCACGCCTTCCAGCAGCACCTCTGGGTCCCGCCCGGCGTCCCTTGGCTACACTGGGGCAGCCGGCCCCCGGCCCATCACCCAGAGCGAACTGGCGACGGCCCTGGCTCTAGCCAGTACCCCTGAGAGCAGCTCCCACACTCCGACCCCCGGGACCCAGGTAAAAGGGAAGCATGGGGTGCGGCTGGATGCTGCTGGGCACCTTCCAGAGGCATTCCTGGGGGTTGGACTAGATGAACTTGAGAGGACCTTCCAACTAGGATTCTATGGTATTAAAAAGACCTGGGGTGCAGGCCCGTTTCTAGCCCATGCTGTGTACACACATGTGCTTCTATGCCAAGGGTGAGGGGTTTATTCTCCAGCTGAGGGCCACATTCCCCTCATTGACAACTTGCTGGAGGCCAGGGGTGGGAGGGGCCTGGCAGAAGAAGCCCTGGGGCTTGGGCCCTGTAACCTGAGGTACCACTGGGACACAAAGCACTGCCTTAGTGGTACAGGAGCGTCAGAGGGAAATATTCTGCTCCCCCTGCAACAGGGATGAGGCAGATGTGGCCCTCCAGGGGTTATGGGTGGCCTCCAGCTCCCATCCACCCTGACCATTGACTTTGCTGGCCCTGGTTGGTGGGCTGGGAGTCCAATATCACCTGTAGAGCCACAGGTTTCTCCACCCCTGTGGTAAAGAGACCTATAATGGGAAATCCTCCATTCCCTTCTATGCACCAAAAGCACCTTCTTCCTCTTCCTCTTCCTCTTCCTTTTCCCAGGGGCATTCTTCAGGCACGTCTCCGATGTCCTCCAGCGTCCAGTCAGGAACGCCCATCACCAATGACCTCTTCAGCCAGGCCTTGCAGCACGCCTTGCAGGCTTCCGGGCAGCCAAACCTTCAGGTCCGTAACCTTCAGGCGCACTTGCCCACCCCAGTGGCGCAGTCGGCTTGGCCGATGCCTTCCTTGCTTTTGTGGCCTGGGCAGCGCACTGCGTCCACAAGCCACTTTTACAAGGAGGGCTCCTTTGGGAGAAAGGGTGGGGTGGAAATGTAATTAATAAATAAATCAACCTGGTGACATTACATCCTCTTTAATCACCCTACGCAAGATGGGTTAGGCTCAGGGCTAGCAACTTGCCCAATTTCTTTATCTCTCCCCTACTCTGTCTCCCCTGCTTGAAGCTAATTCAAGTCAGCATTTAGTTTCATGACAACCCAGCAGGGCCAGGGAAGCCAAGCCTGAGGCTGCCTGAGGTGATTGCAGGCAGACCTGGATTTGCCCTGGGGATTTCCTGTGAGTTAAGCCTAGTGTTCTTCAGCCTCCACGTGCTCCCTCCTTCTCCCTGAGCAGCTTTATGAGGTGGATCAGGTAGATGATTATCTTGATTGATTGATTAAGGTCCTAGGGCAGGTTACAGCATTAAACACAACATTTAAAACCATGGAGAAGGCCCTCTCCCCTTGTCCCCCATCCCTGCAGGCAGAGGAACTCTGCTGGTTTCAGCACCCACCCAAAAGTGCCTTTAAGGAAGGAGGTGGCCTCAGGTATTTGGGGCCCGGGTCATTTAGGGCTTTCAAACATTCACCTTGAATTGGGCCTAGAAATGAACTGGCAACCACTGACTTGCCCAAGAGCACTGTGCCAACTTCTGCAGCCCTGGCTCTGGTTCTCTCCCACTGCCCCTCCAAATCCAGCCATCCCACTTGACTGTGTTGGGACTTGGGCTAACTCTGCTCCTTCCCTCTCTTCCGCCTACAGAGCCAGTGGCAGCTGCAGCTGCAGCAGTTGCGGGACATGGGCATCCACGACGATGAGCTGAGCCTCCGAGCCCTCCAGGCCACTGGGGGGGATATCCAGGCCGCTCTGGAGCTCATATTTGCTGGAGGAGCCCCCTAATGTCTCTGCATGCTTACCTGCGTGCCTCTGACGGAGAGGCCTTGGACCCTGGGAGGTTATTCTATTGCGCTTGATCCCTGTACCCACTGAGCCCGTCCTTGGGCACCCGGCACCCATCATTGCCCTGTTCTCCATCCACGCTGCACTGGGCCAGCCCAGAATCTTTCCCACCCTCCACTTTTCCTTGTCGGAAGAAAAGCCTTTTTCAGGCAAAGGGGCTGGTGGACAGCAACAAGGCAGAAGCTCTGACTTTGGGATGGATTGTGATGAACCAGCAGCTGCTTCCAGGGCTGGATGAAAAGAGTCTGCACCCCAGACAGCTGGGTGCCCATGTTCCCCTGTGGGAAGAAGATCGGGCACTGCCCTCTCTGAAGGGATCCTCCATCCTTCTGCATAACTTGCATGCTTTTTCCTCCTGTGTTCATGACTCCTGTCTAATTTGTATGACTCTCAGGCACCTTAATTAAAGCTGCCCTTCTCCCAGCAGGCTGTGCTTCTGTTGTCCTGTAAGGTTTTGAGCCTCTGGTGCCCAGCTGACAGCTGCCTAGTGCTCTCCTGAAACAAGGGTGGAGATCCAACAAAGCTGAATGTTGGAAGATTTAGGGCAGCTTAAAAACAGGACTTTTTCATGGAGTGCACAGTTGAGGCTTGGAACTGGCTCTCCCAAGAGGCAGGGCTGGCCACCTGACAGCTTTAGAAGAGGATTGGACAAAGTCATGGAGGAGAGGGGGGTCAATGGCTACTAGCCCCCATGGCTATGCTGTGCCTTCACGGTCGGGCAGCAATGCTTCTGAATGCTAATTGCTGGAAACCACAGGAGGGGAGGGAGTTGCTCTTCTGCTTGAATGCTGCTTGCAAGCTTCCCACAGGCGCCTGGTTGTCCACTGTGAGAACAGGAGGTTGGGCCAGATGGGCCACTGGCCTCATCCAGCAGGACCTTCTGGTGTTCTTAAGGGAGGACAGAAGGCAGATCAGGATTAAGGCAGGAACGGTAGCTGAGTGCAGAGTGCCTGCTTCGTGCATGCAAAAGGACCGAGGTTCAATTATGGCATCTCCAGCTCCTGGATTTTTTGAAAAGATCAGGTAGCAGGTGAATGGGAAAGATCTCTGCCTCAGATGTAGGTTTAAATATGCAGGTGATTCCAGTGGACATCTTCTGGAGGTGCATGGAGTAACAGACTATCCTCTGTTAAAAAATAAATTTAATCCATTAATAGACCCATTAAGAAAATATATAATTAGCTGTGCTAAATATGCATTACAGTGGTACCTCTGGTTGCAAATGGGATCTGTTCCGGAGGCCCATTTGCAACATGAATATAATGCAACCCGCAGCGGTGCGTCTGTGCATGCGCAGGTTGCGATTCGCTGCTGCTGCGCATGCGCGAGAGGTGATTTTGCATGTCTGCGCATGCACGAGCAGCGAAACCTGGAAGTAACCCTTTCCGGTACTTCTGGGTCGTCGCAGGACGCAACCTGAAAAAACGTATCATGAAGCAAACGTAACATGAGGTATGACTGTACCCTGAATATTTAATAAAATTATCAACATTTATTTAATTAGAACCAATGGCATGATGCTCAGTTCATCAAAATGCACACACCGGCAACATCATTGTCTGTAAATTCTGAAAATGCACGAAGGGTTTCAGTCCTAATTTGGCAGTGCGTTGATCAACAGTAAATAGTGTGGCTACATATTATGTCAACCTTGAAAGCACTGAATCTTCAAGAATACTCTCAACTTTTTTCTTAACCTCTTAGTCAACATGCCCTCCAGATGTTGCTGCCCCCCCCAACTCTCGTCATTCCAGACAACTGGCCATGTTGCTGTAATCCAAAAAACCGTTTAGCTGTAATTCCTGCATTTGCAACTCTACGATTCTGTGACCCTCTAGAGGCCCACAGTTTCCCCATCCTTGGCTGTCATGAAGTTTTGAGGCAGCAGGCGGTGCTCTTCGCACGGAGGGTGTGCAGCGCTCCAGGGAAGTCGCAGCTGGCTGCCAGGACAGCTGGGAAGGAAGAGCATTTAGAGGAGGGCTGAATAGAAATTTGTGGGCAGGTCTCAGAGAAGGGGGTGATCTCCCCCCTTCCTGCAGCCCTGCCACCTGGGGATCCAGCGTTGGCATCATCTGAGGAAACTAGGAATGCGTAGGGAGTTGTGTCATTAAACCCTGTAACCTGTTTTGAAAGGGAGTCATGTTCTGCGGGCATTTCTGGCTGCCTCTGTATAATAATAATAATAATAATAATAATAATAATAAATTTATTTATATCCCGTCCTCCCCAGCCGAAGCCGGGCTCAGGGCGGCTAACAACAATAAAACAGTACAAAAGTACAGCACAAACAACACTCTAAAATCATTCATTATAAAATTAATTAATTCAAGCCACTGGCAACCATTGGGCCAGAGCTCCGCGAAGATTGCCGAGGGAGGGAGTCAGGCTGTGCCCTGGCCAAAGGCCTGGTGGAACAGCTCTGTCTTGCAGGCCTTGCAGAAAGATGTTAAGTCCCGCAGGGCCCTGGTCTCTTGTGACAGAGTGTTCCACCAGATCGGAGCCACGGCCGAAAAAGCCCTGGCTCTAGTTGAGGCCAGCCTCTCTATGGCCTGGGACCTTCAGGATGCTTTTATTTGAAGACCATAAGTTCCTCTGTGGGACATACCAAGAGAGGCAGTCCCGTAGGTACGAGGGTCCTAGGCCGTATAGGGCTTTAAAGGTTAAAACCAGCACCTTAAACCTGATCCTGTACTCCACCGGGAGCCAGTGCAGCTGGTATAGCACCGGGTGAATGTGATCTCACAGCGAAGACCCCGTAAGGTACAGGACTTCCTTGGGGCGTTGGGGTGTTGGAAAGGGAAAAGGGAGGAAGATCATCTGCTTTGTCTGCAAAAGGTCCTCATCATCTCCAGGAGTCCCTTCTGCTGTCTGTCATGACTCCACATTCACCTTCCTTCCATTGTGTCGTTGGGGTTGGGGTTTTCCAAACACAAGAGCTGTAGTTTGGTCCTTAAAACATGAATCCTTTGAGGTGTAGGACCCTTTTGTTTCACGTGCCCTAGGTAGCTCTTGGACAGAGCTTCAAGGTAGGTCCCTATGACTCCCTTGTTTGTTCCAGAGGTTGGGAAAACCAAGACCACCCAAAGAAGCCATCAGGTCCTTTGGTTGGATTGTTATAAATGAAAATTAATGTTAAAAATTAATAATAATAATAAAAAAGAAGCCATCAAGTGGATGATCTGAAACTCCCAAGCACCGTTTTGGCATTCTGTTCCACTACAAAAGCAAAAACGCAAGGCAATGAACATGTATCTTTATTATGTTAAACTATTTTTGGGTGGAAGTAAAAGGCACCCAAGTAAAAGGGACGCGGGTGGCGCTGTGGGTTAAACCACAGAGCCTAGGACTTGCCGATCAGAAGGTCGGCGGTTTGAATCCGTGCAATGGGGTGAGCTCCCGTTGTTCGGTCCCTGCTCCTGCCAACCTAGCAGTTCGAAAGCAAATCAAATGCAAGTAGATAAATAGGTACCGCTCTAGCGGGAAGGTAAACGGTGTTTCCATACGTTGCTCTGATTCGCCAGAAGTGGCTTAGTCATGCTGGCCACATGACCCGGAAGCTGTACCCTGGCTCCCTCAGCCAGTAAAGCGAGATGAGCGCCACAACCCCAAAGTCGGCCACAACTGGACCTAATGGTCAGGAGTCCCTTTACCTTTAAAAGGCACCCATTGTTACCTAAATAACCATAAGCTTGAAGGAAGAAAGGGGTGGGACCCAAAAATTATCATGCTTCTCCCTTATAGAAGCCTCAGTGGGGGCTGACTCTTAGTAAATTGGCTGCGTACAGCACATGTCTTCCTTCAAAAGACTCCTGGGAACTGTAGTCCGTTAAGGGTGTCAGGAATTGTAGCTCTTTGAAGGGTAAACTACAGTTCCCAGGATGATTTGGGCGAAGTTGTGTGCTTTAAACGACCTTTTGACATATGGTGTATATGCACTGGAGTCTCTCTATGAACTCTGTCTTACAAGGAAGACCTGCAACAAAGTGTTGCAGTGTGGAGTCCTGTTCAGGGTGCAAGCCAGCCATGCCCCTTTCAAGATGCTCCATTCCACACCCTGTTATTCATTTCTCTGGAAATTCTCACTTATCAGCATTCTTCTTGTCACTGTGGAATGTTGCTGTGATAAAGCAATAAGGAGGATTTCGGAAACAGAGTGCAAAGCAAACCACTTGCAAAGCACGGGGTGGAAACTTTAATCTGAGACAATCTTCAGGCTGGAGTTGTGGAAAGAACTCTACGTGGAACAAGCAAGACTTAGATAGAGCAGGAACTTTTAGACTCTGGACTTGGTGGTTCCACAATTATTATTTCTGCATTACATTTATATATCACCCCCAGCCCCCCAACATATTTAAAAGGCCATAGATTGTTTAACTGCCCATGGCCTGGGTGAAGAGGCATCTAAAGACACGTAATGAAAACACCAGAGGAGCCCCACCTGGAGAGAGCATTCCACCACTGGGGAGCCACCACAGAAAAGTCCCATACTTGTGTTGCCACCCTCTGGACCTCTTGGAGGAGGCACACAAAGAACGGCCTCAGAGGATGAGCTCAGGGTCAGGGTCCAGGTTAGGTCACACAGTTAGTTTAAAGCTTTATAGGCCATTTAAGGCTTTACTTACATCACCTTTACAAGAGGAGCGTTATTTCCCCTAACTTTAATATTCAGTAAACCATCTCCCCAGAGTTGGGGGGCCATCCTGCTCTTTCTGGAGTCCTGGAGCCAGCGTGGTGTAGTGGTTAAGAGTGGTAGACTCGTAATCTGGTGAACCGGGTTTGCGTCTCCGCTCCTCCACATGCAGCTGCTGGGTGACCTTGGGCCAGTCACACTTCTCTGAAGTCTCTCAGCCCCACTCACCTCCCAGAGTGTTTGTTGTGGGGGAGGAAGGGAAAAGGAGAATGTTAGCCGCTTTGAGACTCCTTCGGGTAGTGATAAAGCGGGATATCAAATCCAAACTCTTCTTCTTCTCTTCTTCTCCACAACTTCCTGCCCCGATAGCACAACCATCATCCTTCTGATGCTGTTTTTCTTGACCTTCATACTCTGTAAGCTGCTTTAATCAGCTGGTAGAAAACACACCCTCCAAAAGTCCTGATTTTCCAGGGATGCTCACGGAATTACAGAAGCTGTCCCAGTTTCTGATCTGATCTCAGAATGTCCCACTTTTCCTTTTTCCTCCCCTCCACATCTCAGAGAACAATGAAAAGTATTGTGTGTATAGAGGTGAAAAAATGGGGTTCTGTTTCTACAAGAAAAATAATGCATACCATCCTACATTTCTCTGGTTGAAAATAGGGATACCCCATTCCATAATGATAATTTTACTATTTATACCCCACACATCTTACTGGGTTGCCCCAGCCACTCTGGTCGGCTTCCAACATACATAGCAAACATAATAAAACATTAATTTTTTTTTTAAACTTCCCTATACAAGATTGCTTTCAGGTGGCTCAGAGGTTAGATATCTCCACACCCTCCAACATTTATCAAATGAAAAAAGGATTGTCCTAAGGAAAAGCAGGACATTCCTGAATCAAATCAGAAACCGACATGGCTTCTCTAAATCAGGGACATCTCTGGAAAATAGGGACACTTGGAGGGTCTGAAAATACCTGCACCAAATGAGGGAAATGAAGTCGGCTTTCGAAGCCCTTCCTATAGTTTTGAAGAAAAAGCTCATCAATACGCTTTAAATTATTAAATTGCAATGCTTCTGCAACCAGCCATTTTTTAGGAAGTGTTAATGGAGAAATCTGAGGGCTCCCTTAGACAAAAAACAAGGACACCAGCCAGGAATACCAGAGCAAAACAGCAGCCAGTAGGTTTGGTCTTTATTGAAGACTGTCGCGACAGGACTCCCACCTGCCACAAGGTGGAACAAGATGGAAGCCTGGGGGGGGGGGGAAACAACCTAAACTTTTATTAGCTGCTAATCCCCATGTTACACCCCCCCAAACTACATCACTCATGCATAATGGTTACATCATGAAGGGAGGTCTGGTGGCAGTAATCTGAGCATCCTGGACCCTGCCCCATGGTTCCCCTTGCCTTTCCGCCAAACACCCATGGAGTGCAACAAAAAAGATATTTACATTTCCCTGTTTCCCAGTCAAGTTAATCACACCCTTTTGTCTTCATCTGGGTTTGTTATTTCTGGAATGGCTACCTGTCCGGCACTCAGGTATCAAGATGCCAGGAATTATCACTCAGGCAGAGGGGCTGCTGAGTAGCTGAGCTCACATGGCTATATGAATTTCTGAAGTTTTCCCAGTGAGCCAGTACATAGATACATTTATCAGTGAATTCTTACATTTGATATCGTGCAGCAAGGGCCCTTTGAATAGATGGGAAGAAACTGTGATGAAGTGTTTTGTGGGGACAAATCACAAAAGTGATTGTGCTGGTTTTGGTAGTGGGTTGCATGTGCATGATATCTGCTGGAGGGGCAACCCCCCCTAACCTATACATAAATTCCTGCAACAGTTGCATGGGGAATGTTTATTCCTTTATTGTAAATGGAGCCTGACACTGTTGACTCAGAAGTAAGTCCCACTGTATTGAATGAAGCTGACTCCCAGGTAAGCCTTACACTGCAGTCCTGATGAGGAGGAGGAAGAGAAAGAGAAAGAGGATTTGCCAAATGCAGCCACATTCTCAACACATTTTTGGCCCTGAGCTTTTCTGGAGAAAGTCAGCAAGTTCGTAAATGTGTAGTAAGGCCATGAAGACAAACCATGAAGCAGGAGAGTGTGTTAGGTGCACTATAACTCGCTCTACGTGGGGCTGCCCTTGAGACTGACCCAGAAACTCCAGCGGGTGCAGAATGCTGCGACGAGACTCTTTACGGGGTCCTCGCTGCAAGATGACATTCACCCAGTGCTATACCAGCTGCACTGGCTCCTGGTGGGGTACAGGATCAGGTTTAAGGTGCTGGTTTTAACCTTCAAAGCCCTATACGGCCTAGGACCCTTGTACGTACGGGACCGCCTCTCCTGGTATGTCCCACAGAGGAACTTACGGTCTTCAAATAAAAACATCCTGAAGGTCCCAGGCCACAGAGAGGTTAGGCTGGCCTCAACCAGAGCCAGGGCTTTCTCGGCTGTGGCTCCGATGTGGTGGAACGCTCTGTCACAAGAGACTAGGGCTCTGCGGGACTTGACATCTTTCCGCAGGGCCTGCAAGACAGAGCTGTTCCACCAGGCCTTTGGTCAGGGCACAGCCTGACTCCCTCCTCTGGCAATCTTCACAGAACTTTAGCCTAATGGTTGCCATCAATTTGAGTTGAATTAATTTTAATGGAATGATTTTAGAATGTTGTATTATTTTATTGTTCTTAGCCGCCCTGAGCCCAGCTTCGGCTGGGGAGGGCGGGATATAAATAATAATAATAATAATAATAATAATAATAATAAGGCATAGTTTTAGGTGTAGAGGCAAGAGGGGGAGCTGTTTATTTGTGCTGGTGTTGCAAAGGGCAATGCATAATGAAGTAATTCTCTCGGTCTCCGCCCAGTGGAACTGCAAGTGGCGATCATAATTTATATGATGTAGTTAACTGGAAACAGAATACGGTACATGATGTTTTGTTTTAATAGGAACCCTTAGTAGTTTCCTTTCTGAAGCCTTCACCACAGATCCATAAATTTTTAAAGCAGCTTAAAATTCTTAGGAAAATATGGGAAACTGCTGTGGGTGTGTATAGTTACAATGTTTTTAAAGGGAAAGGTGGGGAACTGGTGCCCCCCCCCCAATGTTGAGAGCCGACAGGAGTGCCTTGTGCCTGAGGAAACCCAGGCCAGCTCTGTAAACCTGCTTTGAAAGCTAGAGCTCAAAATGGAACAAGAAAGGTGAACATATACGTTATTTGCGGTAATGTAGGGACACGGGTGGCGCTGTGGGTTAAAGCCTCAGCGCCTAGGATTTGCCGATCGCATGGTCGGTGGTTTGAATCCCCGCGGCGGGGTGAGCTCCCATCGTTCGGTCCCAGCGCCTGCCAACCTAGCAGTTCCAAAGCACCCTTAAGTGCAAGTAGATAAATAGGGATCGCTTTATAGCGGGAAGGTAAACGGCGTTCCGTGTGCTGAGCTGGCTCGCCAGATGCAGCTTGTCACGCTGGCCACGTGACCCGGAAGTGTCTGCGGACAGCGCTGGCTCCCGGCCTATAGAGTGAGATGAGCACACAACCCTAGAGTCTGGCAAGACTGGCCCGTACGGGCAGGGGGACCTTTACCTTTACCTATTCAATTTTAGCTCACTTTCTCCTAATTTATGCACATTCATAAACATTGGTTGGAGAACTGCATTGCAAAATTTGGATAAATTAACATTTTGGATCAGAGCTGTGGGTTGGTTTGCATATTGTTTCTAAAAGAGCAGCTTTGATAGATTTGCCTTTACCTGGGCCGGGGACTGAAACAAATTTCTCCTGCTTCCGTAGACAAAAAGCTCCAGATATTTCACTCTAGTGCCTCTCTTTATCTCATTGAATGCAATTAGTGGGAAGGACAAATACATTTTGTAATCTCAGAGAACAGGTTATGAGCTAGCAGTTTCCATCACACACAATTACCTATTTTCCCACTTGAAAAACAGGTGGGCCCTGTCTAAGATGCTATATTTGATGTCAGCATCTTTCCATGTTATGCCTCCGCTTGCATTTTTTCATCCATGCCTGTAGCCCGTTAACTGGAATCTTCTCGGTGGGAAATGCCATGGAAGGGCGCGTCCAGCCACAAACTCAGTGGTATCACAAGAGGTTGGTGGACCTTTTGTACACCAATTCCTGTACGCAAGAAACTTTGGAGGTTATTTCCTGTGCAATGACCTGCAGGAGAGAAGTGCAGTGCAATTGCTGACCAATGGTGTGTGTGGAACTAACCATCATACATTAAAAGTGGATTATCTGAAAGCAATTTTGCTGGAAGAGGAAAAGCTCTCAGAGACAATCCAAAAGTCGGTCATCGCTTGCAAAATAATTTTGGTGAAACTTAAAGGTAGGCTTCCTTACAGCACAATCCTTCAGTGAATGTGTTGAAAATCCTTAGTAGGCCACCCATCTCATCCATTGCCCTACTGGCTTATTGTCCTGGAGGCAGGGTTCTTGTGTCCTTATTTCTCTTAATCTCCTCACCAGCACCTCTGGTGGTGGTGGTGGTGGTGGTGGTGGTTGTCGTTGTTGTTGTTATTATTATTATTATTTTATTATTTATACCCTGCTCATCTGGCTGGGTTTCTCCAGCCACTCTGGGCAGCTTCCAACAGAATATTAAATACAATGGTTCATCAAATATTAAAAGCTTCCCTAAACACCAACGGGCACAACTCCAGAATGGGTGCAGCTTATGAGCACCTTGGGTGAATGTGGGGACTTAGGACCCTGTGGAAACCCGCCCCCCCCCCCATTTCTCTCCCCCCCCCCCCCGCAATTGCTGGTGGAGCAGCAATGGCGGACGAGATTTCCACAACAACAAGACCTCTGGGGGCCTCCATCCTGTGGTCAGCAACATCTACAGAATGGCAGAGAGTGCCTTCCAGACCAAGGGCCACATTTCCTTCTGGCAACCACACGATCCTGGTGGGCGTGGGCAGGGCAACAAATGGAAACACAGTGATACCTCGGTTTAAGAACAGTCCAGTTTAAGAATGATTTGGTTTACAAACTCTGCAAAACCGGAAATAGTGTCTTGGTTGAGAACTTTACCTTGGTCTAAGAACAGAATCCAAATGGAATCCTCTTTTGTCTGTAGACTGGCTGCTACACCCACCCACAAACACCCCTTTATTTTCACTCTATCCTTTTTGATCATGTGAGCACTTAAAAAAGGATGCTGTGATTACTAAGAGCCAGCATGGGTTTCTCAAAAACATGTCATACCAGACAAATCTCATTGCTTTTTTTTTGGTTTGTTTTGTTTTTGAGTTACAAGCTTGGTGGATCAAGGGAATGATGTAGAAACAGTGTATGTCAGTTTCAGTAAAGCTTTTGACCAAGTTCCCCATGATATTCTTCCGAGGAAGCTGGTAAAATGTGGACCTGACAAGGTACTTGTTGGGTAAGGTTACCAGACGCCCCCGTTTCCTGGGGACAGTCCCCGGATTTACAAATCAGTCCCCTGACAAAATCCATTGCAGTTGAAAAGTGTCCCCGGGTTCATTGAAAAATATCTGGTAACCTTATTGTTGGGTGGATTTGTAGCTGGTTTGACTGACCCAAAGAGCGCCCCATAATGGCTCCTCATTATCCTGGGGAAAAGTGACAAGTAGAGTGCTTCAGGGTTCTGTCCTGGGCCTGTTGCTGTTCAACATCTACAAATGAAGGAATCAAGGAGATGCTCATCCAATTTGCAGGTGACACTGGAAGAACAACATGCACAAATATAAGATGGGGGGCACCTGGCTTTCCAGAAGTACATGTGAAAAGGATCTAGGGGTCTTAAAAAGGTAAAGGGACCCCTGACCATTAGGTCCAGTCATGGCCGACTCTGGGGTTGCGGCGCTCATCTCGCTTTATTGGCCAAGGGAGCCGGCGTACAGCTTCCGGGTCATGTGGCCAGCATGACTAAGCTGCTTCTGGCGAACCAGAGCAGCACACGGAAACACTGTTTACCTTCCCGCCGGAGTGGTACCTATTTATCTACTTGCACTTTGATGTGCTTTTGTTATGTACTGAGTTGAATAGGATCGAAACTGCAGCAGTCTGATTGGTCCTAGAACAATAGGATCCAAATCGCAGCAGTCTGATTGGTCCTAGAACAATAGGATTCAGAATGCATCAGTCTGATTGGTCCTAGAACAATGCAGCAGTCTGATTGGTTGGCAGGAACCACCCAATCATGCTCCAGATATAAGTGAATCCACAACCTGATTGGCTTACAGTAGAATTCCAGAATTAGCCAATCATGTGCAGCCCATTGTGTAAATAATGTATATAAAGCAGATACTTTGAGGGGACATTCATTCATTCCTCCTCACCACTATGAGCTGAATAAAGAGCATGAAATCACCTTGCGACTCTGAGTATATTTCACTGGCGACAAAGGTGGGATCCCGCTGAGCTGACTGCCACACACCGCACCGCAGCACCGCCACCTGCCGCACCGCTGCCTCGCACCATGTATCCAGGCTTCAGCTCCGGGACACAAGGAACTCAGAATGGCAACCAACAGCAGCTTCTCGCCGTTCAACCCAGCATCTGGAGACTGGGAAGCGTACGCCTCTCGTTTCACCTTCCTCCTAGAAGCCAAAGGGGTCACCGATGAAGAAGACGCCAAGAAGAGGGCAATATTCTTCAGCGTCTGCGGAGAGGAGACGTTTGAAATCGCCCGGGCTCTCCTTGCGCCTGAAGACGTCGCTACAGTTCCATACAAAACAATAATGGAACAGCTGAAGGGGCACTTTTCGCCACAGCCCTCAGTGGTGGCTCATCGAAATGCCTTCTACGCAAAGCGGCAAGCCCCTGGGGAAACCATAACTGGGTTTGTGACCTCTCTCCGCCAAGCCGCCCGGTTCTGCAACTTCTCAGAGCTGGAGAACATGCTTCGTGACCGCCTCGTCGGTGGCCTGAGGGATGAGAAGCTGCAACGACGCCTCTACGCTAAGAAGAACCTAACGTTCCAGGTCGCTCTGGAGGAGGCCCTGGCAACGGAAGCTGCTGAGAAGTCGACGCAAGAGGCACGGCCGAGCCAGCCGTCCCAACCAAGGGTCCACCACGAAGACCTCACCGACGACTCAGGATCCAACAGGGAGGAGGTGCACCGAGTACAGCAGCGCACTCAAGCAGCCCACATACCACAGCTGCCTCGACGAGAAGGAGGGAACTGCGCAAGCTGTGGAGAAAGTCACGAGAGGAGGACCTGCCGTTTCCGCAACGCAGAGTGCAGGCAGTGCAGAAAATTGGGACACATCGCCCGGGTGTGTCGGGCTCGGCCCACCCGACGCCAGGCATCAGATGACCAATCCAAGAGCCCCAGGTCCCGGGGCCCAACGCACCAAGGCAACTCAACGGAGCTCACGGACTTCCAGGTATACCAGTTGCCCCACCCCAACGTAGAGAAAATTTATGTAGAGGTACAGATAGAGGGGGCCCCATGCCGCATGGAGCTTGACACGGGTTCAAATCTATCCATAATCTCGGCAAGGACCTTAAGGAAACTGTGTCCTACTGGGGGTCCCAAACTCAGGCCGGCCCCATTCACCCTCCGGGACTTCCAGAAACGTAAGGTCCCCACAATGGGGGTGGGGACCTTCAGGGTGCAATACCGAGGGCGGACACGGCAACTGGACTTGCTTGTGGTCAAGGGCCCCTACATTAGCTTACTGGGATTGGCATGGTTTGGAGCACTGGGGCTAGCCGTCACCGGGGTGAACAACACTAGCTTACAAGTGGACGTGGACGCCATATGCAAGGAATTTCCGGGGGTTTTTGATGGGAAATTGGGACAGTATACGGGCCCCCCCATTGCTCTACAGCTTGACCCCGCAGTACGACCAGTCAGGCTCAAGGCCCGCCGGGTCCCGTTCGCCCTGAAACCCCGTATAGACGAGGAACTGGACCGGCTCGTGGAGCAAGGAGTGCTGGAGCCGGTGCCTAATGCCCCCTGGGAAACCCCAATCGTCACACCCGTCAAGCCTAATGGTTCGGTCCACATCTGCGCAGACTACAAATGTACCATAAACAAGGCCCTCACGGCCCGTGCATACCCAGTGCCAGTGGTCAGCCATGTCCTTGCCACCCTGGCTGGGTCGAAAATTTTTGGCAAGCTGGACTTGGCCCAAGCATATCAACAGCTACCAGTAGATGAGGCCACAGCAGAGGCACAGACGATTGTGACGCACAGAGGAGCGTTCAGGGTAAAGCGGCTGCAATTCGGCGTCAGCGTGGCACCAGGCATATTCCAGAACCTAATGGACTCTCTCCTTAAAGGAATTCCTGGCGTCACCCCCTTCTTCGATGATGTGTTGATTGCCGGGCCCACACCAGAGGAGTTTGAGGACCGCCTCCGCACCGTTCTGCACCGTTTCCAGACGGCGGGTCTCAAGGTGAAGCGGGAAAAATGTCTAGCAGGAGTGCCTCAGGTGGACTTTCTGGGATTTATGGTGGACGCAGAAGGGGTCCACCCGACTGGGGACAAGGTACGGGCCATTTGTGATGCCCTAGCGCCCAAGAACAAGACTGAA
Source organism: Podarcis tiliguerta (assembly GCF_965153285.1). Taxonomy (NCBI): domain Eukaryota; kingdom Metazoa; phylum Chordata; class Lepidosauria; order Squamata; family Lacertidae; genus Podarcis; species Podarcis tiliguerta. The sequence continues at coordinate 70,571,720 of NC_139542.1, read as the reverse complement.
CTTCAGGCCTTCTTGGGACTATTGAACTTTTACCATTCCTTCCTTCCCCACAAAGCGGCGGTAGCAGAGCCCCTACACAGACTTCTGGACAAGCGGGCCCCTTGGGTGTGGGGCCAGCGCCAGGAGGCTGCATTCCAGGCAGTCAAGGACTTGCTTGTCTCAAACTCGGTCTTGGCACACTTCGACGAGAGGCTGCCGGTGGTGCTAGCATGCGACGCCTCACCCTATGGCATTGGCGCTGTCCTGGGACACCAACTCCCGGATGGAAGAGAGGTACCAGTAGCATACTTTTCCCAGACACTCAGCGCAACCGAACAGAACTACTCACAAATAGACAAGGAGGGGCTGGCAATTGTGAAGGGAGTAAAAAAATTCCATGATTTCTTGTACGGGCGGCCCTTCACCGTGGTGACTGACCACAAGCCATTGCTTGGCTTGTTTGCCCCCGAAAAGCAGACCCCCCCAAGTGCTGTCTCCTCGTGTCCTCAGGTGGTCAATTTTCCTTGCCAGCTACCAGTATGCACTGATTCACTGACCTGGGAAGGCGATGGGCCATGCGGACGCCCTCAGCAGGCTACCACTACCGGAAAGAGGCCCCGACCCAGCACCTGCACAAGAGGTTATGAGCCTGGAGCTGCTTCCCGACCGCCCCATTCAGGCACAAGAAGTTGCACACCATTCCAAGAAAGACAGGGTCATCTCCCGGGTCCTGGACTGGGTGTGGAGGGGATGGCCCAGCAACAGCCCTGGGCCAGAATTCGCTGGCTACACAACCCGCAAACATGAACTGTCGGCCCACAAGGGGTGCCTGTTATGGGGAAGCAGGGTCGTTGTTCCCCAGCCCCTCTGCAAAAGGGTCCTCACAGCCCTACACGAGACACACCCAGGGGTAGTAAGAATGAAGGCCCTGGCCAGGAGTTATGTGTGGTGGCCGGGGATCGACGGAGAGATAGAGGCCTGGGTCAAACACTGCCAGGCCTGCCAAGAATCCCGCCCAGATCCCCCAAGGGCCCCAGTCCAGTCCTGGGAGTCCGCCCGAGCACCATGGTCACGCCTGCATGTGGACTTCGCTGGCCCCTTTCAGGGGAAAACATTCTTCATAGTGGTGGACTCCTACACCAAATGGCTGGAAGTCGCACTGGTACCGTCCACTTCTACATCCGCAGCCATCCGGGTACTACGCAGGCTGTTTGCAACCCACGGGCTCCCTGACACTCTCGTCTCAGACAACGGGACTGCATTCACGTCAGGAGAATTCCAAACCTTCACAGCACAGAACGCCATCCGCCACATCCGTTTGGCGCCATTCCACCCTGCCACCAATGGCCAAGCAGAACGCATGGTGCGGACCACCAAGGACACCCTTCGCCGCATGACGCAAGGGGATTGGGAGTACCGCCTTGCCACATTCCTCCTAGCACAGCACAGCACCCCCAGCTCAACGACTGGCCGGAGCCCCGCTGAACTACTAATGGGTCGGCGCCTTGCAATCAGATTGGACCGCCTTCACCCCGATAGAGCTCAGGATGAGGTAGTGGTGGGGGAAGGCAGGAACCCCCGGACCTTCGAGGCCCAGGACCCAGTGTACGCAAAGAATTTTGGGGCAGGCCCAGCATGGGTACCCGCCACAGTCACCAGGGTCACTGGCCCCGTGTCATACGAGGTGCTAACGGATGGGGGGCAATGCTGGCGCCGCCACTGCGACCAGATACAGCGACGATTCCCGGGAGAAAACCAGGAGGAGGAAAGGTCAGAGGAGTCCCAAGGGAACAGAGCGGCAGTGAGGCCCATAGAGCAGGAGGGGCCAGCAGGAGAGGCAGAATCAGTAAATACAGAGAGGACCCGCGAGGCCGAAAGGACACCGGAACCAGAACCACGACTGAGCGAGCCGGTTGCGCCAGACCAAACAGGCCCATCACAGCCAGCATCCTTGGAACACAAGCCAGAACCTGAACCCCGGACCAGGGAACACCACAGGCCGCAACGCACACGTAGGCCGCCGGCGTACCTCGAGGACTATGAATGCGACCTCCCGGGCAGGACTGGAACTTAGAGGGGAGGGGTGTTATGTACTGAGTTGAATAGGATCGAAACTGCAGCAGTCTGATTGGTCCTAGAACAATAGGATCCAAATCGCAGCAGTCTGATTGGTCCTAGAACAATAGGATTCAGAATGCATCTGTCTGATTGGTCCTAGAACAATGCAGCAGTCTGATTGGTTGGCAGGAACCACCCAATCATGCTCCAGATATAAGTGAATCCACAACCTGATTGGCTTACAGTAGAATTCCAGAATTAGCCAATCATGTGCAGCCCATTGTGTAAATAATGTATATAAAGCAGATACTTTGAGGGGACATTCATTCATTCCTCCTCACCACTATGAGCTGAATAAAGAGCATGAAATCACCTTGCGACTCTGAGTATATTTCAGCTTTCGACCAGCTAGGTTGGCAGGAGCAGGGACCGAGCAACGGGAGCTCACTCCGCCGTGGGGATTTGAACCGCTGACCTTCTGATCAGCAAGTCCTAGGCTCTGTGGTTTAACCCACAGCGCCACCCGCGTCCCTCTTCTAGGGGTCTTAGTGGACCACAAAAAGAAGGAAAAAGCTTCCCAATACAGGAGTTTCAGGATAAATTCCCATGTAGAAGCATTTCTTTTTTATATAAATACTTTTTATTAGTTTTCAATTACAAAAATCCAAGATATGCCTTATTACATCACTACCAAATTACAATGCCTGTGCTGAAGCATTTCTAATTCCTATGCAACGCAACCACCGAACAAGACCCGTTGGCATATGAGGGGGAAGCAGGAGAGAAGAGGTTTCCGACTCTTGCCCATCTTTGCTCCATTTTTCTGCTGAAACTTATTCCCTCAAATAAGCCATATTGTTTGCTGCAAACATATTGTTTGCTGCAGGGAAAAAGCAGCTGGATGGTGGTGGTGGGGAAACTGAGTGTAAAGAGCTGACGTGCCCTTGGATCGTTGCCTCAAGAGCAGGCAGGTTGCTTCCTCTCCTGATCTTAGCTCTAAAACACTCGGCACTGAGGTCTGGGTTGCATACACGCCATACCCTTAAAACACATTGCTTCCCCCACAAAAAACCCCAGGAACTGTACTGCGCTCCTCAGAGAGTTACATTTCCCAGCAACCTTAAACTACATTTCCCAGGATTCTTTGGGGGGAGCCATGTGCTCTAAAGGTATTCTGTGTCCTAAGGCAATAAAAGGCTCTGCCATTTTGTGCTCATTTCCTTGGGATGCAGGCAGCTCCGTGGGACTCAGTTTTGAGCAAGGATTTGAGCACCCAGTCTCTCTCTCTCTCTCTCTCTCTCTCTCTCTCTCTCTCTCTCTCCATTTTTCCAAGGGAGGAAGCCGTAGCTAATTTTTAACCGGCTCACTAAATGCAGAAGTTCAGATTATAGTGGCATCTCCCAAGAACAGAATTGCTAAATGTGTGGCAGTTTCAGAAATTTCAGAGGGAGTTACGTTGAAACAGACATGTGCATAAAAATTCCTTATTGTCTAATATTTACACAAGATGCACGGAAGTTTTGTTATTGCTGCACCGTCTTAATTATGTAAGGTGCAAAGCACCTTTTCCCGCCTGAGGGCCACTTTCTCTTCCAGGGGCCACATGGGCAGGGCCAGAGATGAAAGTGGGTGGGGCAACAATCGCCAAAGTTACCTTTGCACAGGAGGCTGATTTCCACACCTGTTCCTCCTCATTCCAGGTGAGCAGAAAACCATTTGTCAGAGTTCAAGGAGGAGGAATCCCAGCCGGGCAAAACACTCGAGAAGGGTGCAAAGGGTGGCATAGGTGGCAGGAGCAGGGCAAGGTGTGGCCTGATGAAATCCTCAAAGACTAGCTAGAGAGGCTGCAGGACAATTGCGGATGGGAGTGAGGCCTCTTCAGCATATCACACTTGCGCTCAGAGATCTACACTGGCTGCCGATTCGCTACCAGCTGCTCAAGGTGTTACCATTAGCATATGAAGTCCATAACAACTTGGGACCAGTCTACCTGCAAAACGGCCTTACCCCACATGCTCCTGCTTGATCACTTTAATCCATAGAACTGGCACTGGCTCCTGCTTAAAAACATTCCTCTTTAGACAAGTCTGTTCAGATGCTTAGGAAGTTGAGGTGATTTTAACCTGTTTTATTGTATTTTAAATTTTGTATGTTTTAAAGTATGGTTGTAATTTTTTCTTACTTTTATTGTTTTAGCTTCTTGTAGACCGCTTTGAGTAGGGACGCGGGTGGCGCTGTGGGTTAAACCACAGAGCCTAGGGCTTGCCGATCAGAAGGCCGCGGTTTGAATCCCCGCAATGGGGTGAGCTCCCGTTGCTTGGTCCCTGCTCCTGCCAACCTAGCAGTTTGAAAGCACATCAAAGTGCTAGTAGATAAATAGGTACCGCTCTGGCGGGAAGGTAAACAGTGTTTCCGTGCGCTGTTCTGGTTCGCCAGAAGCGGCTTTGTCATGCTGGCCACATGACCCGGACGCTGTATGCCGCTTTGAGGTTTCTTACATTCATATACATTTTATGAAATAAATACATAAGATGTCGTTCCTGGGTTGCAGATTCCACACCCTGCCCCCCCCCCCCCCGCTCCCTGCCCAAGCTGTACACGTTTTGTTTTGTTTTTTAAATGATATTTTATTTTTCCACATTCAATGAACAAAAAATACAAATCAACAAACACATCAAAAAGAAAAAGGAAAAAAGAAGCAATACATACATTGTACAAAGACAAAAAGAAAAACAAAAAAAGATAAAAATAAAAGAATTAAAAACAAATATTGTGTCTTTATGTTTTTCAGCATTAACTTAGGTCTGCGACTTCCCCATGCCTTCCCACTCTGTATTCTAGGTCTTATATTCTGATAGTAAACTCTTTCCCTCTGGCGTATCTTTAGTTCAGATTAATGTTATTGTCTTAATAATCATTGCCTTTCCCTATGTCTTACAAAATATACTTTCTTTATCATTAACATTTTTATAATAACATTCTTTTACATTCAATCTGATATCCTCAAACGTTCATAATTTTATAGTGCTTCTGTAAATAGTCTTTAAATTTCCTCCAGTCTTCCTTCACCGTCTCTTCTCCCTGGTCTCTGATTTTGCCAGTCATTTCTGCAAGTTCCATATAGTCAATAAGCTTCATTTGCCATTCTTCCAGCGTGGGTAGATCTTGCGTCTTCCAATGTTGTGCGATGAGTATTCTTGCTGCTGTTGTAGCGTACATAAAAAAAGTTCTGTCCTTCTGCCCCCCCCCCCGCTCCCTGCCCAAGCTGTACATGTTTATTATTTCCAGCGCTGGTTTAGTTGCTCTAAGTGTAAAAAATGAGCCCCTTGGCCTGCTGTTCTTCTAGCGAGATCTAGCCATGAAGGGTGTTACAGTTTCAGCAAGTTTGGGTAGAAATTCTGGAAGACGACCAGCCAAACTGCTTCCTGAGCCAGGATCTGTCACTGTATGGGAAGCATGAGGACAGATTCTGGTAGCAGGAAGTCACTTCCTGCCACCTGATGAGAGACCTGTGCCCCCTCCTTCCTGGATTCACCCCCAATGCCATGGGTCATTGTGGAGTTCTTAGAAATTAAGCATGATCCATTCTTCCATTAACCACAACAGGTGATCATCACTCAACAGAGGGTCAAGGAGTCCACGCTGGAAGGGTGGAAATGGAAATAAATGCTTTCTGTTGAAGGCTCAGGGATTGTCAGCTGTGCCAGTGCCAACAAAATGTTGTGGCATCAGCTCTCAAAATAAGCCGTCTCTCCCAGAGCAAAACATCTGTCTGTGTTAAGTGTTGGTCATTGAGCACGGCACCCTCTTTATCTTCAATGAGCAAAGCACACAAGAACGATCATTTATGCAGCCTTAAAAACAACAAAACTCATGTTATAATAATAATAATAATAATTTATTATTTATACCCCGCCCATCTGGCTGGGTTTCCCTGGCCACTCTGGGCGGCTTCCAACCAAATATTAAAAACAGCATCAAACATTAAAAACTTCCCTAAACAGTTGTCTTTTAAAAGTAAAATAGTTGCTTATTGCTGGGAGGGTGATCCACAGAGCAGGCGCCACTACCCAGAAGGCTCTCTGCCTGGTTCCCTGTAACCTCACTTCTTGCAGCGAGGGAACCACCAGAAGGCCCTCAGCGCTGGACCTCGGTGTCCGGGCTGGATGATGGGGGTGGAGACGGTCCTTCAGGTATACAGGACCAAGGCCGTTTAGGGCTTTAAAGGTCAACACTGACTCTTTGAATTGTGCTTGGAAATGTACTGGGAGCCAACGAAGATCTTTCAGGACCGGTGTTATATAGTCTCAGCGGCCACTCCCAGTCAACAGTCTAGCTGCTGCATTCTGGATTAATTGCAGTTTCCAAGTCACCTTCAAAGGTAGCCCCACATAGAGCGCATTGTAGTAGTCCAAGCGGGAGATAACCAGAGCATGTGCCACTCTGGCCAGACAGTCCACGGGCAGGGAGAGTCTCATCCTGCGTACCAGGTGCAGCTGGTAGACAGCTGCCCTGGACACAGAATTGACCAGTGCTCCATGGACAGCTGTGAGTCCAGAATGACTCCCAGGTTGCACACCTGGTCCTTCAGGGGCACAGTTACCCCATTCAGGACCAAGGAGTCCTCCACACCAGCTTGCCCCCTGTCTCCCAAGAACAGTATTTCTGTCTTGTCAGGATGCAGCCTCAATCTGCTTTGAGACTGGGCGATAGTTGGCCATATTGGCCGGGTCTAAAGATGTTTTTTTTAAGAAGCTGTTTAATGACCACCTCTTTCAGTTGGCCTGAGAAGGCTCCCTCACAGAGGAAAGCATTCAGCACCCCACAGAGCCCATCGCCCAGCACTCCCCAGTTCGCTTTTATTAGCCAGGATGGGCAAGGATCAAGAAGAAAGGTGGTTGGTTTCACTCGTCCAGGCAGCCTGTCCACATCCTCGGAGTTAACAGATTGAAATTGATCCAATGCAAGTTGACTAGACAGGACTCTAGCACTCTCACACCCTGGCCCTGCTCCCACAGTGGAGTCTACCTCCTTCCGAATCTGAGCAAAAAACTCTGCAAAAAACTTTGCAAAAGCATTGCATGTTACAGTGCAACTGCAAGTAAAACACACAGAGAATTCTCTTGAAATAAAAGAAATGGAAATAAGAAATGGAAGAAAGGGGAAATCACAAAAGAAGAGTATAAACGAGCAGGTAACAGTTGCGGGGAGAGCGACTTGAACATGTTTAGCCTGGAAAAGAAGAGGATTAGAGGAGATATGGTAGCCATCTTCAAATATCTAAAGGGCTGTCACATGGAAGATGTTTTCTTCTGCTCTGGAGGATACGACCCAAACCAATGGCTTCAAGTTATAAGAAAGGAGATTCCAAATAAACATTAGGAAGAACATTCAACAGTGGATGCTTTAGTTGAGATTCCTGAAGTGCAGGGGGTTAGACTAGATGGTCCTTGGGGTCCCTTCCAACTTTACAATTCTATGATTCCATTATTCTATGAAGATTGCTTACAAAAATGTGTACATTAATCAAACTGGCCTATAAAAATGTACTGATTAGGAGAAATCTGCACTAAAATGCTGATGAATTTTCAAATGGATTTTAAAAATAACAAGTCGCTGCAAAATGAACGAATTTAAGTTTGGGGGGTATGTGGAAATGAGAAACTGAAAGAGCCCAACATCGACAGACCTTCCTGCAATAAAACAGAAGTCTGGTAGGGCCTTGAATTTGCCAGTAGGTGATTACTGTATTTTTTTGCTCTATAAGACTCACTTTTTCCCTCCTAAAAAGTAAGGGAAATGTGTGTGCGTCTTATGGAGCGAATGCAGGCTGCGCAGCTATCCCAGAAGCCAGAACAGCGAGAGGGATTGCTGCTTTCACTGCACAGCGATCCCTCTTGCTGTTCTGGTTTCTGAGATTCAGAATATTTGTTTTCTTGTTTTCCTCCTGCAAAAACTAGGTGCATCTTGTGGTCTGGTGTGTCTTATAGAGCAAAAAATACGGCACATCCCAGCTGAAAATAGTGACCTTCTGGGAACACTCCAGTCCTGTAATATGCTGTAAGGCTGCAAGACCGTGTGTGTGTGTGTGAGGGGGTGTCATAAAGACCCCAGGTCAAGGCTTCCTGTTCCCACAGTTTCAAACCATTTAGTTGCTTGATGCCATTAATTCTTTTCCAGTTGCAATCCAACGCGTGAAAGGGGGGGCTTTGTTTTGTCTGCTCCGTTCCCCCTTAATCTCTTGGTCTGCCAAAGCATTCTCATGGGTCGAGTTTCCTCCGATTGTGAGCTCAAAGTTTAACATTTTTTGTGAATTACTGATGCCCTGTTGTATCACACAACAGCAGTTTGAGACAGGAACACAGAATGGGAAATGGGAAATGTTATTTTGCTGGGAGAGGTTTTCTCTCCTGTTCAACTGTAGGCTTATGCCCTTTACTTTGCCAGAGAATTGCTTACCCGCGTCCCCAGGACCGAGAAGAGAATAAAAAAATTCCAGGAAAGTTTCTTCTTTGGAGAAAAGAGTTTTATTGCAAATCTGTGCACAGAGACAGTCAGCAGAATATAGTTTCTGAAATCTGACTGTGCAGCAATACGCATCTGCAAGCCTTCTTATACTTTAGAGTATTTACCCACCTCCCAGACCTCCCCCCAAAACTTCCCCAATCAGCTGGCAAGTTTCCAACTTATTCCTTATATGGCTAAGCACTTCTTCTGCTGGTTAAGCATTTTCTCTGCTCAGTAAGCACCCCCTCCCACCTCCTTGTACACGTGTATTCTTTTGCTAGCTAAGCATTCCCTTCGTATCTCTTCTTATCTTGCATTACTTAAAGCAGAAGCAAAGCAGGAAACATCTTGCTAGTGGTTTTTAGTTGACAGCAGTTTTTGGCTAGGCAGGAAACGACCTTCTGACCTGTAACTAACATCAGCAGTTTCAGATAGCTGGTTAGACAGGAAACGGCCTCCTGACCTGTCTGATTTAGACTTTGCAAATAACTGCATTTTTGGGTTTGAGCTTGTGTAACCATCCTAGCAGAGTGCCGGAATTTACTATGTGTAGATAATATTAATGATTAACCGTTCCCCTCTCCCTTCACTCCCTCCTCTTCTTCTGAACAACCTAATACTTAGGTTCGTTCTGGGGTATGGGCCTATACTCCCTCATCACAGCGATGACTGTGGGTCCCAGCTTCCGTGACAGGAGTCTTTGCATCATTTGCTGCAAGCATTGCAATAAGCAGGGGATACAGAGGCAAAGAAGCAAAAGGATTAATAGCGGTCCTGCTAATAATACTATAACATTCCTGAGCCAACTGCCATCAGGGAGCCAGGAATACATCCAACCCCATGCATCACTCCCTGTGGCTTTCAGCGGGTTTGCAGCTATCATTGTTTCCATGTGGTTGATGGTGGCTGAAATATTTGCTGACTGGTCTGAAATGTACATGCAGCAATGGGAATGAATTAAGGCACAAACTCCGCCCTTAGAGGCAAGGACTACATCCAAAGCGTAACGATTTTGAAGGACTACCTCCCTTATCTCTGACATTTCCTTATTAATTGCTTTAAAGGCCGAGATGGTGGAGTTAAACAAAGCCTCGGTCCAGTTTGCCAATCTATGCAGATCCCGGTAATTCATGGCTACACCCAAAGGGGGTAGAAGGGACCTAGAGATGGCTGTGCCGGTATACTGGTTAATAGGTGATTTCGCGTCCCTTTTGTTACGCAGACGGACTGTTGGGAGCTTATCCATCTTATACACCAGGGGTACGACTACTCCTAAAGTACAGGTTCCAGAAAAGGCAGAGGGGATTTCTTTGTAGGCTCTTGTGCCGCAGAGCAACCACAAATCAGACTGGAGCAGGCAGTTAGATCTGCTGCGCGCCGTCATCCAGGTAAACCAAGTATAAAAATCGACACACATAGCATCATAAATGGAAGTACCTTTTTGGAAGCAGGAGGATCCGTTAATATACTCATAAGTCCAATTGCAATATGGATAGTGACCTAAAAAATTGCTGCTGTTATGATTGAAACGGAGACAACGAGGTGCCTGTTCCATGAGTGACAGAAACACTGGGGGTGAATAGGTGCGACCATCTGACATAAGATTACTAATTCTAAATGACTCATTTATTGGAATACTATGCAGTAGTATGCCAGGCTTCTTAAATTGTGGAGGGATATGCATACAAACCCAGCATTCAGAAAGATTAAGCATAGAAGAGAAACGATCTATATCTCTAACATAGGTATTATTACTCCAAATCTGATGATAGGGCTCTGACCGGCCGGTTTTCCGTATATGTGAGTCATCTCCCAGACCCAACCCAAGTAGGGCTAGTACCAGAAGGGTCAAGGGGATGGGGGCTGGTTGTTCCCTCCCACAAAATCGGTGACGCTCATGCCAGCAAAAGAAAACACACATCCATATGACAAGAGCGGTTGAGATAACCCCTATCCACCAACCCCAATCCTTCCATGGTTCCTCCCACCAATATTCAGGGGGTGTGCTCATTGTTGAAGAGCTCACTGATATTTGTGCCCGACTATCTGTTGAGCCTCAAGGATGAGAGTCCACTGGTGAGCTGATGCTCCCACTACGTGGGTCAACTTTTCTGCTAACCCTGATGGGTGGATTGAACCACTTGTTTAGCAATTTCAATGCACACCTGGTTAAGGCTCCCACCCCTGCAATACTTGCATTAAGATAGGTTCCGTCCCATCTATCGCCTGCATTAAGAGTAGGACCTGGTCTATCAAATGAGGTTGGTACAGTGCTCTACCTCCCATATAACAGTTGACTACCCTCCCACAACAGCAAAAGCGGTCCAGAACTCGATAGAGTTCGAGCGTCTCTGCAACTTCCCGTATGAGCACTATCCACGCATGCCGGACAGTGGTGTGGGAGAGGAGCCACAACGGGGCAGTGGGGTGTTTTAAGACGGTAATCTCATCAAATCCCAGTTTCCAATAGCCATAGAGCACACCATCTCTTACCACCGGTAAGACGAACCAGTCGTAGCAGAGTCCATCAGGCCAATAAATGCGGTATGGCTCAGTGGGGTCAGGGCTGTGGGACATAAAGCAGATAACAAAAAGAAAAGAGAAAGTCCCTATGGAAATATTAAATGTCCTGGTGAGCTTCCTGGGTTAGTCCTGGCACGGAGTTGGGGACGCTGCCCGCGGGCGCCCCTCCCATCCAATTCTTCAGCTGTGCGTTGAGATATCAGCTTCCGGTGTGATATCAGCAGAGCGGTCGTCTGCCAGGCGTCTGGAGATGGTCAGCTGGAGGGGGTCTTGTGAATTGGGGATCACTGTCCAGTCAGTTATTGCCCTTTTCACACGAGTATGGTGGACCCAAGGGGTGATGCCTACAACCTTCACGGCAGTGGGTGTGGGAAGTAACACGGTGTAAGGTCCCTTCCAGCAGGGCTGAAGCGGAGTCTGGGACCAGTCTTTCACCCACATTTCGTCACCAGGTTCAAAGTGGTGCAGGGCTCGACTAAAACACAGGGAGTGCGAGCCTGGGTCCACCTATTGAGGGAAGGAAAACTCGAGAGAGAGACTGAACATACTGGTCTATTTGTGTACAGCTATGGGGTTAGCAAAGGGTTTGGGTTTCAGAATTACGGGCGGTACATTTTTAGCCATTCCTGGAGGATTATCTTCTGCCCATACAGCTGGATTTACTTGCTCTAAAATGCAGGTGGGAATAGGCCCCTCCTCTTCTTGTACCATCATGAGGCACCAATATTCCCTCAGCGGGGCTTCCATCACTAATTCCCCGGGGGGCATTGTGGCCTATATGCTTCTTTCAGTCTTTCAAGGAAGACGCCGGGCGGCTGCACAACTTCAGCAATTTTGGCCATATTGATAGGACGCTTGGCCGCCCTCTTCATGCCCTCTATTACTGTTCTATGGTAAGTCTCCATAGCATTTATTCCACCAGGGTCATTATAGTCCCAATTGGGAGTCCTCCTGGGGTAAATATTTTCTATCTCTACCTCCTATCTGTTCTGGGATCTCAAGTAATCCCTAGCTCCTGTGTGTACCTTCCTGACTTCCTCTGTAGTCAGGAGGGAATCTAGCAGAAGCTGTATATCATCATAGGTGGGCTTGTAGGTTTTAAAGATCCCTTCAAATAACCTAATTATCTTTGCAGGGTCCTCTTCAAAGGCGGGGTTGTGTGGCACGCTCTCAGCCAAGGGGGATTTTTGTCAACATTTGTCTACCAGGTTGAAATATATGGCACCTGGTCAGGGTGAACTTTAATAATGTTCTGCCATAAGGGGTTTGTTAGGTTTTCACCAAAGGTTCCTTTGGAAGGCGATCCAGTCCCTTGGGTGGGCCAGTCTACTTTGCAAAGGGTTCTTAATCTTTCTTTCTTCAATTTAAAACCCCAATCATCATCCTTTGTGGCGGCTTTCCATTTGTTCAGAAAACATTGCAAAGGGGTGCATTTATTACCGCCTGACTCCATTTTATAAGATACTCCGCACCTAATCCAGCAATCACACACACTCCAATCTCCACGTCCTGTCAGTGGCCCAGACGAGCTCGCGCTGCTGGGAACCGCACTTCAAGGACCACACATCGCTTGGCCGATGGCTCTGAGCCCCAGCCTCTCATCCACTCATCTACATGCACTGGAGTATCTTCACTCAACACACACCTCCCCTCCCCTGTTTCCCCCTTCCCTTTCCTTCCCTTTCCTTCCCTTCCTAGCTGACGGCACCTTATTGCCACGGCCAGCCGGGGGTGATCAAGCCCCATTATTCCTAAGCTCCAATACCACTTCCCGGAGCTTACCTTAACTTCAGAAGTCACCCACGTCCCTTCGGCCGTCTCCTTTCTCCCGCGACCAGGTGTCTCCACTCAGGAGCGGTGTGGCTGGCTCCCCCCACGAACAGGCAGGGTGTGCACTGGAACCCCAACACCGGTCCAAGCTGTTCACCTGGTCGAGCCTGGCTCTTCCCGGCCCCCTTGGGGTGGGGCAATTCCCGGCCAATGCACCAAGCTGTAGGCTTATGCCCTTTACTTTGCCAGAGAATTGCTTACCCGCGTCCCCAGGACCGAGAAGAGAATAAAAAAATTCCAGGAAAGTTTCTTCTTTGGAGAAAAGAGTTTTATTGCAAATCTGTGCACAGAGACAGTCAGCAGAATATAGTTTCTGAAATCTGACTGTGCAGCAATACGCATCTGCAAGCCTTCTTATACTTTAGAGTATTTACCCACCTCCCAGACCTCCCCCCAAAACTTCCCCAATCAGCTGGCAAGTTTCCAACTTATTCCTTATATGGCTAAGCACTTCTTCTGCTGGTTAAGCATTTTCTCTGCTCAGTAAGCACCCCCTCCCACCTCCTTGTACACGTGTATTCTTTTGCTAGCTAAGCATTCCCTTCGTATCTCTTCTTATCTTGCATTACTTAAAGCAGAAGCAAAGCAGGAAACATCTTGCTAGTGGTTTTTAGTTGACAGCAGTTTTTGGCTAGGCAGGAAACGACCTTCTGACCTGTAACTAACATCAGCAGTTTCAGATAGCTGGTTAGACAGGAAACGGCCTCCTGACCTGTCTGATTTAGACTTTGCAAATAACTGCATTTTTGGGTTTGAGCTTGTGTAACCATCCTAGCAGAGTGCCGGAATTTACTATGTGTAGATAATATTAATGATTAACCGTTCCCCTCTCCCTTCACAACCTTCTGAGTTCTTTCCTAAAAGGATATATTGTGGAGAGGGTTAGGGTCAAAAACAAGTTAAACCACACACAACAAAACACCCCTCCCCTGAAATCCTACCTATAGTTGCCGGCCTTTTCCTTCTGGCAGGGCTGTGAATGGCATTTAAGAGGAACTTTCCCAGCCAAGTGCTGAAAACATTTTAAAAAACGGAGAGCGGGGAGCACACGGGGATCGTAAAATTGCAGCCCCAAATGCCTATTTGTTTGCCCAGTCCTGGGATTCTGATCACTTGAGGCACTCAGAGTTTTGCCGGTCCAGCTCTTCAAAAGGAAGCTGCAGGGGCTTCGTGGTTTGTTGGATCAATGTCTTAGCTGGTACTTAGCCAGGCATCTCTGCCTCTCTTGCACCTGCTGTTCTGTGAAACCCAAGCACTGCTTTGACTGATGCATTAAAGCCTTAGGCAGAAACTGATGAGGGCCAGGGCAACCAGCCACCACCGGTGTGTGTACCTGCTTTCTCTCGTGTGTGTGTGTGTGTATGTATGTGAACCTTCTAGGACAGTGGTTCCTAAGCTTTCGGGAGGCCCACTCCCTTGGTTGCATAAGCTCAGGGTAACAACTAATTGCACATTTATTCAAAATCCAATTAAAACTACAATCATACCTCTTGTTACGTTTGCTTCAGGTTAATTCTTTTCAGGTTGCGTCCTGCGGCAACCCGGAAGTAACAGAACGGGTTACTTCCGGGTTTCGCTGCTTGCACATGCACAGGACACCACATGCATGCGCAGAAGTGGCAAATCACCAGTGGCGTAGCGTGGGTTGTCAGCACCCGGGGCAAGGCAAGTAATTTGCGCCCCCTAACCCGTGGATTTGCGCCCCCTAACCCTACCCCCCAGATGTTGCGCCTGGTGCGGCCGGCCCCCCCTGCACCCCCCACGCTACGCCACTGCAAATCACGACCCGCGCAGTCACGGGTTGCGTTCTGCTCAGGTTGCGAATGGGGCTCCGGAATGGATCCCTTTTGCAACCAGAGGTACCACTGTATTTAATTAATTCCAACAACATTGATTAACTTCATCCAGTGATACCAGGTTTTCCGATTCATTTACACCTCCAGCTTCCCCCTCCTTTGCCTCTTAGTGCTCTCCCCCAGGTAATCCCACTGTCCACATGAGGAACCACTGGTCCAGGAAATTGCCGCTAGGGGTGTGTGAGGGACAATCCTCCCCAGCTGTAGTCTCCAAGAGGCTTGCCCCTACTGCAGCAATTATTCATTCATTCATTTAAAAATACAAGCTTATTCAGAATCTCAGAGTGGTTTACGATAAAGGTAGCAGAGCAAACTGCACGATTACATGTCCACATTTGAGTACTGAGGTCACTTAAAAGCCGGCCTCCATGTATTGGGAAAGCTCATGCCAAAAAAGTAAGGGACTTTTTAAAGCACCCATGTTGTAAATAAAAATATGCCCTTTTCCCTTATGGGGTATCCAAGAGCCCATATAGAGTCCTTACATAGGTTCCCTATTGGTAGGAGAAAATAACAGAGGCCAACCAGAGAATATTGAGAAGCAAAGCAGCTAGTAAGCTTGATCTTTATTGATCTGTTGCAACAGGGTGCTCCCCTCACACGCAGGAAAGGAGGAGGACCCAGAAAAATAGTGTGCAAGGCCTTATAATGACTTTTGAAGTTGCCACCCTGTAAATCAGGACCACCCCCAGAAACATCATGCATACATCACAGAAGGGGTGTAACCTAAGACCACCCCTCAGCTACATCACACCTTCACAAAAACAAGCTGTCTAAAACAGAACATTTGCATGTTGTTTTTCTCCTGTCACAGTTTATCTCCTGTCTGGCAAGTTACTTGATTGGATTGCCTTGGGAGCCTGGCCATTCTTTTGTAGTGGTAAAATACTTATTTCCTGGGCCAGGTCACAGGCTCACACCCTATTCATATCTTAAATGTGTCCTTAAGACAGGATTTGTGAGGAAAGAGACAATGGGGAGACTTTTCCAGTTTGACCTTGCAGAGAAACCATTTGGTCAGTTTAGGAATCAAAATGGTTCCAGGTTGGTCTTCCTGTGCTGATCTATGTACGTGCGGTTATGAACATTATCATATATCTAAGACCACAAAATTCCTATCACACCCACCAGGAACAAACAGTGAAGTGCCTGTTGCATCATAGGTAGGCACCACAGCTGCCTACGCACAATACACGGAAAGCACATTCGGTCCCTCAAAGAATTCTGTGTACTGTAGTTTCCCCCACGCCTCCTACCCCAACAGCTGCAAGTCCCAGCAACCCTGAACAAACTGCACTGCCCAGAATTATTTGAGGGGGAAATGTGTTTCAAAAGCGTCTTAAAGGTACAGTGTGTCCTCAGCCAAAGAAATGCCTGTCTGGTGGATTTCTGTCCAAAGGTGGATTCATCATTTCATCATCATTTTTTTATTTGTATACCATCTTTCTATCTTACAGTAGTCAAGGCGGTTTACAAGCTGAAGAAACAAAAAATGTACATCTTATAGCAACCTAATGCAATACAAAAATTGATAATAAAACTTTAAAATAGGCAACCTACATCAAAAAAGTAACATTCAACAATCATTAGAAAAGTATTAACCAATAATAACATACAAAAGTTAAACAGAAATCCACTCAACAGTTACAATAAATAATTTCTAAACTATAACCAATAAAACAGAGGCAAGCCACAGTACATAAAATAATACAATGCAAATTGAGAAGCAGAGACTAGAGGGTGGGGCAAGGCAGGTGGAAAGAGGCCTTGCCTGATGGAGTCTCTCCCCTCCACTCAAAGGATTTTGCACCTTTGATAATTCTTGGCTTTTAATAGCGTGGCAAGGACACATGACCGCCACCTGCTGGCCATAAAATGATTTATCCTAGACAGTGGCGTAGCGTGGGTTGTCAGCACCCGGGGCAAGGCAAGTGATTTGCGCCCCCTAACCCATGGATTTGCGCCCCCTAACCCTAACCCCCAGATGTTGCGCCCGGTGCGGCCGCCCCCCCTGCACCCCCCACGCTACGCCACTGCTCCTAGACCAGAATCATCAGCAAAGTCTCATGTTCCTTATTTATTGCATTTCTATCGTGCCTTTCTTCCAAGGAGCTCAAGGTGGAGTATGTGGTTCTCCTTCTCATTAAATCTACACAACAACCCTGTGAGGTAGGCTAGGCTGAAAGTAGTAGTGACTGGGTTAGGGTCATCCAGTGTGCTTCGTGAACAAGCGGGGATTCGAACCCTGGTCTCCCAGGTCCTACTCTGACACTAACCACCACACCACACTGGCACACACTTACTTATTTACTTACTTAATTTCTATACCGCCCTATACCGAAAGGTCTCAGGACGGTTTTCGTAAGAATTGTGATTAGCCAGTGCCGGTGTGACAATCCTGGTCCCGATCCACGCGAGGCTCCAAGGTTGCTTTTCACAAGAAAACTCTTTGGAGTCCAATGGCGACAATTTAATGAAGTCTGGGCTCGCCTGACACTCTAGCCCCTAGACCACACTGCATCTGAGCCCAAATCCTCTGTGGGCTGCGGCGGGCACCTATCTGAAGGAGTGTCTCCACCCCCATCGTTCTGCCCAGACACTGAGGTCCAGCGCCGAGGGCCTTCTGGCGGTTCCCTCCCTGCGAGAAGCCAAGTTACAGGGAACCAGACAGAGGGCCTTCTCGGTAGTGGCACCCACCCTGTAGAACACCCTCCCACCAGATGTCAAGGAAATAATGAATTATACAACTTTTAGAAGACATCTGAAGGCAGGCCTGTTTAGGGAAGCTTTTAATGTTTGATGTATTACAGTATTTTAATATTGTTTTGGGAAGCCGCCCAGGGTGGCTGGGGAACAGTGGCGTAGCGTGGGTTATCAGCACCCGGGGCAAGGCAAGTAATTTGCGCCCCCTAGCCCGTGGATTTGCGCCCCCTAACCTGTGGATTTGCGCCCCCTAACCCTAACCCCCAGATGTTGCGCCCGGTGCAGCCGGCCCCCCCCTGCACCCCCCACGCTACGCCACTGCGGGGGAAGCCCAGCCAAATGGGCGGGGTATAAATATAAATAAATTATCAGCAGCAGCAGCCGCATCATCATCATCATCTCCGCCTCGCCCCCTCGCAGGGCTGTTGTGGGATGCAAACCCCGCAGCCGCGAGTTCCGCAGGCGAAGGGAGCGAGGGGATCCCGTGCTGCGCGCGCCAGCCGTTCCTTCCCCCGCCCCGCCCCTCGGCTAGCCCCGCCCCTCCCCGCGCAGGTACTTCTGCCGGCCGCGATGCTCCGCGCGGAGGCTCGTTTTTCTCGGGGGCTCAGATGGGAGCCGAGCAGCGCCGCCGCGTTGCCTCTCGCCTCGCCCGGTGGGCCAGCCGCCTGCTGCTGCTGCTGCTGCTTCCCTCCGCCGTCGTTTCGCGGCCGGCCGGGCCCAGGATCGTCTCGCCGGCGCTGGGTAAGCGGAGCACCGGAGAGGATCCGCTCCTCCTTTAGGCGCCGGCGGCTCGCTTTGCGGGGGATCGGGTATTTGGGGAAGGGGCGCGCGGCAGTGGGGTATAGTGGGGAGAGCGCTGGACGCGGACCGGGGAGAGGCGCGGGTTCAGATCCCGCCGCACCCCGCGCTCAATGACCTTGGAGGCCGTTCAGCCTCGCCTACCTCGCAGGGTGGTTGTGGTTGTGTGGGGATTAGAACTATATACACATTGCCTTGAGCTTCGTGGTCGGAAAGGTGAGATAGAAGTGCAACCAGTCGATCAATAAAAATTGCTTAGCGTGTTTCACTGCATTTCCTTCAATAGAATTACTGTACAGAGAAAAGGAAGGTTCAATTTTTAGTTCTTAAGGGTGCCTGCTTTGACATGACCTCTGCAGCGTTCAGTGGTGCCTACTCTTGTGCAGCTGGCACTCTTGCAGTTAAGTTTGTGAGCTTTGTGAACTTAAGTCAGTTTCCCCACCCCAAAGGCTGTAATTCCCTGTGTGCTTACCTGGGAGTAAGCCTCATTGAATTCAGTGGGACTTGCCTCTGAGCAGGCGTGCATATGATTGTATGGGTACATTAGGGAAGAAAGTCTCTGTGTATTTACTCAGAAGTAACTGCACTGCTTTCAGTGGGTTTACTCCCTGGTAGGGATGACTGAATCCGTCCATTTTGGTATCTTGATTTTGCAGTCTTAATTTTAGTTCTCCACATTAGTGTTCTTTTAATATATTTTTCAAGAAAAGGAACTCTTGAAAATTTGTCAGCATTTTAGTCTGTGTTTCTCCTAAAATGCACATTTCTTTGTACAGTATGTTGTTTTGCCTAATACATCTTTGCAAAGCAATTATCTGCATGCATAAGTTACTTTCAGCAATATGCAGTTCTAATTGATATGGGACCGTGTGCCCACACTTACCCGGGAGTAATCCCCACTGAACACAGTGCAATCTGGATCTGAGCAAACGGCACAGTTTGGCCTAGTCTTTGCCTAAGAGCAAGAGAATTGGGTTCAAATCTCTCCCGTGTGTGAGACCCGCTGGACAGCCCTGGGCCAGCCAGTGGCGTAGCGTGGGTTGTCAGCACCCGGGGAAGGCAAGTAATTTGCGCCCCCTAACCCGTGGATTTGCGCCCCCTAACCCTAACCCCCAGATATTGTGCCCGGTGCAGCCAGCCCCCCCCTGCACCCCCCACGCTACGCCACTGGGGCCAGCCGAGTATTCACCCTCTGCTTTCACCTCACAAGAGGGAGAGTCTGCACTGCGGGACACAAAGTGTTCAGCCTGAGTCTTTTCTGTGCCAAGAACTCACTTAATGGTCTTGTGCGAACCTCCTTGGCTGCCTTATCTGCTCTGGGAAGAGAATACTAGCCTAAATAAAGATCGGGGAAGGATTTTTCTTTCTGGCATATTTATGCCCTCCTCCTGCCAAGGAGCTCCGAGTGCCTGGCATGTAATTTCCCTCCTCTCCCGTTATTCTCTCGACAACCCTGTGAGGTAGGAGACGCTGACTGAGCTATGGCTACCCTGTGAATTTCATAGCTGAGCAGGGATTCAACTGGCCTTTCTTGCCTTCTGCCTATTGCTTGTGAAATGATTCAAACGCTTCCAGAGACTCCTTGGGGGTAACCAATGAGGCTCCATCATTAGTGTATTGCAGGCACGTCCAACTCCCAAGAGACTGTGATCTACTCACTCTATAAAAATACTGGCTGTGATCTACCCATGGTTATTTATTGACAGGCAAAAGTTGTGAGCTTTTTTTAGGGGAGCCAAAGCTTTTTCTGGTGGTGGTGGTGAAGAGATCTACCACAGGCGTCCAGTGATCTACTGTAGGTGTCCAGTGATCTACCGGCAGACCACGACCCACCTGTTGGACATGCCTGCTGTATTGCATTTCTATACTGCCTTTTTTTCCTCCAAGGAGCTCACGGTGGCAGACCCCATCCTCAACAACAACTGTGTGACAGGCAGGGTGGGCTGACAGGCAGAGAGCAGCTCAGGATCAGACCCAGTGGGCTTCATGGATCAGTAGGGATTTGAACCTGGGTCTCTCCAAGGTTTTAGCTCCTCTCTCTCTCTCTCTCTCTCTCCCCTCCCCCCTGTAATACATTAAGAATAAAGAATTTATTACTTGTGCCCCAGCCACTCTAGGTGGCTTCCAACAGAATTCCCCAAACAGGGCTGCCTTCAGATGTCTATGGAAAGTCATACAATTGTTCATTTCTTTGACATCTGAAGGGAGGGTGCCACTACCGAGAAGGCCCTCTGCCTGGTTCTATTGTAACTTCGCTTGTCGCAGTGAGGGAACCGGCAGAAGCCCCTCAGAGGGTATACTGAAGGCCAGTACCAACACTTTGAATTGTGCTCGGAAACATACTGGGAGCTGACGTAGATCCTTTAGGACCGGTGTTATATCGTCCTGGCGGCCGCTCCAGGTTACCAGTTCTAGCTGCTGCGATCTGGATTAGTTGTAGTTTCGGAGTCAGCTTCGAAGATGGAGAAGCAGGACTGTTTTTTTCCACTGTTGGGTTGCTTAGGAATGAGAAGTGGGGGAGAATGTTGGCTTCCTTGCAGTTTTTGCACGTAGACTCTCACTCTGCAGTAGACAGTCAGTGTTTTATTTATGTTACACAATTTATACAGGGAAGGCACCTGCTTCATATCAGTAGGCGAGGAGTTCTAAAGTGTAGGCCCTGCCACGCTAATGATACATGTCACATAACCTCTGGATTGTGGGGGTGGCTCTGTGGAGGAATGATGATCTCTGCCCTATATCAGAGGAGATAAGTAGGTGACTCTCTGGCCCTTTCGCTGGTATATCCAAAGGACATTAACAGGGTTTTGGAGAGATGATCTTTCTGAGCTATATCAATGAGAGGAGTTGTTTCATTTTTAAAAAAGTGTCCCACCTTGTTTTAAGGGGGTGACAGAAGACCTGGTCTGGGACCTATAATTTGGGGATCCATAGCATAGAAAATGGGTTGCAGGGGTCCCCAAACTAAGGCCCATGGGCCACATAAGGCCCGAGGGATTCATTTATCCGGCTCGTGGCACCGCCCACTGCCGCCACCCGCTCTTACCTGCGCTGTGCTGCGCGGCTGACCTCTTCCGGGTCGGAGGAGCACCGGAAATAGCTTGAGCGCATGCGCAAGCTTTATTTGTTCATGCGCAAGCATTATTTCCGGTGCACATCCAGGTCGGAGGAGGCCCCTGCACATGCGCACAAGCTATTTCCAGTGCTCCTCCGACCTGGAAGTGCGCCGGAAATAGCTTGTGCGCATGCGCAAGCTTTATTTGCTCATGTGCAAGCATTATTTCCGGTGCACATCCAGGTTGGAGGAGGCCCGTGCACATGTGCAGAAGCTATTTCCGGTGCTCCTCCGACCTGGAAGTGCGCCGGAAATAGCGTGTGTGCATGCGTATGGGCACTAGCTTCCCCGCGTGATTGGTGCTGGAGACACCGGCTGCCTCCAGCTGTTGTGGGCAGCAGCCATGACTAGCCCTCTCCTCCTTGTGACTCCCCAGGTTTCAGGCAAGGGGCTTTCCCAGCCCTACCTGCAGATGCTGGGTGGTGTGCCTTCTGCATGCCAAGCAGCTGCTCTGCCACTGAGCAGCAGCTCTTTCTGGAAGGGGTTCTTTAGCTGCGCAGGCGTATTCCTTGACTTGTTTTCAAAACGTGGGGAGCCGGCCCTGCTGTGTTTGGGGCCCGCCTGATGGTGCTGTAGGAGCAGAGCCCCCACTGACCCACATGTAGCCCCCCCCACCTGTTGCTGTATATGTTGCGGTCCAACCTCAAAGGATGCTTCCATCAGCCATGATACCAATTTGGTTGGCATTTGCATTTTACAGTGATATCACTTTGGTTGGCATTTGCATGTTAGCATTTGCATTTTACAGAGAGGCCCAGAGAAGCGTTTGACTTCATGGCTCTTGCTTCTGAGAAAAGAGAAGTGAAAGACCAGAGAGCTGACCTGGAAAAGCACCTTTTCCTCTCTATTTCTCTTGAAACAGAACTACTTCTGTGTGCAGAAAGCTCTCCTGCCATGACTTTGTAGGGGGTTGGACTAGATGGTCCCTTCTGACTCTACAGTTCGCTCTCTCTCTCTCTGGGAAGAGCAGGAAGCTTTTTGGAATTGGAGAAACCTATTTGAGACCAAAGGGATGCGGGTGGCGCTGTGGTCTAAACCACTGAGCCTCTTGGGCTTGCTGATCAGAAGATTGGCCGGTTCGAATCCCCATGATGGGGTGAGCTCCCCTTGCTCAGTCCCTGCTCCTGCCAACCTAGCAGTTTGCAAGCACACCCAAAAGTGCAAGTAGATAAATAGGTACCACTTCAGCGGGAAGGTAAATGGTGTTTCCGTGCGCTGCTCTGGTTTCGCCAGAAGCGGCTTAGCCATGCTGGCCACATGACCTGGAAAAACTGTCTGCAGACAAACGCCGGCTCCCTCGGCCTGCAGAGCAAGATGAGCGCCGCAACCCCAGAGTCGTCTGCGACTGGACTTAACTGTCAGGGGTCCTTTTTCATTTGAGACCAAGGATGTGGCACATTGGGTCCCAGAGTAGGCAGTGTTCCCCCTGGGGGGCAGTGGGATTACCAAGGAGGCAGCAGTGGGCCACTGGAGATAGGTCCTTCCAAGCATGTTGATTGCTTATTCACAATTGACCAGGCTGGAGTAGTGGCAGAGCAGGCATTCATGGCGCCCGGGATGTGTGGCGCAGAGGGCGAACACAGCACTTCCACAGTAATCCAGTTTTGAAGTAACCAGTGCATGAACTATTGCAGCGAGGCTTTAAGTGATCAGTGAGTGGTTGTCCCCCCTTATTAAAACCTGCACAGTGAGGTGGTGATCCCTTGCATCACTGATCCAGAATGATGAAAGGATTTGGCAGTCAATGAGGTTTGTAATCTGCCAGGATACTGAACAGCAAAACCAGAAAAGCTTAAGACAATGGGTTTTGTAATGCTGTGTGCTGCAGGCCTTGAAAGCCAGAGCTGTTAAAGTAGTATCTGATAAGCTTGCAAGGCATGCCAGGAATTGCATAACCCTGAGAAGCTGAGCCTGACTCATGACTGGGGCTCGGAAGCCTCTGAAGGACCTACCTGTCAGGATTAAGATGTAATAAGATTCAACGTGAGAGGTGTTGTTGTTAAAATTTGTATACTGCCATTCAACTGAAGATTATGGGGTGGTTCACAACATAAACATACAAAATGAGAACACAAAATACATAATTAAACAAACCAAACAACTCCTTCCCACAGACACATTTAAAAGGCCTGGGAGAAGAGGAATGTTTTTGCCTGGTGCCTAAAGATACGGTATGTAAGGGACGTGGGTGGCGCTGTGGGTTAAACCACAGAGCCTAGGACTTGCCGATCAGAAGGTCAGCGGTTCGAATCCCCACGACGGGGTGAGCTCCCATTGCTCGGTCCCAGCTCCTGCCCACCTAGCAGTTCGAAAGCACGCCAGCGCAAGTAGATAAATAGGAACCGCTCCGGTGGGAAGGTAAAAGGCGTTTCCGTGCGCTGCTCTGGTTCTCCAGAAGCGGCTTAATCATGCTGGCCACATGACCCGGAAGCTGGACGCCGGCTCCCTCGGCCAATAAAGCAAGATGAGCACTGCAACCCCAGAGTTGGCCACGACTGGACCTAATGGTCAGGGGCCCCTTTACCTTTTTAAAGATATGTAATGAAGGCACCAGCTGAGGCTCCCTAGGAGGAGCATTCCACAAAGGGGGAGCCACCACAGAAAAGGCCTGTTCTCATGTTGCCACCCTCTGGACATGAAAAAGGGCCTCAGAGGATGAAGGCAGGTTTGAAAGTGCCTGGCGACATTTCTGAAGCAAAGAAGCAGGGAAGGTGCCTTCTCCTGAGTAAGGCTAATGGGTCATCTAGGTGAGTATTGTCTACACCAGGGGCTCCCAAAGTTGGTGGTAGTTTCCCTTGGGGGGCAGTGGGATTGCCTGCCGGGGTTGCTGGAGTTGTAAATGACTATTAAACTTTGCAGAGAAGGTATTGATGGATCAAGCTTATCCATTTTGTTGAATTAACTAAACTAAATCACTTTATAGTGGTGCCCCGCAAGACGAATGCCTCGCAAGACGGAAAACCCGCTAGACGAAAGGGTTTTCCATTTTGGAGGTGCTTCGCAGGACGAATTTGCTATGGGCTTGCTTCGCAAGACGAAAATGTCTTGCGATTCCTGGGGGTTTTTTTTCGCTCCCCACCCCCTTTTTCTAAGGCACTAAGCTGCTAATAGCCTTTTAGCAGCTAATCTGCTAATCCCTTAAGCCTTTAATAGCCGCTAATAGCCGCTAAACCGCTAATAGCGCTAATCCGCTAATGGGCTTGCTTCGAAACCGCTAGACGAAGAGACTCATGGAACGGATTCTTTTCGTCTTGCGAGGCACCACTGTAATTGGATTTTGAGTCAATGTGGCATTGATTCTTACAGTTTTGAATTTTCTTGTGTTATTATCTTCCTTGGTGGGTTGGGCAAACCAATTTCCTGAGTGGGGACGAGCACGTGGAGCCAAGGTGGCAATGGCACCCCAAAGTTTGGGAACCACTTGTGTACACTGGCTGGCAGGATGTTGGCGGCTGAACCCAGGACCTTCTCTGTGCAAGCAGGTGCTGAACTAGGGCCCCTTCCCTGAGCCTTGCTGGCTTTGGAGTCCTGCACAGCTCTGACCCTCAATTCAACCAATTATTTCATATCCTTCTGCTGCTGTGGGGAGTGTGCCTGTGTGGCAGGATGCCCTCCCAGGATGACCGCAGCCCTCCCTCCCTTCTGGGAGACAGACTGACCTCATTGCTGCCTTGCAGGGTGTTGCCTCATTGCTGACCTCTCCTTCTGGAAAAATGCCACACTTTAGCCAATGTTGTTTTGGATGACTGGGGAAGGGCTGTAGCGCAGTGCTAGAGCAGGGTCAGTCCTCCATGTCATCCTCACATAGGCCTCTCCTGGCTTGAAACTTTGGAGCTGCCCTGAGACCAGGGAAGAATGCTGGTGGAAGAAGATTGGAAGAAATTTAAAGATTACTTACAGAAATATTGCAAAATTAGTGAATGTTAGAATGATGTTGGATTGAGGTTAAGGGGTTTTTAGCAATAATGTTATGAAAGAATATGCAAAAATGGAATGTTAACAGGTGAAAATTCAAAGTTACAATATATTAAGATCAAGACTAAGATAAAGGTAAAGAGGGAAAGGATTTGCTGAATATATAAATTGAATTGGAATACAAAGAGGGGAGGTGTGGGGAGGTCCGAGAAACAAGCAAATGCAAGATATGTTATGAAAGATTGAATTGTTTTTAATTGCTTTTTATTTTTTGTATTGTTATCTTTTTTCTTTTTTCTTTTTGTGAAAATCTTAATAAAATATTATTTAAAAAAAAGAAAGAAATGTTGGAGCTGCCAGTCTGTGTGGAGAACACTGAGCTGGATGGACCCAAGTGTCTGACTCTGCATAAGGCATGTTCCACATTAAGATTGATAAAATTGCAGTTGATCAATAAGGGGCCCAAAATGGAGCCCCCCCCAAAACAGCTTGGGGTTCTCTCCTCTTCCGGCACACACCACACCAGCCCTGATCTGCACCCTCCTCAAGGGTTTTTAACCTCCTTGAACTTCGGCAAAGAGTTGCCCCAAACATTAAGACAGTGCAGCAATAACAAAACTTCTTCCGGAAATATTAGACAGTAAGGAAATTTTAAGCACATGGCTACAGCCTGACGATTAACAGTGTCTGTTTCAGCATAACTTCCTCTGCAATTTCTGAAACTGCCACACATTTAGCAATTCTATTCTTGGGCGATCCCACTATAATCTGAACTTCTGCATTTAGTGAGCCGGTTAAAAATTAGCCATGGCTTCCTCTATTGGTGTGTATGTAGCCTAGACCTTAGTGCTGAGCATCTTACATACATTTACATAATGCAGCGCATGGCCTTGATCCGTTCTTCGTTGCTCCATCTTGAGCAATCTGCCACCCATTTGAGATTTTCATTTTAATGCCCCAGTTACTCCTCTGAAGTAAGCCTATGCATACAATTCCAAAGCCGCATCTAAGAGACCAGCTCATTACAAAGGCTGCTCTTTCATCCTGTTTGTTTGTTTATACCCTATGTGCTTGATTTCAAATTCCGATCCTTCCCCTCTCAGGTTTTTAGCTTGCCCTGTGTTAATAACTTTGCCAAATCAGGATTTGTTCCAAGATAAGAGCATTTTCCAGGAGGGTTTAATACACACAAAGTTGGAAAACCATGTTTAGTGTGGTCGTCATCTCCTCCTCCTCCTCCACTTTTCAGTAGCACACCACTTTTGTTGTGAAGGGAAAGCAGGCCCACAAAGTCGGTGGCATGCAATCAGTTTGCATTGAGACACTGCAATGTTTTCCCATAAAAAGTAACCAGTCCCACCTCACCACCCCAAATCCCAAGCTGCTGTTTGCAATAAATGGCAAATCCAGGGGCAAATAGCAGCCGGGGGAGGGCGGCTTGGGATGGGGAAATGGTGGAGAGACTCACTCCAGATTTGCAGCATGCTCCTGATTGAGGTTCCATGTTCCTGCTTCCTAGGCATGCTACTCTAGGCAATGGAGCGCATAAATGAGCCCTGCTGGACCAGAGCAAAGGTCTCTCCAACCCAGCATCTTGTTCTTTAAAGCAGGACTTGAGTGCAATAGCAGCTCTCCCCCCTTGTGATTCCCAGCAACCAGTGTTCAGGGGTAGACTGCCTCAGATATTGGAGGTGCCAAACACACTAGTAGCTTCTGGAAGTCCAACCCTCTTTCTCCCTGCTCTCTCCTCCGTGGGGTGAGGAGGTAGCTAGCATGTTTGGTTAGCTGTGGATTAGGCCAGTAGCCCAAAGTTCAGGAAAGCTGTGAGCTGATCTGCTTGCAGCCTTGTTGTTTCCACCATGGTTTTGAGGTTCAAAATAAATATGCCCACAGACAGTCGCTGACTCATCTGCTGTAAATGTGTGTGCAGATCTATCTATTTTGGCCTCCCAGCAGACGGACTGAACTTCCTCTTGCGTCCCGTGCTGCTTACTTTTGACTTTGTCCTTTTATCATTATGCCACAGTTTTAAAAGCCCTGTTGTAATAGGGACTATAACTGTTTTTAGGCTCCAGGGTTTCAGGCAGCGGGGAGCAGGGTGTCTCTCCTAGCCTGATGCGGAGACACCGGGGATTGAGCTGGAGACTTTCTGCACGAGGCCAGAGGCTCTCGTACTGAGCTGTGGCCCTGCCATAATATAGTCTATTGAGACATGTGCAGCTCTTGGCACCCTGCATTAGACGGGGTTGGTCTAGATGACCCTAGAGCCTCTGAGTTCTGCCCTGTAACTCCTCCCCTAGGGAAACCTTGCTTACTGATCACTCACCCTGATTTGTTTGTTTGTGTGTGTGTGTGTGTGTGTGGAGGTTAGCCTTGGTCAATGATTTATTGGCACTGATTACACATTACTCCATGCTTTCCAGTGGACCCTCTTTCAACTCACCTTATCACAAAATGTATTTGGGGTAGGGCAGTGGCAAAAGGTTTGCTGCTCCAGAGCACTCAATCAACTTTAGTTGTGCAACCGGGCTTTGTCAGGATGTGATTAAAACCCACATCGGAATTAGTAACCATCTAGAAGTGCCCTTTGTACACTAATCCTTGAGGCAGCTTCTGAAATAGGGTAGCCAGAGAGGCCTTTCTCACCTCTGGCAATTGCATGGGAGGTGCAGTTTCGTCAGGTGTTACTGGTTAGGCTGAAAGTCCCTTTTCTATCCAACTGTTAAAGCTGCAGCCCTGTGTTTCAGAAGATGTGCTCCTTAACTAAACTGCAAACATGGCACCTCACTAATATCGCTTTATGCAGGCATGGCCCAACTTGGCCCTCCAGGTGTTTCGGGACTACAATTCCCAGCAGCCCTGACCACTGGTCCTCTTAGCTAGGGATAATGGGAGTTGTAGTCCCAAAACATCTGGAGGGCCAAGTTTGGCCATGCCTGCTCTACAGCCATGGTGAGAGGACTCCAACTCCCATCAGGCTCTGAGCCAGCAAGATGAATATTCCAGGATAGGGGTACATAGTTCAGCTCATAGCATCCTCTCATTGTGGCATTTTTTTGGTTGCAGACTCCTTGTTTAAATGTATAGTTATAGATACCAAAGGTGTTTTGCAGCCCCCTTCACAGACCATGAGATTGGGGCCATTTTGGTGGGGATGGGTGTGCAGTTGTCAGAGCAGCGGGGAGACTCTCTCGTAGCTCTGATGGGACTAGCAGCCACAGTCTTGTCCATTCAGGGGGGAAAAGCAAGCAAGCAGCTTCAAACAGTAGGCTAGAAGCCAGTACATCTGAACTGGGCGAATTTGCCCAAGTTCTCTTCCAGTTCTTTCCACTTTTGCTCTCTAGGGCTCTGAGGTCAGGCTAGCTCAATTCCAGACACAAAATCCCATGTCATGGATGTGGCCCGAAGGCCACAGACCCAAGAAATTGGTGGTTCACTGAGGAAACAGCAGCCCATTCCCAGGAACCCTCAGCCTGCCTACAAGACCCTAGACATATTCCTAGAAGTATTTCTAAATTGTTTTCTCTGAAATATGCAAAAGCAACAATTAAGGTTCAACAGTACCACCCATACAGAAGTACTAAATAACAGCTTAATTACATGTAATTGTAAGCCGTTTCAGTTTTTAAACAAAGGTATCACTGCTGCTCTGGTTTTGCCAGAAGTGGCTTAGCCATGCTGGCCACATGACCCGGAAAAACTGTCTGCAGACAAACACCGGCTCCCTCAGCCGATAAAGCGAGATGAGCACCGCAACCCCAGAGGTCCTTTACCTTTTAATACCCCAGTAGGTCTGCATTTAGAGTCTTCCACCCTTAATTTCTTTTTACTGTCTGCTTTTGCCTGTTGGAAGAGCAATGGAGATCTTGGCTAATGGAGGGCGGTGACTTGAGCCCTGTGAATAATTAGCTGTTTGGACACAGCTCTCCATGGGCTAAGGACATGCGGCTGTGAGAAACAAAAGGACCAACCTACATCCTCCGTGTCCCATGTTCCCACAGAAGCCGTGCCAGTCTTTGTCTGCAGTCTGTTTCTGGCCCTCTGACCTTGGGACGTCCCCCCCCCCCCCGCAGGGTTATCTCCTGCTCCGGACATGATGCTATCTGACTTCCCACCCCAGATTTACATCTGCAGGCCAGGGAGCCTTTTGTGAGAGATCCTTTTGTTTTTTTGGAGCCTTTTTTTTTTTTTTGGAAAGGGAGTATTTGTAAAAAGACAATGCTTTATCACAGTATCATAAGTTGCTGAATTGGGAGGGACCCCCAGGAATCACTTAGTCCAGCCCCCTGCATGTCAGAAATCACAGCTGCAGAATACCTGGCAAATGGCCACCCAACTTCTGTTTGAATACCTGCCATGAATTACAGAACTGTAGAGTTGGAAGTGACCCTTAAACGTTCAGCTGCAGTCTCCTTTCTTGCCCTTTGGTTCGGGTACTCCCTTCTGGTAAAGGTAAAGGGACCCCTGACCATTAGGTCCAGTCATGGCCGACTCTGGGGTTGCGGCGCTCATCTTACTTTATTGGCCGAGGGAGCCGGTGTACAGCTTCTGGGTCATGTGGCCAGCATGACTAAGCGAACCAGAGCAGCGCATGGAAACGTCATTTACCTTCCTGCTGGAGTGGTACCTATTTATCTACTTGCACTTTGATGTGCTTTCGAACTGCTAGGTTGGCAGGAGCTGGGACCGAACAACAGGAGCTCACCCCGTCGTGGGGATTCAAACCGCCAACCTTCTGATCGGCAAGCCCTAGGCTCAGTGGTTTAGACCACAGTGCCACCCGAGTTCTGGAGCAGCCGACAATAAGCTGGCTTCATCTTCCAGCCCTTCAGATATTTGAAAATGGTTGTTGTGTCACCTCCCTGTCTTACTTTGCAGCTGCATCTCCTTTGGCGGCTGCTTCAGAATGCCTCTGCATGCCTACCTGGGCAAACAGCTTTTTGCTGTGGGTGGTGTGAGCAGTCACCCTCTCCGTGGTGGATGGAGGCACCTGTGGTAGAGCCAGAGGGGCTTAACTATGTCGGAGTACATATGAGTTTCAAAGCCCTCTTAAAGAGTGGCAAGACCCTGGCGCCTGTTTGATTTTTTCAGTGCCAAATGTACTGGTCTGGCTTGCAGGTTGGCCACTGTGAGAGCAGGATGCTGGACCCCTTTGGCCTGATCCTGCTGGCTTTTCTGATGTTCTGAGGTGTCCAAAGCATGAAGCACAAAATCTGTGTCCAGATGGAAATAGCAGTGCTTTGCATTCGTGTCTTTGGTTTTTAATGCAGACCTATTTCAGTGGCCAAAAGACTTTGCTTTGCATCCTGCCTGACCGGCAACGGTGGAAGGGCTATAACTGGGAGAAAAGTATCAACAGAATACAATACCCTGTGTAGGATGATATGCATTCTGTATCCTTGACTAAAAGCTACAGTGGCACAAATGGGTCTTAAGAGGCTTCTGTGTGGACGAAATGATCGGTCCTTCCTAATTGTTTATTTAGAATCCCAATGAGCAAAAATGTCCGGAAGAACCAATTATCGCAACCGATGTAACAACAAGCCTGACTTTGACTTTGCAAGAGATTGCTGTTCCTTTGTCAACCCACTGCTTAATACTTTGCTTCCTCTTGGTCCACACAGTTCTTTCTGCTCACGGTCTGTGCCCTTCCTCCCCCTCCATCCCTCCCCCTCTGAATGCATTTTCTTTCCCAGCAAATGGATCCTATGACTCCCTTTGCACAGCACAAAGTGTTCATTCTTACCCCTGCTGCAAACCCTTCTGGGCTATCGCTGGCTTTGTGCAAAGGCCAGGGGAAAGTTCGGGGGGGGGGGGGGGAGGGAAGGCGCACTGATAGGTTTGACCCAAGGTGACCAGTGAATGCAGAACCGCAGCGGACCCTGGTAGGCTTTATCCAGGCTGAGCTTCCTCATGCCATACATGTGGGGAACTTGCTTCCACTGGAGGTGATGATGGCCACCTACGTGGATTGGGCAGAAGGATGGAGGGCAAGGGGGTCAATGGCTGCTAGTCACAATGGCTCTGCTCTGTCTGCATGCTTCTGAAAACCAGTTGCTGGAAACCCCAGGAGGGCAGAGGGGTCCTGTGCGCTGGTCCTTCTTGCAGGTTTCCCTTTTGGGCATCTGGTCGGCGCCTGTGAGGCGAGGATGCTGCAGCAGATGGGCCATTGGCCTGATCCAGAAGACTCTTCTCATGTTCTTACCAATGAATGGAGACCTTTGGCGGACAGTGATAGGTTTGACCCAAGGTGACCAATGAACAGAGACTTTGGGGTATGGTTACCAGATGTCCCCGTTTCCTGGGGCAAGTCCCCGGATTTACAAATCTGTCCCTGGACAAAATCCGTCCCCGGATTTCATTTAATGTCCCCGGATTTATATTTTAAGTGTTGTCGATTTATTACGCCCTCCCTTCAGATGTGAAGGAAATAAGCAGCTATCTTATCTTTAAAAGACATCTGAAGGCAGCCCTGTTTAGGGAAGTTTTTAATATTTAATGCTGTATTGTTTTTAACGCTTGATTGGAAGCCGCCCAGAGTGGCTGGGGAAACTCAGCCAGATGGGCGGGGTATAAATTATAAATTATTATTATTAGTAGTAGTAGGGAATGAATGTTGCGTGATTGGTTCAACAGGACACATCATATGGGGACTTCCGGCGAGGCAAAATGGCGGGCGCCATGGCAGCAAGGAGCTCCTGAAGCCAGCCAGAGCCAACTGCGCTACCAGGCTGGCTCCGGGATGCTGAGACTGCCACTGCTGCTGCCACTGCTGAGGGGGAACCGGGGATGCCTGGCGCATCAACTGGGGGAACCGCTGACCCCCCCCCATGACCCAAATCGAGCTGGGAGTGAGAGCGCTCGGCTGACTGCCCAGTGGTGCTCCGAGACAAGTAAAAATTTGAGCTCATCCAGTGAAGCTGAATGTTAGAATATTCAGGACAGAAGAAAAAAGTGCTTCTACACACAGCACATGGCTAAACTATGGAGTTCGCTTCTACAGCAGGCAGCGATGGGCACCAACTTGGAGGGCTTTAGAAGAGGATTAGATGAATTCCTGGGCTGCCGAGGACTCCTAGTCATGATGGCTCTGCTCTGCCGCCACAGCTGGAGGCGGTAATTCCTCGGACGTCCAGTTGCTGCGAACCACAGGAGGGCAGAGGGGGCTCTTGTGTTTTGATCCTGCTTGCAGGCAACTGTTCAGCCAGTGTGATAACAGGGTGCTCGACTAGGTGGGCCACTGGCCTGATCCAGTAGGCTCTTCTTATGTTCTTAAAGGCATAGGGACCACTGACCAGTGGCGGACGACTCTGGGGTTGCGGCGCTCATCTTGCTTTACTGGCTGAGGGAGCCGGCATACAGCTTCTGGGTCATGTGGCCAGCATGACTAAGCCGCTTCTGGCGAACCAGAGCAGCGCATGGAAACGCCATATACCTTCCTGCCGGAGTGGTACCTATTTATCTACTTGCAAGTTGACATGCTTTCGAACTGTTAGGTTGGCAGGAGCAGGGACTGAGCAACGGGAGCTCACCCCGTCGCGGGGATTTGAACCGCCGACCTTCTGCTCAGCAAGTCCTAGGCTCTGTGGTTTAGACCACAGTGCCACCTGCATCTTACAACTGGCTTAAAGCGGTTTGACTTTCAGATAAGAGAGAGCATTTTCTCCTGTCATTATTTTTTCCTTCTGCTCATTTTCCTCCTACCCAGGCTTTGCTTTTTTCTGCTATTGCTCATTTCCTCTTATCTCGGCTCCACATTCCTGCAGACTAGAATTTGGGAGTTGGCGCTCGTTCAGCTCATAATGAAACAAAACCACATTCCAAGACTTGTAGACGACTGAAGTGAGTGTTTCTTGGGCACCTGAAAACTTGCGTAGAAACACCTTTTGGAAAACATGGGATTTACTTTTGATTTTAAAGGTTTGTTCCCTACCCCCATTCTGGGTACGCAGGTCATAGTGAGGCCAATCTTGGGTAGAATTAGAGGCAGTGTTCAAAGTCTTGGCTCCAAAAAGGTTGAATCTTGAAAGGTTCTATTTTCTGGTGCCTGCTAATAAACTCCTACCCTGTATGGCGTTGTTGGACCTGCTGGTGTGGATTCTGTGGAACCAGTCAGAGATGTCCCTCCAGATGTTGCTGGGCTGCAGTTTCTGTTTCCCTGAGTGCTGGACATGCTGGCTGGGGCCCACTGGCTGTTGTAGGGCAGCAACATCTGGGTGGCTGCAGGTTCCGCATCCATGCCTCCCACTCTATTTGTCAGCTACAGTGGTATCTCGGGTTAAGTACTTAATTCGTTCCGGAGGTCTGTTCTTAACCTGAAACTGTTCTTAACCTGAAGCACCACTTTACCTAATGGGGCCTCCTGCTGCCGCCGCGCTGCCAGAGCACGATTTCTGTTCTCATCCTGAAGCAAAGTTCTTAACCCGAGGTACTATTTCTGGGTTAGCGGAGTCTGTAACCTGAACCGTATGTAACCTGAACCGTATGTAACCCAAGGTACCACTGTACTCTAAGACCTGGTGTTATGGGAAGACTTATCTCCATCATGGGCTGAATAAGATGATGATGATGAGGATGATGAGGATGATAATTTATTATCATTTTATTATTTATACCCCGCCCATCTGGCTGGGTTTCCCCAGCCACTCTGTGCGGCTTCCAACAGAATATTAAAATACAACAGTCTATTAAACATTAAAAGCTTCCCTAAACAGGGCTGCCTTCAGATGTCTTCTAAAAGTCTGGTAGTTGTTCTTCGCTTTGACATCTGGTGGGAGGGCGTTCCACAGGGCAGGTGCCACTACCAAGCAGGCCCTCTGCCTGGTTCCCTGTAACTTGGCTTCTCGCAGCGAGGGAACCGCCAGAAGGCCCTCGGTGCTGGATCTGTGTCTGGGCAGAACGATGGGGGTAGAGACGCTCCTTCAGGTATACTGGACCAAGGCCGTTTAGGGCTTTAAAGGTCAGCACCAACACTTTGAATTGTGCTCAGAAACATACTGGGAGCTAGTGTAGGTCTTTTAGGACCGGTGTTAGGTGGTCTCGGCGGCCGCTCCCAGTCACCAGTCTAGCTGCCGCATTCTGGATTAGTTGTAGTTTCCGGGTCACCTCCAGCTGCTTCGCCATGGGGGTCATAAGTGCCTAGTAGGCAGAGGAGGAATAAGGTTGCTTCCAAGGAAGATTGGAGGCTGAGGGCAGGAAATCCCACTTGATCATCTCCTTGCATTTGGGACATCTCTGTCCTTGAAGCCAGTCTGGAATAGTCCAGGAGCGTAGGAAGTTGCCTTAATCCCACCCAGACCAGCGGTCTTCTTAGCTCAGCAGTGTCTACACGGACTGGCAGCAAGGGTCCTCCCAGATTTCAGACCAGGAGTCTCGCCCAACCCTACTTGGAGATACCGGGGAGACCCCTGAACTGCCCTGAGACCCCCCTGGGTATAGGGCGGTATATAAATTCAGTAAATAAATAAAACATGGGGCCTTTTCAGATGCACCCCTTCCTTTCTTGGCAAGAGAGGTATTCTCCATACATTTTTAAAGCCAAAATATTGTTCAGGGATGGCTTTCCCCTCCTTTTCCAAACAAAGTACCGATCCAAAACTTAGCAATAATGTAAAAGCAGGAGCTGTTTTTCAGCACAGCCAAGGACTCTGCAAGAACTGTTCAGCTGTTCTCCCCCGAGGTGGTGACACATCTCAGACCACAGCATATTTCATCTAAATAGGAATAATGTGGTGAACCCTAGAAAGATGAATAATATACTTTCTAGACATGGTTTTGGGCATAAATATTTATTTACGGTGCTGGGAGTGGGCGCAGAGGCCTCCCAGCTCTGAGAAAAACTAAACAGCTGAATTGACACAATGTCTGATCACCATATTTTTTAAATGGCTGTAAGTTGTTTTCATTTGTATTTAATGTTATTTTAAATTCTGTAACCTGCCCTGGGACCTCAGGGTGAAGAAGGGGTAATAAATAAGTAATATCAGAAGGTTCCTCATAAGCACCAACTGTCCTAAATCAATACAACCTTTTTGGGGGTCTTCATTTTTGCCTTTTGGGGGAGGGCGTTATTGCTAGTCAGCATGGACCTGTGTCAGTCAACCTTGGGTCCTCAGAAGTGGTTGGACTACAATTCCCATCATCCTTGGCCAGCTTAACCAATGCTCAGGGAAGGTGAGAGTCCAACCACACCTGAGAGACCCCAGGTTGAAGGCCCTATGGAGCTGGCTGGGCCAAAGGTCTGAGTCAGTATAAGGCAGCTTCCAAAGCTGTTTCATTTTTTACAAATGAGAACTCACTCTTGAAATGGTTCCATGTCCCACAGCAGTCCAATTTCCATACACTCACTCCCAAGTCAGGAAAAATGCTTTCCCCTGCCCAAGACGACTCTAAATACCAAATTGACCACAAGGCTTCCAGCTCCGTGAAAGCTTCCCCGGTCAGTAACCCTTGGCTGCCTGCCTGATTGGAAAGAAACTGGTGCATTATCTGCTAAAAGGGCATTTGTGCAACGTCTTTGGTTTCTTGAGATGCCTAACAGTTGTGGAGAAGAGTTGCGTGTCTTCTAACATTTTGCTGAAGATAATTGCGGGGGCCTTTTGCACACTTGTTAGCCCCCAGCACCTGGTCTTGGAGGCGCTGGATGCAGCAAGCTTGCTGATGAGCAGATGAAAGAAGGGTGTGGGCTGTAAACGCAGCCATAAAATTAGTAATGAATAATAGAAAGTCCATATCTAACCTGTTTGGTACTTCAAGTTCAAATGAGATAACTAACATTCTAATACTACTTTGAAACATCCAAGTGGTTTGCTAAAAATAAAAACGATGGGGGCTGTGCAACTCAGTTTTGCCCAGAGTCGAAATGGAGTAACTTTGGAAAGGGCATGGCTGGCTCTAAAACAGGAGCACTCTGGGTTGTGACTCGGACAGACTTACATTTTAATCCTATGCACAGTTTCTTGGCAGTCAGCCCGCTTGAAATTCCCACTGAAGGTGTGGTTTAGCAGGGATAGTTTGATCTTATACTGGCCAGTTCATGAATCAATCTATGTTGACTGCAAGTAGCTCTCCCGGGTCTCAGGCAGGGAACATTCTCCGTGCTGCCTGGAGACACTGACGGGGTGGCGATTGGGCTGAACCCTGGACTTCCTGCTGTCAGGCTTGGCCTGCTCAGCTCTCCCATGGAGGTTTTGAACTTGAGGAATCAACTGGGAAGAAGAGGAGGTGGCTGTTTGGACATGTGGGTTAGAAGCGTCTTGGTTCTGCTTGCCAATGTGCCATTAACTCCCCCGTTGGCTTTAAAAGAGGATTAGACAAATTCATGGAGGAGGCGAGGGCAAGCAGCAGCTTCTGAGCTTTGATCCCACAGGCAACTGGGAGGAGAGGATTCTGGACTCGATGTTCTTCTGCAGGCTCTTCTGATGTTCCGGATGGAACGGCTCAGGGTGTGTCAGATGGTAGCCTCTACTTAAAACGGAGCCACAGACCAAGCTGTTATTACATGTGATTCAAGGGAGGGTGAGCAGGTCTGGCCTTGAGCTGACCATGTGATTTTAATTGGCTTTGCCCTGAATGCAGCCACTGTAATGATAGCCCAGGCATTTGAGGAGATGCAACTGGGAAGAAGACAGTGGGCTGACGGGCAAGTGGCTTTGCTGATTTCGATGAGAAGAGCCCCTGTGCCCCAGTGTGCGATGTGTTGTGATGATGAACACCCCCAGTGTGTAGAGTTCCAGCTCTGGGGACACATGGTGTAACTAGAAGTCAAAGTCAAATGACATGAAAGAAGGATTTATATCTAGATGTTAGGATAGAGAGGATAAAGAAAACACAGGAAGACAGAATGAGAGATAAAGGAGGTGCTGTGGGATTGGTGGAAGTCAATGTCTTGTTGTTGTTGTTTTAGTGTTTATAATATTAACTTGTAAGATATGGATTTGTTTGTTTGTTTTTGACTTTTTTAGTTTTCGAATGTTGATTTTTGTGTGTTGTGTATTGTTATCTTATGATATCTTTCGTGTTGTTGTGTGGAAAATACTAATAAAAATCATTTTTTTAAAAAAGCCAAAGTTGAAAAACAGCAAACCATGAAATTATTTTTAAAAAGTGAACAAACGTTAACCGTTTTAAGAACAAATATGCACAATAAAATCACTCTCACAGGAGGCTAGATGGCTTTGAAAGAGGATTAGACACATTCATGGAGGAAGATTGGCCTGTTGACGGCTACTGGCCATGTGTCCATACTCTGCCTCCACAGCCAAAGGCAGGGATGCTTCTGAATGCCAGTTGCTGCAGGACTCTTGTACTTGAATCCTGCTTGCTGGTTTCCGGTTGGGGCACCTGATTGGCCCCTGTGAGAAGAGGGGGCTGGGGTAATTGGGCCTCTAGCCTGATCCAGCAGGCTGCTCTTAGGTAAAGGTAAAGGTAAAGGGACCCCTGACCATTAGGTCCAGTCGTGGCCGACTCTGGGGTTGCGGCGCTCATCTCGCTTTATTGGCCGAGGGAGCCGGCGTACAGCTTCCGGGTCATGTGGCCAGCATGACTAAGCCGCTTCTGGCGAACCAGAGCAGCGCACGGAAACGCCGTTTACCTTCCCGCCGGAGCAGTACCTATTTATCTACTTGCACTTTGACGTGCTTTTGAACTGCTAGGTTGACAGGGGCAGGGACCGAGCAACGGGAGCTCATCCCGTCACGGGGATTTGAACCACCAACCTTCTGATCGGCAAGTCCTAGGCTCTGTGGTTTAACCCACAGCGCCACCTGCATCCCTCTTCTTAGGTAGCCTTGCCTAAATAAATAACATCTTAGCAGGCATCAATTGGTTCCTGCTTAAGCAACTGGATGAGATAATTTCCTGCAGGGAGGAGATGCACCCTTCCCGGAAGGAACCTCTGGCCGAGGTTGACCATGCAAGCCCATCCTCCTGGCAAAAGGGACTGTGCGCCAGGCTAAGCTTGCCCACCTGGTTTGACCCACTTTATCAGTCTCTCTATTATGTGAGGCTCACAGTTGGGGGACAGCCAGCCCCCAAATAGCAATAGAGTGTCAGTAAGTTGGGACCAGTTTACCTGCGAGATTGCCTAACCCCACGTGCTCCCACCTGGCCACTTCAGCCTGTGGAACTGGCCCTGTTGCAGGTGCCACATATGACCCATTCCGCATTTGTAAGATACCACTATGGAACTCCCTGCCTGTTGACATCAGCCAGGCCCCTTCACTTCACTCTTTTCAGATAAAGGCATCTTTCCCCAGGTAAGCCTATGCAGGCATTTAGAAAGCTGGTGTGAGTTTTCATTATTATTGTTATTTTAATTTTTTGAAAGTCTTAAATGAGTGTCTATTTCTTATTGTTTATCTCTTTTTCGAAAGAGCTTTGAGGTTTTGGCTTTTGTTTACAATCAAGCAGTGCATAAATATCCACATTTTTACAAAGCCTGTTTTCCCATTACAAGGGGATGTTTTCAGTGTCTCCCCCCGGTGCCACAGCCCTGTGCCAAATTGAACCCCGTGCCCTGTTCCTGAGCTGCTTTTAAGCAGAGGGGAAAGACCCTAGGAGACCCAGTCATATTTACTCATTCTGTTCCTGCCACAGACAGACCTTGGCTGCTCAGGCAGGAAACAGCTGGCTGTGCCTGCGCATAATCCTGCAGGCTTCTGTCCTCTGACATCCCCTGGGGCAGGGAAGGTGGAGAGGCTCTGAAGCCCCAGCTCATGCTTCATGTTTCCTCTGCTCTTGCAGCAGAGAGAGGGATCACAAGACTCTGCTTTTGGCGAAGGAGCCAGGCCTCTTCGTTTGACTCCCCACCTCCTGGGTCGCCTTCTTCCTGGGAGGGCCACCCAAACAGGCTGCTCTGTGGTGCTCACTTTCTGAGCCCTACAGCATGGATCACAGGCAGCCCACCAATGAGGCCAGGTGAGATGACTGCCTTGGGCGGCAGGATCCACAGAGGCAGTGTCTGTGTGAAGTTAGTTTCACTTTTTGCGAGTGCATGGCACAGCATGTGTCCAAGTTCAGATGGACTTATTTGTTTGGCTTGTAAATAAACGCTGTTAAAGAGAGAACAGTGTCTGGACTTTCCTTTCCTTCTTCTCACATGGAGGCAGCTGCTGCTGCTGCTGCTCTGTTACTGCTTGCAGACGTTTTCCACAGAGGCTTGCGCAGACAAAACATGCAGAGTTTTTGCGCAGAGGGAACGCACTGGACAGGCAGAAGTTCCACAGGTGCTGCTGGTTTCCCACTGTTATGTGCTGAAGTTCTCACCCTGGGCCAGCAGGGGGAATACTGTAGATAGTTTTCACTCAGGTCCACATATGCAAATAAGGAATTGAAAGTGACGTTCAGTGATTGGATAGTTACAGAAAGTTGTTACTGTTGCGTTGTAGTGGAGCTCTATATAAGCAGGCTGGCTGAACCCTTCAGTTCAGTTCTGTTCTGGCCTGTGAATAAACAAGAGCTTTCTGAAGAATTTCTGTGTCGTCTGATATGTTCACCCACAACTTAACACCCATTCCCAGGGAGGAAATGGCCAGAGCTGCCCTCTGGGGTCTCTCGCCATCTGCACCCACCTGGTGTGATTCGGAGCTTGTTTTCTGCTGGCGTAGAGGTCAGGATCTAAAGCAGGGGTCAGAAAGGTTTACCTCACCTGGGCCGGTTCACCCCAGTGGAGATCCCTCTGTGGACTGGATTGTGTGTGCATGTGAGCGCATGCCCACGATTTCTGGCATCTGTGCAGACGCGATTTCCAGTGTCTGCATCTGCGCAGACGCTATTTCTAGCACCGCAGAAGCGAGTCCCCACGCTGCGCTGGTTTAGCACAGCGCGCAGGGACTCGCCGAGCGGGCAGCCTGGTTTGGGGGCGGCTCGTGGGCCAGTTAAACGACTCCGGTGGGCCGCTTGTGGCCCATGGGCCTTAGGTTGCTGACCCCTGATCTAAAGCAACAGATTCAAAGGGGAAGAAAGGAGATTCCAACTAAACTTCAGGAAGAACTTTCTGATGTCCAGAAAGCTGGCAGTGGAAAGGACTCTTTTGAAAGGTGGTGACTTTCCCTTTCGCTGGAGGTTTTTAAGCAGAGTTTTCAGAAATCACTGGGGATTGTATCTCTGTAGGAGGGAAGAGGGGTCTCCTAGGCACTAATTTCTTACACTCACCCACAGCCCCTTCTCGGCACATGGCGTTAGTATACCCTGGACTGGCTCAGCCAGCGTCTCCTTCTGAAGTCGCCACAAGCTGTCTATGCGGCGCAGCTGCCTTTGGCCCTCTGTTAGGATTAAAATTTGCCTTTGCAACTTTTCTGCCTGTAGATTTAGACCCTCTTCACTTGCCAAGCATTTAACTTGTTTGCTTCTGGGAATGCACTCCTTAAAAAAAACCCAACAACCCGCAGCTTTTACTAGATTTACACAGGTCAGAGGGCCACAAGTATCTGACAAGGGGCTTTTACATCCCAGCTGGCAACGTCAACCACCAGGCTTCAGTGACATTTTAAGAAGCAATGACTGCAGGGTGGTTTGTATGGGGAAGTGTTGTTCAGCTGGCTGGGCAGGACTTGGCAGCTTTAAGGAAGGAAGCAATAAAAACGTCTGCGCTGTGCAGTGACAGAGAGAGAGAAAATTGCAAGCACTTTGCCTGCTTTGTGGGAGGACACTGGTTGCTCTTTCCCCCACTGAATCAGGCTGTTCTGAGCCATGCCGTCGTGTGCTGCCTGGCCCCTAGCCTTTGTGCAGCTATGACATCCATCAGGGGCACGTGGCGGCTTTTCAGTGTTCTGTTGTGTGTGAGGGGCCACATTCCCGCCACCAGTGTCACTTGTTTGGCACTCCTGACTGAATTGCCAAAATGCCAGGAGAACAAAAGCCATCATTTTATTTTTGCAGACACACACTTAGTGAGGCACCACTAAGTGCCTTGTTCGAGGCTTATAGCTGGTGGAACAGAAAAGACCATGAACCTTGGCGATGCGCCCCTCCAGATGGGTCGCAGCTGGTGGGGCGGGGGAGGCTTAATTCACCTCCCGAGAGAGGGGCGAGGCAGTGGCATGGTCAGCCCAGTGCAGACACACTGGCAGAGCCAATCTGGTGCTCCTGCCCATGGGTTTGCACTCTGCCAGCCTTGCTACTGGTTTGCCATGATGGGGAGTAATGATGGGGAGAGAACCACATACACCATCTTGAGGTCCTTGCAGAAAAAGGTGAGATCAAAATGCAAAAAATGAAAATAAAAATCCATAAATAGCAATATATAGTGGTACCTTGGTTCTCAAACTCAGTCCGTTCTGGAAGTCCGTTCGACTTCCAAAACGTTCGCAAACCAAGGCGTGGCTTCTGATTGGCACCGGAAACAATGCCAACAGCCAAAACGGACATTCGGCTTCCAAAAAATGTTCGCAAACCGAAACACACACTTCTGGGTTTGTGGCGTTCAGGAGCCGATTTGTTCAGGAGGCAAGCTGTTTGGGAACCAAAGTACCACTGTAATAGATTATTTTCACTAATATATATGCACTCTTTATCCTAGTATATCCATTTTTGGCTGGAGAAACCACATTACAAATTCCAGAGGATTTCTAAGGATGGTTGTGTTTGGGAGGAGGAGAGGACAGGAGAGAAAGAAAGAAAGAAAGAAAGAAAGAAAGAAAGAGAGAGAGAGAGAGAAAGCTGTGAGTGGAGAGGG
Source organism: Podarcis tiliguerta (assembly GCF_965153285.1). Classification (NCBI taxonomy): domain Eukaryota; kingdom Metazoa; phylum Chordata; class Lepidosauria; order Squamata; family Lacertidae; genus Podarcis; species Podarcis tiliguerta. The sequence goes on along the minus strand of NC_139542.1, from coordinate 70,529,761 downwards.
CAGCTGAATGGGCTGAGCAAATACCACCCACCCTGGACCTGCCCATAAAAAGCAAGTCTAGCTTGAGGCTCTTTCCAGGAGCTCTTCTCACTGTGAGACTTTTGTAGGTGAGTCGAGAGTTTGTTTGAATCATAGAATCATAGAGTTGGAATAGACCACAAGGGCCATCGAGTCCAACCCCCTGCCAAGCAGGAAACACCATCAGAGCACTCCTGACATATGGTTGTCAAGCCTCTGCTTAAAGACCTCCAAAGAAGGAGACTCCACCACACTCCTTGGCAGCAAATGCCACTGTCGAACAGCTCTTACTGTCAGGAAGTTCTTCCTAATGTTTAGGTGGAATCTTCTTTCTTGTAGTTTGGATCCATTGCTCCGTGTCCGCTTCTCTGGAGCAGCAGAAAACAACCTTTCTCCCTCCTCTATGCGACATCCTTTTATATATTTGAACATGGCTATCATATCACCCCTTAACCTCCTCTTCTCCAGGCTAAACACGCCCAGCTCCCTTAGCCGTTCCTCATAAGGCATCGTTTGGACCTGGAGGTTTTTTGTACACCACTTAGAGATATTTAAAATATATTAAGCAGTGTAGAAATCAAATAATATAATCGTTTGAAAAATGCAAGGACCTCTTTATGTTGCAGGGGGTTGGGCAGATGGCCTTGAGGTCCCTTCTAACTCTGCAATTCTATGAGGAACGGAATCTTAATTTCTTCCACCTCTCAAGGGATTGGCAATAAGGCGCATCCTTGCAGGCTGTCATAGTGCGGATCTGCTATGATAATGAGGGTTTCCTTCCCCTCCAATTATAAGCAGTGACTCAGAGACCTCAAGAGAAGAAAGCTTTGCTGCCTCTTGCCAGAATGAGGTAATATTCCCTGACGCGAGGCTCCCCTGATTCCGAAGGGTGTGTGTTCGAATCAAACGTTGGTTTCCATAGAGCTGTTTGGCCTTTCTCAGTCCCTAGGCAGTGGGCAGGGTGGGGTGAGCCTTGTTTTGGAAGACAAGTCATTAGCCAAAAGGCTTGCCGACAGGAGGGGGCGAGGGAGAGAAGGGAGATCCCTGGCGTACTATTTAAAAAACAAAGGTGGAAATTGGCCCATGAAGCTTTTCATGGTGCAGTGCTTGAAATGTGACCTGCTTCTGTTCCCAGTGTGGTCAAAATCAGGCGAGCGGCGAGATCAGTTGCGCAGTCCGTGCCGTCCTCACACATTGCAGCGGGTTGGACTCGATGACCACTGGGGATCCCTTTCAGCCATGCAGTTATTGTCAGGAGCTCGTCCTACACTTGAGTAGGACCCTGGCAGAGACACATGCCCAACTGACATGTTCTCTCCCTCCTGGTCGATCGTTCCAAAGCTTTCTTCTGCCTGAACATCACAGTGACTGATGCCGGCAGATACCGGCACACTTAGGGATCTGCAGAGTCTGTGCAGTTCGTGTGACAGACCTCAGCAACTCAGCATTTTGGCTAATCTACTTTATTTACATATAAACACACACAGAGCACTGCAACATGGCTCCCCTTCTCTCTAGCATCAGACAGCAAAGAGAAAAAAACGAAGGACAATAGTCCCACTTCACAGAACACAATAACAAAAAATTCCTGTCTCCGTCACTTCCCACTCTGTGGAGTCAAAACATACACCGTCATGTACAAAAATCCCATGACTGCAATCATGGAGCAGGAATTCTAACAGTTCTATGATTCTGTGAAACTTTGGCCACGCTGGGGAGCAGCAGGCCCAGAGGTCAGGATTTAACAGGTCCTGGTGGGCAGGGATGGGGCCTCCAGTAGTGATGACCCCCCCTTCTGCTGGATATGCAAGGATCCCAGAGCCCTAGTGGTGCGGCAGACAAGTGCCAGGAAGTGCAACTGCAGCTTGATGCGATTTGGGAAACTCCCTCCGTCTCCCAGAAGATCGTGCCTGGTTCCAGCGGTAGCTGTCACACTTCTAGCACAAGAGACGGGATCCCTTGGGCCCACCAAATGTTGCTGGGCTCCCAGTTATGGTCACCCTGATCCACTGGCCATGCTGGCTGGAGCTGTTGAGAACTGGGGTGCAATCAGACGACAGACACAGATAAGAAACAACACTTTAATAACCCATCAGGCAATGCAAAACACTTATAAAGATACAGCACAAACCGTTTCAGCTCATCTGGTAGCAGAAGTTCACTCATTCTCTGTCACTGTTCTCATCCCAAAGACTTCCGTATGCAAAGGCGGCACAACTGCATCAAGGAGAAGGACCCTCAATGAATTTGCAATATTTGCTCCTGCCCGGGCACCGGCAACCCATGCTATGCTACTGCCTGAGCTCAAGGGCACTTTGCCTGCTTCTGCCCCCCCCCCCCCCAGCTGGTACTCAAGGGCATACTGCCTCCCAGGGCAGTGACAGACTGTGGGCTCTCAACTTCCAATGGTGTCCTGTGCAGGTGCCCCTCCCCGCTCTGTTATGCAGCATTATTGTGCCGCCCCCTCCATCACAGCAACCAGTGTGGCTGCACCGGTCGTGCTAGCCTAAAACTGCCTCTGCCAACAGTGGAGGTAGAACGCAGTCATTGTGACCGTGTCCTGTGAGCTCTGCCCTTGCAGCTTCCAGGGTAGAACTGCGTGGTGTTGTTATTTCTCCACCCACCCATCTAGGAGCTGGGTCAAGTAGGAGGAGGAAGAGTTGGCAAGTGGGCTTTTTGATATTGGCATTGTTTTGTTTTGCCCCGGGGCAAGCTGCTGTTATGCCTCTGCTCTCTGTCTTTCGTGGCTAATTGTTCTGACCTACTTCCCAGGATCAGAGGAGGCTGGGAGTGCCCGGCGGGAACATTCTGGAGGGAACTGGTTGTGTTTCAAAGAGGAAAATCGCTGTACACAAACAGACTTCCGTTGTAGCCAAGTCCTCAGTGTAGGTATACACTTGCCGAAAGCTGCATACAGGACTGTGTGCCTCACAAAGGACATTGCCAGATTGTGAATTAAGTAATCAAATACTAGGTGTGTAGCTCCACCCCTCCTCCTGAAGGAGGGCAGGGTGGCAAATACGTCAAAACCGGAATGCAATGGAAACTTCTAACCAATAGCTTAAAAACAACCTTCTAAAAAAAAAGTTTAAATGCTTTAAATAAACCCCAAGCCAGTCACCTCACAACTAATAATTTATGGTTTGGCAGGAACAGATTTTTCCACTAACAGAGGCCTGGGGAAATGGGAATGTTGTTTGATTCTTCTTCAAATAAGTTAATGGATGAGACAGGTGCAGTTTGCTGGGGGGGGGTGTATTCCACAAACCGGGAGCTACCACTGAGAAGGTCCCTCCCCATGAGGCTGAACGAGAGACAAGCAGGGCATGTGGGTGGCCTGAAACTTAGATGCATCACAAGTTCCAGTTGGGTGTGTGCCTGCAAACAGGCCAGTGCAGAACATTCCTTCCAAACTTTGGAAATGGCATTGGGTGCTGATGGGAAAGCAGCAAAGGAGTCGCTGGTTTCTAGAACCTAGAGGATAAAGAGTAGTATCCGATCATCTCAGCAGAACAAGAACCTAAGGAAATGTGATTGCAAACCTAATAGGGTTCCTGGGATTTTCGACCCATCCCGTGTTGTTGTTGTTTTAAGTGAACCAACCAGGTTCTCTCTTCTTGGACAATCAGATGGAGCAGGGCATATTTTTGGGTGGGGGTCACTTTTCTGAATTTTGCAATTTGGCTCTTGGCTCAAAGTATCACATGCCAAAATAATTGCAGATGTTTGTGCTGTTTTCAACCTCAGTAAATTGGAAACTGGATGCTGCCACAGGACAGGATGCCCTTCTGAATGGATTCATGAGAAATGGATGCTGTGGAGCAAAGCCTAATGTATTGACTCTGTCTGCAGACTAATAAAATCGAATGTATTGAATTTCGCCGCAGGCCAAAGCAAAGACGCACACACATACCTCTAAATAAATAAAAGGATTCTTGCATTTCAGGGGGTTGGACTAGATGACCCCTGGGGTTCCCTTCCAACTCTTTGATTCTATGATTCTATGTTTCTATTTAATAACATCTCAAAATCACGTCCCCTCCTGCATTTGGCTTTTATTTTATTTTTAATTTTTGGGGGGACCAGTGATTTTGGAGTGGAACAGGTGTGGGGAGTGTTTGAGTCCTAGAATCATTGAACTTCAGAGTTTCATCTAGTCCAGCACTCTGCACAGCAGGAATTGCAGCACAAGAATCCCCTGCAGGTGGGCATTCGACCTCTCTCTCAAAATCTCAAAGAAGGAGGAGCCCCCCCCCTTCCAAGGGAGTCTGTTCCACTGTCAAACAGCTCTTACTACCCCTGCCTGTTAGGTCTAGTCGTGACCGACTCTGGGGTTGCAGTGCTCATCTCGCTTTATAGGCCGAGGGAGCCGGCGTAAGGCTTCCGGGTCATGTGGCCAGCAGGACTAAGCCGCTTCTGGCGAACCAGAGCAGCGCACGGAAACGCCGTTTACCTTCCTGCTGGAGCGGTTACTATTTATCTACTTGCGCTGGCATGCTTTCGAACTGCTAGGTGGGCAGGAGCTGGGACCGAGCAATGGGAGCTCACCCTGTTGTGGGGATTCAAACCGTGACCTTCCGATCGGCAAGCCCTAGGCTCTGTGGTTTAGACCACAGCGCCACCCGCATCCCCACATATAAATAAATAAATAAATAAGAGCAAGTTTAATAAGTAAGCGAGCTCCCTTGGAATGCCCCTGCTCCTTGGAAATAAAACTATTTCCAAGGAATATAGCTGCTTGGGGGGGTGGAGCGGTTTGGGGAGTGTAGGACCAGTGGTTACAGCCAAAGGTGTGAAAGACCCGTGAGCTTCCAGTGTTGGAGGATTCAATCTGTCACCATCCCTGACTGCTGGCTGTGTCAATGGGGGCTGATGGGAACTCCACGCGGGAAGGGCCACGGGTCTCTCCTCCCTGGCTGGAGGAGACCCCTGCCTGAAACCCGGGAGTGCCATGGTTGGCAGTCAGTGCAGACAGCTGTGAACTTAGGTGGCTAATGTACCGTATTTTTCGCTCTATAAGATGAACCAGACCACAAAACGCACCTAGTTTTTGGAGGAGGAAAGCAAGAAAAAAAATATTCCGAATCTCAGAAGCCAGAACAGCAAGAGGGATCGCTGCGCAGTGAAAGCAGCAATCCCTCTTGCTGTTCTGGCTTCTGGGATAGCTGCGCAGCCTGCATTCGCTCCATAAGACGCACACACATTTCCCCTTACTTTTTAGGAGGGAAAAAGTGAGTCTTATAGAGCAAAAAATACAGTATGCTTAGCAGATTTTTTTTTCAATGAAGCTGAGTAGCAACAGGGAGTCAGTAGTGAGGATGGTGAGGCAAAAGACCCTGGGCCCAGGCACACATGCATATTGTATAAAGGTGCAAAGCCCTTCTTTCACACCCTGTGAAACATAAATGCACAGAATTTTTAAAAAACTGGGCAACGGACAGCCGCCTGCAACTCCCGAGCGTCCCCAGGTCAGTCAAAACAAAGGGGGAAGGGGGCAGGAGATCTGTACCACCGGACGTCCCCGGTTCTCCTTCGGCAGTTGCGGCAGCAGTGGCAGACAGCAGCCCGGAACCAGCCTGGTAGCGCAGTTGGCTCTGGCTGGCTTCAGGAGCTGCCCCGCTGCCGTGGCGCCTGCCATTTTTCCTCGCTGGAAGTTCCGGTAAGGAAAAATGGCGGGCGCCACGTCAGCGGGCAGCGAGCAGCTCCTGAAGCCAGCTAGCCAGAGCTGAAGCTGCCACTGCCACATTTCCTGGGGACAGATTTGCAAATCCGGGGACTGTCCCCGGGACATCTGGTAACCCTAGGCTAATGGTCTGACTCAGGATGAGCCAGCGTCCTCTGTTCTCAGCTTCCTATATTCTTAAGGGTGGGAAAAACCAGTCGGTTAGGTATGCCTCACTGCTGCACAATTCCTCTGTGGAATGTCTGCAGAACCTGCCTCTCCGGAATTGGCAATGCGGTGTCGAATGTTCCCCGTTTCCTCTTTGTATTTTTGTAGGTGAGAAGAGATTCCGGTTTGATCCCAGGGAGGGCCACATTGTGCTCTACCATGAACAAGGGGCCCCCTCCGTCTTTGTGGGGACAGTCGGCACGCTTCATTACTACAACTTTGAGAACTCCACCAGCTTTACGGTAGGGAGATGGAGGACAACGCTTCGCAAATTTGCTTTTTGTTTTTAACTTTTCATTTCTTTAATTCACAAAAAGTGCAAATGTAACAAAAAGGAAGGGAAAAGAAAGAATCCAAAATTTAAGCCATGAAATATACAAAGTACAAAGATGCAGCACAGCTCCAAAGGGATAGGAAAGTATTAACTCTGTAATGGTTCTAGGGGTTGCTCGTGCATAAGTTGCCGTTACTCCTGTCTAGGTTGCCTGGTTGAACCCTTTCTGTCTGAACAGCCTCAAGTTCCATGGCTGCCTCAGTTGCTGGCAGAATCCGTCAGTGGGCGTTTCTTAAACCTCTTCCAGCATAGAAGCTGTTTGACGCCCAGTCTCCTCCTACTTTGCCTGCGCGGAAGTTTTCTGCGCAAAGTGGGCAGCGGAATACTCGTGCCCTCTCCGCTGGTCTCCGGCGAAGAGTCCTGGAGCCACCTCTCCGATTCTTCCATCTGCCCCCCTTCTCCACTGGTGTTACACTGATTTCCTTCCCAAGCGGATGGGCTACCTCTCTCCCTACTGGGACCCTCTCCACCATCCCTCTGGAGCCTCCTCTCCGCCTCCAGCTCCGATGGCAGTTCCCTGACAAACTCCTACAAAGATTCACTTTACAAATAATAAGTATAAAAACAAAAGCATCTTCCACCAGTGAGTTCCATCGCTATTGACAATAAAGGTTCTGTAAAGGCTTCGGTTTTCCAGATATTCACGTAAACTGGTGGCACTGAGTCACCACATGCCTCAATATTTGTATACAGAATAAAATCATGTCATATATTAAAAAACCAGTCATTTGAGCTCTGCCCTTTTAGTTTATGAGATACCTTTTCAAGAAGGGCAATTTGCCAAACCTCGAATACCAGCCATCCAACTCGTTTCCCAGGAAATGCAGCCTGGGGTGCTGTTGAGAGATGAGAAAAAGGTTACTTACTTTTCAAATGGAGTGTTGGGGGGGGTAGTACCTCTGGTGGGGGACACGTTGTGCTCCTTCTGGGGTATTTGTCCACCTTTGGTTCCCACCCTGCACTCAGCTCTCCCCTGTGGTTCCTAGAAGCTGTCAGCAGGCGACAGCGGCCACATTCCCAGGAAATGGCTTTGACTGGCCAGCTAAACCAGGTGAAGGCAGCCAGTGAGTCTCAAGCCTTCAGTGAGTTAGGGACCTGCGCTGCATGCGAAGACAGACTCCGGCAGACTGAGCAGATGAGACCAATTATGGGTCAAGAAGGCAGTTTCTGCCTGTGCTGTAGAGGGAAGTGAGGATCAGATGGGGCTCATCAACCTGGAAAGGTAGCCCATCTAGGAGAAAGAAAATTTGATCCTAAGCTTCTACTGCCTTGTGGGATATCTTTGGGAGAAGAAAAGGCTAAGGAGTAAAGCCTACGCAAATCCAGAGTCCCTAAAACAGTTGGGTGGCGGCACCTTGTACGCCTCCTTCCGGGAATACCTGCAGCCAAGCTGGTGCCAGAGGTCTTGCTCTGCTTTCCTTTTTTATATATATATAATATTTTATTAAGACTTTCACATAAAAAAAGAAAAAGAAAAATACGAAAATAAAAAGCAAAACAAGTAAAAACAATTCCATTTTCATAGTATTTCTTACATTTGCTTGTTTCCCAGACTTCCCCACACCTCCCCTCTCTGTATTCCAATTCAAATATTTAATCAGCAAATCCCTTCCCTCTGTCTTATCTTTATCTTTATCTTAGTGTATTATACCTTTAATTCTTCATCTTTTTAACCTTCAAATTTTCCATGCTCCTTCACCACATTATTACTAATAACCCTTTAACCTCCATCCAACATCATTCTAACATTCATTAATTTTATAATATTTCTGTAAATAATCTTTAAATTTCTTCCAATCTTCCTCCACCGTCTCTTCTCCCTGGTCTCTGATTCTGCCAGTCATTTTTGCCAGTTCCATGTAGTCCATCACCTTCATCTGCCATTCTTCCAGTGTGGGTAGTTCTTGTGTCTTCCAATACTTTGCGATGAGTATTCTTGCTGCTGTTGTAGCACTTGCTCTGCTTTCCTTTGGACCCCATCAGTGAGGCCAAGAGGGGGTCTTGTCTGGGCAGCCCAGGACCTCCCTGCACACTGACCAGGCCCGTGCCCCGAGGAGGTCACTTTGGTGTTGCTCACACAGTGGTTTGACGTCACCTCCAGAGAAGACAGATGACAGCAACTTTTCAAATCCTGCTCTGTTTCCAGTTACATTTTATTCAGAGAAGACTCCTTCACCATCTAAGCACAGATTAGATCTTGGAATTGTAGTTTCCATTTTAATTCAGAATAATCCAGCCGTTTGGAAGTCTGCCTAAATTTGGAAAAGGGTCTCTCCTGTCAGTTTCTTTTTTTAAAAAAATGATATTTATTAAATGTTTAATAATTACAAAAAGAAAAGGAAAAAAGAGAAAAAGAAACAATGAAAGTTTAACACACAATACATCAAAAAAATAAAAAGAAAAAACAATACCACAAAACAACAAGAACAAAAAATTAAAACATTTAAAAACACATCCAATTTTCATTTCATTATCTTTCATTTGCTTGTTTCCTCGACTTCCTCACACCTCCCTTTTTTGTATTCTAGTTCAAATTAGCTAGTTCAACAAATCCTTTCCCTCTTTCCCAATTTTTGTTCTATAATTTATCCTAACACAGTTTAACTTTAAATTTTCCACTTTAGCGCATTAACAATTAATATTCATATAATTCTTAGTAACACTTCTGCTAAAACCATATAACTTCATTCCAATATTCTTCTAACATTTCTCCTGTCAGTTTCATGTCAAACGAATGTTCTTCTTGCAGACTTGGAAGAATCAGTTCCCTCAGGGAGCTAGCTGGTCTGGAAAAATGTCAAAGTCTCAACGACAAATTAATTGCTTTGGTGTAGCCTCAGGGAATGGAGAAGCTGTTAACTTTCCAGCACTCATAATTTCCCAGCTCTCATGGTAAACATCAGGACAAGTGGACCTACTGTGGCAGTGCAGAGTTCAGGCTGCCAGCCAGGCCCTCTTTGGGGCTGCACTGTTCTGTTCTCCTCCCCTAGACTGTCAGGTTCCCTATCCAGGGAAGCAGCCTGGACCTTGAACCCAACTCCAGGGGGGCCAGCCAGATTCCCCAGTCCCAGCAGCAATCATAGAATTGTAGAGTTGGAAGGGAACACAATAATAATCTCATTGAAGAATCTCTGGCACATGGCCATCTGACCTCTGCTTAAAGATCTCCACCACCTTCTGAGGAAGTCTGTTCTGCTGTCGAACGTCTCTTACCCTCAGAAAGTACTTACTAATGTCATGTCTTTCAAAACTGGATGGCGGCAATGCATGGGACTTCCCTCACATTTGATCCGGAAGCTGTAGTGAGTTCAGAATGCTTCAGCCTGGGTGCTGACATGGGTGAGACCCTGTCAGCATATTGCTCCTCTGCTCAGAGATCTGTACGGGTTGCCGATTTGTTACTGGGCCAGGTTTTGGGTGTTGTTATTAGAAGAGGAAGCTTGTTTGTGCCCCCCTCAGCCGCTTTGATCTGTGGAACTGTGGCACCTGTTACAGGTTCCGCCTAAAATCTAGTCTGCATTTCCTCCCACTGTTTCTCTGTTGTGGGAGGCCGTGAACAAGCTGACCTAAAAATGATGTGGGCATCTTGTCTCCCCATTTCATTCAGGTGCTTATTGAAACCAACAGGACGCTGTCCAACTGCAGGAAACAGGTAAGTTTGCTTTTTTGTTTATTATAGTATTTCCCCCCCACAGTATCATAGAAATATATCGAAGAGGTTTACAACAGTATAAAACATAGATGTTTGGAGGAATTGCTGCAGCTAATCTCCCACCATCTGTAGAAAGGTGTTCTCCTGCGTTGAATGATTCAGCAGGTGGATTGGGCCCAGAGCTCAGTGATGGAGCCGGTGCTTTGCATGCAGAAGGCGCCAGTTGCTGTGACGTTCTTCATTCCCCCACCATTTGAGGTTCCCCTTCCTCTCTTCTCCTTGGCCTGATACTTTGCAGCTCAGCCTCGCAAAGAGTTTCTGTGCCTCTGCTAGATCTGCGGATGCTTGGACTAAATGTGGATTTGGCAGTCATAAGAGAGAGGTCTTTCTCAGCCCAAGGGCCACATTCCCTTCTGGATGACGTTCCAGGGGCCAGATGCAAAAGTGAGCAGAGTGCAAATTTGGCCCTTGTGTTGTAAGCTAGTTTGTACACACAGCCCTCTCTGACCTCTAACCTGACAAGCGAGTGGCAAAACAGAGAAGAGTTCAAGGACAGAGTCCGGATGGGCAAAACCACTCCAGGAGGGTGTGAAGCAGGCCCTGTGAGGGGGTGGCCTGGGGGAGAATTTCAAGAGCCACATTTGGCCCCCGGGCCTGAGGTTCCCCACCCCTACCTTAAAATTAGGAGGTCCAGCTGTGCAGGCCTTGGGGAGACAGTCTCTGTCTTGTTGGTGGGATCTCCAGGATGGGAGTGGATGGTTGGGGGTCGTTTTCTGGTCCTCTTCATCATAGCGGGGGTGGACGAAATGACCTTGGGGGTCCCTTCCAACTGTACAGTTCTATGATTCTTCACCTTAACCGCCTCCACTTCTCTTCCAGGAAAATGCCAAGAACTATCTCACACTCCTGGAAAAATATGAGGACCAGTTGCTGATCTGTGGCACAAACGCCTGCAGCCCCACCTGCTGGAATTTGGTACGCAGCTTCTGCTTTCCCCTCTTCTCTTTAAGCCTGAGACATCGCTGCCGGTCACCCTACCTGAGCCTTCCCTGTGGGCCTGATCCAGCAAGCCGCCTCTTATGTCCTGATCCCTGACCACTGGCTCGGCTGGGGCTGATGGGAGATGTGTCTGTGGGAAGGCTCCTTTGCTCTAGCTGGGCGATGTTGGCGTTGACTTCATCTTCTTCCCCTGCTTTCCTCTTCCCTTGCTATGTTTGCTCCCTTGTGCTATTCTTCTGGATTGCATATCCTTTGGGGGCCAGGATCCGCCCTTTTGCCTTTGTCCACCCCCAGGGTATGCAGGTGACACTTTCTGTCAGCATCGCCCTTGAGCCAGTGCCACCAACTTGACTCATACACTTCAGCCCGACTGGGCTAGGCGAGCTGGCTAGCACTTCCAGAGACCACCTTCTGCACAGGAACAGGTCAAAGTGCTGTGGACTCACAGCTTAGAGTTGTGAGCACCGGATTCACTCCAACAAGTAGACAGTCATCGCACAGCAGAGTACAGCAGAGTCTAGCAGAGTATATAAACAACTCGGAGAGCAGCTCTGTAGAATATTCTTCTTTATTCTATAACTACAACTATTATACAACTATATAGAGAGCTAAATAGGTCTAAGCATAAAGAATGCTGAACCGCACTGAGTGTCTGCAGCTGCTCTTAGCAGCACACAATCTCTAACACTCAGTCTCTCTCTCTCCGACACACTGACTGACCCACACACTGACCGACTCACTGACCGACTGACTCTTTGATGTGGTGCTGGAGCAGAATAAGTAGAGAGCAGAACACGCCTCCTCCTCTCTGCAGAATCAGCAGACTCCTCAGGAGTTTCTTGGATATGGGAGGGGTGAAATCTCCTCATCTTCACCACTGCCACCAAAGTCATGGGTGTGAGAAAAGGGGAGTTTGAAAGTCGTCTCTCTCTCACTCCCCCTGTATTGGTGAGACCCTGGAAAGGTGGGAAATATCTGCTCAACTTCTCTTTTCCCTCCTCCTGCAGGTAGATGGGAAGGTGGAGCCAGGGACCAGTGCCCAGGGCCTGGCGCCTTTTGCCCCTAATCAAAACGCTCTTGTCCTCTTCGATGGTAAGCTTTTCTGCATTAATGCTGAATGAATTTCTGGCCCAGCTGGGACACGCAGCCAGGCCTCTCGCTCAAGCACCATTCTCCTCCTCCCAAGCTGCTGTGCTGTGCTAGCCCAGAGTTCGGGCCCTACATTCTCGATGGCGTGGCAAGGGGTCTTGAAGCGCCCTCCCCACCTGGCAGGCCTCTCCAATAATAATACAGTGGTACCTCAGGTTACATACGCTTCAGGTTACATATGCTTCAGGTTGCAGACTCCGCTAACCCAGAAATAGTGCTTCAGGTTAAGAACTTTGCTTCAGGATGAGAACAGAAATCGTGCAGCAGCAGCGGGAGGCCCCATTAGCTAAAGTGGTGCTTCAGGTTAAGAACAGTTTCAGGTTAAGTACGGACCTCCGGAACGAATTAAGTACTTAACCCGAGGTACCACTGTAACAATAAAATAAACCACAAATTTAATTTACATTATGGGCAGCCACAGCCAATTAGGGGGCATGTGCGGTTTTTTCAGGAACCCTCAAAAGCAATGAAAATGTATAAAAGGTGATTTACAAGCAGTTTAAGGCTGCATAAGAATGAATTTGTGTTTTGTGGCTACGCATGCATGTATACCCTTTCAAAGGTTAAACAAGATCTGCTTGATTGCATCCCATTTCACACTTGATCACAAGCAAACTTGGAGAATTTCAAGCAATTGGCAGCTGTGGGTCCTCATCTCTTGTTTGTTTGTTCCGCCTCCTATCAGTCTCTCTTTTTAAAAAAAAATATATCGTTATTAATTTAAAATAAATACATTCATATTTATATATATTATCCCCCCTATCAGTCTTGTTGGATAAATTGTGGGAAGCGCAGTTTTCCATATTTGAAAAGCGGTGACTTGAGGTTGTTCTCGAGGTCTTCGGCTCCAGTTCGCTGCATCTCAAGCCGTGGCCTGACATTCTCATTTCTTTCTGAGATGGCTTAGCACCTGCATTCCTCTTTACCACTGGTCTCTCTTCCTGTCTCGCAGGCAAGGACATCTACTCTACCATCAGAAAGCACCAGTTCAATGGGCGGACACCTCGCTTCCGTCGGATTCGAGGATTTACGGAGCTCTATACCAGCGACACCGTCATGAATAGTGAGTGTGGCAGGTCTTGAAGGAATGGGGGGGGGTCCCCAGTCTCCCCGATGGAGGGGGCTCCCCAGACTGCTCAGCCTCTCCCTTGTCTGCCAGCAGCACACCCACGAGATGGTTGAGGGTCACTTGGCTTAATAAGGCTTCTCAACAATAGCATGGTGCTGTCAAGGCTTCAGAGCATTTAACCTGCCTTCTCTAGTTGAAATTCAGGATGTGTGTCTTGTGGCCTTCCAGGTGTGGCTGGACCCCAGCTGCCACCCCCCTTTGACCACTGGCCAAATTCATTGGGGATGATGGGAGTTCAGCCCAGTTGGTAAAGAGCGAGTCAGGGTCGGCACTGGCATGCTGTATTCTTGGCCAACTGCTGCCCCTTAACTTTTCCAAAAGTGCCTGGTAGCTGCCCCTGAAACCCTTCCCAGTGACTCCACCCCAGGGGCATTAAACTGGCAGCTCCCAGCTGCCCAGACTCATTTGGAGTGTTGCCACTGCCTGCCATTTGGGCCAGAGGAGCTCTGAGAGGGTCCCCTCAGAGCACATTTCATTGAGAACCGTCCTCAAACCTGGAGCTGGCTTTAGTTCTTAGCTGTGATTTCAGCATATTGGGGTTGGGCTAGATGACCCTTGGGATCCCTTCTGACTCTGCCGTTCTGTGACTCTATGAACCGGCTGCCAGGAGGTCTAGAGCCCTTTCCACAGGTGCATTCACACATTACACTGATCCAACAAGGGTACTTCCTGTGCCCTTCTGTGTACCCCAGTAGTTGAGCTGTACGGTGATTCGCAGGTACCCTGCAGCAAGTCTGCATGTGCAAGAGCTCATCTGTGCAAATCAACAGTACGTGCTCTTTTACACAAGCATTTGCACCCGTGTAGAGACACCTTGAAGTTAGACCTGTGTGGGGCGTAATGAAGCAGCCTTACGAGGTACTAACACAACAAACCTGCTCATGGGAGACAGGAGGAGAACCTGGAGATTTTCAGGGCTTCCCCACTTGGAAACGAGCGTCAAACGAGAGGAGGAAGTTGCTGCGTTAAAACCAACACAACCCTTGCCCCAGAGGGAGCGGCTCAGAGCAGGTGATAACAGCCCAGCGGGTGCCTCTTGTGCCAGGAGCGTCACGGAGGCAGAGTTCCCCCAGTGCCAGGAGGATCCGCCACAGTGAGCCTCAGGTGACGTTAGTGTTCCGCTCAGCGGATCCCTGTGGAGGACCTTTCCCCTCTGAGATCACGTAGGGGGTTGCCAGGGGCATTTCCAGTACACAACACAGGTGAGGCTTTCTCCTCTGCGGGGACACCTGCGTCATGGCAGCAAAAAGAGTGATCTCAGTCCTCCCAGGTGGGCTGTTATGTAGCCACATCCGCCCATGACAGGGAGATGTTTGCAGGCCTGGGGGATTCTGGGAGTTGCAGAAGCACAACATATCTTGGGGGGACAAATCTGAGGGAGAGGGAAACACCCTTCTCCCCCAAAATGAGCCTGATGAGGACTGAGCATGCTCAGAGGCGAAAGAGTGCTGATTGGCTAGCTAGGTTGGGTGGGAGCAGAGCCATCTTTCCCATTGGTCTTAGTGGTGCGTTGCGCCGGCCTCTCAGGGGTGCCCCAGCGAATGGGGGAGCTGTGTGGCTTTGCTGACAGGCTCCCCTTTCCCTGCATGCCCGCCAGCTGTGCCCCACCAACTATATGGCTGGCAGGCATGTCATTTCCTTCCCAGGTTTCTGCATATGCTAACGATGGGGTCGTTGTTCTCCTGCTTCCTAGCGAAAGGCGGCGCGCAGCCTTCCTGGTCTGCCTTCTCGGGCGCCCCGACACCAGAGAGCATGCCCACCAGCACATTTTCCTGCTTAATCGCCACCACCACGCCAGGGATCGGGGCGGCGGGGGAGGCAGAGGACATTTTCCACCGCCCCCTCCCTTGTTTTGGAATTGCCGGGGGGGGGGGCGTGCCGGATGGATCTTTGCACCACGGTGCCGGGTATGCTTAAGACGGCCCTGCATGTGTAGGAGACAGCATGGAACGGCACCTCATGGACACTCCACGCAGCAACATTTTGTTGCAGCTTCCATTGATTCCATCGGTTTGGGTCGTGTATGAGGCCTCCTTCGCCTCCTTCCTCACATTTGTATCTCACCTCTCCTCTAAGGAGCTCCAGGTGGCCTACGCTGTTTTCCTCCTTCCCATTTTATCCTCACAACAGCCCTGTGAGGTAGGTTAGACTGAGAGTGAGTGACTGGCTGAAGGGGACACCCCGTGAGCTCCATGGCCAAGTAGGGATTGGAACCCTAGTCTCCCAGGTACCAGTCTCCCAGACACTCTAACCACTAGGCCACACTACCTTTGATCATTAACTTGTGAGCAATAGTCACCTCAGTCTCACTACAGTGAGAAATTGCCATTTCCCCGCACACTCTGTTCATTGTTAAGGTGGGTGCCCTTGCTTATCTGAGAACTGCATGGGTTCATCGGTGCTGAGCTCTGTGAGGGGTCTCCTAACAACCCTCTCAGCACCTTTAGCAAACTACAGTTCCCAGGACACTTCGGGGGGGAGCCATGAAACGAAACGTTCAGAAAAGGGCGGCCAAAATGGTGGAGCGACTCCCCATGAAGAAAAGTTGCAGCGTTTAGGACTTTTTAGGTTGGAGAAAAGGAGAGGAATAGGTGATGTGTTGGGTTGAAATAACCAGAACTTGACTAGGCCACATTCTAGTCACACAGGACAGGGAATACTCTACAGTGATGTGATAGAAGTTTGTAACGTTATGCCTTTCAAGGGGAAAGTGGGCACAGAAAAACTTTCATCCCCCTCTCCGTAACACTAGAACACTAGAACTCATCTAGTGAAGCCGAATGTTGGGAGATTCAGAAAGGGCTTCTTCCCACAGCACAGAGTTAAACTATGGAACTCCCTTACACAGGAGGCAGCAATGACCAGCAGCTTGGATGGCTTTGAAAGAGGACTGGACAGCTTTATGGAGCCGGAGGAGAAGGCTGTCTGTGGCTACCATCCACAATGGCTCTTCTCTGCTTCCACAATTGGAGGCAGTGATGCTATAATAGTATTATTATTGTTAATTTATTTATACCCCGCCCATTGGGCTGGGCTTCCCCAGCCACTCTGGGCAGCTTCCAACAAAGTATTAAAATACAGTAGTCTATTAAACATTAAAAGCTGCCTTCAGGTGTCTTCTAAAAGTCTGGTAATTGTTCTTCTCTTTGACATCTGGTGGGAGGGCATTCCACAGGGCGGGTGCCACTACCAAGAAGGCCCTCTGCCTGGTTCCCTGTAGCTTGGCTTCTCACAATGAGGGAACCGCCAGAAGCCCCTCGGCGCTGGACCTCAGTGTCCAGGCAGAACGATGGAGGTGGAGACGCTCCTTCAGGTATACTGGACCGAGGCCGTTTGGGGCTTTAAAGCACCAACACTTTGAATTGTGCTCGGAAATGTACGGAAATTGAATAAGCCATGGGCCTGATCCAGCAGGCGACTCCTATGCTCTTAAGATGTCTCCTCTGGCCAGACTGCGCTAGCTGAACGTCCTCCTTAGTTCCTTCCTGCCTCACAGTCTCTCTGTCTTTTCCGCCTGCAGATCCGAAGTTTGTGAAGGCTGCCATCATAAAACAAGAGGAGGCTTACAATGACAAGATCTACTACTTCTTCCGAGAAGAAAACCCCGACTGGCCGAAGAACGCAGCCGCCCCAAGGAATGTCTCCAGGGTGGCTCAGCTGTGCAAGGTGTGTGTGTGTGGGGTGTGTGTGTCTGGGAGGCTGTGCCGGGGTCTCTGGGTGCTGCATGAGAAGCCGCGGGAGCAGCTGAAGATCAGACTCAGGGGCCACTTACTCAGAGTAGACTCATTGGTGTTAATGAGCAGGACTCCCTTGGGCTACGTCATGTCATTGGGTCTCGCACTAAATACTAGTGGTTTGGGAAGAAGTAGCTGCAGTTACTTTAGGGCCATTTTTAGCCTAAGGGCCCAATCCTCTCATGGGCAACATTCTGTGTTTGTGTGTGCCAGAGGCAGGGGTGGGGGTGAGCAGCAACTGGAGGGGGAATGCAATGCTTACCTTTTCATGGTAGGCTATATTCAGCCATTCACACACACCCAGCTGAGATCACACACACACACAGTTGCCCATGGTGGGTGGCAAAGGGAATATTTTCTTCCCCTTGAACCATAACCCCCAGATTCCCAGCTTCCATCTTTTTCAAAATGTGTTTCTAGCATTTGTAGAACCTAAGATATGAGGCAAAATGTGTAAGTATGTGTCTACACACACAAATGTGATGTGGAAGCCAAGCCCTATGAGGAACAGTTGAGGGGGTTGGAGACCTGAGAGCTATCTTCAAATATCTGAAGGGTTTTCACACAAAAGATGGTTTTCCCCCGCTCTGGAGGGTAGGACTTGAACCAGTGGCTTCAAATTACAGTGGTACCTCGGGTTACAAATGCTTCAGGTTACAGACTCCGCTAACCCGGAAGTAGCACTTCGGGTTAAGAACTTTACTTCAGGATAAGAACAGAAATCGTGCGGCGGCGGCGGCTTGGCAGCAGCAGGAGGCCCCATTAGCTAAAGTGGTACCTCAGGTTAAGACAGATTTCAGGTTAAGAACGGAGCTCTGGAACAAATTAAGTTCTTAACCAGAGGTACCACTGTATAGGAAAGGAAATTCCGATGAAACATCAGGAAGAACTATCTGATAGCAAGGGCCATTTGACAGTAGAACGGTCTCCCTCGGGAGGTGGTGGGCTCTCCTTCCTAGGAGGATTTTAAGCAGAGATTGGACAGTCACCTGTCCTGGCTACTTTAGTTGACATTCCTGCAGAGCAGGGGGTTGGGCTAGATGACCCTTGAGGTCCCTTCCGACTCCACTATTCTATGGTTCTGTGTGCTGCCATTCATTTGGCCAGCTGCCAATCCCTGACCACCCTTCCTGTTTCTACAGGGAGACAGAGGAGGCACCGGCTCCCTCTCGGCTGCCAAGTGGACCACCTTCCTGAAAGCCACCTTGCTCTGCGTTGACTCTGACAACGACCGGCACTTTAACCAGCTGCAGGACGTCTTCATCCTGGAGTCTGCCAACTGGTCGGAGACGAGAATCTACGGGCTCTTCTGGAATGAGTGGTGAGTGCCTTGCTCCGTGGCGAGGGGCAAATGAACGCTAAGGTCACATCTACACTTGGTGGAGGGTTTATTGTTTGTTTGTTTCTCTTAGCCCTGGGGACTCGCGTGGCGCTGTGGGTTAAACCACAGAGCCTAGGACTTGCCGATCAAAAGGTCGGCGGTTCGAATCCCTGCGACGGGGTGAGCTTTTTCTGGGTCATGTGGCCAGCATGACTAAGCCGCTTCTGGCAAACTAGAGCAGCGCACGGAAATGCCATTTACCTTCCCGCCGGAGCGGTACCTATTGATCTACTTGCACTTCGTGCTTTCAAACTGCTAGGTGGGCAGGAGCAGGGACCGAGCAACGGGAGCTCACCCCATCATGGGGATTTGAACCTCCAACCTTCCGATCGGCAAGCCCTGGGCTCTGCGGTTTAGACCACAGCGCCACATCCCTCCTTCTAAAAAGTTACTTCTGAAAACCTGCGAACATTTCAACCAGCTTCTAAGAATTGATCTGATGTATTAAGAGATTATCATAGTCACTGGTGAAACGCTTGTGTTTTTACCAGTGTGTTTTTAACATTGTCATTTTTCTTCCCATAAGCTGCTTTGGTAGTTGTGCTGACAGAAAAGCAGAGCAATAAAAAAAATAAATCGGATCCCTTGCTTCTCATTCTTATCCCCAGGGAATATTCCGCAGTCTGTGTCTATTCCGTTGGTGACATCAGTAAGGTCTTCCGGACATCGCCTCTCAAAGACTACCATGAGAAACTCCCCCCTGTGAGGCCTGGGCAGGTAAGGGATGCAAATTTGCTTCTCTTGGTGGATTTATCACTGGGGCATATCCTCTAGTCAAGCGGTTCTCAAAGTTTTGGGGGCCACTGCCCCCTTGATTCCACAAACTCCTCCCCATTTCCCCCTCTCCCCTCCAAAAAGCATTATTCAGCATAGCAGTTTGTATGGGCCACTAAAGAAGATAATAACCCAATTCAGAACAGTCACAGTTAATTGCACATTTATTCAAAACCCAACAAAAACAATGAATTGAACGAAATGAATGACGTTGGTCCACGTACATCAACTTTTCAAAGTCTGATAGTAATTGAGCAAGAGTCTTCAATACCACATTTAGTCACAACTTCACTGTTTTTAATTCAATGTGGTTTCCCAATGTTTGGTTTAAAGTCACTTAGCAGGAGTCTTAAATCCCCGGCTCCTGCCGCCCCCTTGCCTCTGAGAGGGAATCCCCCCCCTCCCCTGAAGGGATCACTGCCTGCCACTTTGGGGAGCCCTGCTCTAGTCAAAGAGTGACTAGACGCGCAGAACTGAAAGGAGACTGAGAGCTGGTGACTGTGCCGTTTTTGCTGCAGTTTTGCCCGTAACTGACAATGGGTAGTGATGACCTTTAAATCTGGAGGTGGGGAGTTTTGAAAAGAACTGTACAATCCTGTTATGCATTATGTAGCAAAGGTTGGGAAGAGAAACTTGCAAGCTTTCTGGGGCAAAAATTCCATATCACTGGCATCTCACACAGTGCAAGCTTTTTTATATTTAAAAGGAAAGCAAGTTTCTAGTGCTCAAGGCTCAGAGAAGCTTGCAGAAGTGCCTGTTGCCAGGGCAGAAGCCAGAAAGGTCCTTAGAGCCAGGAGTGGGCCATCTGTGGTGCTCGAGCTCTCACCATCCCTGACTGGGACCTGTGCTGGCCATGGCTGGTGGTCCAGAATTGGCCACTGGTTCTCCATCCCTTCCTGGTAGGATCCAGGGCTGGTGCAAGCAGGCTGCAGATCCTTCTTGTCACCCCTAATCTGGTGGCCTTATCTGTCCCTCCCAACAGTGTCTAGAAGGAGAACAGCGGACCCCCCACGAGACCTTCAAAGTGGCGGACAGTCACCCAGAGGTGGCGCGCAGGGTGAAGCAGGAAGACATCTTGTTTCACAGCAAGCACCGCTACCAGCAGATTGGTGTCCACACAGCCCCAGCAGCTGATGGCAGCACCTACAGCATCCTGTACCTGGCCACAGGTACGGTCAAAGCTGCTCCTCGCTTGGCATCGCTGCCCTTTGGCGTTGCTGAGCAACTTATTGCCCCTTTCTCTGAGGCCAGGGGAGGGAACCTGCGGCCCTCCAGATGTTGACTACAACACCCATCACTCCTGGCTGTATGAGCCATGTTGGCTGTCGGCAGATGAGAATTAGGGCCCAGTGACACCTGGGGACCACAGGTCTTCCTCTGCTCAGGCTGAGGAGCAACCAGCCCAAAGCAGTACTGGGTCAGGATTTGAACCTAGGTCTCCTTGGGTCACATCTGGAGGACTACAGGTCTTACCTTACAGCCTTCATCCCTGCTCTGTCCAACCAGCATCATTTCCCACATTCCCGTTACCTCCTTCCAGCTTCCCAACCTTTTCTTCTGCCCTTTTACGCAGACAAAGGAACCGTCCACAAAGTTGCTGTCTTGCCCACGGGGGCCAACAACGTCCTGGAGATCCAGCCTTTCCTCTCTCCTGCTGGCATTCGGACCATGACTCTGGACAGTGAGAGAGTAAGCAAGAACCTCCCTTCTTTTCCCTTTGCCTGCTCCATGCTTTATTTCATCAAAGTTCTAGACTGTTTGATTGTAAACTGCAGGCCTCCCCTGACTTGTTCCATACTGGGTCGCTGGAATGATGCTGACCCACCAGGCCATGGCAGAACAGCAGTGGCTGGATCAAAAAACGTGCAAAGGATCTGAAAAGTGCCACCTCGCTTTTTCTGTATGGGCTGGAAGGGCCTCATCTCAGAACGAACATGCAGATATCATATATTGCTAGTGTTGGAAGGGATGGTCTAGTCCAGCAGTTCTCAACCTGTGGGTCCCCAGATGTTGGACTACAACTCCCATCAACCTGCAGGTTGAGAAAGCTGGTCTAGTCCAACCCTCTGCAATGCAGGGGTTTTGCCCTGTGTGGGGCTCAAACCCACAACCTTGAGACTGTCTTGTGCTCTTTTTTTCTGAACACGGGGAGTATCTGTTCTAGGGGTGACATAATAGGAGTCCTGCTGGATCAGGCCAATGGCCCACCTAGTCCAGCCTCCTCTTCTTGCAGTGGCCAAGCAGGTGACCATTATGGCAAGCCCTTGACAAGTAGGACTTGAGCCCTAGAGCCCCTCCCAACTGTGGTGGCAGAGCAGAGCCATCCTGGCTAGTAGCCATTGATAGCCCTCTGCTCCTTGAATACACTGGCATGCAAAAGGGATCCCCTTCAGTCCCCTCTGCAAAAGTAGGAGCAATTCCTGTGCGTCACTCAGTGGCTGTTGCTTTTCCTGTTAGACTGATGTTACTCATTCACTGGGTACAGATAGGCTGGTCCATGATGCCCTTCAAGAATATGCACGACTCATCTCTTAGCCCTGCTGTTTGGAAGGAGCTCAGTGCAGCTGTTGCTTTATTTTATCTTGCAGAAGGAGCTGTTTGTAGCCTCTGAGAGCGAGGTGGTTCAGCTGCCCATGGCTATGTGTGGGGCGTATAAGGACAGCTGTGAGAGCTGCGTCCTGGCGAGGGATCCTGACTGCGGATGGATCAACGGGAGATGCACTTCTGTTTATGACCGTGACCAGCATGGAAATGGGTAGGTCCCTCTGATTTTCAACCCTCCTCCCCCTTCATTTCCATTGCTGACAGTTGCACGTTCTATATCTGCATGTTCTCCGGCGCATACAGACATGTGGCAGAGCAAGGTGACAAAGCAGACTTGCGCCATCCCATTTGAGTGCACTTCTGGGTGACACCTTCCTGCATGCAGAAAGTGATCATCTCAGGATGAGACGTTCTAGCCCCACCTTGTTGCTGCTGAGCTAGCTTTCTGCTTGCAGGGAACCCTTGGCGAAGCATTAAAAATGTATTTGTTACTTAAATACATTTATGTACCACCTTTTCCTCCAAAAAGCTCAAGGTGGTGTCCATGACTCTCTTCCTCCCCACTTTGTGCAAGTGCCTGCATGGATCAAAACCTACGGGGAAGAATTGCTGTGCTCACTAAACCTGAACTCTTTGTTTCTTTGAATAAAGTGTCAACACTGACACCTTGCGAGTTCTTGGGCTCTCCTTACATTCTAATTCTCTCTCTCTTTCTCTTCTAGCACACTGCTACAGGCTCTAACACACGATTCTGTTACGGATATTTGTTCATCTCCAAGCCACACAAAAGGTAATGTTTGCAAATAAACCATTTTCTTGCCCTTCCTGAAGACCAGGAACGTGGAGCCATGCAGCCCTCCAGATACTGCTGGACCTCAGCTCCCGTCACCCCGACCATTGGCCGTTCTGGCTGGGGCAGATAGGAGCTGGAGTCCAGCGGCTTTTGGAGGGCCACAGGTTCCCCCAGTCCTGCTTTAGATTTGGAGGGAAACCAGTTGGCCAGCTAGTCCAAGTATGCATGATGCCCCTTTTGATCAGCGTTGGCCTTGCTAAACAATAGCAACCTGCCCATTGGGCTAGCGGTGGTACCTGATCTTGACCATTGAGCGTGCTGGCTGGGACAGGTGGGATTTGTAGTCCATCAGGTTGCAGGAGGCTGATTTAGGGACCCAAAGGCCATCAGCACAACATCTAGCAGCGCTCTTATGTTCACCAACAGCTGGCGAGCAAGGAGATAATAATAATAATAAACTTTATTTATATCCCGCCCTCCCCAGCCGAAGCCGGGCTCAGGGCGGCTAACAACAATAAAACAGTACAAAAGTACAGCACAAAGAACACTCTAAAATCATTCATTATAAAATTAATTAATTCAAGCCACTGGCAACCATTGGACCAGAGCTCCGCGAAGATTGCCTAGGGAGGGAGTCAGGCTGTGCCCTGGCCAAAGGCCTGGTGGAACAGTTCTGTCTTGCAGGCCCTGCGGAAAGATGTCAAGTCCCGCAGGGCCCTGGTCTCTTGTGACAGAGTGTTCCTCCAGATCGGAGCCACAGAGATGGATCTCTTGAGCAGGAATAATGCACAGTGATTCAGTAGCTAGGGATTTTCAGTCAAATGTGGTCCCATCATGACACCACAAGCCCCACAAAGGCCTCCGGACGGTTGTTGTTCTACATCGGGGTGTGCAAGGGGTGATCTCTTAATCTCTCTCTCTCTCTCTCTCTCTCACTCACTCACTCTCTCACCATCTGCTTTTCCTTCCTGTCCAGGTGATGACAACCAGCACTGTGAGATTGTGACTGTGGCACCCGGTGCCCGCTATTACCTCAACTGCTCTATCAAATCCCACCATGCCACTTACACTTGGCTCCGTGACAACCAAATGGTTGCGCATTGCGGACCTGGCCATCGGCACTGCATCCACTTCATAGACAATATGACGGACGAGCTCTATGGCACTTATTCCTGCGTTTCCCAGGAGGATTGGTTTAACCAGACCCTTGTGACAGAATGCCTGACAAAGCCCTCCAATGTGAAGATGCTGCTTGAGGAGCCCAGGAATAAGATGGCAAAGGACTGGGCCACCCAAACATCTTTGTCCCTCTGGCTAGGGCTGTTGCATATGGCGGCAGTCGTCTTGCTCACCCATTGAGGACTTGACCTTCTGACTGCCTACCAGCACAAGTGACCAAACTGTACCTCTTTCTAGTTTGTCTTGTTCCATCTCAGAAGTGGGTCCCTCAATAGATATAGTTCTTCCCTTGGGCTTAGAAGCCACCTATTCTCCACTTGCCTAGAGAAGTGGCAACCTGGTGGTGCATAGTTGATAGCAGAATGAAGGAGAGGTTGGTGGCTGTTCTGTCTGCAGAAGCACCAAGATCCTGAATCCTGAGCAGGATGGGTCCTGCCAAAATAAACGTGATGATATGAACATCTGGGTGAAGAAGCAGAACCAGTGCAAACAACAAGGCAGTGGGGCAGCTAACGGGGCAGAGGGTATAGCTGAGGTGGCCCAGAAGGCCTTGTGAAGGTCCACGTCAGGCTTCTTCAAAGGCAGGCATCAGGACCCAACACAGAGCTCACGTGCTAAATAAAAGTTTCCCCAGATTGGAGAGCAAACTTTCAGGCCCAAGGTTTATAAGACTTGGTGGTCTGCTGCATCTTTTTTACATAACTGGCGTTCTGAATGTTCTTTTGATGTTTCTGACATTTTCCATGCAACGATACATGCTCAGGATCTCTGAAGGCATAATTAATGTATATCAAGGCATTCCCAATATGCACCAAGATCAAAGAAACATCTTGTAGGTTGACCTAGTCTAGCATTTGGAAGATTCTCCATTAGCAGTAGGTGGTCAACTGGCAACTGACCAGTGGCCTGTCAAGAGGCCACCACCTGGTCTGTCCTGCCCAGTCCCAGGTTTGCCTGCTTCTACGCCTGTCCATCTGGCAAGGGTGGAGAATGGGTTGGCGCAATTGCCTGTGCTGTGGGGTGTCAGGGATGCAGTTTCCTGCCTCAAACTGTTTCCTGCCCTTCTGATCCTGCATCACAGCAGGAACTGAGACGGGGGGAAGCTTCCTGGCTCTTTAACTCACAGATGTTTGGAAATCTTTTGTGTGATTTCACTGGATGAAGGATATTTATTTTTATTTATTATATTTTTCTTTAAAAAATCAGATCCTCTTTTTGTGGGGAACAAAATCAACAAGCCTCAGGGCCACTTGTAGGCAAAGATGTTGGAAAGTCTTTGAAGGTGATTTTTTTTTGGTCTTAATTTCTGGAAGTCGGTTCATATAGAGAAGAAAGAGGGAGATCCCAGGGTGTTCACAAGGCTGAGTTCTACCTCTTACATTGTGCACATGTGCTTGTGAGTAGACCAGCAATCTGGATGTGGGTCTGTTTTTCTTCTTCCTTGTGAGGAAGCACTGTCATGGCATGCGAAAGCGGCAATTGCTGGCATTAAAAACAAAAGAGGCTCCTGCCTTCTGAAACCTTAGAGAGCTGCAGCTGGCGGCCGAGACGATGCTGAGCAAGGTGGTTTGGTGGCTGATTACAGAGTAAGGCAGACATCTGTTTCCTGCCTTGGTCTTCTCTTCTGGCTGGCTGGCTGGTTAGCTGCCAGCAGCACCTCCAAGAGATTGGCAAATGAGTCTATTTCATTTCAACCCCCACATGAGTCCCCCTTATCTCTGTTCTAGCCAGTTTTGGGGAGAGGGGATCCACATTTAAGTGTGTATCTAAAGACAAACTACTTCAGATATTCTCTCTCTCTTCCAAACCAGAACCAGTGTGGTGTTGTGGTTATACTGTCAAACTAGGACATGGGAGAGACCTGGGTTTGAATTCCCTGCTCTGCCATGAAACTCTCGCTGGATGTGACCTTGGGACAGTCACAGTCTCTCTGTCACTAACCTACCTCACAGGGTTGCTGTGAGGATAGAACAGGTTGGAGGGGAACTGTGTACGGCTCCTTAAATGAAAGGTGGGATGTAATTATAAAAGGAATAAACAAAAATGGGGGGGGGGGGCACAGATTCCTTATTCCTGTTTTGTGCCTTCAGCAAAAAACCAAAATATTTAATCTTGCACATATATTCCAAGTATGCTTTCCTTGATGTCATAACCAATGAGACTTGAAAGCTACCGACTGAAGGGTTTTGCAGTTGGGTTGTAGCTAAGCAAGGAAGGTTATTGCATGGGCAGCAGTTGTCAAGCGAGGCTGCTGGCCGCCTCTGCCACAGGCGCAGGCAGGCAGCATCCTGACAGGTTGGGAAAACCTTCCCCACCAGATTAGTTTTGAGAGCAGCAACTTTGCCGGGGGAGCGTTAGCGGGGGACGTTTGATTCGCTTTGCCTTTAAACGCAAACCTACCTCATTCACACTTCCCAAAACATCTGTCCTTGGAAGTTTGCACTTCTCCAAATTTTGCAGCACAGTTATCCAACCAAAGAAAGTGTCTCTTTGGGGGGAAAGCATAAATGCATGGATTAGTGAAGATGGCATACCCAAAAACTCTGTTATGCTAGGGAAATGAGCTTGCAAAAAATGTCAATCTGTGGAGGAATGTAGATGTTTGCAGTGTTCCGGACTGCCATGGATGAGCATTTCAGTGAAAGTTCTATGAAAGGCAGGCTAAAGGTTGATAAATTTTCATGCAGACTTTAAAAAAATAATTGCAAAGTGATGTAGTAATGTAGCAAACTGAAATTTAAGACTGAAAAATTTAGGAATGCAGGAAAAAATGAAACTGAGAAATGCAAAAGCCCCCTCTGCATAGCAGATGGCTTTTGGTGACTCCCTTGCCACCTGGAGCGAGAAGGCCAGTTTCTGGATGCGGTGTAATCTGTGCCCTCTGCCTGCTTGCCTTTGCTTTGCGCCACTGTTGAGTCACCATCTGCGCACGACTCCCTTCAAGCGTAAACTGTGAAATTTAAGAGTGTTCCTTTTCGGCTGAGCAAGGGATGGTTCCGTAACTTTGCTTTCAGGCCAAGGAGACAACACTCCAATGCACTACAATTTTCAAGAATGCTTTTAAGCTCCATTCCTCTTAATTGAATGAGTTTTCTCCCCGCCCATGCACTTTAAAGTAGTATGAGTTATTAATATATCAACATACGATTTGTATTTTGCTTTGCAGCGGCATTGTAGCAAAAGTAATGTATTTTTTTATATATAAATAAAGCTTTGTCCAAATCAACTGGAGAAAAAGTGTTGCTTCTTAGCTGTCTGTGGGTGCTTTTAAGTCACCTTTTCACATTGCCATTGCAGCTGATTGGGAGGTTTTGCGCAACAAACCCACTTTCATGGAGCAGAGGGCTGTCGATGACTGCTACCCCCATGGCTGTGCCCTTTCCCAACAGTTTGAGGTAGCAATTCTTCTGGATGTTGTTGTTGTTTAGTCGTTCAGTCGTGTCCGACTCTTCGTGACCCCATGGACCAGAGCACGCCAGGCACTCCTGTCTTCCATTGCCTCCCGCAGTTTGGTCAGACTCATGTTTGTAGCTTCGAGAACACTGTCCAACCATCTTGTCCTCTGTCGTCCCCTTCTCCTTGTGCCCTCCATCTTTCCCAGCATCAGGGTCTTTTCCAGGGAGTCTTCTCTTCTCATGAGGTGGCCAAAGTATTGGAGCCTCAGCTTCATGATCTGTCCTTCCAGTGAGCACTCAGGGCTGATTTCCTTCAGAATGGATTCGTTTGATCTTCTTGCAGTCCATGGGACTCTCAAGAGTCTCCTCCAGCACCATAATTCAAAAGCGTCAATTCTTCAGCGATCAGCCTTCTTTATGGTCCAGCTCTGCCTTCCATACATCACTGCTGAAACCACAGGAGAGGAGAGGAATCTTGGCCTCAAATCCTGCTTGGGGGTTTCTCACAAGGAACTCCTGGTTGGCTACTGTGAGAATAGGAAGCTGGACTAGAGGGGCCATCCAGGGGCATACAAAGTGGGGGGTGGAGGGAATGGGTCACCCTGGGTGCCACTCTGGGGTGTGTGTGATAAGATGGCCCCTGCCTCCCCCAGCTGTAGAGCGGCCGAGGGCATGCGCAGTCCGTATGGGATGCTGCGTATGCACACTCCACACGGGATGGTACTTGCGCGGCAGTCCATATGGTCGCTGTGCAAGCAGCATCCTGGACGGAGTGTGCACGCATGGTGGGCTGCCGCACATGCGCACTTCGTATGGATGTTGTGTGTGTGTCACCGAGTGGTTTGCCCTGCCCCACCCCTCCCCGGATGCCGGAGAGGGTTCCTCTGCCACTGGGGCCATCTTTGGTCTGATCCAGCAGGCTGTTATGTTCTTGTGTTCCCCCAAAAGAAAGTGATGGGAGCAATGCACTAGAAACTGGGGAAAGATTTGCTCTGACACAATGGTCATATCCATGCCATATGTTTGAAGCACTCAGAAACCACTTTAACGGTCGTGGTCCTTCTCCCCTGCAAGAATCCTGGCCAGCTCCACCAGGCACCAGCCAGCCCTAGTGCGGGGGTTTCCACATACAGAGGAAGCAGAATTCTGTTGCACCGATCATTGGACTTCCCACCCCTGGGGAGTGCGGAACATGGGTATTGTTGGAGAACAATACATTTCTGTAAAGTCTTGGGGAGTTTCCATCAGAGTGAGATGGAGGGATTTTCTCTCTCCTCCTCCGGTTTCTCAAGACTGCCATCCTTTAGATTTCTTGCCTTTCTTTCTTTAAAAGCCCAAAGCCAATTCCATAGGGACCAGAAGCTTGGGAGCTGCTGCTTTGGATTTGGGTCCATTCTTGGCTGTGGGCTTGGACCACTCATTTCTCTTTGGTTAATTTTTCTTTCTCTCTGTTTCAAAGGTATTCTCTCTCTCTCTCTCTCTCTCTTTCTTTCTTTCTTTCTTTCTTTCTTTCTTTCTTTCTGTATCACACTTCATCTGAGAAACACAGGGCAGATTACACTATAAAAACACAAAAACACACAAGTTAATAACAGCCAAAACAATAACCCTCCCCTGCCAGAGACGCATTTTAAAGGCTATAGATTGTTTATTTAGCCAAAGGCCTGGTTGGAGAGAGGCATTGTAACCTGGCGCCTGAATAAATGTAAGGAAGCAGCCAGGTGGGCCTCACTGGGGAGAGCATTCCACAGGGGAGCCACTGCAGAAAAGGCCAGTTCTCATGTTGCCGCCACCCTCCCCCCTAGACCCCTTGTGGGGTGGGGCACATGAGAAAGGGCCTTGGGTGATGTTGTCTTGCATCATTTTCCCCGCGAAGCTTATTTTGCTCCGAGCAAATCCATGCAGATTCCCCCCAGAAGGATTAGGGCATGAAAGAGCTCCATCGACCTTCAAGGTGGAGTTTAAATAATCCTGATAAATGGTTTTGTGGTGGGCTTTCCCTGAATGGAAATTATCTGAAACTGTTGGAATGGAAAATGCCCCACACTTCATGTGTGCCAGACGGATGATCCCTGTCCTAATTTTCCTGGGCTCCATGTTCCAGCACACAAATATATTAAGCTGCCTTGAACTCAGTCAGACCACTGAGCTGCATGGCTGGGATTGCCTCCTAATCTGGCAAGCAGCCAAGCGGACCTTCTGCATATGAAGTCTGGGCTGTGCCCCTGAGCAACAGCCATCTCCTCCCCAAATCCAGGATTCTCAGCAGCTTGGCTGGCATTCCGTCTTGCACCCTAAACAAGAGTTGTACCCCTAACAATGACAGCAGGCGACTTGCCCTTTTGTATGTCATTTTCACTAAAATACTCATTTTTATGAGTATTTTATGAGTATTTACGCTTTTGAATTATGGTGGTGGAGGAAACTCTTGAGAGTCCCATGGACTGCAAGAAGATCAAATGCATCCATTCTTAAGGAAATCAGCCCTGAGTGCTCACTGGAAGGACAGATCATGAAGCTGAGGCTCCAATACTTTGGCCACCTCATGAGAAGAGAAGACTCCCTGGAAAAGACCCTGATGTTGGGAAAGATGGAGGGCACAAGGAGAAGGGAACGCCAGAGGACGAGATGGTTAGACAGTGTTCTCGAAGCTACAAACATGAATCTGACCAAACTGCGGGTGGCAGTGGAAAACAGGAGTGCCTGGCGTGCTCTGGTCCATGGGGTCACGAAGAGTCGGACACGACTGAACGACTAAACAACAACAACTCATTTTTATGCACATGTTTCCCCAGTATAGGCATTTTGACTGCCTGGAGAAAGGTGGCTTTTGAAGAACTGCTGTGTTCTTAATACCTATTTGGAAGGTGCAAATTTGATAACTCAATCAATAACTCAATCAATCAATCTTTATTACAGTCCAGAGACCCAACAAATCATTACAAAGCAATGCACAATTCAGACAGCCTACCTCCAGGTTAAACAAGCATTTTGTTCAGACTTAATGATAGGGATCATTGGTTCTTGCAACCACCGATAAAAACTTTGCCACTGCTAATGTTCTAGCGTTTGTCCGGTCTTCCAATAGGAACCTGACATAGTGAGCCTCTGATTTTCCCGGGAAAGGTACCAGGAGGGTAATATCAGTTCAGCCCTGGCTTGCTCATATTTCACACAGTGCAGCAAAATATGTTTTATGGAATTGATGTCTTGAGCACCCGAGCAAAGTCTGTCCCGGTAGGGAACTCCTCTCAACCTGCCATCCAACACTGCAGCAGGAAAGACGTTTAGTCTGGCTTTGGTGAATAACCTTCGATAGTTTGGTACTGTCAGGTTTTTAATGTAAGGTGTTAACTTAAAGACATGTCCATATTGTACTCCTACTGCCAGCGGACTACAGACTGCGTGTGATCGAGATCACAAGTCACTGTGTGCATTATCCCATAATCTTTGCTTTTAACATCTTTAGGGTGCCTTAAGCACCCTAAGCAAGAGTTGTACCTCTAACAATGACAGCAGGTGACTTGCCCTTTTGTATGTCATTTTCATTAAAATACTCATTTTTATGCACATGCTTCCCCAGTATAGGCATTTTTAAAAATGTTGACTGCCTGGAGAAAGGTGGCTTTTGAAGAATTGCTATGTTGCAGTTACCATACCTATTTAGAAGGTGCAAATTTGAGAACTTTTGCCATTAAATGTGAACTGAATTCCTCCCCCCTTCCTGGAGGGAGGGTGTGTCCTGGAGAGAGTCTCATGGGTCAGTCAGAGAGGGGGTTCCCCACCCCCAGATGTATCCCCTATACCAGTGGTGCCCAAAGTGGACACTAGTGGTCCTTGGGGGGGGGGGAGCTGTGGGAATACTTTTTTTTTGGGGGGGGGGAGCTCTAAGAGGCAAGGGGTGGCAGCAGGAGGTGCTGGAGGTAGAAATGGCTTTGAAAAGTCACTATCCCTGGATCACAGTCCATCAGTTTTGCTGGATTAATTAAACTAGATAGTTTTTTAATGGATTTTGAAGAAATATGTGATTAAGTGTTGCTGTTTTGAATTGTTATCTTAGTGCAAGCTGCTTTTCTGAATAATGCTTTCTATAAGGGGGGGAGCACTGGGGAGGAGTCTATGAAACCAAGGGGGAACTTGCCCCCAAAGGTTTGAGCACCACTGACCTAGACCTTTGACTGTAACTCCCCAGGGATGCAGGTCGCATCCTGCCCTCAGCTCACAGCCCCCCCCCCATCAGACGTGCAGGTTCCAAGGGGGAAAGTGCCCAAGGCTCTAAGCTCTCTGACCATAGCTGCCAACCTTCCCTTTTTTGCAGGAAATTCCCTTATTCCAGCGCCGTTTCCCGCTGCTTCCCGCTGCTATCCCGGATTGTTAGATATCCCGTAGACTGTCTCCGGGACAGGTGAGGCTGCTGATCCCTTATTTTCAAATCCGAAAGTTGACAGCTATGTCTCTGACTCACTTTGGGCCGTGTCCAAGGTGAGCAAGGGCATGGAAACGTGAGCTATGACACAAAGCCAGAGAGCTGCCATGCTGGAGCCGCCCAACCAGTTGGCAGGAAAAGTCATCAGACAATGAGGCCCGTGGCTGAGTGACGGAGACCAGCAAGATTCCCCGGTGACTCATTGCCAGAAACACCTGCTGCTAATGGGATCTGCCTCACGCTGGGCTTGGCAGGGAAGCCGCTCCTCAAGCAAGCGCCACAAAGTGTTTTGCTCATCCAGTAGTTTTCTCAAGGCTAAAGTGAGTAAGAAGAGTAAGTGAGTAAGAAGAGTCCCGCAGGATTGAACCACCTCATCTAGCATCCTGTTTCTCGCAGAGCCAAATAAGGGGATTGTGGGAAATCTACAGCCAAGACTGGCAGAGTGAGGCCATTTTTTGCACTGGATTTTGTGACCATAAACACGCTTTTGCGCTTCCTTCAAAATGTGGAAAGCCGCCACTGCCAGATTTGGGGCCGCTTTTATGATGCTGCACCCGTCATCCCTGAACAAGATGCTCTTCAGAAGTTGCAGCAGTCCAGGGCTGGGGCTTCTGGGCTAGATGACCCTTCGGGTCCCTCCAACTCTGAGGGGTTCAGCACCCCCCATGACTGATGGCCTTTGTGCTCTGAGTCACTGGGTGCAGCTCTATAGCTTGGATGTTTCGCTTTCAACTTCTTTTGGGGAAGAATTTCCATTTGAGGTGGGAGTTTGTTCCTTACATGGGAAAGAATAAGCCTTCCCCAAACTATTGTTCCACAACAGGCATCTGTTGATATTGTGTTGCGGTTCCTGTTATGACAAGCGACTAAAATGAGAACTGGCAAAAATAGCGCCAGCATTGTTTGGAAAGGCTTCCTTTTTGCCCAAACACAGTAAGGAGCAAAACATGTCTCTGCCGACCCGTGGCGAGGAACGTGCTCCGGTTCAAGGGCTGTCCTTCCTCAGGGGCTGTGTGCAGGGTGGGAGTGGGAGGCAAAAATGGGACTTCTCTTGTGCTTGACCCAGAAGCTGTAGTTGGAACTGTCGGCTGCAGCACAATTGCTGACAGGACTGAGGCCATGTCAGCACATAAGACCTCTGCTGCTTGCTCCTTTGCTACCAGGTCAAGTTCAAGGTGTACGTAAAGGTAAAGGGACCCCTGACCATTAGGTCCAGTCGCAGACGACTCTGGGGTTGCGGCACTCATCTCGCTTTATTGGCTGAGGGAGCCGGCATACAGCTTCTGGGTCATGTGGCCAGCATGACTAAGTCGTTTCTGGCGAACCAGAGCAGCGCACGGAAACGCCGTTTACCTTCCCGCCGGAGCGATACCTATTTATCTACTTGCACTTTGACGTGCTTTCGAGCTGCTAGGTTGGCAGGAGCAGGGACCGAGCAACGGGAGCTCACCCCGTCGCGGAGATTCGAACCGCCGACCTTCTGATCGGCAAGTCCTAGGCTCTGTGGTTTAACCCACAGCGCCACCAGCATCCCCAAGGTGTTACTACTAGCATGTAAATCAGAGGTGGGCAAGGCTTACCTTGCCTGCGCCGGTTCACTGCCACGGAGCCCCCTCCGTGGGCCGGATCACAGGCGTGTGTGAGTACGCGTGCCCACGATTTCGGGCATCTGCGCATGAGCAGACGCAATTTCTAGCGCTGCTCGGCGAGTCCCCGCACAGTGATGCGCCAGTTTAGTGCAGTGCGCGGGGACTCGCCGAGCAGGTGGCTCAGTTCGGGGTGGCTCGGGGCCGGTAAAATGGCCCCTGTGGGCTGCTTGTGGCCCAAGGGTCTTAGGTTGCTGACTCCTGATGTAAATCCCTTAACAACTTGGGACCAGTTTACCCACGAGATGACCTCACCCAACATGCGCACACTCAGGTGGTGGAACTGGCACACCTACAGATGCCACCTGCACTCTGGAACTCCCTGCCTATTGATACCAAGCGGGTGCCTTCCCTGCATTATTTTCGGCCCCTGCTAATATCATTCTTGTTTAGACAAGCCCCCCCAAGTTTTTAGAAAGCTGATGTGCATTTGAACCTTTTAGTATTTTAACTTTTTGTATGTTTTAAACTGCTGTCATTTTTACATTATAATTTTCTTGAATCATAGAAATCTAGAGTTGGAAGGGACCACAAGAGTAATCTAGTCTGACTGCGATGCAGGAATCTTTTGCGCAATGTGGGGCTCGAACCCACAACCCAGAGATTAGGAGTCTTGTGCTCTACCAACTGAGCTATCCCAGTTTTATATTTCTGTAAACTGCTTTCAGGTTTGTTTCTCACAATCAAGCAGTGTATAAATTTTATGAAATAAATATAAAGAAATAAAAGTAGATGGAGTAAAAGTTGTGTGCAGTGCAGTGGTACCTTGGGTTAAGTACTTAATTCGTTCCGGAGGTCTGTACTTAACCTGAAACTGTTCTTAACCTGAAGCACCACTTTAGCTAATGGGGCCTCCCGCTGCTGCCACGCCGCCGGAGCACGATTTCTGTTCTCATCCTGAAGCAAAGTTCTTAACCCGAGGTACTATTTCTGGGTTAACGGAGTCTGTAACCTGAAAAGTCTGAAACCCGAGGTACCACTGTAGTCACACCTGAGCCACACAGAAGTCAGTGGTTTTCTATCCCACCCCCCACTCCCAGCCCTCCATCCAGACAATATCAAAAGGATGTACTTCTAAGTTTTTGTTTTTTAAAAAAGCATCGGATCTCACTGGAATGCTCTCTCTCTCTCTCTCTCTCTCTCTCTCTCTCTCTCTCTCTCTCTCTCTCACATAAAACCTCAAAGGAAGGAGAGTCCTCAACCTACCGAGGGAGACTGGTCCATTGAGTCTCCTCTAGTCTTTTCCAGACTCAATATACCCAGCTCCTTCAACCACTCCTCATAAGGCTTGGTTTCCAGACCCTTGATCATCTTGGCTGCCGTCCTCTGCACACGTTCCAACTTGTCAACATCCTTCTTAAATTGTGGCGCCCAGAATTGGACGCAGTATTCCAGGTGGGGTCGGACCAAGGCAGAATAGAGTGGTACTATTGTTTCTCCTGATCTGGACACTATACTTTTGTTGATGCAGCCTAGAATAGCATTAGCTTTTTTTGCTGCTGCATCACACTGTTGACTCATGTTCAGCTTGTGGTCCACCAAAACCCCTAGATCCTTTTCACATGTACGGCTAGTAAGCCAACTGTCCCCCATCTTATATTTGTGCATCTGGTTCTTCCTGCCTAAGTGCAGAACCTTACATTTCTCCCTGTTGAAATTCATTTTGTTAGCTTGCGCCCAGTTCTTCAGTCTGTTAAGGTCTGTAAATGTTAATGTAATCTGTCAATGTAGCTTTGTTACAGTTAATTTATATTTGTTGACATTTGACCTGCCCAGCGAACATGTCCCCAAAATGCATTCATGATGCATAAAAAATGAATATCATAGCGAGAATGAAAGTTTGAAGATGGATTCTCTTCGGGAAATTGCTCACAAAAGATTTGGCTGTGTTGCGTGCAAAGGTTTGTATCAGGAGAAACCCACACTGAAGTGCTGGTGATTTTTTAAAAAGGAAAACCACAAGCTGATATGGAACAGTGAAGCCCCCAACGTAAGACAGGGAAAAGCAAAAAAGAGAAATGGAAATTGATTCACCCACCGCTCTGTGGGACTTTGTTCTTGCAGTGCAGCTATAAAGCTGAAGATGGTGATGGCCCCTGACTCACTTAGTGGTCTGGATGAATCAGCAAAGAGGTCTGGTTTCCCTAAGCAATGGCTTCCTTCTCCTTCCACAGGCCGCCTCCACACACTGAAACTCTGTGGGTGTAAGACAATGAGAATTGCAATCCGTGCAGAAGTGCTCCTTGTTCTTCACGGGATGCTCTTTGAAGGCTATTCTCCAGCTATCAAGCAGAACACCATGCTACCTCTGTCCTCCTTTTAATAGAATGAGGAACCCCACAAACATTCAGAGTGCACCTACTTCATGAGTCTGGTATGTCTCTGAGGGCTGGCTGGCTCCAGGCCTCAGTGGGCCCTGAGAAGCACTGGTGCCAGGTTTTGGAGGCCCTTGGCTGGTGGTAAAGGTAAAGGTACCCCTGCCCGTACGGGCCAGTCTTGCCAGACTCTAGGGTTGTGTGCTCATCTCACTCTCTAGGCCGGGAGCCAGCGCTGTCCGAAGACACTTCTGGGTCACGTGGCCAGCGTGACAAGCTGCATCTGGCGAGCCAGCGCAGCACACGGAGCGCCGTTTACCTTCCCGCTAGTAAGCGGTCCCTATTTATCTACTTGCACCCGTGGGTGCTTTCGAACTGCTAGGTTGGCAGGCGCTGGGACCGAACAACGGGAGCGCACCCCGCCGCGGGGATTCGAACCGCTGACCTTTCGATCGGCAAGTCCTAGGCGCTGAGGCTTTTACCCACAGCGCCACCCATCTCAGCATTGCCCCCCAACTCTACTTACAATGATCACAGTGGAACTAGAGATCTATAGAACTGTAGGGTTGGAAAAGATCCTGGGGCCATCTAGTCTAACCCCTGCAATGCAGGAATCACAGTTTAATAATCCCCGACAGAGGCTCATCCAACCTCTGCTTAAAAACTCCTCCACCTTCCCAAGGGAGTTGTCGACTGGGAGCTGCCTGTTTGTTGTTTTACGGGACAACAATGAGTTTGAATGGCCTGATCGTCTCTCTGCAAGGCATCTGATGAAGCAGACTCATCCGTGACCATTGGCCATTGATCACTGAGGGTCTGGCAACACTCGGGGGGGGGCACTCCATTTGCCCCCTCAGCCCCCTTACCTATTCCAATGAAAGTGCCTGTCTTTTCTCTTTGCCAAACACTGAAGTCTCTAGTGGCAAGAGAAATCAAAGCCAAGTGGCCTGAGAACAGGGTTTCGATCGCTTAACTGGGACATGAAATCCGATGATGATCTGGCATGCTAAATGCGACCCGGACCAAGCCAGGTAATGCTGATGTCTCTCGCACCGTGGTCTGCTTCCGCTTGACTGGCAGGATACAGGAAAGAAAATGCCGCAATTTTTCGCCCACTCATTCCCCATTTGCCTTGCAGTTTCACGAAAAACTCTGGCAGCTTTTGGACATTCAGGAAATGTCCCTTTTGTGGCACGTAGAGTGAGTTTCTATTTCAGGGTCTGAGGCAAGCAGGCCTCACCCTCTGTCAACAGGAAGCCTGCAAGAATGCAAAGCAGAGGTTACCTGCGACATCCTGAAACGGGACAGCGGAAGAATGGGCTCGCACGTAATTGGGCCGAGTCAGATGTGAGTCTCCCTTTCGGGCTACAGGATTTATGACTGCGTGTGCCACACTGCAGCGTGACTTGCCAGCTGTCTGACTAAGTCCATGCTCATATTTTGCCCATTGTTCTCCCTCAAAGGTCCTCATCAGGTGCAAGGATGGGCTTTATTTCATTTTGGCTATACAAACTTCACTCCCGTCCAAAAGTATGTAACCCATAACAAAGAAACAAGAGCATCAGTCTATTGGTTTATCAGTTTTGGTTTCTGTTCCTTTCTCAATGTTTCCAATCTTAAAGTCAATTCCCAAAGAGTTTATTTGCATAGAAGTTTGGGAATTGCAGCTCTGTTGGGGGAAAGAGGAGTCTTCTAACAGCTCTCAGTAACGTTAACAAACTACAGTTCCCAGGATTCTTTGGGGGAAGCCATGACTGTTTAACGTGTAAAGTGCAGATGGAGACTTAAAGGTAAAGGGACCCCTGACCATTAGGTCCAGTCATGACCGACTCTGGGGTTGCGGTGCTCATCTTGCTTTATTGGCCGAGGGAGCCGGTGTGCAGCTTCCGGGTCATGTGGCCAGCATGACTAAGCCGCTTCTGGCGAACCAGAGCAGCACACGGAAACGCTGTTTACCTTCCCGCTGGAGCAGTATCTATTTATCTACTTGCACTTTGATGTGCTTTCGAACTGCTAGGTTGGCAGGAGCAGGGACCGAACAACGGGAGCTCACCCCGTCGCGGGGATTTGAACCGCCAACCTTCTGATTGACAAGCCCAAGGCTCAGTGGTTTAACCCACAACGCCACCCGTGTCCCAGATGGAGACTTACTCTCCCTTTATTAATCTCTTGTCTCAGATTACCATATCTACTGAGGGCTACAACAAAGCGACGGGGAGTCATCATTTTGTGACTCTCTAAAGCAGGAGTAGGGAATCATTTTCAGCAGGAGGGATGCACCCCTTTCTGGGCAGCTGTCTTGTGAGGGGGGCACATACCAGTGGTGGGCGGGGACCAAAAAGGGGCAGAGTTATGAACATGCAGGACGCGGGTGGCGCTGTGGGTAAAAGCCTCAGCGCCTAGGACTTGCCGATCGAAAGGTCGGCGGTTCGAATCCCCGCGGCGGGGTGCGCTCCCGTCGCTCGGTCCCAGCGCCTGCCCACCTAGCAGTTCGAAAGCACTCCCGGGTGCAAGTAGATAAATAGGGACCGCTTACTAGCGGGAAGGTAAACGGTGTTCCGTGTGCTGTGCTGGCTCGCCAGATGCAGCTTGTCACGCTCGCCACGTGACCCGTAAGTGTCTCCGGACAGCACTGGCCCCCGGCCTCTAGAGTGAGATGGGCGCACAACCCTAGAGTCTGGCAAGACTGGCCCGTCCGGGCAGGGGTCCCTTTACCTTATGAACATGCAGTAGACTAGTTTCTTCTCTCTCTCTCTCTCTCTCTCTCTCTCTCTCTCTCTCTCTCTCACACACACACACACCCCTTTGTTCTCCACCCAAGTAAGGAAGAATCCCCATCCGAATTCAAACTCAAGGAGGGTGTGAAGCACAGCCAGTGGGGCCTGGGGACAGTCCCGAGGGCCACATCGAGAGGCATTCGGCCCCCCAGGCCCGACGACCCCCCCATCCCTGCTGCAAAGTTCTTTGTGTATCAGTAACACTTCATGAAGTCTAAAAGTTATGCACAGTAATGCATATGGAATACAGTGGTACCTCGAGTTACTAACGCCTCAGGTTACAAACGCTTCAGGTTACAAATTCCGGTAACCTGGAAGAGTACCTCGAGTTGAGAACTTTGTCCAGAATGAGAACGGAAATTGTGCACCGGCGGCACAGCAGCAGGAAGAGGCCCCATTAGCAAAAGCACACCTGTAGTTAAGAACAGTTTCAGGTTAAGAACAGACCTCCGGAACGAATTAAGTTCGTAACTAGAGGTACCACTGTATAGAATTATTTATCTCTTTGGCCACAAAAAATTGACGACCTCTGGTCCTTTGCTTGCATAGGAAATCGGCTGTTCCTGGTCTTGCACCAGAAATGCAGGAAGCTTTGTGTGGATGGATGCTTGCTGCAGTGGGTCATCTTTGGGATAATTGGGGTAACTTGCAAAGTATGGGGGGGACTTGACCCAATTGCCCCCCCTTCTTTGCCATGTTTTGCATCATTTGCATCAGGCTTTGCATCGAGTTCAAGGTGTTACTATTGGCATATGTAGAGCCTTAGTTTACCTATGAAATTGCCTTGCCCCACTGGTGCCCACCCAACCACTTGGGCCTGTTTGCAGGGCCCA
Organism: Podarcis tiliguerta; assembly: GCF_965153285.1. Classification (NCBI taxonomy): domain Eukaryota; kingdom Metazoa; phylum Chordata; class Lepidosauria; order Squamata; family Lacertidae; genus Podarcis; species Podarcis tiliguerta. The sequence continues at coordinate 70,490,793 of NC_139542.1, read as the reverse complement.
CACAATCTCCGCTCCACATTCGTTTAGTGTGGCAGCTGCGCCCTCCCTTTCAGATCAAGCAGGCCCCTTCCCAGTATTCTTTCCAGCGGCTTCTAAAAACATCCTTGTTTAGACAAGCCTACCCAGAAATTTAGAAAGCTGCTGTGAATTTTAACCTGTTTTAGTATTTTAACTTTCTGTATGTTTTAAAGTCTTGCAGGTTTTTCCTTGTTTCATTGTTCCAGCTTTTGAGGTTTTTCCTTCTTTATTTCAACCAGGCAGTGCATACATTTCATGACATACATAAATACAGTGGTACCTCGAGTTACAAACGCCTCAGGTTACAAACGCTTCAGGTTACAAACTCTGCTGACCTGGAAGAGTTACCTCGAGTTGAGAACTTTGCCCCAGGGTGAGAGCGGAAATTGTGTGCTGGCGGCGCAGCAGCAGCAAGAGGCCCCATTAGCGAAAGCACGCCTCTAGTTAATAATAGTTTCAGGTTAAGAACGGTCCTCCGGAACGAATGAAGCTCGTAACTAGAGGTACCACTGTAGATAAATTGGAAGAGAAGGCTATTCCGGCATCTGTCCACCTCTCCACAAAACCTATTTGACTCTTCTATTTTCCTCTTCATCAGTCCATGATGCTAATCACTCAACACAGTTCGCTCAAGACAAAAGGTACGCACAGGCACAGCAAACGAGCGAACTGTGTTGAGTGATTAGCATCATGGACTGATGAAGCTTGCTGCGAAACCTGGATAATATCCGGAGAACAGGTCTCATCTATTTGGCTTCAATTGATCATTTGGCTTTGTGCTTCCAGCTAATGACCACTTGAAGAATGCTTTCAGGAAATCGCTCCTACGTTTATTGCTTTGTGCTTCCAGTGAATGATTATTTGTTCCAGCTTTGTTGTGATATATTTATCGCATACAGAACCAGTACACCAATGAGAGAGACACTGGTACATTCTATGTTCATGAGTATCTCCAGGCTTGATTATGCACCTTGCACTTTAGTTTGTCACATGAAAGATTGTTTTTTCCTGCTCTGGAGGGTAGGACTTGAACCAGTGGCTTCAAATTACAGTGGTACCTCGGGTTACAAACGCTTCAGGTTACAGACTCCGCTAACCCAGAAATAGTACCTCGGGTTAAGAACTTTGCTTCAGGATGAGAACAGAAATCGTGCAGCGACGGCACAGTGGCAGCGGGAGGCCCAATTAGCTAAAGTGGTACCTCAGGTTAAGAACAGACCTCCAGAACGAATTAAGTTCTTAACCCGAGGTACCACTGTACTCCTTGTCTAGATGGTTTATGAGGGTATATATTTATTCCAGTAAAATTGTTCTTTATATTCATAAGCCAGTTCTGTTTGTTTTTCAATTATTGTTATAACACCTGATACTTTTTGTGTATACTTACTGTAAAAACTTCATGGTGAGTACCAGTACTGTTTTTTCTTTTTTTAGGAAAAGCACCAGTCAGAAACAAAGTCCCCACTTCTCATTTATTGGTTTCTTCTTCCCTCCAGACAAACCAATTCAGACTCGAGTGTCTCCTTCCTGCTTGAGATCACGGGGCTAAAAATAATTAAAGAAATAATCCCCACCCCCAAAGCCCTTGGAGGTACAATGCCACATTCTTTCAATTGCTTCCTCCTTTTCCGGGGAATGACGAAGGTCACTTCCCATTAGCGGAAACACATGGAAGGTTATTTACCTATTCATTTTATTCATGGTATTTATAGTCTCCTTTCATGTACCAAAAATCAAAATACAAAATCATATAAAAAGGACCAATAAACGTCTATATTATATCATAAGGCTGCAGTTTATTGTGGGTTCAAAATGTGAGGTTGTACATCTGTCTCTGGCTCCATCTGCACTTAGAACAGGATCATACCACTTTAAGCAGTCATAAATTCCCCCAAGGACTCCTGGGAAATGTATCTTGTAAGGGGGCTGAGAGCTTGCAAAGCTACAGTTCCCAAAGGGCTTTAACAATAAATCAACCTTCCCAGGGAACTCCGGGAATTTTTGGCAGCATAGCAGCCAACTCCAGGAGGCCGTGGCTGCTTAAAGGTAAAGGTAAAGGTAAAGGGACCCCTGACCATTAGGTCCAGTCGTGGCCGACTCTGGGGTTGTGGCACTCATCTCGCTTTATTGGCTGAGGGAGCCAGCGTACAGCTTCCGGGTCATGTGGCCAGCATGACTAAGCCGCTTTTGGCGAACCAGAGCAGCACACGGAAACGCCGTTTACCTTCCCACTGGAGCAGTACCTATTTATCTACTTGCACTTTGGCGTGCTTTCGAACTGCTAGGTTGGCAGGAACAGGGACCGAGCAACGGGAGCTCACCCCGTCGCGGGGATTCGAACCGCCGACCTTCTGATTGGCAAGTCCTAGGCTCTGTGGTTTAACCCACAGCGCCACCTGCTTAGGCACCCACAACAACATAATGGTGAGGGCTGGGCACACACAAACTCAATGAGAAAAGCCAGCAGGGGGCAGCAGTGCTCCTTTTGACAGAGAAGAAGTCAATATTCTATTAAATTGTGGAGTTCAAAACTGGACACTGTACTCCAGGTGTGGTCTGACCAAGAATAGAGTGGCACAATGACTTCCCTTGATTTGGACACGATATTTCTGTTGATGCACCATTAGCGTTCTCTTTCTCTCTTTGCTGCCGTATAACACTGTTGACTCCACTAAGACCCCAAGATCCTTTTCACATGCACTGCTAGTAAGCCAGGTGTCCCCCATTCTATACTGGTGCATCTGGTTCTTCCTGCCTAAGTGAAGAATCTTATGTTTGTCTCTATAGAATTTCATTCTGTTAGTTGAGGCCCAATTCTCCAATCTGTTCAGGTCATCTTGAATCCCAGTTCTGTCTTCGGCGGCATTAGCTACCCCTCCCAGTTTAGTGTCATCTGCAAATTAGATGAGCATCCCCTCAATTCCTTCACCCAAGTCATTTATAAAGACACAGAACAACAACGAGCCCCTGACAGAACCCTGTGGCACCCACTTGTCCCTCGTTTCCAGGATGATGAGGATCCATTAGTGAACACTCTTTGGGTTTGGTCAGTCAACCAGGTACTGATCCATCGTTCAGTTACCTCATCGAGGCCATATTTTACCAGCTTCTCTGCAAGAATACCATGGGACTTTGTCAAAGCCTTAGTAAAATCAAGATACATTTTGTCCACAGCATTTCCCATATCTACCAAGCTCTATCAAAAGAAGAAACGAGACTTATCTGGAAGAGACCACAAGGGCCATCGAGCCCAACCCCCTGCCAAGCAGGAAACACCATCAGAGCACTCCTGACATATGGTTGTCAAGCCTCTGCTTAAAGACCTCCAAATAAGCAGACTCCACCACACTCCTTGGCAGCAAATTCCACTGTCAAACAGCTCTTACTGTCAGGAAGTTCTTCCTAATGTTGAGGTGGAATCTTCTTTCTTGTAGTTTGGATCCATTGCTCCGTGTCCGCTTCTCTGGAGCAGCAGAAAACAACCTTTCTCCCTCCTCTATGTGACATCCTTTTATATATTTGAACATGGCTATCATATCACCCCTTAACCTCCTCTTCTCCTATATTTCCTATATTGGGCTGCAGCTTCCTCCTAACATCATTTTTTCTGTCATCACCAGGTAGGGTGTTGTTTTCCTTTTGGGTGAAGACAGAGACAAAGTAGGTGTGGGATGCCCTCCCCAGGGAGGTTCACCTGGTGCCTTCATTGCACACCTTTAGGCTCCAGGCAAGAACATTCCTCTTTAACCAGGCCTTTGGTTCACTGACATTCAATACCCTTTTAAAATGTGTTTTGGGGAGTGTTAAGGGTAGTTTTTATGTTATGCATTTTGTGTTTTTTAATTGTGATTTTATTCTGTGAACTGCCCTGAGACCTGTGGGTATAGGGTGGTATACAATCAATAATAAAATAATAATAATAATAATAATAATAATAATAATAATGCAGTTCTGCCTTCTCTCTGTTCCCTAATAGCATTTCCCCATCTTCTCCATGCAGAGGACCTACAACTTGCTTGTTCTTCCTCTTTTTTCAAACATACCCAAATAAACATTTTTTAAATTTATTGTTGACCTCTCTTGCAAGCCTGGGCTGATTCTTAGTTTTAGCCCGCCTGACATTCACCCTGCAACTGTTGGCTATTCGTGTAGACTCCTCCATTGTGATTTCCACTTTCTTCCATTTCTTATACACACCATTCTTAAATTTCAGCTCATCTGTAAGCTCCTTATGCAGCCACAATGGTTTCTTTAGATGTCTCCTACTTTTCTTTCTTGTTGAAACTGTCTGAATTTGTGCCTCCAATATTTCACCTTTAAGAAACTCCAGTCCAACTTGGACTCCTTTTTCTTTGAGTATTTCATACCATGGGATCTCAGCTCCTGAAGCTTTTTGAAGTTGGTCTTCCTAAAGTCTAGAGTGCATGTCTGACTACACTCAGCTTTCCCTTGCCATCACCTCCTCCCAAGTTTCCCATTACTTCATCAACCAGTTCCTCCCTGTTGGTGAGGACCAAGTCAAAGACAGAGGATGCCTTTGTTGCTTCTTCAAACTTCTGGGAAAATGAAATTGTCAGTGAGGCAACCAGTTACAAATGTACCTCACAGTTACCTCATCCAGCCCACATTTCATCAGCTTCTCCACAAAAATACCATGGGGGACTTTGTCAAAAGTCTTACTGAAATCAAGATACACTATGTCCACAGCATCCCCCTGATCCACCAAACTTGTAACACTATATAAAAAAATGAGTTTGGCATGTGTATTATTTTCAAGGAGTGGGTAGTACCTCTGATTGTGCTCCTTCTGGGGTAATTGTCCACCTTCGGTCCCCACCCTGCACTCAGCTCTCCCCTGTGGCTCCTAGAAGTTGTCAGCAGGCAACAGTGGTCACACACCGGGGAACAACTTTGACTGGCCAGCTAAACCAGGTGAGGGCCGCCAATGGGTCTCAAATCTTCAATAAGTTAGGGACCTGCCCTGCATGTGAAGACAGACTCCGGCAGACGAAGCAGATGAGACCAAGAGTGGGTCCAATGGTCAAGAAGGCAGTTTCTGCATGTGCTGTAGAGGGAAGTGGGGGGCAGATGGGGCTCATCTAGGAGAAGGGAAATTCTGGTGCTAAACTCTGCTACCTTGTAGAATATCTTCAAGAAAAGAAAAGGCTCAGGAGTAAACCCTACACAAATCTGGAGTGGAGTCCCCAATACGATTGGATGGCGCCTTGTACACCTCCTTTCAGCAACTCCTGCAGCCAAGCTGGTGCCAAACATATTGGTCTGTTTGCTTTGGACCATATCAGCAAGGCTGAGAAGCGGGTGAGTCTTGTTTTCTGGGCAGCCCAGGACCTCCATGCACACTGACCAGGCTTGCGCCCTGGGGAGGTCACTTTGGGGCTGCTCACACAGTGAATCATAGAACCATAGAATCATAGAGTTGGAAGAGACCACAAGGGCCATCGAGTCCAACCCCCTGCCAAGCAGGAAACACCATCAGAGCACTCCTGACATATGGTTGTCAAGCCTCTGCTTAAAGACCCCCAAAGAAGGAGACTCCACCACACTCCTTGGCAGCAAATTCCACTGTCAAACAGCTCTTACTGTCAGGAAGTTCTTCCTAATGTTTAGGTGGAATCTTCTTTCTTGTAGTTTGGATCCATTGCTCCGTGTCCGCTTCTCTGGAGCAGCAGAAAACAACCTTTCTCCCTCCTCTATGTGACATCCTTTTATATATTTGAACATGGCTATCATATCACCCCTTAACCTCCTTTTCTCCAGGCTAAACATGCCCAGCTCCCTTAGCCGTTCCTCATAAGGCATTGTTTCCAGGCCTTTGACCATTTTGGTTGCCCTCCTCTGGACACGTTCCAGTTTGTCAGTGTCCTTCTTGAACTGTGGTGCCCAGAACTGGATACAGTACTCCAGGTGAGGTCTGACCAGAGCAGAATACAGTGGCACTATTACTTCCCTTGATCTAGATGCTATACTCCTATTGAAGCAGCCCAGAATTGCATTGGCTTTTTTAGCTGCCGCGTCACACTGTTGGCTCATGACAAGAGTGGTATGACTTCACCTACCGAGGTGCCCTCCAACGTCTATTGAGATAAACAGATGTCAACAACTCTGCTCAGCATTTACACTAGATGCAGTACTTAGGCAGGTTTGCACTAAAATGGAAACTCAGCAAATTTCTCCTTTGTCCCTAACACTTGCCAATAATCTTTTGCCTAGGGTTGGGGCAGGAGTCAGAGCCATCTTTCCCATGGGGCTTAGTGGTGCGTTCCGCCAGGGCGCCGGCCTCTCAGGGGCTCCCCAGGGAGTGGGGGAGCTGCATGGCTCTGCTGGTGGCCTCCCCTTTCCCTGCACGCCCCCCAGCTGCGCCCCATCTACCATATGGCTGGTGGGCACGCAGCTTCCTTCCCAAGCCTCTGTGGGAATTGCTCTCCTGCAGCGGCATGGGGGAGAGTGCCCCCCCCATGGCTGGCAGTGTGCAGCTTCATGCTCCCCACTATCTGTGGTAATTTGGGGGCGCTGGGCAGATATTTGCACCCCGGCGCCGCATCTGCTAAAGATGGCCCTGGCAGGAGTTATGGGCTCAGCTTGAGTCCAGTGTATGATTGGGCAGTGGCGTAGCGTGGGTTGTCAGCACCCGGGGCATATTGCACCCCCTAACCCGTGGATTTGCGCCCCCTAACCCTAACCCCCAGATGTTGCGCCCGGTGCGGCCGGCCCCCCCTGCACCCCCCACGCTACGCCACTGCGATTGGGGACACAATGCCATTGCCCTCCATCACAGATCTGAATTTCAGATGGCAAGAGTGATTTGTGCAGCACATGTGATAAGGAAACCTGTGGTTCTATATTGTCTTAAGGCAGATGCTAGAGATTCCTGACTTGGTCTCCGTGGATTAAATGAATTGCTGGCGGTTTCTTATGCTGTGGGTGGAGTCTGCCATCTAGTGGTAAATTTATTTGATTTGATTTGTAGGATTTCTTCCTTGTCCTTCACCAGAAATTCTCAGGGCGGGTTACAGCAATAAAATTTAGCTGTAAAAGTAATAAAAACAGTACATTTGTGAAAACAAGTAAAAGTGTTCCAAATGTAGCAAAAGAGGTGGGACCCGCAAACACCTTAAATGTTGGTGCAGTTTTGAAATCAGTGGTTATAATCAGGGCAGTTTTGAAAGGCCCAGTCCACCATCTCGATTCAAAATGGCACCTGATTGTACCCAAACACAGAGAGGAAACCTGCTCCTTGAATTTAGGAACCATCATGCAGAAATTGGTTATGATAGTGGTTCCCAATTACGGGTCTGGGGATTTTAAAGGTAAAGGTAAAGGTACCCCTGCCCGTACGGGCCAGTCTTGCCAGACTCTAGGGTTGTGCGCTCATCTCACTCTAAAGGCCGGGGGCCAGCGCTGTCCGCAGACACTTCCAGGTCACGTGGCCAGCGTGACAAGCTGCATCTGGAGAGCCAGAGCCGCACATGGAAACGCTGTTTACCTTCCCGCTAGTAAGCGGCCCCTATTTATCTACTTGCACCCGAGGGTGCTTTCGAACTGCTAGGTTGGCAGGCGCTGGGACCGAACGACGGGAACGCACCCCGCCCTGGGGATTTTAGGTTATACCTAAAATCTTGCTTATTAGGGGCTACCCCACATTTTATTCAAAAAATTGCAGAGGTTACTACAACAGAGTTATCAAAATTTTCAGAAGTAGGGGGTCCATGGCTTGGCTTTTGAAAAATAGGGGGTCCTCTGTAATTAGCTAATTGGGAACCACTTGGTTTTGATATATATTTAGAGGTGTTCAGATGGTAGCAAACAAGCTGCTATCTAAAATATAAAGGTGCTCCCCTAGGTGGTTCTGAAATAAAGAGCCTTGCTGACAAAGCTGAGTATATCCATGAGGCAGAGCTGACCATTTTATCTCAGGGAAATCTAGGCTCCTTTGTGGAAGGCACTTCACTTCTCCACAGGGTTGTGAGGATGAAACCTACAAGTAGGTAAAAGCTCACATGTCAAAGTATTGCTATGTGCCAGAAGACTGTGGAAAATTGCATTCTCTCCCTGTCTCTCTCTTGTCAAAGCATCTCTGGGCACAATTCAAAGGGCTGGTTATGACCTAGAAATAGTTGCTTCGCTTCTGGGAATCAGTGTGTTTTTACATGAGTAGAATGTGTGCTTTTATTTAAAATGCATCTCTGGGTTATTTGTAGGGCATAGGATTAAGTTCATTTCCCCCCCAAAATATAGTCCGGCCCCCCACAAGGTCTGAGGGACAGTGGACGGGCCCCCTGCTGAAAAGGTTTGCTGACCACTGGACCAGGCTATCTGAAGGACCATATCTTCCCAATATGAACCGGCTGTTTTTAAGGAAAAGGCTGGTGCTGTTTTTATTGTAATTATATGCATGTTTTAATCTGTGTTTTAGCTGTTGCTATTGAGTTCCTGTCGGGGAAAAAGGTGGGACATAAATAAATATAATTAATAATAATTTATATCCTACCCTTCAGCAAGAAAGTCCCTAGAGTGGCTCAAGAATCAATAAGAATAACACAGTTGCTGCCCCCCCCCTTGCAAAATAAAAAGGCACAACACAAAAGGAAATAGCGGTGCGGAGGGCAGAGGGGATTCTTAAATGTCACAAGCTATTCTTATCACTGTTACAAGAATTTAAGGTCTCAAATATATAAATGAAATGTTCATGAATTTACAAGGCAAACACATACATAAGTATGTAAACCAAATGTCTCAAATAGTACAGGAGAACAATCCTGAAACCATTTTGACTCTCCCAAACTGACCTCAAATGTTTCTCTGCAAGGAGGAATGAAATGGGAAAACCTCTCCATATCTTTTGCTTACCTGTCTTTAGGGCATCTTTGTAAGAATAGGGTGAGCCTGTGACCTGGATTCAGGAATTAAAGTATTTATCATCACAACAGAATAGCCAGGCTGCCCAAGTAAGCAATCATTGGCCATTGTCCAGGTACCCTGGCAGACAGGATTTCTGTTGTAGACTGCCTCCTTCTGTGATGTATGTATAATGTTTTTGGGGTGGTCTTGAGCTACTGTATAGAGAAAGCTCTGGTTTTCCCAGTAGTGATGTATGGAAGTGAGAGCTGGACCATAAAGAAGGCTGATCGCCGAAGTATTGATGCTTTTGAATTCTGGTGCTGGAGGAGACTCTTGAGACTCCCATGGACTGCAAGAAGATCAAACCTATCCATTCTGAAGGAAATCAGCCCTGAGTGCTCACTGGAAGGACAGATCCTGAAGTTGAGGCTCCAAGACTTTGGTCACCTCATGAGAAGAGAAGACTCCCTGGAAAAGACCTTGATGTTGGGAAAGATGGAGGGCACAAGGAGAAGGGGACGACAGAGGACGAGATGGATGGACAGTGTTCTCAAAGCTACTAACATGAGTTTGACCAAACTGCGGGAGGCAGTGGAAGACAAGAGTGCCTGGCGTGTTCTGGTCCAGGGGGTCACGAAGAGTCAGACACGACTAAACAACTAAACAACAATAACTTGAGCTACAAGATGGGCAATTTCAAAAGTCTATATAAGGGCTTGCACACCATTTTTCTGGGTTCCTCCTCCCTCCTGTGTGGGTGGGTGTGTGTGTGAGCACCCTCTTGCAACAGAATCAATAAAGATCAGGCTTACTAGCTGCTTTGCTTCTCAATATTCTCTGGTTGGCCTCTGTTATTTTCTCCTACCGATAGGGAACCCACGTAAGGACTCTTGGATACCCCATAAGGGAAAAGGAGCAGATTTTGTTTACATCGTCACGAAGAGCACTTCTGAAAAGAGGCTTTGGCCATCCCAGGAGGAGGGAGGAACCCAGCCAGTGGCGGACTGGCCAGAGTGTCAGCTTGCCCAATGGCAAGTGGCCCACCTTAAATATTAGACAATAAGTTTAAAAGGTTAATTACCTTTGAGCCTTCTTCATGGATCACTGCCTTGTTGTGGCCAAGGGGCTTGAATAACTCAGAGAAGCTATGAGCTATGCCATGCAGGGCTACCCAAGACAGACAGGTCATAGTGGAGAGTTTGGACTAAATGTGAGTTTCGACAAATGTGATCCACCTGGAGCAGGAACCAGCAAGCCACTCCAGTATCCCTGCCAAGAAAACTCCATGGACAAAAACAACAGGCATACTTTTCAGAGTCCCATGGACTGCAAAAAGATCAAACCGATCCATTCTTAAGGAAATCAGCCCTGAGTGCTCACTGGAAGGACAGATCCTCAAGCTGAGGCTCCAATACTTGGGCCACCTCATGAGAAGAGAAGACTCCTTGGAAAAGACCCTGATGTTGGGAAAGATTGAGGGCACAAGGAGAAGGGGACAACAGAGGATGAGATGGCTGGACAGTGTTCTCGAAGCTACAAACATGAGTCTGACCAAACTGCAGGAGGCAGTGGAAGACAAGAGGGCCTGACGTGCTCTGGTCCATGGGGTCATGAAGAGTTGGACACGACTAAACAACTAAACAACAACAACCTTTGAGCAGCTTGAAAATAGAAATTCCAAGATAATACATCAACTATGAAACAACTAAAGTAAAAGGCACCCCTGCCCGTACGGGCCAGTCTTGACAGACTCTAGGGTTGTGCGCCCATCTCACTCAAAGAGGCCGAGGGCCAGCGCTGTACGAAGACACTTCCGGGTCACGTGGTCAGCGTGACATCGCTGCTCTGGCGAGCCAGAGCCGCACACGGAAACGCCGTTTACCTTCCCGCTAGTAAGCGGTCCCTATTTATCTACTTGCACCCGGGAGTGCTTTCGAACTGCTAGGTTGGCAGGTGCTGGGACCGAACAGCGGGAGCGCACCCCGCCGCGGGGATTCGAACTGCTGACCTTTCGATCGGCAAGCCCTAGGCACTGAGGCTTTAACCCACAGCGCCACCCGCGTCCCTTCATGAAACAACTATTAACATGTTAATCCAAATTATTAAGATTACAATACAAGAAAGAATTAGTCATGAAGTTTCTCAAGCAGAATATTATTCTGTTCAAGTTTATTCAAGACAAGATAATTAATCCATCCATCAGTTTAGCATTATTATCTGGTATGAACTTAAAGGGGTTATCTGTGAGCAACTGCTTTCAGTTGTGCCAAGTAATGATGGTACAGGACAGGGACTTTTTGATCCCCCAAAATGTTTGTCTGATAGTACAGAGGAAGCTGCAAGCTACCATGGCCAGTATAAAAGGTAAAGGGACCCCTGACCATTAAGTCCAGTCGTGGCCAACTCTGGGGTTGTGGCGCTCATCTTACTTCATTGGCCGAGGGAGCCGGCGTACAGCTTCCGGGTCATGTGGCCAGCATGACTAAGTCGCTTCTGGCGAACCAGAGCAGCGCACGGAAACGCCGTTTACCTTCCTGCCAGAGCGGTACCTATTTATCTACTTGCACTTTGACGTGCTTTCGAACAGCTAGGTTGGCAGGAGCAGGGACCAAGCAATGGGAGCTCACCCCGTCGCGGGGAGTCGAACCGCCGACCTTCTGATCGGCAAGCCCTAGGCTCTGTGGTTTAACCACAGTGCCACATAATGGTTGACAAAGTAAGATTATTGATGAGGCTGATCAACATGTTCCCATATGGTGCTATGCCCATGTCTTGAATTTGGTGATAACTGAAACAGCAAAATGTTTCGTTTCTGCAGTTTCTTTTTTAATTTGCTCCAGAATTTAGCAACTTTTGAGAAAGCACCGTACAAGAGAATGGCTGTACAGATAGAAGTTGTTGGAAAACATATAGGACAAGAAAAAAATGAAATGATTAAAGCTAATGGGTGAGACAAGAAGGTCAGGAAAATCCAGTTCAGCAATAACTTTATTTGGATGTTTACTTTCGTAAATCTATTGACGTGCTTATAATCAGTGATACAAGATTCGGACAAGTTTGATGCACAAACAGAAGAAGAAGAAAATGTTTTACGTCAAAGTCTTATACAGTTGGAAAAAACATTGACAGCATTTATTTACTTGTATATATTTGAAACTACAGCCCCGTTATCAAGTTATTTGCAGACAAGTCATTTAGATATGTTTACTGCATGGAGTTTAGTAAATTCAGCTATAACAAAGTTGAAGGAGCAGACAAGAACATTTGATAACGTTCACAGCAAGGCATTGGAATTTGTAAATAAATGTAACAAGAAGATTTCACAGTTGAATGTGGATGGAAATCAAACATTGGAAACTGACTCTTTGGAAATAGCATTGCCAATTAAGAGGCAGAGGAAGAGGACAAGAATGGCAGCAGAGCTTATAGATCAGGGGTCAGCAACCTTTTTCAGGGTCCACCGTCCCTCAGACGGACTATATTTTGAAAAAATAATAATGAACGAATTCCTTTGCCCCACAAATAACCCAGAAATAATTTTTAAACAAAAGCACACATTCTACTCATGTAAAAACATGCATATTCCAGGACTGTCCCCTGGGCCTTAGTTTGCCTACCCATGGGTTATGCACGTCTCTAGGAATAAGTCCCATTGAACTCAGTGCTTACTCCCAGAAAACCAGGCACAGAATTTGTGATCCCTGCAGAGCAGAGCTGGGGGTTGGACTAGATGACCCTTGGGGTCCATTATGACTCTACAATTCTATGATACACTGGGGGTTTTTAAGCAGAGGTCAGAAGGCTACCTGCCAGGGATTCCTTAGCCATCGTTCCTGCATTGCAGGGGGTTCTTGCTTCAAGCCGGCTCTCCATTCAGGCTTCAGAGGGGCTTCAGTTTACCCAATGGACCCCAAGGGAGACAAACAGGACTGCTGTTAACAATTGGGAGGAAAGCATATCTCCTACTGTAGCTGAATGGACTGAGAAAATGTGGTCCCTAGTAACTACAGTGGTGCCTTGCAAGACGAAATTAATTCGTTCCGCGAGTCTCTTTGTCTTGCGTTTTTTTCGTCTTGCGAAGCAACCCTATTAGCGGCTTAGCAGATTAGCGCTATTAGCGGTTTAGCGGCTATTAGCGGCTATTAAAGGCTTAAGGGATTAGCGGATTAGCTGCTAAAAGGCTATTAGCGGTTTAGCGGCTTAGAAAAAGGGGGTGGGGAGCGAAAAATAATCTCAAAACTCGCAAGACATTTTCGTCTTGCAAAGCAAGCCTATAGGGAAATTCGTCCTGTGAAGCGCATTGAAAAACGGAAAACCCTTTCGTCTAGCGGGTTTTCCGTCTTGCGAGGCATTCGTCTTGCGGGGCACCACTGTATTATTAAGTTCAGTTATTACAAAAGAATACAGTGGTACCTCAGGTTAAGTACTTACTTCGTTCCAGAGGTCCGTTCTTAACCTGAAACTGTTCTTAACCTGAGGTACCACTTTAGCTAATGGGGCCTCCTGCTGCCGCCGCACGATTTCTGTTCTCATCCTGAAGCAAAGTTCTTAACCCAAGGTACTATTTCTGGGTTAGCGGAGTCTGTAACCTGAAGCGTCTGTAACCTGAAGTGTTCCGGAGCCCTGTTCGCATCCTGAAGCAAATGCAACCTGTGTCCTTGGGTTGTGATTCGCTGCTTTCTGTGCATGCGTGTGACATCATTTTGAGCGTCTGCGCATGCATGAGTGGCAAAACCCGGAAGTAACATGCTCCATTACTTCCGTGTCGCCACGGAGCGCAACCCGAAAATTCTTAACCTGAAGCTACTTCAACCCGAGGTATGACTGTACTTATAAACCAGGTTCGTCGGGGAAATGGTATTTTTTGGCAGTGCTTTGGAGCAACAAGTTCAATGATAATGTGCAATTTTAGGCTGCTTTCAGCCTGCTGTCATAGTATTTCTTCATGCCCTTAATTATTTTGTTTATATTGTTTGTTAATAAAATATACACAGGGATGTAATAAAAGAAAGAAAGGAAAAGTGTTAATCAAATAATTATGCACTCTGTAACGGCGGGTTTCGAAACCTCCTGTTTTCAGTGAAAAAAGCTGACAGGAACACTTTGCTGCTGTGTCAGAACAGAATGTACACAGGGTCAGATTAAGACCTTCAGAGGCTTTTTAAGCACTGAAAAGATTATGTTGTCCCCGCTATACGCAATTCAAAATTAAAACAATACTAAACCACAAAACAACATTCTAAAATAAAAGGCCCATAGATTTATTTCAACACATGAGATTTCCTTGCATTCTTATATATGTTAATAGGATCCCTCCCTTAGCTGGAGATAAGTAACAAAAAGACAGAAGGACAAAATGGAGTAAGAATGCAAGGATGGAACGAAAGAAGCCTAAACAAGTTCTGATTTCCTGCTATGACGACTGCTATAATGTCTTTTATTTTTTTAAATGTCAAATTCCCCCCCTTTTTAAAACACCTTTCTCATATTTCGCCCCCGTACCCTAAGCACATGCTTAGTCTGTCCATTGGATGCGCCATCACTAATTGTACAGCTCAGGAAAAGGTCCCATTAATAATAATAATAAGAATAATTTTATTATTTCTACCCAGCCTATCTGACTGGGTTTCTCCAGCCACTCTGGGCGGCTTCCAACAAAATATTAAAAATACAATAAAACACCAGACATTTAAAACTTCCCTAAACAGGGCTGCCTTCGGATGTCTTCTAAAAGTTGTGCAGCTCTTTATCTCCTTGACATCTGATGGGAGGGCACCACCACTGAGAAGGCCCTATGCCTGGTTCCCTGTAGCGCATCACCTCTTGCAATGAGGAAACCCTTCACATCTTATGATTTTTATAGACTTGAGTCTTATTTAGCAGAAAAAGCAATTGCTAAAATGGTTAGGCCATTTTTGGGGGGTGGAGTGGGGGATTATTATTATTGTTGTTGTTGTTGTTGTTATAATATTTATACCCTGCCCATCTGGCTGGGTTTCCCCAGCCACTCTGGGCGGCTTCCAACAAAATATTAAAATACAATTGTCTACTAAACATTAAAAGCTTCCCTAAAGAGGGCTGACTTCAGATGTCTTCTAAAAGTCTGGTAGTTGTTTTTCTCTTTGACATCTGGTGGGAGGGCGTTCCACAGGGCGGGTGCCACTACTGAGAAGGCCCTCTGCCTGGTTCCCTGTAACTTGGCTTCTCGCAGTGAGGGAACCGCCAGAAGGCCCTCGGTGCTGGACCTCAGTGTCCGGGCTGGACGATGGGGGTGGAGACGCTCCAGGTATACATTTCATCTTATTAGCTATCTGCTTTGGTATGTAAGTTTGGATCAAAGTGCTGCCTCAAAAAACAACCAGCTTATCAATCAATATATCCATTTACATCCCCTCCTTTTTTATCCCCCCCCCCGGACATCCCTCAACTCATATCTCCGGTTTCTTTACACATATTATCCTCTGCATATTGTAAAATTGTACATATCATTGCCTTATTTATCATATATTCAACTAATAAATTTGTGGATGTTTATTCAAAACCTGCCAAGGAGTCCAAATCATTTTGTTGTCTTTTTAAATAATTTGTAAAAAATTCCCATTCTTCCTTGAAGTCACAATTGTCCCTGTCACGCAGTTTATATGTCAACTTGGCCTGTTCTGCATAGCTTATCAGTTTTTCTTGCCTCTGTTCTTTCGTTGGGATTTCCTCGTTCTTCCATCTTTGTGCTAACAAGACTCTTGCCGCTGTTGTAGTTTTGTATTTTTCTTGGCAGGTCTTGTCCTAACAAAAATGCTTCTGGTTTTCCCCACAAATGTCATTTTAAACATTTTTTTCAATTCATTGTATATCATTTCCCCAAAATTTTTAACTTCTCTACATTCCCTACATTGTTTGAGTGCCAATGCTAAGAAGTTTCCATCAATATAAAGGAAATTGTTAATACAAGCAGGTACAGGTTGTCGGGCAAAGGTTTTCTTCCTGTGCTGGATGAATGACCACCTGTCTACCGTAAAAGGCTCCCAAGGCGGGGGGGGGGGGCGAGCTTGCCCTGTAGCCGCACAAAGTTTTTGTGTCAGTTCTTCAGAATATGCATTGTCCCAAATTACTTTTGTGCATTTAAACCCTCTCTTCTTTCTAGCTATGAAAATTCTTGCTGCCATAAATAAGCAATCAATTAAACATTTTCATAAAACCCCTTGGTTGTCTTCGCTGAATGCACCCAACAATGCTATTTGGGGAGGTGTTTTTTTCACAGACTTTCCCAGCATTTTCATTATTTTTGCAAATATCTTGTCCCAAACTGGGAAACTTTGGCACAGTCCCACCACTCCATTTTGGTAACCATTAAATTTCATTTTTGTATGGTTTTCAAAGAATGTTCTTTAAATTTAGCTGAAGTTGTGTTATAAGGATTTTTTCCTACACAGCTGCCCAATCCTATTATCATTTTTATCATCATCATCATCAGTAGTAATTACCCTCCCTTCAGCCTAAGGTCCAAGATCTTCATTATCCATAGCAGCTAAATTCCACACTCATTTCAGGGCCTCTTTTGCTCCCACATCAGTTTAGGTAACATGGTTTATAAGACAGATATAAACCCTTTCTCCTGGTCACTTGTATTAAGACATAATTTTTCAGATCGGGTTAAGCTTATGTTACCTTGCTGTATAAAAGCTGTTGTCTGGTGACAGTACTAATTTAATTCCACACACTTCTGGGTAATGGTCTGGCATACATACAGTAGTACCTTGGTTTATGAACTTAATCCGTTCCAGAAGTCCATTCTTAAACCAAAGCATTCTTAAACCAAGGCGTGCTTTCCCAGAGCAGCGGGGTACTCAATTTACACTCAACAGGAAGCGGAACATGCTCTGCTTCCGAGGCAAAGTTCACAAGCCAAAACATCTACTTCCGGTTTTGCAGCATTCTTAACCAAAGTTGTTAATAAACTAAGCTGATCTTAAACCAAGGTACCACTGTACATAGGGATGTGGGTGAAGCTGTGGTCTAAAGCACAGAGGCTAGGGCTTGCCGATCGGAAGGTCGGTGGTTCGAATCCCCGCGATGGGGTGAGCTCCCGTTGTTCGGTCCCAGCTCCTGCCAACCTAGCAGTTTGAAAGCATGTAAAAGTGCAAGTAGATAAATAGGTACCGCTCCAGCGGGAAGGTAAACGGCGTTTCCGTGCCCTGCTCTGGTTTTGCCAGAAGCAGCTTAGTCATGCTGGTCACATGACCCTGAAAAACTGTTTGCGGACAAAAGCCGGCTCCCTTGGCTAGTAAAGTGAGATGAGCGCCGCAACCCCAGAGTCATTTGTGAGTGGACTTAACTGTCAGGGGTCCTTTACCTTTATCTTTTTACTACTGTATATAAATCTTGCAAGTTAATAAAATTAATTTCTTTTAATGCATTAATTCTTCTTTCCCTATCCTTCAGCTAAAAGCCTGGATGCTCATGTGATGGGATTATTGGGGAAATGCCTGGAATAAAGACCTCACCTCTGTACTTCCAGACTTCCAAAATTGTTCTCTGTGTGCTATCCTGTGATTTCCAGCTATTAACAATTTCTATTCTAATAAATAGGACTCTGTTGCAAGGATGTTCCATTTGGACCATTGCTTGTCTTTTGGGGCTTTGATATATGAGTGCAATATAATTTTAGTAACAGAATTACCCACCCAGCCCTCTGATTTTCTGTATCTGAAATGCTTTAAAAAAGGTTTCCAATGTTATGTTCAGCCTGTATATATGTTTAAATAAACCTTGCAGCAACGAAAATGCCATCTGTCTCCAGTGACCTTCGTTTCAAGGAAACCGTTCCTAAGGTCTAGATTTAAAATGCAAAAGGTTTCTGCTTCCTTTACGATTCATTCTCATCGTCATCAGTGAATCTGCTTGTCTTTAGAATTAAAAAGGTAAAGGTACCCCTGCCCATACGGGCCAGTCGTGTCTGACTCTGGGGTTGTGTGCTCATCTCACTTAAGAGGCCGGGGGGCCAGGGCTGTCCGAAGGCACTTACGGGTCACGTGGCCAGTGTGACGAAGCTGCTCTGGCGAGCCAGCACCAGCGCAGCGCACGGAAACGCCGTTACCTTCCCGCTATAAAGTGGTCCCTATTTGTCTACTTGCACTTGGGGGTGCTTTCGAACTGCTAGGTGGGCAAGAGCTGGGACCAAAAGACGGGAGCTCACCCCACCGCGGGGATTCGAACCACCGACCATGCGATCGGCAAGTCCTAGGCACTGAGGTTTTACCCACAGCGCCATCCGCGTCCCTTAAGAATTATAGAATCATAGAATCATAGAGTTGGAAGAGACCAGAAGGGCCATCGAGTCCAACCCCCTGCCAAGCAGGAAACACCATCAGAGCACTCCTGACATATGGTTGTCAAGCCTCTGCTTAAAGACCTCCAAAGAAGGAGACTCCACCACACTCCTTGGCAGCAAATTCCACTGTCGAACAGCTCTTACTGTCAGGAAGTTCTTCCTAATGTTTAGGTGGAATCTTCTTTCTTGTAGTTTGGATCCATTGCTCCATGTCCGCTTCTCTGGAGCAGCAGAAAACAACCTTTCTCCCTCCTCTATGTGACATCCTTTTATATATTTGAACATGGCTATCATATCACCCCTTAACCTCCTCTTCTCCAGGCTAAACATGCCCAGCTCTCTTAGCCGTTCCTCATAAATTACTTTAGAATTACTTTAGAATTACGTCTTTAGAATTACTTACCCATTATTTGTTTGGGTTTATCTCGTGTGTACTTGCCTTTAAAGTCACACGTTATCTTAGCCAAAAGACTTTATTCCTGTGTGTACGTGCCTTTAAAGTTACACGTTATCTTAGCCAAAAGACTTTATTCCTGAATAATATCATAAAGGGGGCGGGCAAATGGGCTGGGATTTCAAGCCAAAAGCCACTGGGCGTTCAGCATCCTTGAGACGGCAGCCCAGCTGCTATAAGAGCCTGACCTTTGGAGAACTTGCATCACTTCCAAAGGATTTATCCTCTGGCTGCTTTGTTCCTCTTCCTTTTTTCTTTTATTCCCTACTGCTGCCATGCAAGCCAGGCATGGTTTCTGCCTCCCTGGCTTGGGCATCCCCAGAAGCTTGAGGATCTTATACTGGTCTGAAACTACCCAGCCTCTGGGCCACCGCAGAGTTCACGCAGCTTCTGGAGAGTTGCACCCCTCTCCTCTGCGGGAGAAAGTGGGCAGGCCATTTGACCAATTACCTGGCCACTGGAGAAACAGCTGGCTCAACCTGTACCACTTCTGGAAGGAAGACGGCTTCCACAATGTCCACAACATCATGGTGAAGAAGTTCCAGCAATTTGGGCCCATCTACAGGTAAGGGGGTCTCTTTGGGCTGATATGTCCCACCCTCTCTCATTTCTAGCAGCTCCTTGGGCTTTCTGAAAAGATTTGCTTGTTGTTGTTTTTTTCCTTAAAAAATATGTTTAAGGGGTGCTTTCATTTTCACTCAAAGAAATCACCATTTTATAGCTCAAATCGGGGGAAATAAATAAATGGACAGGACAGAGAAGGCTTTTCCCAAAAGATGGCTTTTAATTTTTTTTTAAAAAAAGGAAACCCAGAGGGGAAAACACAAATTCTCAGTCCAGAATTTGTGGTTCTGCCAAAAAAGAAAGAAAGAAAGAAAGAAAGAAAGAAAGAAAGAAAGAAAGAAAGAACTGATTATTAAGGACCACATTTTTTAAAAAAATATCCAGAAAAGAAGGGGAATTTAGGTCCTTCCAAAAGCCTTCCTGTATCCAAAAATAAATGGTAAAACAGAGCGGGACGACGACCAGACATTGACAGATACTTTCAATTGGGGTGGGAAGACGAGAGAGAAAAGGAGTGAAATAAGAGAAGGAAGGGGAAGGGGCGCAGGGCGCATCTCCAAGGGGAGGGAGCTTTTTAGCGGGGGCGCCCAAGGCCAGAGGATCAGAGGACCGCGGAGCTCGCAGGTGGCCGCTTTCTTCCTGCCTCTCCCCTCCTGCCGCCGCCGCCGCTTCCTCCGCATCCTTCCCAGGTGCATTTAGATTCACAAAACTTTTAGGGGTTCGCGTCCCCCGCGTGTCTCCCCAGAAAAAAGGACTGGATTTGCTCATGGGACTACTTAAGACTAGGCTGCTGTTTAAAGCACATCAACCCCGCGCCGCGCTCCGATTCCTGGGAACTGCAGTTTGCGATGCGTGCTGGGCGCAGGGCTGTGTGAGGGGTAATTTACAGGTCTCAGGCCACTTTGGTGGGGAAATGTGCTCCCCTTGTCCTTTTGGTTCACAAAGCAGGGGGTGGCAGCGGGATCGCTCTAAGAGGCAAGGGGGTGGGCGCATAGCTATCAACTTTTCCCTTGCGAGGAATCCTATTCGGAATAAGGGAATTTCCCTTAAGAAAAGGGAACAGTTGACAGCTACGGGTGGGAGCTGGAGCTGTGAATGAGCTTCAGGCTTTGAAAAATTTGTCATCAATTTTGGTCAGCTCAACTTAATAGTTTTAACTGGATTTTGAACAAATGTGCAATTAAATGTTGCTGTTTTGAATTGTATGGTGTTAATTGTCCTCTTCAGTGGGTCATGCAAAAAGCTATTTCTTTCACCCCTGAGCTGTTAGCCTGGAATCTCACTGACCCAAAGGAAAGTCTGGCCCAAACTGGCTGGCCCTTTGACAATTGTAATTATTGTGACAATTCCAATTATAACTGTGAGTTATGTTCAACTAACATTTACTTAGAGGAGACCTAAGAGCCATGGCTAATTTCAGCCAGTATGCTCTGAGTAAGAATTGAATATAATTCTGAACATGTCTTATTTTTGTTCTTTCTGTTTAACTGACATATCACTCGGCTGTTTTGTTTAACTGATAATTGATTAAGCTACTCTGTGATTTATTGCATCTTAATTGACTTTATTTGCTGACTTTGGCATTGTATACATCTCTTTCTGTGTGTATGTGTTGTTTATACATATCAATTAGCAAACAGTATGCAAAACTGTCCTCTTTTCTGGCAATGCCATTAAGCAGCCATCCATTTACAGAGGGGAAATGTTTAAATCAGCTTGCTCAGTTTGTAGAGTTTGTTTTATTTGATTTTTTTCTAGTTTTGATTTTGTATGTGCCCTCTTAGAAGACAGAAAAACCATTGCAGCTCCTTGCCATCTGCTTTGTTGTTGTTTAGTCGTTTAGTCGTTTAGTCATGTCCGACTCTTCGTAACCCCATGGACCAGAGCACGCCAGACACTTTTGTCTTCCACTGCCTCCCGCAGTTTGGTCAAACTCATGCTGGTAGCTTTGAGAACACTGTCCAACCATCTTGTCGTCTGTCGTCCCCTTCTCCTTGTGCCCTCCATCTTTCCCAACATCAGGGTCTTTTCCAGGGAGTCTTCTCTTCTCATGAGGTGGCCAAAGTATTGGAGCCTCAGCTTCAGGATCTGTCTTTCCAGTGAGCACTCAGGGCTGATTTCCTTACGAATGGAGAGGTTTGATCTTCTTGCAGTCCATGGGACTCTCAAGAGTCTCCTCCAGCAGCGGAATTCAAAAGCATCAATTCTTCGGTGATCAGCCTTCTTGATGGTCCAGCTCTCACTTCCGTACATCACTACTGGGAAAACCATGGCTTAACTATACAGACCTTTTTCGGCATAGTAGTGATGTATGGAAGTGAGAGCTGGACCATCAAGAAGGCTGATTGCCGAAGAGTTGATGCTTTTGAATTATGGTGCCATCTGCTTACTATTCCAAATATCTTTAAACATTGCCCGTCCTCATTCAGACCTGCTTCTTTGCCTCCCCTTTGTTGGACATCTTAGATCTAGGGGAATATGAATATATATATATATATATATATATATATATATATATCCCACTCATCTGACTGGGTTGCTCAAAGTTCCCATTGTTTTGTGTATGTTTTCCTTAAGAGAGAGCACTTGCCTGCAGAACCCCTACTTTACATAGAGGAAGACATGGGTGGTGCTGTGTTCTAAACCACTGAACATCTTAGGTATGTCGATCGGAAGGTCGGTGGTTCAAATCTGCACGATGGGGTGAGCTCCGGTTGCTCTGTCCCAGCTTCTGCCAACCTAGCAGTTTGAAAAGCACACCAGTGCAAGTCTGTGCACTCTGGTTTCCGCCACGGTGTCCTGTTGTGCCAGAAGCGGTTTAGTCCTGCTGGCCACACAACCTAGCAAGCTGTCTGTGGACAAACGCTGGCTCCCTTGGCCTGAAAGTGAGATGAGCACTGCAACCCCATAGTCGCCTTTGACTGGACTTAACCATCCAGGGGTCCTTTACCTTGACCTTTTTACTTTGCACATAAGATCCTTGCTCCTTACTCTCACCCTGTCTTTAGAGATGGTGTGTGTCTTTCAGATAAGGTAATAAAAATATATTTGGCCTCAGCAGAACAGGGTGTTTCAAAATGATCGTTCCGTCAATTACAATTTACTGCCAGCAATTTTGGTGTGGTTTTTGTTTTTTGCTTTTTGCTTAAGAACATAAGAGCCTTCTGGATCAGGACAAGAGGAGCCCATCTTAGTTTCGCTCCCTGTTCTTCCAGTGGCCCATTATGTGAAACCTGAAACCAGAATTTGAGCACAGGACCCTGTGATTTCAGCACCTGGTATTCAGAAACATTGTGCCTCCAACTGTAGAGTCAGAACATAGCAATCCCAACTAGCTGCCATCGATAGCCCTTTCCTTCTCCATGAATGTGTCCAATCCTCTTTTGCAGCCACCCAAATTTGTGGCAATCACAACCTCTTTCAGGAGGGAGTTCCATAGGTTAACTGCTTCAGGACAATTTCAGCATCAGAGAATGAAATAGCAGGTATCATAATGCTAACAGGAATTCATTTCAAAAGGCTGTGGCCAGAGGACCAGTCTGCCAGCTCAGTCAGTCTGCTGTCCACCTGCTAACTGTGAGTAATATCCAAGGCAACACAATGACCAAGTACAACAATGCACTATCAATATAAACTCTTTATATAGTCTATACGGAACATTGAACAATATGAGAAACTAAATAAACTGAAATCTTATAAATCTCTTATATCCGGAATCACTGTTCACTACATCTGTTGGTCGTCATAAAACAAAGCTTTAACGGCTTGTTTTCATCAGATAAGAATCTGACCCATTGCTTTTTTCAGAGACTTGCAGAGTCTACTAAGACTTTCAGAGACTTATAAGACTTATGTTTATTTGGTTCTGTTTTCAAGAGAATCCATCAAGAGTGCACATTTAGTGATTTTCAGAGATTCATAAGATTTCTGCTTATTAGGTTTCTCATATTGTTCAATGTTCTGTATAGACTATATAAAGAGTTTATATTGAGATTGCATTGTTGTACAGTGGTACCTCGGGTTAAGTACTTCATTCATTCCGGAGGTCCGTTCTTAACCTAAAGCACCACTTTAGCAAATGCGGCCTCCTGCTGCCGCCGCGCTGCTGGAGCATGATTTCTGTTCTCATCCTGAAGCAAAGTTCTTAACCCGAGGTACTATTTCTGGGTTAGCGGAGTCTGTAACCTGAAGCGTCTGTAACCTGAAGTGTATGTAACCCGAGGTACCACTGTACTTGGTCATCGTGTTGCCTTGGATATTACTGAAAATTGTTTGCAACCCAGGGGTTTAATTGTTTGGTTACACCTGCTAACTGTGAACAGGTAACTTCAAGGCTTCTGCTGTCTGACTGCCTTGTCTCTCACTGGCCTTGAACCTTTTGAACAGAGGATGCATTTGTGTGGGACCCTGCCCTCTTGACCAGGGGTCAGCAAACTTTTTCAGCAGGGGGCCAGTCCACTGTCCCTCAGCACCTTGTGGTGGGCCGGACTATATTTTTTTTGGGGGGGGGGGGAATGATGCAAGAGCACCATGAGCCCTGGTGACTGCTTACC
Source organism: Podarcis tiliguerta (assembly GCF_965153285.1). Classification (NCBI taxonomy): domain Eukaryota; kingdom Metazoa; phylum Chordata; class Lepidosauria; order Squamata; family Lacertidae; genus Podarcis; species Podarcis tiliguerta. Next base: position 70,467,017 of record NC_139542.1, on the reverse strand, counting down.
TGTGTCTTGCGAGCAGCAGGGACTGGTGGCAGCGGCAGCGGCGGAGGAACGATGAGCGGAGAGCAAAAGGGCTCTGGAGAGGTGCTGCTTAAACCGGCAGCCGCTCGAGCGCTGCTGCTGCTGGCACTAACAAAGCCCAGCCCCCTTCCTCCTCTAGGCAGGGCGGGGAGAAGCCAGGAGGAGGGAGGGAGGAGACGCCGACGCCGTGTGAGGGAGAGGGAAAGAATGTGCGAGCTGGCGAACCACGCGGCGATTCCCGGACCATCCGCGGGCCGGACCCAGAAGGCAATTGGGCCTGATCTGGCCCATGGGCCTTAGTTTGCCGACCCATGCTCTTGACAGTCTTTTAAACAGAGGACTGTCAAGTGAGACATAGAATTGTAGAGTTGGATGGGAACTTAAGCGTCATCTAGGGCAACTCCGTGCAGTGGAGGAATTATAGCATCATCAGTCTGTTTGATGCTGAGTCTTCTGCTGCTACACTTTTGCGTTACTTGCTGAAAAGGCAAGTAGGGAAGACACAAGATCTACCCACCCGGGAAGAATGGCAGATGAAGCTGATGGACTACATGGAAATGGCGGAAATGACTGGCAGAATCCGAGACCAGGGAGAAGAGTCGATGGAAGAAGATTGGAAAAAAAATAAAGTATATTTACAGAAATACTGCAAAATTAATGAATGTTAGAAGAATATTGGAATGAAGTTATATGGTTTTAGTAGGAATGTTATAAAGAATTAAGCAAAAACTGATTGTCAATGGGCTAAAGCGGAAAATTTAAAGTTAGGTTGTGTTAAGATAAATTATAGAACAAAAAATTGAGAAAGATGGAAAGGATTTGCTGAAATAGCTAATTGAACTAGAATACAGAAAAGGGAGGTGTGAGGAAGTCGAGGAAATAAGTGAATGAAAGATAAAGATATGGAAATTGGATGTGTTTTTAAAAGTTTTTTTTTCTTGTTGTTTTGATGCAGTGTTTTTTCTATTTTTGATGTATGTTTGTTAATTTTTTTACTGTTTTTTATTTTCTCTCATACTTTCTTTCTGTAACTATAAAACTTTTAATAAATATTATTAAAAAAGAAAAGAAAAGGCAAGTAGGAGGTGACATGATGGAAGTTTCTAAAATTATGCCTGGCATGGAGAAAGGCTTCTTGCCTGATGCTAGTTGGTGAAGGATGCAGCTGCCAAGTGCTGCAAGCCGTGATGGCAGGCTGTGTTCTGCCTCCAAGGCTGAAGGCAGCAGCGCTTCTGAACACCAGCGGCTGGAAAACACAGGAGCAGAGCGTGATGCTCTTGTGCCCAGGTCCTACTTGTGGGTTCCGCACTGGCACAACTGGCTGGCCACTCCAAGAGGAGGAGGACGACGGACTAGGTGGGCCATTGGCCTGATCCAGCAGTCTCTCCTTACGTTCTTCCTCCAGAAAAGAGAAGGCCTGGGTGTTGAGCAGTTCCAATTCACCCGTGTTCCTCGTTGCTCTTGCTGCAGGGAGAAGCTGGGCACCTACGAAAGCGTCAACATCATTGATCCTAAGGATGCGGCTTTGCTCTTTAAAGCGGAAGGCATGTACCCAGAGAGGTTCATGGTACCACCCTGGACAGCCTATCGCGACTTCCGCAATAAGGCATACGGAGTGCTTCTCAAGTAAGGCTTGTGTGATGTGTTGGGGGCAGGAGGGCATTTTGTGAGCAGGCAATCTACAGGGGTGGGGAATAACTGTAGAAAAGCATACATAGGGCATCTGCAGGAAATCTTAGGGGAGGACTGTTCATTTTATTTTTTTTATTTTTTTATTTTTTTATTTTTTATTATTTTTCTCCTTAAACAGTATTTTAACAATACAATAACACACACATTTACTTTCAGCTTTGCCAAGCTTGTGGCTTCCCTCCCTCCCTCCCTTCAGCAGGTTTTCCACTTTCAAATCCTATCTCGCACTTTTTAGCCTATTGTTCACACTGTAGGATTTATTTCAGTCCTGCTAGTGTCTTCAGATTTTTGCAATTATTATTCAAATATACAATAAATTTACTCCAGTCCCTTTGAGATTTTTGATCATCCTGGTCTCGAATCCTGCAGGTCAGTTTGGCCAATTCTGCAAAGTCCATCATCTTCGCCTGCCACTCCTCAATCACTGGTAATTCCTGTAACTTCCCCTTTGGGGCCCATTTTAATGGTGACCACCGGCCACTGGGAAGTATTATGTTTGAGTCCTACTCAGAGTAGATCTATTGAAGTTGATGGACATCCAGCTCAGTGCTGCCTCCCCCAACCACTGCTTTGGATGCTAACTCCTGCCAGCCCCAACCAGCATGTCAAAGGGTTAGGAGTGAGGACCGTTCATCCCCGAAACCCAATTATTAATAACTTTCAGGGGGGATTTGAAAATATTCCTGTTTACCCAGGCATTTGGGTGAATCTGACCCCTTTTGACCTTCAGATGAAGAGGTCACAGAGGTCAGGAGTCCCTCTCCATGCAGTCGCTGGACTTCCTATAAATGCTGTTGGCTAACACTTATTGGAAGTCCAGGTAATTACTATTAGTGTAAACGTGGGATCAGTTTATTCGCTGAGATCTCCAGGGATTATTCCCCGGGATCAAGGAGCCACTGTCCTTCAAGATGATCATCTGGGGTAACACAGATTGATCACTTCGATGGGCAGAACTGCCCCTGTTACAGGTGCCAAATAACACCCACTCCGCTTTCACAAGACCTCCACCTTTCAGTACCTAAACTCCCTGCCAATGGATATCAAGCAAATGCCTTTACTGGACTTTTGTTGTTGTTGTGCTGGCTAAAAACATTCTTGTCTAGACAAGTCTACCCAGATGCTTAGATGGTTGATGCAACATTTAACCTGTTTGTAGTCTATTTTTAAGGGACGCGGGTGGCGCTGTGGGTTAAACCACAGAGCCTAGGACTTGCTGACCAGAAGGTCGGCAGTTTGAATCCCTTCGACGGGGTGAGCTCCCATTGCTCGGTCCTAGCTCCTGCCAACCTAGCAGTTCGAAAGCACGTCAAAGTGCAAGTAGATAAATAGGTACCACTCTGGTGGGAAGGTGAACGGCGTTTCCATGCGCTGCTCTGTTTCGCCAGAAGCAGCTTCGTCATGCTGGCCACATGACCTGTAAAAACTGTCTGTGGACAAATGCCAGCTCCCTTGGCCAGTAAAGCAAGATGAGCGCGCAACCCCAGAGTCGGCCATGACTGGACCTAATGGTCAGGGGTCCCTTTACCTAGTCTATTTTTATTTTGACATCTTGAAAGTCTTTTATTAATTCTCCTTATTATTAATTTTATTGCTTTATCTTCTTATTAAAAGAAACCTGTTTTGAGGGTTTTCTTTCTACAATGATAAATGTCATGAAATAAATACGTAACATGAAATAATGTAAGGCCCTGCATACGTTTCTTCTGCATTTCCCTGGGCTCTCTCCTCGCTGATCCTTCTGTTTCTCTTTCATCCACTTAGGAGTGGCGAGAGTTGGCGCCATGACCGCCTGGTCATCAACAGGGAGGCCCTGTCCCTCAAGGTGACCGATCACTTTGTGCCTCTCCTGAACGAGGTGGGGGAAGATTTCGTCCGGAGAGTACACACACAGATCCAAAGAAGCGGGCAGGGGAAATGGACTGCTGACCTCAGCAACGAGCTGTTCCGGTTTGCTCTGGAGTGTGAGTGGGCTCGGGGGCTCGGTGGGAGGGAATATTTTGCAGGAAGGTGTGCTAGGTGAACCCAAGGTCGCTTCCAACTCTGTCGTTCTATGATTCCAGGGATAAGCGGTGGCTTGAGAGAAGATATAGATGCCTCCACTGTCAGAGGCAGCATGGCTTCCAAATACCACTTGCTGGAAGCCACTGGAGGGGAGTGTGTGGGTCTTCCACTGCTTATGGGTTTCTCCCTGGGGCATCTGGTCGGCCCCTGTGAGAACAGGATGGTCCATTGGCCTGATCCAGCAGACTTTTCTTATGTTCTTCTTCTTTTTTCCTTTTCCGTTTCCTATAAATCTTATTAGGGATGCAGGTGGCGTTGTGGGTTAAACCACAGAGCCTAGGACTTGCTGATCAGAAGGTCGGTGGTTCGAATCCCCGCAACAGGGTCATCTTCCGTTGCTCGGTCCCAACTCCTGCCAACCTAGCAGTCCAAAAGCACATCAAAGTGCATGTAGATAAATAGGTACCACTCTGGCGGGAAGTTAAACGGCGTTTCCGTGCGCTGCTCTGGTTCGCCAGAAGTGGCTTAGTCATGCTGGCCACATGACTCGGAAGCTGTACGCTGGCTCCCTCAGTAAAGCAAGATGAGCACTGCAACCCCAGAGTCGGTCACGACTGGACCTAATGGTCAGGGGTCCCTTTACCCTTTACCTTTATAAATCATCTTCTTCTTCTTCTTCTTCTTCTTCTTCTTCTTCTTCTTCTTCTTCTTCTTCTTTTACATCCACACACAATCTTAGGTACATCTACAGCCTTAAATAATTATACCATTAAATATTGATTCAAACTTGTATTTGTACATGCTCTTTTTTATAATTTCTAACTAAACAAAAATAAACCAAAGTAAAAAATCCAATAAACTAAATTATATGAAAACAGACTTCCCGTCATTTCCCGATGTAAGTTACATTTACGACATTGAATGTACTTATACTTCTTACCTTACTCTTACTATAGTTTCTAGTACTTTCTTACAACATATTGTACTGTTTTTCCTTGCTTAGCAGTATTTAATTTACACAAGGGTCATTCAAACGCTGCCATAGATGTTATGTTGTTGTTATATTTTTGTAGGTATTTCTTGAACATATCCCATTTTTGTGTGAATGATTGTTTTGTCTATCTGTCAATTCTGCATAGTCTAATAACTTATTCTGCCATTCCATTACTGTTGGCACTTTCCCCCCTTTCCAGTTCGATGCAATTAATAACCGGGCAGCGGCTGATATATATAAAAAGACTTCTCTTATATTTTTCGGGATATCACTGCCTAAAATTCCAAGTAGAAATGCTTCTGGCTTCTTTGCAAATGATAATTTAAAGATCTTTTTCATCTCATCATAGATGAGGTTCCAGAACTCTTTAATTTTTCGGCATGTCCACCACATACTGTACATATCTCCAAACCGCCAACATTTGTCTGAAATATTTTAATACATCTTGGAGAGTTTTGATGGCGTAAGGTACCACCTGAACTGCATTTTCACCGTATTTTCTTTAATTGTGCAACATGCCCTAAAATTCATGTTTTCCAAAGAGTTTCCCATTCACTCATCCACCTTGCTATGGTGCTGCTGAGGCAAAAGACAAGATGGCGCCCTCCCACAGGACACTTGCAGAAGCCTTCCATAGGACATTTTCTTCCACTACAGGGCAAGCCACACACCACTCAGCTCTGGCCTCTTCTGCTACCTCGGCATCTGCTGCCTCACTCTACCTCACTGTAGGACTGGCACTGAGTTAAACTGTGGAACTCCCTCCCGCAGTAGGCAGCGATGGCTACCAACATGTGATGGCTTCAAAAGAGGATTAGAGAACTCCATGGAGGAGGAGAGGGTTGTCAGTGGCTATGAGCCACCATGGCTCCTCTCTGCCTCCACAGTTGAAGGCAGCATTGCTTCCACATACCGGTTGTGGAAAGCGCAAGAGGGGAGAGTTGCTGTTATGCTCTGGTCCGGCCTTGTGGGGTCCCCACAGGCAACTGTTCAGCCACTGTGAGAAGAGGGTGCTGGGCCAAGGCTTTTCTTATGTTCTTGAGATCTTAAAGTCCATTGTGCAACGACACCCAGCCACAGGATATTGTAGAATTGTAGGGATGGAAGCGACCCAAAGGGTCCTTCGTGGGATGTGCGGCCAAAGTGCTACCCATTTGACTCCCACCCCCAACTGGACAGAGTATGGGACGTTTCTGTACAGCAGGGATTCATTTTCTCCTTCTGCCCTTTCACCCAGCGGTGTGCAATGTCCTGTATGGTACCCGCCTGGGACTCCTGCAGGATGTCATTGACCCAGAGAGCCAGCAGTTCATCGATGCCGTAACCCTGATGTTCAACACTACCTCGCCGATGCTCTATCTCTCGCCGAGTCTTCTGCGCAGGATCAACTCCAAGATCTGGCTGGACCACGTGAAGGCCTGGGACATCATCTTCAAGCATGGTGAGCATGTGTTTACATGGGGCCCCAAGGATGGGGGACCTTTTTAAGGTCAAGGGCCTTCTAGGTTACTTTCCAGGCAACCTAGAACCTGGCATCCTGGGAGGTTACCTTCTAAGCAACCTCCCAGGGGATGGGGCAGAGCAGGAAATGCAAGTTTTACCTTTGCACAGTAGGCTAGTCCTTAAACACACTCAGATTCCTCTCTCTCCTTCATTCAGGTCAGCAAGAAACATGTTGCTTTAGTTGCTTTCCTGCATTGTAGCGGGTTGGTCTAGAAGACCTCTGGGATCCCTTCCAACACTAGTTCTAAGATTCTGTGATTACCAGAGTTCAAGAACACATCCACTCTGAGGGAAATATCTACAACTAGAAAAAGAGTTCTCAGATTTATTTTACAAAACAAAAGTTGGTAAAACAAATGAAGTGTCACGAGATCAAGGTCTTTCAGGAAACAGATAACTTGTTAATAATTATACTAAATCTAGTGACTGTATTCTGAACAAGGTAGTAAATCTTTTAAACTTCTTTTAAACTTCAGTGGCTTATTTCAGTCATTGCTCTTCCATTAGGTGTTACAGGTTCCTAGATGCTCGGCTTATTTCCAGACTCCTTTCTCTACCAATAGGTGTTTTCCTCAGGGTGGATGTTACACACACAGACCAGAGCCAACCTTCCCTAACTTTCCCTCCAGCTCCCTCTTAAACCATCTCCCTCTCCCTCAAAACGGCTCCTTTTATTCTCTCTCCCAGTGATGGCTCTGCCCCGCCTTGACTGGCTGTCTTGACAGCCAATCAGAGAGAGGGTCCAGCCCTCTGGTGGAATTCCAAGGCATGGCATCACCAGACACTGGTCTGGCTTGGCTGTCCGTCACACCGGGCCAGAGATGTTCATTTCCCATTGATTGTGAAAATGAGAGCAGGACTGGTAAACTGCTGGCCCTCCAGGTTCTACTAGAGGCATGGGCAGTTGCCAGGGATGATGGGAGGAGTTGCTCAGGGACATCTGGAGGGCCATAGGTCCCCCAAACCCAAAAGAGCAACATGGCAAAGAGTAGCTCCAAGCTCCACCTGGGAGTGGAGGGGTGAGAAAGAAGGCCTTTGAGGTGCTTCAATGAATCACAGGAATGGTGTCTGAGCAGTTGGAGGAGGAGGGGAGGGGGCACAGCAAGGGAGACTCAGAGCCCCAGCTTGCCTTCGGCATCAAGGCTACATCTAGGAACATGTAAACATCAAAAGCTGACATATGGTCATTTATCCGTTTCGCCCTGTGCTATCCACGCTGCGTTCTCCAAGGTCACACAGTGAGGTCTTAATTTATTTGGAAATGCTTTTCATTAACTGTAAAAGAACAGTAAGAACAGAAAAAGAGCCTCCTGGCAGTGGCGTAGCGTGGGTTGTCAGCACCCGGGGCAAGGCAAGTAATTTGCACCCCCTAACCCGTGGATTTGCGCCCCCTAACCCGTGGATTTGCGCCCCCTAACCCTAACCCCCAGATGTTGTGCCCGGTGTGGCCGGCCCTCCCTGCACCCCCCACGCTACGCCACTGCCTCCTGGATCAGGCCAATGGCCCGTCTACTGTTATGTAGCATCCAGTTCTCACAATGGCCTATGAAATGCAAATAATAATAATAATAATAATAATAATAATTTATTAAATATACCCCACCCATCTGGCTGGGTTTCCCCAGCCACTCTGGGCGCCTTCCAACAAAGTATTAAAATACAGTAGTCTATTAAACATTAAAAGCTTCCCTAAACAGGGCTGTCTTCAGATGTCTTCTAAAAGTCTGGTAATTGTCCTTCTCTTTGACATCTGGTGGGAGGGCGTTCCACAGGACGTGTGCCACTACCGAGAAGGCCCTCTGCCTGGTTCCCTGTAACTTGGCTTCTCGCAGTGAGGGAACCACCAGAAGGCCCTCGGCGCTGGACCTCAGTGTCCAGCAGAACGATGGAGGTGGAGACTCTCCTTCAGGTATACTGGACCGAGGCCATTTAGGGCTTTAAAGGTCAGCACCAACACTTTGAATTGTGTTTGGAAACGTACTGGGAGCCAGTGTAGGTCTTTCAAGACTGGTGTTATGTGGTCTCGGCGGCTGCTCCCAGTCACCTGTGTAGCTGCCACATTCTGGATTAGTTGTAGTTTCTGGGACACCTTCAAAGGTAGCCCCACATAGAGCGCATTGCATTGGTCCAAGCAGGAGATAACTAGAGCATGCACCACTCTGGCAAGACAGTCTTAGAATCTCATTTCTTGTAACTTGCGTCCATTTGTTTGGGTCTTCCCCTCTGGAGCAGCAGAAAATAAGCTTGCTCCATCTTCCATGTGACAACCCTTCAGGTATCTGAAGATGGCTCTCCTACCTCCTCTCATTCTCCTCTTCTCCCAATCTAAACATCCCCAGCTCCTACAACTGTTCCTCCTAAGTCTTGGTTTCCAGACCCTTGGTCACCTTGGTCGCCCTCCTCTAAGAAGCTTGTTAACATCCTTCTTAAACTGTGGTGCCCAGAACTGGACACAGCGCCCACTTTCTTCGTCTCTGTCTCACCAGCTGACAAGTGTATCCAGAACATTTACCGAGACCTCCGCCTGAAACGGAGAAGTGACCAAGAGTACACGGGCATTTTGTCCAGCCTCTTGCTGCAGAACAAGCTGCCTCTTGAAGATACGAAAGCCAGCGTCACAGAGATGATGGCAGGAGGTGTAGACACGGTAAGAGACGATGGCAGGGCTGTTGACAACAAGTGTGAGTTGTAGAGATCTGGCTTTAAAGGAGTCCTGAACTGAATTTCTCAGCAATGCCTGCCTCTAAACCAAACTGTTACAGGAGACACATAGCACCTGTTTCACATTTGTAAGGACTCAGTTTTTTAGTGTGACACTCTGGAACTGCCTGCCTATTGAAATCAGGCAGGCACCTTCGCTGTACTCTGTTCAGCGACTGCTGGAAACATTCTTGTTCAGACAAGTCCACCAGATGTTTAGAACAGGGGTAGGCAACCTAAGGCCCGTGGGCCGGATGTGGCCCAATCGCCTTCTCAATCCAGCCTGCAAATCAGCGTGTTTTTACATGAGTAGAATGTGTGCTTTTATTTAAAATGCATCTCTGGGTTATTTGTGGGGCATAGGAAATCGTTCATTCCCCCCCCCCCAAAAAAATAGTCCAGCCCACCACATGGTCTGAGGGACGGTGGACCGGCCTACGGCTGAAAAAGGTTTCTGACCCCTGGTTTAGAAAGTCGATGTGAATGTTAATCTGTTTTTAGTCTATTGCTGATTTTTTTGACTGTTTAAAATAATTGTTTTTACTGATAATTTTATGCTTTATTACTGGAAACTGCTTTGAGAGGTTTATCTTACAACCAAGCAGTGTATAAATTTTATGAAACAAGCTAATACGTTTGAACAGTGGCGTAGCGTGGGTTGTCAGCACCCGGGGCAAAGCATGTAATTTGCGCCCCCCCCCGCTGCACTGTCCCTCCCCCAGATAGTCCCTCGCTCTCTCTCCGCACCGCACCGCACGCCTGGCACCCTCCCCTCCACAGTGGGCGGCGACCCGGCGGCTCGGATCAGATTCGCACAGCCAGCACTGCAGTGAGAGTGAGTGAGCCAGGTAGGGGCAGAGAGCTGCGAGTGCGAGCGCCCCCCCCCAGATGTTGCACCCGGTGCGGCCGGCCCCCTCCTGCACCCCCACGCTACGCCACTGCGTTTGAAGAAGGCATTGATCCAGTGTGTACAAATATTTGGGACAGAAGCCAGCCCAGTATCTCCTTCCTTCTCTCCCCATTGATTCCTGATGCGCTTCCAGACTTCAATGACCCTCCAGTGGGCAATGTATGAATTGGCCCGGGCCCCTGGCCTGCAGGAGCAGCTGCGGTCGGAGATCCTTGCTGCCAGGTCGTCTTCCCAGGGGGATGTCCTGAAGATGTTGAAATCTGTGCCGCTGCTGAAAGCTGCTATCAAGGAGACACTGAGGTAGGGCAGCAGGCAATGGGGCGGTCCCTGTCTAGGGTGGAAGGATTGCCACATAGGGGGGAAGCACCCAGGCTCCAGAGGCTGCCTGCAGTCTAACTTTGGGTACGTGGCAAGGAGTGGGGAAAGAGGATGGTGGTAGGAAGTCAGCAAGAACAAATGGGGTTGGCAGGAACGGGTCCCTTCCACTTCTGCAATTCTATCCTACTACCTCTGGGGTGGGACATGGGTGGCGCTGTGGGTTAAACCACAGAGCTTGGGACTTGCCAATCAGAAGGTCAGCGGTTCGAATCCCCACGACGGGGTGAGCTCCCATTGCTCGGTCCCTGCTCCTGCCAACCTAGCAGTTCGAAAGCACGTCAAGTGCAAGTAGATAAATAGGTACCACTCCGGCGGGAAGGTAAACGGCGTTTCTGTGCGCTGCTCTGGTTCGCCAGAAGCAGCTTAGTCATGCTGGCCACATGACCCAGAAGCTGTACGCCGGCTCCCTCGGCCAATAAAGCGAGATGAGTGCCGCAACCCCAGAGTCAGTCACGACTGGACCTAATGGTCAGGGGTCCCGACCTTTACCTTATCTCTGGGGTTAAGCTCTCCAGAGTGGATTAAGGCTGAGTGGATGAATGTCTCCCCCCGGTCTTTCCTGAAGGCTCCACCCGGTCGCAGTGACGTTACAGAGATACGTGGCGCAAGACATCATTCTTCAGAATTACTGTATTCCTGCCAAGGTGAGTAACCAGGTTGGAAAGCCACCATTCTTTGATCTACCATTACCGTTGTGATGCTGTGTGTTGATAATGATGCCATGATGCAATTCAGCGACCAGCAAACATTTTCTCTGTTTTCCTGGGCCTTAGGGCGGCATCATTGATATGATTGTACCATTAAACCCATTTTAAATATCTTAGTGTGACTTGATGGCTGCATTTTCATTATTATTACTACTTGGTTGTGACTCGCTTAGGGACTTTAGTCCCTAAAGCGAGCCTAGCCAAGCCTAGCCTAGCCTAATCTAACCACCAAAGGGGAATTTGGAGGAGGGTCACATCAATGGCAGACCTTGGCGTCTCAAATTTCAGTAGCATCCTGTGCAACTGCAAAATCTGGTGCTCATATCTGGGTCGTCATAGTTGTGGCGCCTGCTGCGGTGTCCCAAAAGCTCCATGCCTGGTGTTACTGAGCCTGTTGCGCTCTCCTAGACCCCCCATTGGGCCACATACATGAAAAATCTGAAAACCTAGGTATATATTCACTAACCCTTTTCCTCCTCTGCACAGACATTGGTCCAGGTGGGACTTTATGCGATGGGCCGGGATTCCAGGTATTTCACCAAGCCCGAGCAGTTCAACCCGCACAGGTGGCTGCAGGCGGACGCCACGTACTTCCGGGGGCTGGGCTTTGGCTTTGGCCCACGCCAGTGCCTTGGGCGCCGGATTGCTGAGCTAGAGATGCAGCTCTTCCTGATACATGTGAGTCTGGAAGTGCCTCCCCCATGACATGAATAACCAGGTGCACCAATATAGGACGGGGGGGATGCCTGGATGGTAGCAAGACATGTGAGAAGGATCTTGGGGTCTTAGGAGACTGCATTCTCAACATGCAGGGAGGTTAGGCTGGCCTCGACCAGAGCCAGGGCTTTTTCAGCTGTGGCCCCGATCTGGTGGAACGCTCTGTCACAAGAGACTAGGGCCCTGTGGGACTTGACATCTTTCCTCAGGGCCTGCGAGACAGAGCTGTTCCACCAGGCCTTTGGCCAAGGCATAGTCTGACCCCCTCCTTCGGTAATCCTCATAGAACTCTAGCCCAATGGTTGCCATGAATTTGATTCTCAATTGATTTTAGAATGAGTTGATTTTAGAATGCTGTTTTACTTTTACTTTTATTGTTGTTAGCCGCTCTGAGCCCAGCTTTGGCTGGGGAGGGCGGGATATAAATAAAAAAATATTATTATTATTATTATTATTAGTCAACCATGTGATGCAGCTGCAAAAACAGCTAATGCAATTCTAGGCTGCATCCACAGAAGACTTTTGTCCAGATCAAGGGAAGTCATGGTACTGCTCTGCTTTGCTTTCGTCAGACACCAACTGGAGTCCCATGTCCAGTTCTGTGTATCAAAGCAATGGAAAAAGGAGCCATTGAAAAAGGCTCATCACACCCAATTCTTTTTTTTATTAGCTTAAATTTGTACCCCACCTTTGCACTGAAAGGTGTGGCAGGTGGCATCTTGATACAAAACAACAAGAGCATACTGCTGTATCCAACTTACTTGTTCAGAATAGCCCTGCTGAAACCAATCATGTACAGCCCTACGCTATTTGCATGGACTTGGGTTTACTGTCAGTAATACTGAGACACAATCTGTATTTTCCTTTTCAGTGATAGAAAATTGCTTCTCTTGACCCCTTTTCCTTCCATCTCTCTAGATGTTGGAGAGCTTCAAGATTGAGACCAAGAGGGGAGTGGACATCAACACCACTTTCAAACTCATCTTGGTTCCAGACAAGCCCATCCACTTGACCCTAGGGCCTCTGGACTCCCAGCTGTGAAAGGAGAAGGAGTTCCCATTAGCCTCTGGGGCAAGACAAGACACATGGAGCCTCCTTCAAGGGGGATGGGGAGCCGTCTGACCGGTCCACTCATATCTGTGCATAAAGTTCCCTGGGTGTCCAGTGGCCGCTTTTCCTAAATGCAAAAAAGGGAGACACTAGCATTGAGATAAATAATTTGGGGTGGGACTCCTTGACTCTCATGCAGTACAATTTAGACCAGGGCTAGTGGCTCTGCCCACCACTGGAACGTGGCCCCAGAGCTGAGAAAGGTTCTCCACCCCGATTTAGACACTGGAAGGAAAAAGCATGCTTGCTGCACAGGTCTTCCCATAGTCTTAGGGCCAAGCCAGATGCAAGTCTAGAAGGCTTAAGAATGTTAGACAACCTCTGCTAGATCAGGCAGCTCATCGGTTCAGCACTCAGCTTCTTGAAGTGCTGTGGGGAGGCTCCACAAACAGGCCTTAAAGGCATTAGGCCTCCTAAGCTGCTGCCCCCTCGTCCAGCAACAGTGGGGCATGACTGCCTGTGAAGATGGGTCTTCTACTGAGCCAGCAGCTGTTGAATGACTTCCACTCCAATAAATTTGTTGAATTCTCTATTAAAGGCACTGGTGGCAAATGCCACAAATCAACTGCATGTTGCGTGGAGAAATTTTTTCTTCCCCTGTCTTTAATCCCCTGCCAATCAATTTCAGTGGATGAAATGTTCACTTCCTAGGGACATCTGGTTTGGAATTCAGTCTTGACTGCTTTGGAACTCAGCCCAAACTAGCCCCAAATTTGTCCGGGAAACAGAATAAGCCAAGCCAAGCCAATCTGATCTGAGTTTGGGGAAACTCGCTTGCTGCCATTAAGAGCACCCATTATTCAGGCAGGCATTGCCTGGGGATGTAGAAGCCAGATTTTGTTCTGTTAGCCACCATCCTTTTTTATATGATGAATGGGATAGTGCCCCCAACCTCAGCGTCCTTCAACAACCCCCCCTCCCTTCTTGCAGGGAACAAAGAATGTGGTAGGACTCACAGGGGACGGAGATGAGAGGGCAGGTTGAGGAAGCCCCCACCCCCAGGATCCTCTCTGGCAGATCCACCCATCCTTGCCAGAGCCAATCCCCCCCGCCCCCCCAGTCATTGGCCAATCCTTCCTCTGCATCATCCCGACTCAGCCAGTTTATGACACTTACAGGGAGGGAGACTGGGTAGCTCTGGCGCACGGCAAATGGTCCCAGCAGGAGCAAAGGGTTGGCTTCTACCAGAGCATCTTTGCCCTGCACCAACCTCCTCTCTCCCACCTGGTAAGCAAGCACTGCACCTCCACCACACCTGCAGGATGCTTCTGCCCTCCCTCCACCTGCATTTCCAGTAATTTTCTTCTTCCCAAGCAAATCTTCATCATCTGGTGGGAGTCCATTGATCTTGAAAGTATCCATTTGGGGGGGAATGCATGCCAAAACTTTAATAAAAGTTTATTAGGGAATGCCGTGCTCCATTCAGTCTATTGAGGAAGGGGTATGAAACTTGAGGGGTGTATTTACAACAGATGATCTGCCCTGCCATCAAGCGTAGATCGCCACAGGCTGCACAAAGGACGAAGGCTCCCAATGCTTCTTGAGCTGAGTTTGCTAATTTGGATGAGTCTTCTGAGAAGAGGGAAAGAGCAGGTTTCAGGAAGGTGTCTAGAATCTCCATGACCCAGTCGCCAGATCTCCTACCCACTCTGTCTAGCATTCTGAGGGCCTGCACAATGTGGTTGCCGCAAGGGCTGCACCCCTGTAACGTGGTGCAAAAACTCTGCAAAATTTCACTCAACGTTTCTGTGTGTGGGAAAAAGGCAATGATGTAGAGATTTCCTTGCACGTCCCCCCTCTGGGCAGAATGACCTCTAGACATGCCCCCAATCTGCCAGGGAATCTGCTTAGAAAGATCAAGCATCAGGTGTGTTGGTGCAGAAAGTCACAAATTGCTGTAGGTAAGGTTGAATGACCTATGGGGACCCGTGGCTGTTGGAGGTGGGTGGGCAGGAAGGAGAGGCTGGTATTGCAGGTGGAGGGGGGGGGGAGGACCCTGTGAAAAGGCTGAGGCCTACCCTGACTACTAGCTGAGTCTTCAGGGAGAAGGTGGGAGCAGGGCCGTCTTAAGGATATCCGGCGCCATGGTGCAAAGATCCTTCCGGTGCCCCCACTGTTTCCCAGTTGTTGACCTTTTCCCAAGCCTCTGTGGGGATCGCTCTCCTCCTGCGGGGGCTTGGGAGGCAAGCTGCACGCCCGCCAGCCAGATGGTTGATGGGGCGCAGCTGGTGGGTGTGCAGGAGCGAAAGGGGAGGCTGCTGGCAAAGCTATGCAGCTCCCCCACTCGCTGGGGGCCCCCTGAAAGGCTGGCGCCTTGGCGCAACGTGCCAGTAAAGCCAATGGGAAAGATGGCTCTGGGTGGGAGCTCACCGCCTGACTCATCCCTGCAGAGACGTCTCTCACAAAGGAGCATCCCTCAGTGCTGATAGGTTAGGTGGGATTAGGCTATGCTGATCCTTTGGACCAGGCATGTGGAATGGGTTCTCAGGCTGCCCTTTGTTTGGATTTGGATTTGATATCCCGCTTTATCACTCCCCTTCAGGAGTCTCAAAGCGGCTAACATTCTCCTTTCCCTTCCTCCCCCACAACAAACACTATGTGAGGTGAGTGGGGCTGAGAGACTTCAGAGAAATGTGACTGGCCCAAGGTCACCCAGCAGCTGCATGTGGAAGAGCGGGGAAGCGAACCCGGTTCACCAGATTACGAGTCTACCGCTCTTAACCACTACACCACACTGGCTCTCTGTAACACCTGTCCCCAATTAACGAAAACTAGGGACTCTGTGGATTGGTTTTGCATGAGGCAGAACCCCATGTTTGTATGGGATTTTGGCACCTTGGGTTTCCAAAACCAAAACTTCATCTCTGGTTGTCAGATTCCTGGAGAAACCCTACGTCACGCTTGGTGGAACATGAGACTGGGTGTGTTGCTGGACTCTGGACCCCCATCAGCCTCGACAATCTTGTCCAATGGTCAGGGATGATGATGGGAGCTGGAA
This sequence comes from Podarcis tiliguerta, assembly GCF_965153285.1. NCBI lineage: Eukaryota > Metazoa > Chordata > Lepidosauria > Squamata > Lacertidae > Podarcis > Podarcis tiliguerta. The sequence continues at coordinate 70,451,286 of NC_139542.1, read as the reverse complement.
TTCAGCAACACAGGGCTCCCTCTCCCTGCCCTTGAGCCGCTGGGTCAAGACACCTGCCCAACAAGGGGCATCCCTTGCACTGACCTATAATGGAACCGACCCTTCACTGGGCTACTTTGGGGCGCTCGCCTTCACTCCATATATCTTTGCGTTCTTCTGCTCTTCATCTCCTCTCCCTTCCTTCTCATCCTGTGAGTGGGTAAGAGGCATACTAGAACTTACGAAGCTAAGTCTAGGCTGAACTTTGGGGGTGGATGCGGTTATGCACAGATGAAACCCTAACTCCCTCTACTTTGAAGGGATGCAGTTCCTGATGTCCAGAAGACACCAGAGCTCCCTTGTGGCTCTTATTGGCCAGATGTAGGGATGCAAGGAGGCAGCAATTTCGGTCCCATCCTGGTTTTGTTGCAATCAGCGGGGTTTCCATTCTGCTGCAGTTCAGCTTCTGCTAAAACTTATGCTTTTCGTTTTACTATCCACTATGACTAAAACTTATGTAATTAATTTCAGTGGAAGGATAACGTCAAAAACAGTGCAGGAAATAATGTAATTATGTATCTAATGTTTGTGGACTGAAAAAAGATTGCAAATACAGCATATATACTTTCCTGACCTCAGGTGAACAAGCAGATTACAGGAATTTCTGCCCCTATTTATGTTTCCAGTGGAATTCTTTGTGTGCTAGATAGTTGTGACGAGGGATCGGGGAGAAAACCAATTCAGTTGGCATATGAAGCTGTATCTATAAAATTCTCTCTTTCCAAAATAAGTTGAGAACCAAGACACAGAAGCAGCTTTTGAAATTCACACTTATTCCAATTTTTCAATGCACTTCTCCAACTGAACAGTTTTTTTTTTTTACAGAAATGCATCTATTAGGGGGAAGTCCCTATAAATCTGAAAATATTGGTGAAAACAACATACAAAAATGCATTATATTAGAAGCAATTGCTTGCAAAAAAATATGTATGTCAGTCAAAAGTGCGAACAAAGATGTGTTTATTAGGAAAAATTGGCACTAAAATTGCTGGTGCATTTTCATGAGGATTTATTTGTTTATTTATTTTGCAAATTAATGCAGAAATGTAGAGAACCAAATTTAAGGGTGGAAAAATGAGAAACTAAGAGGATAGAAATTGACAGATGCTTCCATCCCAAGTTGTGATGGTCTGGATGTCAACCAATAAAGGTAAAGGTAAAGGGACCCCTGACCATTAGGCCCAGTCATGACGACTTTGGGGTTGCGGTGTTCATCTCACTTTATTGGCCGAGGGAGCCGGCGTACAGCTTCCGGGTCATGTGGCCAGCATGACTAAGCCGCTTCTGGCAAACCAGAGCAGCACATGGAAACGCCGTTTACCTTCCCGCCGGAGCGGTACCTATTTATCTACTTGCACTTTGACGTGCTTTCAAACTGCTAGGTGGGCAGGAGCAGGGACCGAGCAACGGGAGCTCACCCCGTCATGGGGATTCGAACCGCCGACCTTCTGATTGGCAAGTCCTAGGCTCTGTGGTTTAACCCACAGTGCCACCGGTGTCCTGTTGCAATTAGATCAGGAAAGAATGGGATGAACTGCCCCATCCTTTGCGAAAATGGTTAGACATAGATGTCTCCCTAAGGCCCACCCAGAAAGCCATCATAACTTGCCCCCGGGAAACTCTATTCCTGCCCACAGTTATGCTAGTTACTCACCAGCAACGTGTCCCCTAAGAGTAGAGGGGTTGGTGACAGGTCCAATCCAAGATCACGCTCCAGAAGTCGGGTGCTATAGTCCTGCTTCTCTCGCCCCCATTTCCTGGAAGACTCCTCCAGCTGCGGCAGAGAGAACAGACAACCCCTGTGACAAACTTGTGCACTGTTCTGGTTGCCTTGTCTCAAAAAGGATACCGTAGAGCTGGAATCCATGCCAACGGATGTGAAGGTTAAAAAGAGGCCCTTACCTGGTACTCCAAGGCATTTATGCGAGCCTCTGCCCTCTCCAGTTTTGAAATCAAAGACAGCTTTTCGTTGCTGTTGGAAAACGTATCCTGTAGGGTGGGGAGATAAAGTTCTATAACATAAGAAAAGAGGAAGCAGCACTAGAAAGGTAATACAGTGGTACTGAGGGTTAAGTACTTAACTTGTTGCAAAGACCCGTGGAATCAGGCTGCCTGAAACACCCACTTCTCCGCATACTCACTCTCTCTGCCTTTGAAAACTTTCTGCCCAACTGCATTATTTGCCACCTGTTATTTGTTTCCACCCAGCTCTGCTCACCTGGAGATCAGCCTACAGAGGCCTCCCTCTTGCTATGTTCCCATCTCTTTAGAGGAGGACTGCAGCTTTGTGGTGTCTTTGCATGCAGAAGTTCTGATGTCCAACCTCTGGGCAGTGGTGTAGCGTGGGTTGCCCGTCTCACCCCCCACCCTATGCTACGCCACTGCCTGGGATTTCTGATCAAAAGGATCAGGTGTCAGGGAAGAGACCCAGTCACAGTAGGTTAATTATGGGCTAGTGGCAAAGAGGGCAGTCATCTTCTCCCTCACTTTTGTCTTAGTCCAGGATTAGCTAATACCACGGATGCTCAAGGAATTTGTTCTTTACACTTTCCAATAATAACTGACCTAATCCACACTACTCTGGGGATCAGAAAGCAGCCTTACCTTGAATTTCACTAGGGATGAGGAAGAAAATCGGAAAGGAAATTCAGTTTGCATTTAAAGGCAATACCTAATTCAGATTTTCTAAACAATCCATAGACTGAACTGTAGCCATCCTTTGAAATTTGCACTTACCCAAAATTTGCAATGCAGTTCTCCAGCAAAGTAATGTGTAGAAAAAGGCACAATTCAAAGTGTTGGTGCTGACCTTGAAAGCCCTAAACGGCCTCGGTCCAGTATATCTGAAGGAGCGTCTCCACCCCCATCATCCAGCCCGGACACTGAGATCCAGAGCTGAGGGCCTTCTGGCAGTTCCCTCCCTGCAAGAAGTGAGGTTACAGGGAACCAGGCAGAGGGCCTTCTCGGTAGTGGCGCCCTCCCTGTGGAACACCCTCCCGTCAGATGTCAAAGAAATAAACAACTATCAGACTTTTAAAAGACATCTGAAGGCAGTCCTGTTTAGGTAAGTTCTTAATGTTTGAAGTTTTATTCTGTTTTTAGTGTTCTGTTGGAAGGCGCCCAGAGTGGCTGGGGAAACCCAGCCAGATGGGCGGGGTATAAATATATTATTATTATTATTATTATTATTATTATTATTATTATTATTATTACTACTACTACTACTACTACTACTACTACTAAAGGTGCTGGTTTTCACCTTTAAAGCCCTTCACAGCCTAGGACCCTCGTACCTACGGGACCGCTTCTCCCAGTATGCCCCACGGAGGACCTTAAGGTCCATAAATAGCAACACCCTAGAGGTCCCGGGCCCTAAGGAAGTCAGATTAGCCGCAACCAGAGCCAGGGCCTTTTCAACACTGGCCCCGGCCTGGTGGAACGCTCTGCCTAATGAGACCAGGGCCCTGCGGGATCTGATTTCTTTCCGCAGGGCCTGTAAGACAGAGTTGTTCTGCCTGGCCTTTGGCTTGGAGCCAATTTGATTCCTTCCCCCTCTTTCTTTTTTCCTTTCTCCTCCTGTGATGAGGCTGCATTTTAATGTTTTAATGTTGCATTTGAACCTTGTTTTTAAGTTGTATTCATTCAACTTGTTTGTATTATTGGTTGTTAGCTGCCTGGAGCTCGGCCTTGGCAGGGGAGGGCGAGGTATAAATAAAATTTATTATTATTATTACTACTACTACTAATATATACTGCATAGTAAGGTAAAAGGTGAGTAAATTCAAAAGGGTATTATGCACAGGACATCTGTCCTGATTTATTTCAACAGAGAATTATGCACAGGAGAACTGTCCTGATTTAATCCAGGACAAATGCCCTGTTTTATTTCTGCAAGGTATTTTGTCCAGGGAAAGCGCACAACAAGATGGATGGTTGCTGAACAGCAGCGTCTTACCGGTAGTGCTTGCTGCTGCAATATGATGGGGGAACGATAGTAGGAAGACTTGCCCAGTTCGTCTCGCAGCCTCATGTTCTCCATCATCAAGGTGGAGTAGAGACCCTTGGACCAGCTGTCACCTGGAGCTGGGGGTAAAGAGAGCAGAAGATGCTCAACTAAAGAAAAGAGAAAGCTGTTGCAAAAATGAGTAGGAAGCCTCTTTACATTTTCAGGGGTGCAAGCTCAACTGATTTCTACCTACCGGACCGCCTCTCCTAGTATGCCCCATGGAGGACCTTAAGGTCCATAAATAGCAACACCCTAGAGGTCCCAGGCCCTAAGGAAGTCAGATTAGCTTCAACCAGAGCCAGGGCCTTTTCAACACTGGCTCCGGCCTGGTGGAAAGCTCTGTCTCATGAGACCAGGGCCCTGCAGGATCTGATTTCTTTCTGCAGGGCCAGTAAGACAGAGTTGTTCCCCCTGGCCTTTGGCTTGGAGCCAATTTGATTCTCTTTCTTTTTCCTTTCTCCTCCTGTGATGAGGCTGCATTTTAATGTTTTAATGTTGTATTTTAATCTTGTTTTTTAAGTTGCATTTCAATCAACTTGTTTTTTATTGGTTGTTAGCTGCACTGAGCCTGGTCTTGGCTGGGGAGGGCGGGTTTAAATAAAAATTATTATTATTATTATTATTATTACAAAAATATTTGTATATCACTATATCATAAAAATATATCAAAGCAGTTTCCAATAATAAAACCATAAAATGAGAAATCAATTAGTCCTTGTGGACGGATGTAGTTTTAATTGCCTGGTGGAACAGAAAAGTTTTCAGCAGGTGTTTAAAGGATGGCACAGAAGGTGCCTGCTGAATCTCCAGTGGCAGAGTGTTCCCCAGGACTGAGCCAATGACATGAAAGCCTCGCTTTCTTGATGTTGTCAAAGGAGCCTTGCCAATGAAGGGAACCAACTTTGAATGGCAACAAGTGCAGCAGAGATGCTGGAGAGACACAGATTGCCAGCAGTCCACTCACCTGAGCCGAGGGGTGCTTCTGAAAACTGGGTGTCCTCTTTTGACCGCTCCTTCATCTTCCCTTCCAGCATCATCTCCATCCTCTCAATCACCTTTCAATGGAAAGAAGCACTGGATGAATTTATAGGAGGGGACCCTTCACTCCACCCTAAGCTTCTGAGAGACGGTTGTGATGTGCTGGTCTCCAGCAATGGGCTCAGTGCAATGCTCCCGTTCATTGCCGTAAACCAGCAGTCACATTTCATTGCAAAAGATGGAAATGGCAAGGAAGCAGCTCTAAGTGAACTACTGGGCAGGAGTGCCAGTTTGGCCCCATGACCATGGATTCCTGGGGTACATGGCCCTGGCACCAAATTTTGTGGCTGCCTGGCCCCTTCATGGGGAATTTTGTGGGTGCTTGGGCACCCAGGGCCCCAGGGAGTTGGCACCTATGCTACTGGGAGAGGTTGCCTCATGGGTAAGATTTGGTATAACAGTAAGACAGACATCCTTGGGAAACGGTGGTCTCTCCTCCAGTTGAGTTATCTATGTAGAAGCTGAACAGGCTCAGTCTCATAGGCCATTCTGCCAGCTGCCACATGATACCAGCTACCTAACAATGACTTTCATGAGGTGGTACCAGATTCTGGGCTTAATGTTTTTATGGGGTGAGTGCCCTATAGATGGCAAGGTGTCTTACTCTACTCAGGGCTCGTCCACACATCTTTCTGTGCCACAGTTCCAGGTCTGCGCTTTAAACCTCTGAGACTGTGTTTTTTTGCCCTGGTGATTTCCCCGTAGAAACCTGCTCTTGACCGCTGAATCAGAGCAAACAGCAATCCACAGGAAACCCAAATTGTCATTTGTGCTCGGAGTCTCTCCTGAGCAGCCTCCCCAGATTCTGCCCCCAAGTCCTACAGTGACGTCTTCACATTTCTCCCAACCGTTTCCCCTCACCTTTTCCTGTTTCTTCACTGCATCTTCCAGAGTTTGCATCTTGGCGATCTTGGCCTGGTATTTCCTTAGCACCATTTGCTGCTGCTGGTGAGCTCGTTGCAACATCACGAGGTCCTTTTCTCGGTCATTTTTCTGGTGGTGGGAAAGGACCAAGGCCCTTGAGATGGGATGGAACCAGTCCTGATTTCTTTGGGGGTGGGGAGTGAGTGGTAGAGGCTTCTTTGTGGAGGACTCTGGACAGACCCAGACCTAGTGGGGACCGACTGATCCTCTGCTGAACAGAGGTAGAAAACCTGTGACCTTCCAGAGGTTCCTGGACTACAAATCCCATTATCCCTGATAGACAAATCTATCCAGTTCCATTTCTTTCCATTTCTCATTTTCTCAATCTCAAGTTCACTTCTCTCAATTTCTTTTTTTCAACTAAGAGAAGCATGTGTGTGCACTTTCTCCTTTGGGTATGCATTTTTTGGTTGGATAGGTAAAGGTAAAGGGACCCCTGAACATTAGGTTCAGTCGTGACCGACTCTGGGGTTGCGGCACTCATCTCGCTTTATTGGCCAAGGGAGCCGGCGTACAGCTTCCCGGTCATGTGGCCAGCATGACTAAGCCGCTTCTGGCAAACCAGAGCAGTGCACGGAAACGCCGTTTACCTTCCCGCCGGAGCGGTACCTATTTATCTACTTGCACTTTGATGTGCTTTTGAACTGCTAGGTTGGCAGGAGCAGGGACCGAGCAACGGGAGCTCACCCCGTCGTGGGGATTCGAACCGCTGACCTTCTGATCGGCAAGTCCTAGGTTCTGTGGTTTAACCCACAGCGCCACCCGCATCCCTTTTGGTTGGATAACTTCATTGCAAAATGCAGTGAAGTGTGAGTTTGGGAGGCTGGCCATGTTTCATTTCAAATCCTGGTTTGGGAATCTGGTAGGTTCCTATTAAAATATGGACCAAACAAATCACTGCCCCCATTCCTACCCACAATGCAGAGTCTCTCCAAAGCTGTGATGAATGGCAAACACAGAAGCACTTACCCGAATCAGTTCATTCTGCAGCCTTTGAACCCGGTCCTTCATTCTGGCCATCTCCCGAGCCCCAGCACTTAGTTTCTGCTTGAGGGTTACTAAAAAGCAAATGGCAGAGCCTGGAGAAAACCCCATCCAGGGAGGACCATGGCTCTCATACACCATGGTGGGTGCTCTGCCTTCTGTATTGGAGGGGATTGGACAAGATTACACTTTGGGTCCCTTCCACCCTACAGTTCTATGGTTCCATGATATGAGAGGCTTCTTGCCTTATGTGTCCCAGTTCTCAACATCAGTGAGTGAGGCTATGAACATGGGAAGCAGCTTTGTATAGAATGAGACCATTGGACTATCTAATCTGTCACTGCCTAGTCTGACTGGCAGCACTGCTCAAGGGTCTCAACCAAAGGTGTTTCCCATATATATTTTTTTTATTAAAAAAACCTGATACAACAGGGGTTGAATTTGGGACTTTGAGCAAATTGTGTGCTTTAGCTCTGAGCAATACAGAGGATGACCAGGTAAGGTGAAGATGAGATGAGAACATAAGAAGAGAGTGTTGGATTTGGCCAATGGTCCACCAAGTCCAGCATCCCGTTCTCTTCTGCTTGGGTCAAGCTTGAAGGTTTCCCACAGACATCTGGTTGGCCACTGTGAGAACAGGATGCTGGACTAGATTGTGCCATGGACCTCATCTAGCAGAGCTCTTCTCATGGGAGAGTGCTCTTGCCCTTGGGTTCTGCTTATGGGTTTCCCACAGGGCTCTGGTTGGTGTTCATACAGGGCTGTTCCAAAGCACTGATCCTCCTATGATCCTCCTTCTCAACTCTGGCTCCGGCCTGGTGGAATGCTCTGCCTCATGAGACCAGGGCCCTGCAGGATCTGATTTCTTTCCGCAGGGCCTGTAAGACAGAGTTGTTCCGCCTGGCCTTTGGCTTGGAATCAACTTGATCCCCTCCCCCTCTTTCCTTTTTCCCTTCTGTGATGGAACTCCTATTTGGGGACTTCCCTGGTTTTTTTCTGGTCCATGTAGGACCAGTCTGGATAGTTGGCCTTGGTGACGTTTTCATCCCCCAAAAGTTTTTGATTTGAGTTTCCACTGAAATGAGGCTGCATTTTAATGTTGTACTTTAATCTTGTTTTTAAGTTGTATTTTAATCAATTGTTTTTATACCGTTGTTAGCCGCCCTGAGCCCGGTCTTGGCTGGGGAGGGTGGAGTATAAATAAAATTTATTATTATTATTATTACTATGTTAGAAACAAATTCCAGCTTGGCCGTAAACAAGGATGGGCCAATCTGTCAATTGCCTGGCTGCCCTTTCTGCATTTGTGATGGCCACCATCTGTGACTTAGATGTATACTGTCTCCAACAGATGAGGCAGCATGCACCAATCATGGCTAGTAGACTTAGGTTTGGGGATGACGCCTAAGTGCCACCCAGTCTAGCTGCCACCCAACAAGCTCTACATCCTTCCCCCATGGGGGACCTTCACCTGTCCCCTCCTGTGTCATACAGATTGGTAGAGAAGTAGGCAATCTCCTTACATATCCTGTCAATGATTTCGGCCTTTGTCATGACGTCAGGGTCTATGTCGTGAAACAGGATGCGGCCCACATCTTCATGCATGGCGAGGTTGCGTCGCAGGGCGCTGTTCTCAGACTGCAGATTGGTGACGTGCTGGCGCAGGGACAGGATATCATCCGCCATCCTCTGCATGGCTGCATGGTAATTGTCCATCTCCTGGCAGCCATTGGAAAAGAAGAAGAATCATGACCCAGGAAAGATAGTTAGAATCCACAAATTGCACCCTGTTAGTTTTGACAGGCCCTGGTGATTATCAGCTTGTGGCAAGATGGAGGTGGGCTTTTTCCACCGGTGCCACCTGTGTTGTGGAATGTTCTCCTGCTGAAATACGAAAGACTCCCATCACCACTGGCATCCCACCAGCTCTCAAAGACACAGTTGTTTAGACAAACGTTACCCAGAGCCTCTTATTTTCATGGGTGCTGTTTGGATGGACGGGTTTTGTTGCACATTGGAAGGGGACATTTAGGAAAGGTATAAGTACAATTTATTCTGAACAACAGGTGAACTTAACAGTAAACAATGTATTAAATGAAAAATGTATAATAACTAAGGGAACGAGACAGGGATGCTCTCTGTCTCCATTATTGTTTATTTTAGTATTAGAAACATTGATAAGGAATATGACTGGATGAAAGCATAAGAGGAATTACATCAGGGAGTAAAGCGTATAAGTTAAAAGCATTTGCGGATGACCTGGTTATAACTGTGGAAGAACCCTTGGAAAATATACCAAGGGTACGAAAGACAGATAAATTTGGACAAGTAGCAGGTTTCAAGCTTAATAAAAATAAATCAAAAGCGTTATTGAAGAATATGTCAGAACAAATGTAAAATGAATTTAAGGAAAAAACGGATTTAGTGGTAGTAAAGAAAGTAAAATATCTACAGTAGGTATATGGCTAACAAATAGAAACATAAATATTTTTAAAGATAATTATGTAAAAGTGTGGAATGGAATTAAAAGAGCTATGGAGATATGGGGAAGGATGAATTTAACATTGTGGGGAAGGATCTCAGTGATAAAAATTGATTTTCTTACAATGTGGTTCAGGAATCCCTTGTGGATTTTTACTTTCTCATACCATAGATAAGCATGCCAACCATATCTCTTATCATGTCCTTCTAAACCCAGTATATCCGTATTCTTTAATTGTACCCATTCCCGCAACTAGCAAAGACAAGATGCTTCATAATATAATTTCAGGTCCTGCAGTGAGAACCTCCCTCTTTGTTTTTTTTATCCATTAATAATTTATATTTTATTCTGGGCTTTCCCCCCTACCAGACAAATTTAAAAATATATTTTTTCCATTGTTTGAAGTGTTCTGCTCCTCTGATTATGGGTATTGATTCAAACAAAAACAACATTCTTGGCAATACATTCGCAAAAAAAAAAAAAAAAAAAAAAAAAAAAAGAGAGAGAGAGAGAGAGAGAGAGAGAGAGAGAGAGATGAAAGAGAATTGGCCTATGTACAAAGATCTGTTAACAGAGGTGGAAAATAAATTGAAGGTAAAGGAGTATGGAGAAATAAACCGCCTGTTAACAGATTGGTCACAATACCACCAACTAAATGACATATTCAGAAGTGATAAAGAAAAAGGCTTTGGGAAGGAATTCTCAAAGCATGAAAAAGAACTGTTGGAGAATAATGAATTATTATCAAAAATGTATAAACTACTGTTGGAATGGAAGGTAAAAGATGAGGAGGTTAAAGATGTAATTATAAAATGGGCAAAGGATTTGGGATATAATATCCCACTTGAGTCATGGGGAAAGTTGTGGAAAGAGGATTTGAAATTTACGGCATGTAATACATTGAAAGAATATTATATGCAAATGATGTATCGCTGGTATTTAACTCCAGTAAAGATGTATAAAATTCCTCCAAAATATGTTGTAAATGTAAGGATAATGAAGGCACTATTTTCACATGTGATGGATTTGCAAAAAGCCAAAAGACTTGTGGGAAATGATAGATAATGAATTAAAAAAAAATGTTTAAGATAACTTTTCATAAAAAACCAGAAGCCTTTTAGCTTGGAATAATGGGGGAAGAAATACCAAAGAATGTAAAGAGACTATTTATGTAGGCTACCATGGCTGCTAGATTGTGATTTGCCCAAAAGTGGAAAGAAGATGGCGTAGCAACAAAGGAAGAATGGACAAACAAGATGATAGACTATGCCGAAATGGCAAAACGTACCATGAAGATCAAGCATCAAGATGAGAAGAAAGATTGGATAAAACTGATAGATTATGTTAAAGAACACTGTAAATATGTTAAAACATTAGCAGGATTGGTGTAGCATTTATGAGATAATTGGATATCTTAGATTAAAAAAGAATTGAAAAGTAATTATATGCAAGGGGGGGAAATGTAAAAAAATTTGGGAACTGGGGTGGGGGGAGTCAGACAAGATGAATTTGGTGTTAAGATGAATGGGGAAATGTTGTTATTTTAGAAATCTTGAAAAATAAAATGTTTTAGTTTTTTTAAAAGGAAGGGGAGGGCTAGCGATGGCTACTAGCCACAACTGGAGGCAGCAGTACTTCTGAATACTAGCTGCTGGAAACTATGGGGCTCTTGTGCTCAGGTTCTGCTTGCAAGTTTTCCAGAAGAGGCATCTGTGTGACTACTGTGACAGCAGGTGCTGGACTAGATGGGCCACTGGCCTGATCCAAAAGGCTCTTCTTATGTCCCTATGGAATTGCTGTTGTTGTTGTTTAGTCATTTAGTTGTATCCGACTCTTCATGACCCCCTGGACCAGAGCACGCCAAGCACTTCTGTCTTCCACTGCCTCCCGCAGTTTGGTCAGACTCATGTTAGTAGCTTCAAGAACACTGTCCAACCATCTCGTCCTCTGTCGTCCCCTTCTCCTTGTGCCCTCCATCTTTCCCAACATCAGGGTCTTTTCCAGGGAGTCTTCTCTTCTCATGAGGTGGCCCAAGTACTGGATGGAGCCTCAGCTTGAGGATCTGTCCTTCCAGTGAGCACTCAGGGCTGATTTCCTTCGGAATGGAGAGGTTTGATCTTCTTGCAGTCCATGGGACTCTCAAGAGTCTCCTCCAGCACCAGAATTCAAAAGCAACAATTCTTCGGAAATCAGCCTTCTTTATGGTCCAGCTCTCACTTCCATTCATCACTACTGGGAAAACCATAGCTTTAACTATATGGACCTTTGTTGGCAAGGTGATGTCTCTGTTGGGATTATGGATGTTTATTTAAACATTTTGATGAAATACTTTTTCATCATGTCTTTTCATTGTTCCAGTGGTGAGGAGGATCCATCTGTAGTGGCTCTTGCCATCAGTGGCTGACATGTGATGATTTCAGCCTGGGTCTGATTTCTGACACCTGTGGTAAAGGTAAAGGTACCCCTGCCCGTACGGGCCAGTCTTGACAGACTCTAGGGTTGTGCGCCCATCTCACTCAAAGAGGCCGAGGGCCAGTGCTGTCCGAAGACACTTCCGGGTCACGTGGCCAGCGTGACATTGCTGCTCTGGTGAGCCAGAGCCACACATGGAAATACCGTTTACCTTCCCGCTAGTAAGCGTTCCCTACTTATCTACTTGCACCCAAGAGTGCTTTCGAACTGCTAGGTTGGCAGGCGCTGGGACCAAACAGCGGGAGCGCACCCCGCCGCGGGGATTTGAACCACCGACCTTTCGATCGGCAAGCCCTAGGCGCTGAGGCTTTAACCCACAGTGCCACCCGCGACCCGACACCTGTGGTAGTTAGACAAATTAATGGAGGATCAAGCCATCAGTGGCTGCTGGTCACAGTGACCACTTATTGCCTCCAGTATGGGAGGTGGTGTGGGACGCGGGTGGCACTGTTGTCTAAACCACAGAGCCTAGGGCTTGCTGATCGGAAGGTCGGTGGTTAGAATCCCCATGACGGGGTGAGCTCCTGTTGCTCGGTCCTTGCTCCTGCCAACCTAGCAGTTTGAAAGCACGTCAAAGTGCAAGTAGATAAATAGGTACCGCTCCAGCAGGAAGGTAAACGGCATTTCCGTGCGCTGTTCTGGTTTTGCCAGAAGCGGCTTAGTCATGCTGGCCACATGACCCGGAAAAACTGTCTGTGGAGTGGACAAACGTCACAACCCCAGAGTTGTTCGCAACAGGACTTAACTGTCAGGGGTCCCTTTACCTTTTTATGTTTTTATAAGTTGGTATGTCAGGATGTGGGTGGTGCTGTGGTCTAACCACCGAGCCTCTTGGGCTTGACGATCGGAAGGTTGGCAGTTTGAATCTCCATGACGGGGTGAGCTCTTGTTGCTCTGTCCCAGCTCCTGCCAACCTAGCAGTTCGAAAGCATGCTAGTGCAAGTAGATAAATAGTTACCGCTCTGGTGGGAAGGTAAATGGCGTTTCTGTGCTCTCTGGTTTCCATCACGGTGTCCCATTGCACCAGAAGCAGTTTAGTCATGCTGGCCACATCACCCAGAAAGCTGTCTGTGGACAAATGCCGGCTCCCTCGGCCTTAAAGCGAGATGAGCACTGCAACCCCAGAGTCATCCTAGACTGGACTTAACAGTCAGGGGTCCCTTTACCTTTATGGGAGGTGGTATGCCTCTGAATAGGGATGCGGGTGGCGCTGTGGGTTAAAGCCTCAGTGCCTAGGGCTTGCCGATCGAAAGGTCGGCGGTTCGAATCCCCGCGGCGGGGTGCGCTCCCGCTGTTCGGTCCCAGCGCCTGCCAACCTAGCAGTTCGAAAGCACCCCTGGGTGCAAGTAGATAAATAGGGACCGCTTACTAGCGGGAAGGTAAACGGCGTTTCCTTGTGCGGCTCTGGCTCGCCAGAGCAGCGATGTCACGCTGGCCACGTGACCCGGAAGTGTCTTCGGACAGCGCTGGCCCTTGGCCTCTTTGAGTGAGATGGGCGCACAACCCTAGAGTCTGTCAAGACTGGCCCGTACGGGCAGGGGTACCTTTACCTTTACCTTATGCCTCTGAATGGCATTTGCTAGTAATCACAAGACTGGGGAGCACGGCTGTTGCACTCAGGGCCTGCTTGTGGGCTCCCCAGAGGCATCCAGCTGGCCACTATGAGAACAAGACAAGCATTTGGCCTGATCTAGCTGTAGGGCTCGTCCTGTGTTTTCATGAGGTAAGCAATCAAGAAAGGATTCTCCTCCCCAACCCCCTCTAACCTTGGCCAGATTGCACACGCCAACTTCCTCCCGTGTCAACAGCTGTTTTGGTTCAGCGAGATCCTGCCCCGCAGTACGAGAGTGACCTTGCCTGCTTGTTCCAAGCCACACTGCTCTCCCTCTTCCCTCCCTCCCGCTTGTCTCTCAGCAAAAAGGCAAGTGGTTTGCACACAAAAAGGTCAGCAGAATTGCAGCAGAGGGGCCTTGTCCGCCCGCCCACACAGCGCAAGATGCTTTCCCAATCACCTGCAGCTTTTCTCCGAATGAAGATAGCGAGCCGTCCGGCTATAGAAAGCACGTAGGCGCAAAAGCAGATATGAGAGAGGCAAAGTGCAAGCTTTGTGTTCTTACACAAATGTTGGTGCCGGAAATGAAGATCCTCCTGGAAGCATTTTTGCTAGGGATAACAGAGGATGAATTAAAAAAAGGAAGACTACAAACTATTCATGTACGCAACGAGCGCTGCTAGAATCTTAAAAAGGTAAAGGTACCCCTGCCCGTACGTGCCAGTCTTGACAGACTCTAGGGTTGTGCGCCCATCTCACTCAAGAGGCCGGGGGCCAGCGCTGTCCGAAGACACTTCCGGGTCACGTGGCCAGCGTGACATCGCTGCTCTGGCGAGCCAGAGCCGCACACAGAAACGCCGTTTACCTTCCCGCTAGTAAGCGGTCCCTATTTATCTACTTGCACCCGAGAGTGCTTTCGAACTGGTAGGTTGGCAGGCGCTGGGACCGGGCAACGGGAGCGCACCCCGCTGCGGGGATTCGAACCGCCGACCTTTCAATCGGCAAGCCCTAGGCGCTGAGGCTTTAACCCACAGCGCCACCCGCTAGAATCTTAGTGGCTCAGAAATGGAAAACCCAAGAAATCCCAACTTTAATGGAGTGGCAGACAAAAATGTTTGAATACATAGAATTGGCGAAATTGACCTAGAAGATTCGGAACCAAACAGAAGCAAAGTTTGAAAAAGGATGGAGTAAATTTGTTGAATATATACGGAGTAATTGTAAGAATGTAAAAACTGTAGCAGGATTAATGCAAATCTTGTGATGTGGATGGAGTGTAGATAAGAAACTGTAAGAAAAGATTTGAGACATAAAACCGTTGAAGGGATGGAAGGAAGTCCGGGCGCAATAAGGAGCAGGGTAGATATGAAGACATACAAATTTTTGAATGTAAGAGGTTTTTTTTATTTGTTGTTGTTACAAAAAAGCAATAAAAAGTATTGGGGGGGGGGGAAGAGATCCTCCTTGATTAGAATAAATTCCAAATTGGCCCTAAATAGGGACGGGCAAGTCTGTCAATGTTCTAATTTTCCCAGCCTTAAGTTCAGATGTCCACATCACTTGGCAAACTCATCAGCAAATTTCTGCTAATATACAGATGTTTTTATGCAATTTTGCCATATACACGTATTTAAGGAAATCATTTTTCCCTAACATGACACATTTTTAAAGGTTTTCCCATGCTAACACATGCATTTTTAAGGCACACCTCGCTTTGGTATATGCACTTTGGAACACACTTTGGCTGGAGAACTGCATTGCAAAATTGGGGAAGTGTGAATGTTGAAGTATGGCTGTGTTTTGATTCACATATTGTTTTGGAAAGTGTGAAGAAAAAGAAGAAGAAGAATTTAATTGCACTTATTTGCTGCTTTTCTTTTATAAAAGGCAACCCGAAGCAACTTACAAAATAGCACAAAGATTAAAACCAGCATGAAACAAAAATAAAAACCTAAAATCACATTCATTCATGTCATAGGCAGGTCTAACTCATTCTGGCCAGTGAAAGAGGGTGATAAAAAGGAGATAGTGAAGGTACGTGCCTCTTTGGGGGGCCAGCACTGAAAAGGCCCATTCTCATGTCTCCGTCCTCTGCACTTGCTGTGGAAGGAGCACACAGACAAGGGCCTCAGATGCCAAATCCAGGGTCCAGGCTAGTTCATGTGGGGAGAGGCAGTCCTTAAAGTACCAGAGTCCTGAGCTATGTAAGGCCTTATGGGTCAAAACCAGCCCTTTGATCTGAGCTGAGAAACTAACTGGCCGTCAGTGCAGCTGTACCAGAATTGCTTTAACATGCATGGACTGCCCTGGTCAGCACTCTGGCTACAGAATTCTGCACTAGCTGTAGTCTCTGAACTGTTTTCAGAGGCAGCCCTATGCCCTGGCAGATGAAGGTGATGGACTATATGGAATTGGCAGAAATGACCGGCAGAATCTGAGACCAGGGAGAAGAGTCGGTGGAAGAAGATTGGAAGAAATTTAAAGACTATTTACAGAAATACTGCAAAATTAATGAATGTTAGAATGATGTTGAATTGAAGTTAAGTGGTTTTTAGCAGCAATGTTATAAAGGAATATGTAAAAATGGATTGTTAACAGGTGATAATCTAAAGCTATAATATATTAAGATAAAAGATTAAGATAAAATCAAAGAGGGAAAGGATTTGCTGAATTAACTAATTGAACTGGAATACAAGAAAGGGAGGTGTGAGGAGGTCAGAGAAACAAGCAAATGAAAGATAAGATA
Organism: Podarcis tiliguerta; assembly: GCF_965153285.1. Lineage (NCBI taxonomy): Eukaryota > Metazoa > Chordata > Lepidosauria > Squamata > Lacertidae > Podarcis > Podarcis tiliguerta. Next base: position 70,435,043 of record NC_139542.1, on the reverse strand, counting down.
TGGAAAGACTGATCTGTTTCTAATTGTTTTATTTTCTTTTTCCTTTTATTCTTTTTTTTGTAATATGTTGAAATTTCAATAAATATCTTTTTTAAAAAAATCAAAATCAAAGGCAGCCCTATGCCCAATGCATTGCAGTACAGTGGTGCCCCGCAGGACGAATGCCTCGCAAGACGGAAAACCCGCAAGACGAAAGGGTTTTCCGTTTGCAGAGGCACTTCGCAGGACGAATTTCCCTATGGGCTTGCTTCGCAAGACGAAAAATGATGAAAAAATTTGATTTTTTTTTTGCTCCAAAACCCCTTATTTTGAATCGCTAAGCTGCTAAAAGCATTTTAGCAGCAAAACCGCTAATCCCCCACCCCTTAAAAAGCCGTTTTTAGCCCTTAAATCGCCAATAGCGCTAATAGCGCTACTCCGTCAATGGGCTTGCTTCGCAAGACGAAAAAACCGCAAGACGAAAAGACCCGCGGAACGGATTCTTTTCGTCTTGCAAGGCACCACTGTAATTGATCCTGGCGGTCACCAGAGCATGGACAACCAAAGTTAAGCGACCCCTGTCCAAATAGAGGTGCAACTGGGCCACTAATCATAGTTAAGGCAATCTGTGCCACCGAGGCTACCTGAGCCTCAAGTGACAGGAGGAGTCCCCCCAAAACGACTAATTAGGCTGCTTTCCCTTGAAATGCAAATCCTTTCCCCATGCCTCACACTAAATAGCACCCAAATTTTCTGCCAGGCAAATGCTTCTGTTGGGGCAGATCAAGCAAATGGGAGGCAGTAATCCAAGTGTGAGCAGCAGTTTCCCTTGGCAGTGGGGGTGAGAGGGCACTTGGGGACGGGGATGGCCATGACAGAGTTGCCTCCATGCCAAACTGCTGACCTCACAGGCACCTGGCCTTGCCCCAGCTTTCAATGGGATGCCAAGAGATAAGCTTGGTTTGTTTGTTTGCAGAACAGGGAGATTGACTGCCTGGAATTCTGGAGAGGGGGAGAATGCCTGTCCTTCTGACCGGTGACGAGGAAGCCTGCTGGAAATCACTGTGCACGGCAGTATCCTGATATGACTCACGGCCCAGGCATCAGAGCTGAAGGCCTCAGCCCCCCCGGCAGGGGAATGGAAGGGTGCCCAGTAGGGCGCTTGCTTAAAAGGTAAAGGTACCCCTAACTATTAGGTGGGACGTGGGTGGCGCTGTGGGTTAAACCACAGAGCCTAGAACTTGCCAATCAGAAGGTCGGCGGTTCGAATCCCCCCGACAGGGTGAGCTCCCGTTGCTTGGTCCCTGCTCCTGCCAACCTAGCAGTTCGAAGGCACGCCAAAGTGCAAGTAGATAAATAGGTACCAGTCTGGCAGGAAGGTAAATGGTGTTTCTGTGCGCTGCTCTGGTTTGCCAGAAGTGGCTTAGTTATGCTGGCCACGTGACCCGGAAGCTATACGTCGGCTCCCTCGGCCAGTAAAGCGAGATGAGCACCGCAACCCCAGAGTCGGCCTCAACTGGGCCTAATGGTCAGGGGTCCCTTTACCTTTACCTAAAGGTACCCCTGACCATTAGGTACAGTCATGGACAACTCTGTGCTTGCGTCCTCATCTCGCTCTATGGGCCGAGGGAGCTGGCGTTTGTCCACAGACAGCTTGTGGGTCATGTGGTCAGCATGACTATGCAGCTTCTGGCGAACCAGAGCAGTGCACGGAAACACCATTTACCTTCCTTCCAGACTGGTACCTATTTATCTACTTGACTAAACTGCTTCTGGTGCAATGGGACACTGTGATGGAAACCAGAGAGCACAGAAACGCCGTTTACCTTCCCGCCAGAGCAGTAACTATTTATCTACTTGCACTGGCGTGCCTTCGAACTGCTAGGTGGGCAGGAGCTGGGACTGAGCAACGGGAACTCACCCCATTGCGGGGATTCAAACCGCCAACCTTCCGATCTGCAAGCCCAAGGCTCAGTAGTTTAGACCACAGCGCCACCCTAGGGTGCTTGCTTACAGGCTGCCAAATGGAGAGGAAAGAGACGTAGGAAGAGCCTGCAGGATCAGGCCAGTGACCCATCTAGTCCAGCACCCTGTTCTCACAGTGGCCAACCAGATGCCTGTGGCAAACCCATAAGAAGGATCTGAGCACAAGACCACTCTCACTTCCTGTAGTTTCCAGAAGCATTTACTGCCTCCAACTGTAGAGGCAAAGCAGAGCCATCAGTGCTAGTGGCCTTCAAAATCTCCTCCTCCATGAAATGGCACCTCTTCAGATAATGCAGAGCTCCTTTACAATTCCCAGCACCCTTAACAAACTAAAGTTTCCAGGATTCCTGGAAGGGGAGCCATGTGCTCTATATGTATAGTGTGCTTTAAATATGTTTTTAAAAAAATGCATTGTTTTAAAATTTTGGTGTTTGGGAGAAGAAGTGGGATAGAAATTTAATACCAACCCTAATACCCTGACAGCAGTGGCGTAGCGTGGGTTGTCAGCACCCGGGGCAAGGCAAGTAATTTGCGCCCCCTAACCCGGGGCAAGGCAAGTAATTTGCTCCCCGCCCGCTGCACTGTCCCTCCCCCAGATAGCCCCTCGCTCTCTCTCCGCACCGCACGCCTGGCACCCTCCCCTCCACAGTGGGCGGCGACCCGGCAGCTCGGATCGGATTCGCACAGCCAGCACTGCAGTGAGAGAGAGTGAGTGAGCCAGGTAGGGGCAGAGAGCTGCGAGTGCGAGCGCCCCCCCAGATGTTGCGCCCAGTGCGGCCGCCCCCCCCTGCACCCCCCACGCTACGCCACTGCCTGACAGTATGGCCAAAGGACAGTGAGTTGTAGCATGGGAACATTGCGAAGGCTTATTTATTAGCTGGCTAGGGCGTTTCTGCAAATCTACTTCTCTGCTGCAGAGGGCAGCATCTTTCTTTTAATAGATTTGTTTTAAAAAGCTTCCAATAGCTTCACGTTCTCCCAAAGATTTCCAGAGCATAGGCACATCACACACAACACAGCACAACTCAACGCAATCTTCCCTGTATTCTTTTCAGCACCTGCTAAAAACATTCTTCTTTAGACAAACCTACCCAGGTGCTTAGAAAGTTGATGTGAATTTCAACCTGTTTTAGCATTTAAACTTGGGGTAGATTTTCAACTGTTGTTGTATTCCCCCCCCCCCCCCGATTTTATTGCTTTATCTTTTCGTAAACCCCTCTTAGGGTTGGGGGTGGATGGGAACACACTGCCTTTGCTTGTAGGTAGTGCCAAGATGGAGCTACCTGTATCTTCAAATATCTGAAGGGCTGCCATGTGGAGGGTGAGGCTGGCTTGTTTTCTGCTACTCTGTGGGGAGGATCCAAACCGATGGATTCAAATGATAAGAAAGGAGATTCTAGCTAAACATCAGGAAGAACTTTCTGGTGGTAGAGCCATTTAACAGTAGAATGAACTCCCTCAAAAGGGGGTGGACTCTCCTTCCTAGGAGGTTTTTAAGCAGAGTTTTGATGGCCATCTGCCAGGGATACTTTAGCTGAGGTTCCTGAATTGCAGGGGGTTAGACTAGATGACCCGCCGGGTTCCTCTACAATTCTATGATTGTAGAAAGTGCCATAACTCTGTCCAGATGTTATCCTATTTATCCAAACAGAGTCTGTGCCTGTAAGCAGTCTGTTCATAGGTTGTGAGTGATGTCATATCATCAATCCATTGATTAAAGGGTAATAATAATAATAATAATAATAATAATAATTTATTTATACCCCACCTATCTGGCTGGGTTCCCCCAGCTACGCTGGGCAGCCTCCAACAAAAGCAATAAAACACCAGCCATTAAAAAACTTCCCTAAACAGGGCTGCTTTCAGATGTCTTCTAAAAGTCAGAAAGTTGTTTATTTCCTTGACATCTGATGGGAAGGCGTTCCACAGCCTGGGCGTCACTACCCAGTTGGCCCAACATCAGTATACCTGTTTCCACCCAACTTTTCCATATTACCATCTTTTTTTGCAATTCTTAGCATTGGGTTCGCTCACAAAGTAAGGTTAGCATGTGAAAATGGATCAAATTTGTTTTTATTGTTGAACCCAATGGGCCCCCTCTGGCAAAATGGGTCATTTGTTACAAAACAGATACACACCTGCTGCTTCACCTCAGCCCTCTGCATTCATTTACTGCACCTTCCCAACCCCACCCTTCCTACAAGCATAAAATGAACAGGAATCCTTTAGATCTCTTACCGGATCTGGGACCTCCTCGACGATGGGCCTGCCAAAGGCAGAACAAGGTATAAGTCAGTACTGTGAACATCTTCCTTAGGCCTTCCTAGTGAAGGTATCATTTGTATGGCGGGAACTCTGTGACGGAGGCAGGCAAATTGTGGCCTTCCACCCACACACAGGCTAAGGAATTATCTGACTCCAGAACCCTGACATTTGACCAGGAATGTGGATTTTGCAATGAACAACACACCTGGGGGTTAACACACCTGTCCTGGGGGTGGGGGTTGGGCACTCAGCAAGGAATCGGCCAATCTGGATGAGAAGAATATTCTAGATCAGGGCCCTGAGGCATCCCCTTCTTCAGAAATAAAACAACCAACTAAAGTCTTCTTCTTCTTCTTCCTATTCTTTTAAAGTGTGTTTATCAAACAGTTTGGGCCCACAACTCTCAGTTGGGTCTGTGACAAAGATACAACCCAGGTAAAGGTAAAGGGACCCCTGACCATTAGGTCCAATCGCGGACGACTCTGGGGTTGGGGAGCTCATCTCGTTTCACTGGCCGAGGGAGCCGGCGTACAGCTTCCGGGTCATGTGGCCAGCATGACTAAGCCGCTTCTGGCGAACCAGAGCAGCGCACGGAAACGCCGTTTACCTTCCCAATGGAAAGTTATCTACTTGCACTTTGACGTGCTTTCGAACTGCTAGGTTGGCAGGAGCAGGGACCAAGCAATGGGAGCTCACCCCATCGTGGGGCTTCGAACTGCCGACCTTCTGATCAGCAAGTCCTAGGCTCTGTGGTTTAACCCACAGTGCCACCCGCATCCCTAGAGATGGTCAAATACAAACAACTCTCCATTACACGGGGGTTACATTCTGAACCCCCCTGCACACCAGTGAAATGGGGAGTTGCCTGTATCAGCTCAGCTTTGCTGGTCCACAGAGCCACATGAGCTGGAGGGACAGCATGGCTTGCCAGTTGATGTGCAGGAAAGCAGCCGTGGCTGCGCTTCCCAGCATATCAGCTGTTAGATGGGAAGGCCTCCTGCTTGCGAGGAGACCCCTCCCCAGAGCCCGAAGAGGATGCCCTCTTTGGGCTCTGGGGAGGGTCACATTGTGAGCCAGGAGTGCTCCCCATTTCTGGGATCCACTTCTGGTTTCCCTGTACCACACATGTGCACGGTCACGTGCAAATAGAGTGCACGCCAATGGGGAGTTGCCTGTATGTCATTTTTTTGTTTCTGTCAGTTTCTCATTTCCCTGCCTTTCCACACCAGTTCATAGCTGTCAGCTTTCAGATTTGAAAATAAGGGATCAGCAGCCTTGAAAATAAGGGATCAGCAGCCTCACCTGTCCCGGGGACAGTCCACGGGATATCTAACAATCCGGGATAGCAGCGGGAAGCGGCGCTGGAATAAGGGAATTTCCCACAAAAAAAGGGAAGGTTGACAGCTATGCACTAGTTTGCATTTTTAAAAAAAGGTCCTCATCAAACTGCATCAACATATTAGTGCAAATTTACCCTAATTTTTGCAAAACCATTTTTACTGATATAATGCATTTCTGTATGTCATTTCACTAATTTATGCATTTAAATTCTCAATTTGCCCCTGTTTTTGTACACATTACTGGGCTGGAGAATCGCACCTCAAAATCTGAAGAATTTGCAGGTTTTGAAGGACGGCTCTGCTTTGGTTCCCCGATTCTTTGTGTGATTTGAGTGAGTTTGCCTTTAAATGGAGCTGGATTGGATTGCCCCTCCCGCTTTTCCTAGACTCAGGTTCTTTGCAGGTCATTGGGAAGTAGGTTGCCCTCCTGTCAATTCATCCGCCCACCCTACCTGGGAGGCTTCTCTGGGAGAATCTCCATCACAGCATCGTGGGGCGGCAATGCATCTGGGTTTATCTGCGAAACAGAAGACAGCTACTAAAGAAAACCGTCAGGTAAAGGCTGCTGTCACCCACACCCCTGACCCTCATTACTCAGAACACAGTGGAGGCCCAAAGTGGCAGCCGTCAGTGTGGTGCCTCGCTACATCCCCCCCCACCAGTTGTGCTTTATTTGTTTGTTTGTATACCTCTATATCATTAAAAAAAGTCAGACTGCTTTACAGCAACAAAAACATACAATACACTGAACAGAATATGAGTGAGTAAACTCTTTTATACTTTTATAGAAGACTGTGTCGTGTCTACAGTGGTACCTTGGGCTACAGACACTTTAGGTTACAGACGCTTCAGGTTACAGACTTCGCTAACCCAGAAATAGTACCTCGGGTTACAGGCTGCCAAAAATTGCTAAAGTGGTGCTTCAGGTTAAGAACAGTTTCAGGTTAAGAACGGACCTCCAGAACGAGTAAGTTCTTATCCCGAAATACCACTGTAATACCATAAAAAGCCATATAGAAAGTTCAAAACAAATATCAGTTAACCATGGCAGAAAGTCCTAGTCTTAATTGCCTGCTCAGGCCTGTTTTCAGTAAGCGTTTAAAAGTTGGCACAGAAGGACCTGCTGAATCTCTAGGGCAGGGGTCAGCAACCTTTTTCAGCTGTGGGCCAGTCCACCGTTCCTCAGACCATGTGGTGAAATATATATATATATATATATGAATGAATTCCTATGCTCCACAAATGACACAGAGATGCATTTTTAATAAAAGCACACAGTCTACTCATGTAAAAACACACTGATTTCCAGACCGTCCGTGGGCTGGATTTAGAAGGCGATTGGGCCGCATCCGGCCCCCGGGCCTTAGGTTGCCTACCCCTGCTCTAGTGACAGAGAGTTCCACAGGACCGGGCCAATGACACTAAAAGCTCTATTGCTCATGGTTGTCAAACAAGCCTCACGACGCTCCTGCAAGTGATCTGAGTGATCAAGCGGGGGGTATAAGGGTTTAGGCAGTCCCTGAGGTATCCTGGACCTAAGTTGTTAAGGGCTTTGTAAATTAATACAAGGACCCTGAACCTGGCTTGGGAGCAGGTGGCTGGCAGTTTTGCAGCACTTTGGTCTGGTTGTGTGCTGATGGCAGTTGGCAGATGGCTGCCACCCCATCCCCAGAATCTCAGGGAATTGTTGTGTTTTCCTCCGAGGAATTTGAGGCAGCTTATATGGTTCTTTCCCCTCCCTCCTGCTCCCTCAACAGACCTGTGAGGTAGATAAAACAGAGGGATTGTGACTGCTGCAAGGTCACCTAGCCAGTGGCGTAGCATGGGGGGTGCAGGGGGGCCCAGCCGCACCGGGCGCAACATCGGGGGGGGGGGCGCTCACACTCGCAGCTCTCTGCCCCTACCTGGCTCACTCACTCTCTCTCACTGCAGTGCTGGCTGTGCGAATCCGATCCGAGCCGCCGGGTCGCCGCCCACTGTGGAGGGGAGGGTGCCAGGCATGCGGTGCGGTGCGAAGAGAGAGCGAGGGACTATCTGGGGGAGGGACAGTGCAGCGGGGGGGGGGGCGCAAATTACTTGCTTTGCCCCGGGTTAGGGGGCGCAAATTACTTGCCTTGCCCCGGGTGCTGACAACCCACACTACGCCACTGCACCTAGCCCCCTTCTGCACTATACCGCTAAAGCAGGATCCTACCACTTTATGAACAGGCATGGCTGGGAGCTGTAGTTTGAGGGTGCTGAGGGTTGTTACCTGATTCCCTTCACAGAGCTACAGTTCTCAAAGTGGTTTTACAGTAAATCGCTCTTCACAGGGAAGCTGCATGAGGCGGGTGGTATGCAAGGGCAAATCCTTTCACTGATAGAGCCAGAGACTTAAGAGCCACTTTGGATACAAGCAAATAGGAATAACAATAATAATTAATAATGTCATTTCAACCCAGCCCTCACAGGAACCTATTTCTCCTTTCTATGCTCTGCTTATCCACCCATTTAATCAATCTATCATCCATCAGTAGAAAGACACTTGATCATTTAGTTACTGTGGAACTCCCTGCCTATTGATATCAAACAGGCGTCTTTGCTGTGCTCGTTTTGGTACCTGCTAAAAACACCCTTGTTTAGACCAGCCCATCCAGATGCTGAGAAAGCTGATGCGAATGGATTTTAATCTGTTTTAATATTTAACTTTTCTACGTTTTAAAGAATTGTGTCAATTTTTTCTTGTTTTCTTGTTTTAACTTTTTGTAAACTGTTTCGATGGTTTTTTTTAAAAAAACACTCAAATAGTACATCAATATTATTAAATAAGCAAACAAACAATCCTCAGTGTCATGCTAAATTAAACCAAATCCCCTTTGCTGTTACTGCAAATACAGCCCCTACAACGAAGGTCATGTAACACTAATTCACACTAAATGAATGTGAAGGTAGACAGCAACAGACTTGCAGGATACGACAGGCTCTCCCTATATATGACAAATCAGAGGGAAGCCCCTACAGAGCTCAGCCGGATTTCAGTGGCGTTGCGTGGGTTGTCAGCACCCGGGGCAAGGCAAGTACTTTGCACCCACTAACCCGGGGCAAGGCAAGTAATTTGCGCCCCCCGCTGCACTGTCCCTCCCCCAGATAGTCCCTCGCTCTCTCTCCGCACCGCACCGCATGCCTGGCACCCCCCCCCCTCCACAGTGGGCGGCGACCCGGCGGCTTGGATCGGATTTGCACAGCCAGCACTGCAGTGAGAGAGAGTGAGTGAGCCAGGTAGGGACAGAGAGCTGCGAGTGCAAGTGCGCCCCCCCAGATGTTGCGCCCGGTGCGGCCGGCCCCCCCGCACCCCCCACGCTACGCCACTGCCGGATTTCCTCTCATGGAAATACATAGGATTGCAGCAGAAATGGTTTGTTCAGCCCCAGCCGCAAGAATCCCAAAGTCAAAGAATGTAAGGATTCTACTTCCTCCTCCTGCAGCCCGAAATACTCACTGTTACAGAGAAGGGGCGGTAATACAGTGCCATCTGAGTGCCTTGGATGTGCCTCACGCCATCCCATGGGGGGCAGAAATAAAAAGATCCTCTGGCAGAGATCAGATTAACAAGCCTCTCCACTGGTTGCCAGGCGCCTGTCACTCCAAACAGCAACCTCCAGAGGTACGGCACAAACTCCGGAACCGCAAAGCAAACAGGTGTGCTCACCTGTCCTCCCGGAAGAGGCTCCAAAGGGCTTTGCATCACATCTGCCGGCTCCATCGCCAAGAGAGTCAACTGCTAATGGGACGCAATGCCAGCTGGACCCTAAACTGCATGAGGGCAAGCCACAACTCTCTTGTGGGCACGGCAGGTGTTGGCACCTGATTGCAGAGGTGGCCTGCTGCCCAGCTCACTCCGGAAGCTGCCGTTGCTACAACACAACACCTTGTAGCAACCAGGGTGTCAAATCTCCTTTGCCACACACAGGGACACAAATGCAGCACCTGTTGAATGTTGGGGTTTTTTTTTGCACAGTTGTTAAAGGCGCAGGTGCCTTGGCAGAAAGCAGAAAGGACTACAGAAAGCAGAAAGCATGCGGGTGGCGCTGTGGGTTAAACCACAGAGCCTAGGGCTTGCAGATCAGAAGATTGGCAGATCAAATCCCCATGACAGGGTGAGCTCCTGTTTTTCGGTCCCTGCTCCTGCCAACCTAGCAGGCTCTTCTTATGTTCTTAAGTGCTTCTGAATAGTCATGGCTCCCCCCCCCAAAGCATCCTGGGAGCTGTATTTGGTCCAGGGTGCTGAGAGTTGATGCTACAATTCCCAGACTTCCCTGGTAAGAAGAAGGATTGACATTTAAACCACTCTGGTGGTACAGCAGGGCTTTGACTGTATGGTGGGGGCTGTGGCCCCTGGCTGGCCTGGCCTCCATGGGGAGCAGAGCCCCACTGTGTTTCCTGACCCCTGCCAGCCAGAGCCCAACCTTAACTCTCTTTGTCCTTCTCTCTGACTCGGCGTCAGGCTCCTCTAGAGATGACAGAGGGAGGTATCTGTCCCTCACTCCCTGCTGCTTAGATGCTGAGCACCAGAGCCTTTTGCTGCCTCAGCACCTTTCTCTGCCATGCACTCTGCTTCTCATGTTTCAAAGGCTCAATTAGCTTCTGAGGCTTCTCAGCTTTTAAACGTCTCCCTCCGTGACCTTCCTGGGAACGCCTCAGATCTCCTTGGGCTGTTTTGCTGCATCCCTCCTGGATCCGTCTAAGGGGGAAGAGATATGGCACCGTTTGCCTCGTCCGCTGTGTCTTCTTTCAGCAGCCAAAACGACCTTGTGCTGGCGATCCGCTGCTTTCGTTTCCCCTGTAAAGTTGCATGCGTCGAACTTTGGGAAGGAATGCTGGCCTTCCACCGAATCAGGACATTTGTCCGTCTAGCTCAGGGCTGGCCACACTGTCAGGCAGCGCAGCAAAGGCTCTCTGGGGTTTCAGTCTTGCAGGGGTCTCTCTCAGCCCAACCTGGAGATGCCATTACAGTGGTACCTCAGGTTATATACGCTTCAGGTTACATATGCTTCAGGTTACAGACTCCACTAACCCAGAAATAGTACCTCGGGTTAAGAACTTTGCTTCAGGATGAGAACAGAAATCGGGCTCCGGTGGTGCGGTGACAGCAGGAGGCCCCACAACAACCCTGTGAGGTAAGCTAGGTTGAGAGGCATTGGTTTGCCCAAAGTCACACCCAGTGCGCTTTATGGCTGTGATGGACAGCTGAGCCAGACCTGAGTCTGTAGAAGAAGAAGTAGTGTTTGGATTTGATATCCCGCTTTATCACTACCTGAAGGAGTCTCAAAGCGGCTAACGTTCTCCTTCCCCTTCCTCCCCCACAACAAACACTCTGTGAGGTGAGTGGGGCTGAGAGACTTCAAAGAAGTGTGACTGGCCCAAGGTCACCCAGCAGCTGCATGTGGAGGAGCGGGGAAGCGAACCCGGTTCACCAGATTACGAGTCTACTGCTCTTGACCACTACACTCATACTGGTGATGCAGCCCCTCAGAAGTCCCCCCAAGAGGGCTGGAGCCTCTCTCTGATTGGCTACCAAGAAAGCCAGCCGGAGGGGGGTGGGGCCACTGGCAGAGGGAGAGGAGTGCGGGGGGAGCGCATCGCCCCCAGCAGCGCGATCCCGGAAGGGTGCCATTGCAGCTGCCCCCCCCGCCTGCGTTTGGGCGCCATGCCCCTGCAGGTGGCGCACCCTGCCCCCAGGGCGCGCGCCCCGCTCCTGCGGGCGACGTGCCCCACCCCAGGATGCGTACCAGCCCCACTCCTGCCTGCTCTCCATCCCCCCGGTGCCAGAGCATAAGCTCCACCACTGGGTGCAGCCAGCACTTTTCTGTCACGCGCTTTAGACCAGGGGTCAGCAACCTTTTTCAGCCGTGGCCCGGTCCACCGTCCCTCAGACCATGTGGTGGGCCGGACTAAATTTTGGGCGGCGGCGGGGGGGGGTGTACGAATTCCTATGCTCCACAAATAACACAGAGATGCATTTTAAATAAAAGGGCACATTCTACTCACGTAAAAACACCAGGCAGTTCCCACAAATAACCCAGAGATGCATTTTAAATAAAAGGACACATTCTACTCAGGTAAAAACATGCTGATTCCTGGACCTTCTGCGAGCCAGATTGAGAAGGCGATTGGGCCGCATCCACAGGCCTTGAATTGCCTACCCCTGCTTTAGACCCAACCAGTTATATTTCCTCTGCTATCTATTTCATTTATTTATTGCATTTATATCCCACCTTTCCCTCCACGGAGCTCAAGGTGGCATACCTGGCTCTCCCACCTCCTCATTGAACCCCCACAACAATCCTGTGAGGTAGGACAGGCTGAAGGGCAAGAGCGACCGGCCCCCGAGGTTGCAGCCAGTGGAGCGGGGACTTGAACCCTGGTCTCTCTCAGCTCATAGTCCATCACTCTGTCCATGACACCACCCCTGGCTCTCTGCTAGATTGAATAGGTCAAGTGGGACCAATTAAGGTCAAGGGGGCACACTGCTGGGTGTAGATTTGCAAGCCCCTTGCCCGGACCCTCAGAGACAGGGCACAGAGGAGAGAGACAGAGGCAGAGATATACTTTGCTGCTCCTCAACTCTGTCATCCTGTCAGCTGGGGACCTGCTCCTTCACCCTGTTTGCGCATTGTAAGGTTTCACAGAAATGTGCTTTAGCCTCACAAAGTATGGGAAGAGTACTTCACACAGACAAAAGGCCAGTGGTGGTACTGTGGTTAGAGTGTCAGACTAGGCCCTGGGAGACCAGAGTTCGAATCCCCGCCCTCTCAGCCATTAAGCTCTTTGGGTGTGATATTGGGGGCCAGTCACTTGCTCTCATCCTAACCTACCTAGCGGGTCTACTGTGAGGGTACAATTAGGAGCAGAACCACGTACGGCACCCCAAGTTCCTTGGAGGAAAAAGTGAGACATAAATGTAATATATAAATAATTAACCCTGCAACTTACATGTGTTTAACCTGCGCATATTCAGTTTTACATGCTTGGCAAAATAATTTTTTTAAGGGTGGGGCAGAAAGGGGTCATGCATCTGGGGGGAAAGACTTTTTATATATATATATATAATATTTTATTAAGATTTTTCAAAACATTACAAAGAAAAAAAGAGAAAAATATATAAAAAATAAATAAAAAACAATTAAAAACAGTTCAATCTTTCATGACTTATCTTGCATTTGCTTGTTTCCCGGACCTCCCCACACCTCCCCTCTTTGTATTCCAGTTCAATTTATTTGTTCAGCAAATCCTTTCCCTCTTTACCTTTATCCTTATCTTTGATCTTAATATATTATAACTTTAAATTTTCACCTGTTAACAATCCGTTTTTCCATATTCCTTCGTGACATTATTACTAAAAACGCCTTAACCTTAATCCAACATCATTCTAATATTCATTAATTTTGCAATATTTCTGTAGATAGTCTTTAAATTTCTTCCAATCTTCTTCCACCAACTCTTCTCCCTGGTCTCGGATTCTGCCGGTCATTTCCGCCAATTCCATATAGTCCATCACCTTCATCTGCCATTCTTCCAGAGTGGGTAAATCTTGTGTCTTCCAATACTTTGCAATAAGTATTCTTGCTGCTGTTGTAGCATACATAAAGAAAGTTCTATCTAACACCAAATGGCCGACCATGCCCAGGAGAAAGGCCTCTGGTTTCTTCGGAAAGGTATATTTAAACACCTTTTTCATTATATATCATCTCCCAAAAAGCCTTAATCCTTGGGCACGTCCACCAAAGGGGGAAAAGACTTTGGCAATCCCACCTGCCATTCAACCCAATGTGTTTTAACTATACAACTGCAATTTTGGCTTTAGGTATGATCCCTGGAACGTAGCCCCTGTGAGTGTTGTGGGCTTACTGTAATAAGTCAGGAAATATTGACAAGCCAAAGTTTTTATAATTTTTTAGAGAAGTAACTCCAAGAACACTCGCAAAAAAGAAGCAGCAAATCTGTATCTTTGTTAAGGATATGCTTCACCTCAGCCAAACAGACAAGTGGGGATGTGGCTATAGATGCTTAATGCTTAAAACCCTAACGAATTAGCATCATTAGTAATCAGTGACAAAGCAAGAGAGTGGCTTCCTCTTTGAGCCTTGGAGCAGGGACCTGTCCGTCTATACTTCCATTGCTGGAATTGGCACTGCTACAGGGGCCACACAATACCCTTTCTGCAGCGCCTGCACTTTGGAACTCCTTGCCAATTGATATCAAGCAGGTTACCTTTGCTGTGCTCTTTTTGGCGCTTGCTTAAAAACAGATGTATAGAATGGGGAGGTAACTTTAATCTGTTTTATACTTTAACTTTTGTATGTTGTAACGCACAATTTTATTGATTTTCTTGTTTTGTCTTTTTGTAAGCTGCTTTGCTTTTATTTATTTTTTTACAACCAAGCTGTTTATAAATCGTATGAAATAATAAAATAAAACATATTGATGGTGCTGTGAAAACAGAGAGCAGCACTGATAGCCTGAGAGGTGTCCTGGCCAAACAGCACTGCAGACAGTCAAGGGGACACAACCCTCAAGAGCAAACCATGCTTTTGATCATGAAATCAGACAAAACGGTTGCTTGAGCCACACTCACCTTTTTTAGGTCAATCAAGGAGCTCTTGTGTTCAGGAGCAATGAAGGAATTCTGGAAAACACAATATAGTTTCCCCTATTATTTTCCACCAAGGACAATCCTCACAGAAGAAAATGGTTATAAAATCAAATCCACTGAATGTGGTGTGGATATGAAGAAGGCAGGTTGGGGGAATCTGTGTTCTGAACAGACATTGCTCCTGGTTCTCCAAGAACGCCCTGCACCACAATGATGTCAAGAGCTAGTCATGCAGGTTTAGAGACACTCGTTTTTATTTAACGAGATTTGCTAATTCAGTAAACAAAAGCAAGCAAACAAAACATCAAGTTAAAAAAATAAGAATAAAAACAGTCAAAAGAGCAATACAAAATAGCAGAATAAAAATCATAATGATCATAGGTAAAGGGACCCCTGACTGTTAGGTCCAGTTGCGAATGACTTTGGGGTTGCGGAGCTCATCTCGTTTTACTGGCCAAGGGAGCCAGCATACAGCTTCCGGGTCACGTGGCCAGCAGCAGCTTCTGGCAAACCAGAGCAGCGCACGGAAATGCTGTTTACCTTCCCACCAGAGCGGTACCTATTTATCTACTTGCACTTTGATGTGCTTTCAGACTGCTAGGTTGGCAGGAGCTGGGACTGAGCAACAGGAGCTCACCCCGTCGCAGGGATTCAAACCGCCGACCTTCTGATCGGCAAGTCCTAGGCTACAAGTGGAGTGAGATTCCTGGTTTTCCAGGCGTTTACCCAGAGTTCAGTTTCCTTGGAATGAGGGACAGTGGAGACTGCTATGTCTTTAGGATATATGGTTTATTAACACATATATACAGCCTGAGTCTATGATAGAGGGGCTCCCAGCATTAACCCCGCAAGAAGGTCTCGCTTCTCCCAAAGCCACAGCCTTGGATTCAAGCAGAACTCAAGCATGCATCTCCCACTCAGGCTTCTGCCTGCTTCTAGCTCTCTTTCACACACTTCTCACCCTTTTCCTTCTCACCAACAGCCAGGTGAGGGAAGGGTGAGGATGATAAATTCCTTATTAATGACTACAAGAAAGTTAAAAGCATTGCATTTCCGCATTGCATTTCCTGTCAGCCTGAGGTTTATTTAGATTCTAAATATATATATATTCCCACAGCTTCCTTTCCCTTTAGTAATTTTGTATGTCTTTCATATGCTAGCAAAGAGAAATTTCCCTGTATGATCTCCCTCTTTTCCTCTCTCTCATTCACCATATATATATATTTGTTCAGTGTTTTCTCCTGCACACTTATTTATTTATTTTACAAATTGCTTGGGGAGTCTTTGAAGCCTGTGATGAGCTTCAGATGTTGGAATCTATTAATCTTCCATGTCTGCAAAGAAACTGCTTTGCATGATCTCATGGGCCCAGCTGCAAACCTTCCAACCCCCACCAAAAAACACCAGGGACTACATGGTGCATTTCAAGGGGTAAATGCAGACAATGGGATTCAGGGGCAGGTTTGCCCCTTTAACATGCCCAAATTTTCTATTCCAGACAGGGCGAAAAGGAGGCACCTGTGTGTGGGAAGAGCCTTGGAAGAAAAAGCATAGAACCATATAATTGTAGAGTTGGAAGGGATCCAGGGGCCATCTAGTCTGACCCCCTGAGATGCAAGAATCTCAATTGAAGCATCCTTGACAGATAACCATCCAGGAAAGAGAGTCTACCACCTTCTGAGGAAGTCAGTCCTACTGTTGAATGGCTCTCACCTTCAGAAAGTTTTTCCTGTAAACAACAGATAAGAATCTCCTTTCTTGTAACTTGAATCCATTGGTTTGGGTCCTCCAATGGAAGGAGCAGCAGAAACCAAGCTTTCTCCATCTTCCATGTGACAGCCCTTTAGATGTGACAGCTGTCAACTCTCATAACTTCCCCTGGTTTTTTAAGACCCTCAGCTACTGGCTGCATTTCTTCACAGGCCCTCAACAAACGGGTTTTATGGAGGCTTGAGCCAGGAACCAGGCTCAGGACGGCTTATGTAACATGTAAAAATTACATAATTACAAACATAACAAAAGCAGTCATAAACAATAAACCAAACATAAAAAGTACAGAATGAAATTGAACGATTTCCACATGAATAATAATAAAAGCAAAATACAAAATACAAAAATAATAATATCAATAATAAAATAGTATCAATGATATTTATACAAGCAGGGCTCAAATACGAAAGCTTGGTTGTGTCTAGACTAACCTTGTGAAGAATACAGAGATCATAAAGATTTGAAAAGAATCTAAGGAAGGCGAATGATTGAAGAACAGATGTAAATGTGAATGTGGTGGGAGTCTTTTATAATATTTTAACTAAGATTTATATATTGCAGTATATATATAGATTTATATCTTGCAGTATGAAGCAAGAATTTGGTAATATTCCAGGTTATGAAAAGTATTTTTTCTTTTCTTTTGTCTTTTTTCTTTATATCTTTTCTTTTTCCTTTTCTTTCTTTTTATTTTTATTAGTTTTCATTTTGGAAAATATGTATATAAGTGTGTTTACAGTGTTATGTATTGTTTTTTCGTTTTTCTTTTTCTATTTTTTGAAAAATTTAATAAAATTTAAACAAGCAAACAAAAAAACAGCAACAATGACCCCCCCCCGGCCCCAATCATGCACTGAACATCCTATTTGTACAGGGACCTGTGTGCAGATTCTGAGACTTGTATATTATTTATCTATTACTTATTTCATAAAACTGACACACCCTTTGAAAAAGAAAGTTCAAAGTGGTTTACCAAAAAAGAGGACAAAACAGTAGACCTATCAATAAGAACAATTAGCAAAGATTGTTTAAACTTTCGAAAAGTGACTTTCTAAACATCTGTGTAGGCTTGTCTAAGCCAGAAGGCTCTGGATAGGCACCAAGAGGACAGAGAAAGCACAAAGGCCTGCATGGTTCTCCTCTTTCTCACAGAATTCTCACAACAACCCTGTGAGGTAAGTTAGCCTGAGAGGCAGTGACTGGCCCAAGCCCACCCAGGGAGCTCCATGGCCAAGCAGAAATTTCAACCCTGGTCTCCCAGATAAAGGTAAAGGTAAAGGTACCCCTGCCCATACGGGCCAGTCTTGACAGACTCTAGGGTTGTGCGCGCATCTCACTCAAAGAGGCCGGGGGCCAGCGCTGTCCGAAGACACTTCCGGGTCACGTGGCCAGCGTGAGCCACACACGGAAACGCTGTTTACCTTCCCGCTAGTAAGCGGTCCCTATTTATCTACTTGCCCCCAGGGGTGCTTTCGAACTGCTAGGTTGGCAGGCGCTGGGACCGAACAGCGGGAGCGCACCCCGCCACGGGGATTCGAACCGCCGACCTTGCGATCGGCAAGCCCTAGGCGCTGAGGCTTTAACCCACAGCACCATCCTCGTCCCTAAAAAAACACAAGCACTGAAGAAAAGCCCTGCTGGATGAGGCCCATCGAGTCCAGCATCCTGCTACTCAGCTATACAGCTGCAAATACAGTGGTACCTCTGGTTACATACTTAATTCGTTCTGGAGGTCCGTTCTTAACCTGAAACTGTTCTTGACCTGAAGCACCACTTTAGCTAATGGGGCCTCCCGCCGCCGCCGGAGCACGATTTCTGTTCTCACCCTGAAGCAAAGTTCTTAACCCGAGGTACTATTTCTGGGTTAGCAGAGTCTGTACCCTGAAGCGTCTGTAACCCAAGGTACCACTGTAAAGCGTTGTGTGTTGTAAAGTGCTTTATACAAATGTGACACTAGATGGCAGTGGTGAGCTATGGCAAATTCAATATATTTTTCAAAACTTTTTTTTAAAAAAACAAACATATTCACAACATTTTTTATATGTGCCTAGATTCCACCCTGTCCTCCCAGCAGCCAACCAGATGCCGATTATGGGAATCCTGCAAGCAGGACCTTAGCACAAGAGCCATCTCCCTTCCTGTGGTTTCTAGCAACTGGAATAGTTTGTTTGCTTCAAGTTGGCCCTGGAATCAGGGTGAAAGAAAGGGCAGCTGGGTCAGTCTTAATGGCTGGCCCTCATTCCGAAGCAATTATGGTCTATGTCTCCCTGGAGAAGAGCAAAGAGTGTCAGTAACTAAGAGGTCACGGAGACATAAGATTTACAGATGCTGCCCAAGGCCTTCCTGTGTAAATGATGATGACTCTACCAGGCTGTGCTCAGGCATTGCTGTTATCTGCAGCAGACATTCATGGCTTGCAGGAGGGCTATTGCCGCTTGCCTTGCTGATGCTCTTGGCGTTCTACAAAAGCCGTTCTCTGTTGCCTCCTGTCCACAGAATCCCTGTCCCGGTTTCTCCAAGGCTGGGAACACCATCAAAAATACCGTATTTTTCGCTCTATAACACGCACCCGACCATAACACGCACATAGTTTTTAGAGGAGGAAAATCCGTAGGCATGCCACCCGTAGGCATTCCCTCCATAACACGCACAGACATTTCCCCTTACTTTCTAGGAGGAAAAAAGTGTGTGTTGTGGTGCAAAAAATACGGTACCTTTAAAAACAAAGAGCACTGGACCCAGGAGAGCATCGCACCCTTTCTGGTGCCTTCTAAAAATGTTCTTCTTTTGGCAGGCCTATGCAGATGCTTAGAAATACTGATGTGAATTTTAATGTGTTTTAGTGGGTTTTTTTTGTTTTTTTGTATGTTTTAAAGTATTGATGTGATTTCTTGTTTTTTTCCCTTTTTGTAAACCTCTTTGAGGCTTGTTTTACAATCAAGAGGTGCGTACATTTTACCAAATAAATAAAAATTAATAAAATGCCATAAAAAGAGAATATCAAAGCGGCTTACAGCAGTAACACATTGCTCAGAGCACCTTATGACAACAATTAAAATACAACCCCATATGATTAAGCTATACAACAACTTCCACCATGTAAGACAAGATCGGGGAATCTGCAGCACTCCATATATTGTTGAGGAAGCTTAGTTCTCATTGGGCTTTTTTGGAGTTTTATTCTGCCCCCTGCCCCATTTCCCCCACGCTTACTAAAGACTTTTTTGTGCTTCTGCAGAAGCCTGCTGTTACCTCCCTCTTGTGCCTAGGTGATGCCAGTTTGGCTCCACTCAGAATAAGCAACTTTGCTATCAATGCACAAGATGCTGTGTGCTGAGCCGGTCACCTTGTTTAGGTCTCATAGCCCAGATTTTAATCCATCAGCTGCTGGCAGGTCCAATTGATACAGTCCTTGCCGAAAACTTAAGATTTACTGCATGTACGGCGTTAAAAGAAAATATCATGAAAATGTTTTATAGATGGTATATTACTCCGGTAAAATTAGCAAAAATGTATAAAACCTGTAATAAATGTTGGAAATGTAAAGAAAAAAGAAGGAATGTTTTATCATATGTGGTGGGAGTGTAAGAAAGTGAAGAGCTTCTGGGAGATGATATATAATGAGATGAAAAAAATGTTGAAGAAACCAAGAAACCAGAAGCCCTACTTTTAGGCATTACAGGAAAGGAAATAAGAAGGAAGGATTATAAACTTTTTCAATACGCGGTTACAGCAGCAAGAATTCTACTGGCCCAGAAGTGGAAACAAGAGGAAATACCGACGAAAGAGGAATGGAGGATGAAATTAACAGACTATGCAGAACTGGACAAGTTAACAGGGAAAGTTAGATATCTTCGAGACCAAAAGTTCATCGAGGACTGGGGGAAATTTGTGGAATATCTGAAAAGTACATGTGAAGTACAAAAAGCTAGTGGGGTTTAAAGAAGCACTGTAAAAACTGAGGTATATTGTTAAATGAAAATGGATGATTGGAGGGGGGACTTATGGCAATAGAGAACAGAAGAAATGCGTAAGCAAGAGTTAAATATGGATGATTGTCAGAGAAGTTGAAGGAAGTCCAAAAGTATGGAATTTGTGAAAATTAGGATCAAAATTGTATATTTATGTTAAAAATTAATAAAAAGCATTTTTTTAAAAAAAGAAAGATACAGTCCTTGCCAGCAGATAAGCCATTGAGCCACCTTGCATCTATGATGTCCCTGTCTGTTTTCTTATTTAATTCATGCATTGCTCTCCTGCATGCCATTGTTAAAGAGACTTCCTTGAGCCCATTTTCCTAATCCTGATATCTTAATTGTACTGAGGATCACTGATGTTTGCATTCCCATGGGGCTCCTCTGTTTGGCTTTATCCCTTCTGATTTCCCACAGGATTGCCATAGATCTCTCAGCTAGTGGAGTCACTTGACTCTGGTGCTCAGTATGCCCCCACCCTCAAAGCAGACAGTAGGGAAGTTCCAGGCCAGATGTTCTAACACAATATTGACAGAGAGCCAGTGGTGGTGTAATGGTCAGAGTGCCATAACACTAGGACTCATTGACTTCCAATGAAGCTGAGTGTAGGAAAATTCAGGACTGATCAAAGAAAGTCCACAACGCAAGAACTACGGAACTCCCCCTCAGCAGGAAGCAGCAATGGCCACCAGCTTGGATGGCTTTAAAAAAGGACTGAAGAAATTCAGGAAAGAGGAGAGGACTTGTGATGGCTCCTAGCTGTGATGGCTGTGCCCTGCCTCCACCATTAAGCAGGGCTCTTCTCATGTTCTTATCTATTTTCAGTGCTGGGCATCACATCACACACCTGAGCGAAGGCCTTCCACCGCAGTGCTCCACTGACTTACTTTTAAAGCCTCCAAAGAATGAGAGTCTACCACTTCTGAGGGAGCCTGTCCCACCATCAAACAGCCCTTCACAATCAGAAAGTTCTTCCCAAGATTGCGTTGGAAACTCCTTCCTTGTGAACGCTTGCATTCGAGATGGAAGAGAGATCCCATTTTGCGAAAACCAACTCATCTTAACGTACGGTTTCGGTGCCTCAAATCAAGCAAAGATTTCATGGGTCAAATCCTGACCTGGAGGGTGGCCTTGCAATACCAGTGGGAGAAAGACAACATTGAGCATGTGAGACTGAGCGGTGGCAGAGGGACACCCCCAGGGGGACCTTCTGAAAGTTAAAATCAGCCACCCCCCCCCCTTTGTATTTATTTCCAACACACATTCCTTCCAAATGATCAATCTCATCTCCTGTCCTGCACCTGGGTGGCGTCATTGGGAATTAATTGCCCTTTATCTGGTTAAACTGGCGGTGAACTCAGAAGCTATTTGCCTTCATCTACTGTGAGGCAAGATGGCCTGCCGTCTTGCAATGGAAGCTGGAAGGAGGAAGGAGAGGAAAATTCATGCCAGGGATGAGAACAGTATATTATCCTCCGCATTGCTATTCAATTTGAGAGTTAATTGGATTGTATCGGAAAGCATTTGATCTCGGCTGAGGCTGGCTTAATAGAGACACAGCTTCACTCCGAGCTGCCCCATTCAAAACGGGTGGTTTTGAGGGAGGGCAAAGAGATGGTCATCGCTGCCACGCCACGAATCCAGCTGCCAAAGGCAGATAGTATATCCAGCAACAGAATAAAAGCCATTGGATTACACTAGTAAACCCTCTGAAGAGACAAGCTGTATCTGGCTGGGCTTGGCTTTCCTCAGCCTGTTCCTCTGAGATAAGGCAGGGGAGGCAGCCATCCATCCTGGGCGGTGTCACACAGACACTCCGATTTCCCCGCAAGCTCTCCACGTCCCTCCCCATTCCCTGTTCTCAAAGGGCTGGGAGAGATGAAAGTCGTCAAGCAACTTCCCACGGCCTCCGACCGAACATGTTCAAAGACGCGTGTCGCAGGCTCAGACGTCGGGCTCAAAGACCGCGGCCCAAATAATAAGAGCAAAAGAGGTATAAAGCACAAGCGAAGATAAAAAAGACCAAACCTTCAAAAGGATAGTTTGAGGCACAAAATGCACTACCTAGCGCTTTTCCCCACACGACTTTGCATACTTTTGCCTAAGAACTTTCTTAGCGTTGAAACAGGGTGTGGTGAGCCACTTTTAACAGTCATGGCTTCTATGGAAAACACTGTCGGGAATTAACACCTCATTAGGGTGCAGTAACATATGGAAAACTACATTACATGAACAACTTAACTGGTGCATCTGTTTTTATGAAAGAAAGAAAAAGGCAACCTCTTTTGTGGAATTTTATTGAATACCTAAAAAACACAATTTATCTCTTCCACAAGTCGCTCAAAAAAATTGGGATAAATAACTTATAACTGGTTGAAAAATGCTATGGTTGTAATATAGAGTCTTTTATTCTTGGTAGTCCTTGGGCCTCTGATGGTTTCAGTCATATGTTTATGTTTCTGTATATCTTGTAAGTCATGTACACCACACTTGCTCTCTTTGTTTCTTACGATAGTGCTCTCCACTTGCCTGTCTGTTCTGTTGTTTAGTCGTGTCCGACTCTTTGTGACCCCATGGACCAGAGCACGCCAGGCACTCCTGTCTTCCACTGCCTCCTACAGTTTGGTCAAACTCATGTTAGCAGCTTGGAGAACACTGTCAACCATCTCGTCCTCTGTCGTCCTCTTCTCCTTGTGCCCTCCATCTTTCCCAACATCAGGGTCTTTTCCAGGGAGTCTTCTCTTCTCATGAGGTGGCCAAAGTATTGAAGCCTCAGCTTCACGATCTGTCCTTCCAGTGAGCACTCAGGGCTGATTTCCTTCAGAATGGAGAGGTTAGATCTTCTTGCAGTCCATGGGACTCTCAAGAGTCTCCTCCAGCACCATAATTCAAAAGCATCAATTCTTCGGCAATCAGCCTTCTTTATGGTCCAGCTCTCACTTCCATACATCTCATCTCAAACATCCCGATAGCCAGCTTTATCATTTCTTCTTGTGAATGACCATCCCATTGCATCCTTGGTTCAGTTTTAAAGTCTCATGAAATTCTCTTTTGTTACTTGAGTTATATGGATAAATTTAATAAAATATCTAAAAATAACAGCCTTGGCTTCCCAGAGTTCAGAAGGTGGCCATCATATCACCTGTCTTCTCTTCTCCAGGCTAAAAATGGCCAACTCCCTCAACCGTTCCCCATAAGGCTTGGTTTCCAGGCCCTCCCGCAACTTGGTCGCCCTCCTCTGTGCATGTCAACATCCTTCTTAAGCTGTGACGTCCAGAACAGAGCACAGGACTCCAGGTGGGGTCCAAACAAGGCAGAATATTGCAGTACTATTACTTCCCTTGATCTGGACACTAGATTTTTGTTGATGCAGCCAAGAATCACATTGCCTTTATATTATTATTAATAATAATTATTATTTGCTGTTGCATTTCGTCAAGGCCAATTGCAAGAGTCCATCACATGCAGCGTTTTAAGATCTATATGGCACTCTGCGCCTCCTCCAAATCTCTCCCACATGCCTTACCCTTTGGTTTACTTTTATAAAGCCAGGAATTTTCTTCCCAAAGCTTCCTGTTGAGATGTAGGCTTTCAGCACCTTTTCCCTTCTGCAGAGGTAGGGGACTTTTGAGGATGGTCCATCCTCTGAGGCTGATGGGTCCAATGGGTTTCCAGACAGTTGTGGGGGATTTTCTGGATGATATGGCTGGCACTCCTGCTGAAGCCCTGGCCGACCTCTGGAACATCCAAATTGCTTGGGCAGTTGCCACGATCGCTCCGGAGTGCCCTCTCTCATTTGGTGGAGCCTATTTGGCTCCCGGGTATACTCCAGAGCTTAGGGCAAGGAAACAAGTTTGGAGACAGCTCAAACGCAGGTGAAGGAAAGTTCAGGTTGAATGCAACTGGACATCACCAAACCTACCTAGCGACAGTGAAGGCAATAAAGTATACCTTTTTTGTTACATTTGCATTCTCATTTCGTTGTCCAGCGGAGCTCTTCCTAGGCAGTGCTGGGCCTTTTACAGGCTGGACCAAAGGAGCTGACAGAACAGTCGGTAGCTCCCTGTGACTTGTTTGCAAAGCATTTTGAGCATAAAATCGCTTGCACCCACAGAGATCTGACTCTGCTGCTGCTGCTGCTGTTGTTGTTTAGTCATTCAGTCGTGTCCGACTCTTCGTGACCCCATGGACCAGAGCACGCCAGGCACTCCTGTCTTCCACTGCCTCCCGCAGTTTGGTCAGACTCATGTTTGTAGCTTCGAGAACACTGTCTAACCATCTCGTCCTCTGTCGTCCCCTTCTCCTTGTGCCCTCCATCTTTCCCAGCATCAGGGTCTTTTCCAGGGAGTCTTCTCTTCTCATGAGGTGGCCAAAGTATTGGAGTCTCAGCTTCACAATCTGTCCTTCCAGTGAGCACTCAGGGCTGATTTCCTTAAGAATGGATGCGTTTGATCTTCTTGCAGTCCATGGGACTCTCAAGAGTCTCCTCCAGCACCATAATTCAAAAGCGTCAATTCTTCGGCGATCAGCCTTCTTTATGGTTCAGCTCTCACTTCCATACATCACTACTGGGAAAACCATAGCTTTTACTATACGGACCTTTGTTGGCAAGGTGATGTCTCTACTTTTTAAAATGCTGTCTAGATTAATCTCATGGGGTGTCCAGAGAACTGTCTTGCCCTGTTGTGTTGGATGAATTTCAGTTCATCCAAGACTCAAGGATGAGGACAAGGTGCTTGGATCAGTCCCTTGACCCTCTTGGCTGATAAAAACTAGCAAGAAGTGGACAGCTGGCTGGACCAGGGGAGTGGTTTATGCCTGCTTGCGAGAGATGGTGGTCCCTGCCTGCTTGAAGGAGGCAGTGGTGAAACCACTCCTCAAGAAACCATCCCTGGACTCAGAAAAGTAGCTCCTAGTCCGTTGCTTTTCTCTCCCTGGGCAAGGTTCTTGAGTGGGTGGTCATGGACCAGATCCCGACACTCTTGGAGGAAACTGATTTTCTAGATCCATTTCAATCAGTGTCTAGGCCTGGTTTTGACACACAAACTGCTTTGGTTGTCCTGAATGGTGTCATTTGTCACTGAGGCACTGGGTGGGCAGTTCCCTAGATTGGATGGCTGGGAGGTTGCCTGCTCTTAATGGGGTTACACTCCCTCTGAAGGAGTGGGTAAGCAGCTGGATCTTCTGGATCCTTTGCTGTCACTTGAGGCTTAGGTGGCCTCAGAGTGCCTTCCATCAGCTTCGATTGGTGGCCCAGACGGCCCCCTATCTAAACGGGGATAGCGTAATGTCTGTTGTCTATGCTCTGGTAACCAATAGGTTGGATTACTGCAATACGTTAAATGTATGGCTGCCTCTGAAGATGCAGCTGGTGCAGAATTTGGTGGCCAGGTTGCACCAATCCTGGTCCAACTGCACTGGCTGCCAATTAGCTTCTGGGCCCAATTCAAAGTGCTGCTTTTGACCTATAAAGCCTTAAACGGCTCAGGACCACAATACTTCAAGGGCTGCCTCTTCCCACATAAACCAACCCGGACTCTGCAATCATCATCTGAGGCCCTTCTTTATGTGATTCTCAACCTCAACAAGAGGTCCAGAGGGTGGCAACTCAAAAATGGGTCTTTTCTGCAGCGGCTCCCTCTTTGTGGAATGCTCTCCCCCCAGGGATGTTCAGTTGGTGCCTCCATTATATACATTTAGGCACCAGGCAAAAACCTTCCTCTTCAACCAGGCCTTTGACTGATTGACACCCGATGCCCTTTTCAATGTGTTGTGGGAGGGGAGATTATTGGCTGGTTGTTCTTATTTTCACTATGTATTTTGTGGTTTTTATACTGTTATTTAATGTCGTGAACCGCCCTGGGATCTGCGGATGAAGGGCGGAATACAAATTTAATCAATAATAACAGCAACCTTTTCTCCCATCCTTGAAAGTTGTTTACTGAGCCTACCTATTTTAAGGACAGTGACTTTGCAGGTTTTATTTACTGGCACAAGGTGGACAGTACATCCATTTACTCAAGGAGCATAAGGTCAGCTTGTACTACAAGGCTGGGATATGCTTCATTCAACACTGATAACGCCAATATGCCATTGGGGGTTAATGACGCAAAAAGGAAATAAAGACATTTCTCTCTCTCTCTCCCCCTCACCATTCAATATGCCAAGATATGACATTTCTCACACATACCATATTCTGCTCATATTCTGTCTGCTTCAGTTTGGCTGGCAGACCCTGCTTGGCTCAGAATTCTAATTAGCACAAAATAATTTGGGCTTGTTAGCGAGCTAGCTACAACAACGTCTAATGAGCTCCTTTCGTTTGGGCTGTTAATTAGCACTTAAAAAGGTCTGTTTGGCTTACAGAATTAGCAGTAAATCAGGCACCAATCAACTGTTCCATGACAAGTGCAACAACGAGGTTTTGCAGCGCTCTGCTGCCTAGGCAGGACTCAGCCAGTTTCCAATCCATGCTGCACAACAGCTCAGTTACATCTACCAGAAGTGCCCTGGACCTGCTCTCTCCCCCTCCCGCCAATTTCCAAGGCAGGCTCTTGAAGAATGAGAGCATATGCAACAATGTTCATAGGAATACATGGGGAATCTACAAAATCCAGGTCTCGTCTGGATTATTGTAACTCGCTCTACGTGGGCCTGCCCTTGAGACTGACCCAGAAACTCCAGCGGGTGCAGAATGCCGCGGTGAGACTCCTTATGGGGTCCTTGCTGTGGGATCACATTCACCCAGAGCTATACCAGCTGCACTGGCTCCTGGTGGAGTACAGGATCAGGTTTAAGGTGCTGGTTTTAACCTTTAAAGCCCTATACGGCCTAGGACCCTCATACCTACGGGACCGCCTCTCCTGGTATGTCCCACGGAGGACCTTATGGTCTTCAAACAAAAACATCTTGGAGATCCCAGGCGACAGCTTTTTCAGATGTGGCCCTGACTTGCCATGTGAAGGAGCGCCTCCACTCCCATCGTTCTGCCTGGATACTGAGGTCCAGCGCCGAGGGCCTTTTGGCGGTTCATAGAATCATAGAATCATAGAGTTGGAAGAGACCACAAGGGCCATCGAGTCCAACCCCCTGCCAAGCAGGAAACACCATCAGAGCACTCCTGACATATGGTTGTCAAGCCTCTGCTTAAAGACCTCCAAAGAAGGAGACTCCACCACACTCCTTGGCAGCAAATTCCACTGTTGAACAGCTCTTACTGTCAGGAAGTTCTTCCTAATGTTTAGGTGGAATCTTCTTTCTTTTAGTTTGGATCCATTGCTCCGTGTCCGCTTCTCTGGAGCAGCAGAAAACAACCTTTCTCCCTCCATCCTTTTATATATTTGAACATGGCTATCATATCACCCCTTAACCTCCTCTTCTCCAGGCTAAACATGCCCAGCTCCCTTAGCCGTTCCTCATAAGGCATCGTTTCCAGGCCTTTGACCATTTTGGTTGCCCTCCTCTGGACACGTTCCAGTTTGTCAGTGTCCTTCTTGAACTGTGGTGCCCAGAACTGGACACAGTACTCCAGGTGAGGTCTGACCAGAGCAGAATACAGTGGCACTATTACTTCCCTTGATCTAGATGCTATACTCCTATTGATGCAGCCCAGAATTGCATTGGCTTTTTAAGCTGCCGCGTCTCTGGGTTATTTGTGCCCCCCCCCAAATATAGTCCGGCCCACCACATGGTCTGAGGGATGGTGGACCGGCCCACAGTTGAAAAAGGTTGCTGACCCCTGTTCTAAACCCACATTCCCAGGGTGTTTGCACTCCTGTCTCAGTGACTTCTATGCTGGCTTGGTCACACCCACAGAATGGAAGATGGCAGGATTCCCAAGGAAGTTCTCCACAGGGCAAACTGGCAGGCCAACTCTGCGCTGTCTGCAACCACGACATGAAGGCTGGCAACATCAACCCTGCAATGTGGGAATCCCTTGCAGATGACCACAGTGCCTAGAGATAGGCAGCCATGTATCCCTAGAAGTGGCCAGAGGAGAAATGGAAGGAGCGCAGAGCTCTACAACCAAAGCAGGTACTGCAAACTTCTAACAGTTTGACTTCACTCCAAAAGCTGCACTCCTCTGTTGTCTCCCAAGACAAACGGATGCCAGCCAATGGTCTGGCTCAGCAAAGACGCATAGAATCATAGATAGAAGAGCTGGAAATAATCATGAGGGTCATCTAGTCCAAGCTCTGCAACACAGATTCCTGCATGTCCACAGAATGACAGCCTTAGTGACACCCACCCCTCAATCTGAGGGGTTTGCAGCCTTCCCCCCATCCCCCTTTCTCTGACTCTCCTCTTACACACGCATCTCTCTTCAAAGTGCCATTTATCGAAAGCCAGCAAAAAGGGATCAGCCTCAAAATTCTACCTTGGTAATAACAAGCTTTGCGGCAGGTGGCAGCTAATCGCAGAGGATTAAGGGCTGTAGTGCAGAGAAGCTTGGAAAAAGATTGGTGCAATCCAGCACCGCGTAATGCATTAGCTTCCATTGTCCTCCTCGCCAAATGGGCTTTGCTCGGTTGCTCTGGCTCTGAAACAGGAGCCAATTCCAGCTCAGAGCGACAATAGGAATGATTAGAGCTGGAAGGGGGTCAAAATCCCCGGTAACAAGCCTCTTCAATCACACATAAAAGCACAGAACTGAAGCATGACAAATGCATTTTGTCAGGGAAATACAGGGAGGATAAGAAGAGCCTGGCTGCGCTGGATCAGGTCAGTGGCCCACCTAGTCCAACCTCCTGTTCGCACAGCGGCCAACCGCAATGGGAGGCCATGGGAAGCCTGTGGTCCGGAGATGAAGGCAGCAGCATCGCTCCTTGCTCCCTCCTGCACATGGCGAGCATTGCATGTCAGAACAAATGCCTGAATGGAGCAGGGAGGTGCATGCTTTTTGCTGCATGCATGCGCATTGATTGTAAATGGCACTAGATGGCACTGTAACAACTGCAGATGGATGTCAAGCAGAAAAGACCCTGCCTCTCGAATCTTGGAGCCACCCTGACTTTCACAGCCTCTTGCCTGGACTGCTCTTGACAATCTCTAATTTGGCAGAGTGGCGGCGGCAAGGCCAGCAGTAGATTTGTAGGATCTTGCTATACCGTCTTCCAAATTGGAAAAGCCCCCAGTAGGTTACTCAGGAGCGTGCGAGACGAGCCAGGAATACTGATGCCTGTGAATGGTGGGTCTGCTCCAGCTGTAGAATACATGTGCGACTTGAGCAAGGAGGGAAACTCCCAAAGTGCCTTGTGCCCGGCCCTGAAAGCAGGCCAAAGGCAGAAACACAAAGCAGGAAAAGTGGGGGATGTCTCAGGAAATTGAGATAAACCATCTCTATGCCTCTCCACTCACCCAGGCTGGCCTGGCCATGTCACCCGTCAAATGTTTTCAGTTTCCGTCTGACAATGGACCCGTGCAGAACAGACCCATGTGTGTGTGGCATCCAGGGACGCCGTGAAGACCGGGCACTGCGGCAACGTCCTGTTGAGGGTGAAGGCAGGGCTGTGGGGAGAGGATGAGATCCCAGCCCTAGAGCAGGACAGCTCGAGTGACTTCAACACTGCATGGGAACATGGCAAAGGTGTTCCGTCCTGCAGGGCCCCCATTAATTCCTCCGTTTGCCTTGGGGAGGCCACCGGGCACCCTGGCTGGGCAAGCCGCTTCTCCCTCGCCTGAAGAAAGCAACAAGAGGAAGGGTCAGAAGGTGTGACACCACTAGCAGGGTCCGAGAGCCCACCTGCCTCCTTCCCAATGCTGCCACCCCAGGAGCTGCTGCCGCAGCCCCTGTCTGCTGGCCAGGGGAAATTGAGGCTGCCTAGGATCAAGTCAAGGGATGCGGGTGGCACTGAGGGTTAAACCACAGAGGCTAGGACTTGCCGATCAGAAGGTCGGTGGTTCGAATCCCCGCAACGGGGTGAGCGCCCATTGCTCGGTCCCTGCTCCTGCCAACCTAGCAGTTCCAAAGCACGAAGTGCAAGTAGATAAAGAGGTACTGCTCCGGTGGGAAGGTAAACCGTGTTTCTGTGCACTGCTCTGGTTCGCCAGAAGCGGCTTAGTCATACTGGCCACATGACCCGGAAGCTGTACGCCGGCTCCCTCGGCCAAAAAGCGAGATGAGCACCGCAACCCCAGAGCGGGTCACGACTGGCCCTTTACCTTTACCTAGGATCAAGTCAGAAGCCATGATTTAGGAATTTTGTGACAGTCTCAGAAAAATCGGGACACTTGGAGGGTATGGATACACATCTGAATTAGGGAGAAAGCCGATTCAGTGTGTACTGAAAGGTGAATTTGCCTAATCCACACTTCCCGAAACAACATGCAAACTGAAACATAGAAACGTCCTTCTAAATTGGCCCTTCTCTGAATTTTACAGTGGAGTCTTCCACTGTACAAAAGAGCCTACGCTGTAGTTAAGCGCGAATAAAGAGGCATTATTAGCGAAGCTCACAAAGAAAAGGTAACATAGAAAAAAAGGCATTATATTGGGGGAACCTGCTTTGCAAAACGTGTATATTAGGCAAAATGTGCCTATTAGGAGAAATTTGCATGAAAATGCTGATGAATTTTCATGAGGACTTTTTTTAAAAATGCAAATGGATGTGGGGAAGTGTGTGAGTGGGAAAATGAGAAATTGAGAGGTACTGGAACTGCTTGTATTCTCCCATCCCTCATCCATGTGAGGAAGTTGTTGAAACCCTTCGGTATGCAGACTGACAGGTTAAAATGACAGAGTATAGTCTGGGAGGGATGCGGGTGGCGCTGTGGGTTAAAGTCTCAGTGCCTAGGACTTGCCGATCGAAAGGTCGGCGGTTCGAATCCCCACAGCGGGGTGCGCTCCCGTTGTTCAGTCCCAGCGCCTGTCAACCTAGCAGTTCGAAAGCACCTCCGGGTGCAAGTAGATAAATAGGTACCGCTTTATAGCGGGAAGGTAAACGGCGTTCCGTGTGCTGTGCTGGCCCGCCAGATGCAGCTTGTCACGCTGGCCATGTGACCCAGAAGTGTCTGCGGACAGCGCTGGCTCCCGGCCTATAGAGTGAGATGAGCACACAACCCTAGAGTCTGGCAAGCCTGGCCCGTACGGGCAGGGGTACCTTTACCTTTATAGTCTGGGAATGAGGACGTCCCACACTCTAGCCATGTTCACCCCATTACTGCATATGTTTATGGTTTTCTTTCTTTCTTTCTTTCTTTCTTTCTTTCTTTCTTTCTTTCAGCTTAAACATGCATTTTTGCACACATTTGATGCTAATATGTGTTTCCTTTGCCATAAATCCCCCCCCCCCTTCTAGCTGATAGTCATCATTCCGTGGCTGTTGAGTAGGCTCAGTCCTCATTGACTTTGGGGGGAGGAATGAATTTGCTTTCCCCCCTCCTTACTTGTGGTTCTTAAGCTTCTGGGTCCCCCCAAAGAATATTGGTACCGCCTCCTCCCCCCGCTTTTTTCCCTCTATAGAGACTCCAACCCATCAGTACGCACCAGCTGAATTTGCTACTGGAAGCAGTGACGGCCATAAGAACTTCAGGCCCTGGGCCTTGGCGGCTGCTGCTGTGTGTTGAATGCATTTTATAATAAAACCTACACTGGCTAAAATGCACCTTGATCAAAGGCTCATTCCACTTTCTCTCTCGCGATGCCAGCATTCACACATACAAACAGACAAGTGTGAGTGCAGCTGAAAGGTGCTTGGAGTGACATGTGTGAAAACTCTCCCCAGAGCCAGATTCGCACACCAGCTGCTTTTCTCCTTCTGCCTCTTGTCTCTTGCTCCTAACAGCAGGCAAGATCATCAACGTTTTCTATCACAAATGCAAACTGCGATCTGGGACTCCCGTGTCATTCAGCTCGCAAGAGGAAAGTTGGAAGAGTCAGGGAAGATTGCAGCTCATGATGAACCTCATTTGCCATGCCCAGGGTACAAGGCATTTCTCTAAAAAAGGAAAAAGCAATGGGACACGAACCCAGCTTAGCCTTTGCAAAAGGTCTGTGGCTGAGGGCCTTGCAAACTGCCCTACTTCTGTGCAATGTTGAGATTCATGTTGGCTAGGACATGGCCCCCAAGAGCAGGTCTGGATCCCAGTGAAAAATGTTTCAGGCCCCCCAGCAAGGACAGATCAGCTAAAAATATTTACTTGGGATACAAAATAAATGTGCAATATTGTGTTCTTGTTAATAATAAATATGGAAATATGCATACCTGTTGAAAATATTAAGATCCTAATGACTAATATCTAAAATATAAGCTGAACTAACCGTACACTTTAAACATTAAACTTGTATGTGTAATACCACACAATGTATATCACATGACGACTTTGCCTACAAAAACATACAAATGCGACTGTGCACCACCACACTGTTTGTGTGGAAGCAGAATTGGGAATGATCCAAAATGCTTGGTTGACGGCACAAGTTCACAAACTGTTATTCAGAACAGTGTGTGCACTGAACAAGAAATACGTATTTTGTCTCCACCCCCATCGTTCTGCCCGGACACTGAGGTCCAGCGCTGAGGGCCTTCTCGCGGTTCCCTCACTGCGAGAAGCAAAGTTACAGGGAACCAGGCAGAGGGCCTTCTCAGTAGTGGCACCCGCCCTGTGGAACACCCTCCCACCAGATATCAAAGAGAAAAATAACTACCAGACTTTTAGAAGACATTTGAAGGCAGCCCTGTTTAGGGAAGCTTTAAATGTCTGATGAATTACTGCAGGGGTGTCAAACTCAAATTCATCGGGGGCCGCATCAGCAGTTTGGTCACCCTCAAAGGGCCGGTTGTATCTGTAGGACTATGTGTCCACTCTTTATTATCATAAATTATTGTCATTGCATTCAATTATTGATAATAATAAACAGCATCATGAAGCAAAAATATTTCCTGTTTGAAAACAAATATATTTACATCACTAAATTCTGAGCACATTAATTCTACATGATATGTTGTCAAATTATTATAATGGCCACAGATCTTCAAATTCTAAAAACAAAACTTTGACCCCATGCAAGAAAACAAGGTTAGGGCAACTTTAAAACAATTTTAATGTCCAGTCGTTAAAAATATAGCAAAACAGGGAGGGGATGCACAAAACTAATAATTAAAATGGGGGGAGGGAATGGAAAACCTTAGCATCATGGGTGTAGCCAAGGGGGCAGAGGGGTAGCTGCCCCTCTCTAAATCAATAAAAATCATTTGCTCGCTTTCCTCCGCCATGAATACGGAGAACTTCATGGCCAGCGAGAGGCTCGTGAACGCGGCCTACGTGCGGCAGGGGTCGCAGGGGCACCGCACGCACGTGCTCCGCTTGCGGGCCTTACTGGAGCAGATAAAAAGCTGGGCTCGTCGTTTCTTTCCCCGCTGAGGGAAAGCGGGAGCGGGGGCGTGGCCTCGTCTTCGGAGGCTCCGCCCACCCGTCTGCCTGCTTTTCAGGCCGCGCATGCGCTGAAGAGGCGGCTTTCTTGTGTCAAAAAAAAAAAAAAAAACAAAACGAGAATAAAAGGTGAAGGCTGGCGGCCGGCAGTGGCTACACGGGCCACATGACGAGGTCTGGCGGGCCGGATTTGGCCCGCGGGCCTTGTGTTTGACACCCGTGAATTACTGTATTTTAGTATTTTGTTGGAAGCCGCCCAGAGTAGCTGGGGAAGCCCAGCCAGATGGGTGGGGTATAAATAATTTATTGTTGTTGTTGTTGTTGTTGTTGTTTTATATGCAAGATACATGGACCTCTTTTGGACCTTTGTAGTGGTTCCCACCCCCCTCCCTGGCTGCCTGGTCCTGGGCTGGGATATCATTTACAGCCCATGATAACAATGGAGACCCAGCAACAGCAAAGGAGGCTTGCTCTCGAAAACCCTCACATTATTCTTTCTTTTCAGATGCCCTAAGTCAGTTCTGATGAGCTTGGCTAAAGCGGGGATGGGGAGCCTCCGTCCTCTCAATGCTCCCGTCAGCCTCAGCCATCATGGCCAATGGGCAGGAATGGGCATTGGAGTCCAGCACAGACTTCCCACCCCAGACCTAAGGGATGCAGCAGGGGTGAAGGACCTTTTCCAGACTGAGGGTGGCATTCTTAACATAAGAAGAACGAGTGCTATTTTTCTAGAAAAAGAGGAGCCGGAACTCAACATTGTCTTAGAATGGCAATGGCGCCCACCTGAGAGGGGCCAGAACTGAGTTCCAGAGAGTTCTGGCTGAGAAAATGCCCTGAGGTATTGGGCCAATGGCCCATCCAGTCCAGAATCCTGTTCTTGCACAACCTGAGCACCAGAGACCTCTCCCCTCCTGCCTTTCCCACCAGCTGGTATTCAGAGGCATTGCTGCCTCTGGCATCATCAGAGATCAAGGACACAGTCAACCGCAAACCCCTATACTGCTTTAGATGAGCATTTTCCTTCAACGAACCCTAGGGCACAAAACCATCTCTTTCACCCCGACTTTCCACTTGCTCTGAACTACTCAGAAGGCAGGGATGCGGGTGGCGCTGTAGGTTAAACCACAGAGACTAGGGCTTGCCGATTGGAAGGTTGGCGGTTTGAATCCCCACCATGGGGTGAGCTCCTGTTGTTCGGTCCCTGCTCCTGCCAACCTAGCAGTTCAAAAGCACGTCAAAGTGCAAGTAGATAAATAGGTACCGCTCCGGCAGGAAGGTAAATGGTGTTTCCGTGGGCTGCTCTGGTTTTGCCAGAAGCGGCTTAGTCATGCTGGACACATGACCTGGAAAACCTGTCTGCAGACAAACGCCAGCTCCCTCAGCCAGTAAAGCGAGATGAGCGCCGCAACCCCAGAGTCGTCCACAACTGGACTTAACGGTTAGGGGTCCTTTACCTTTACTCAGAAGGCTTCCTCACCCACTAGGCAGCAGGCCCCCTGCTGAAGCGCCACTTGCTCACGTAGCATTTGCTGAGCTGGTTCATGTCCAGCCGTGATGCATCGAGTCGTTTATTGTGTTTTTTTCATATTAAGCCGTGGTCAAAATTAACTGCATACAGCAATGAGCGGCAAAGCAAAAAAGTTCAGTAGATTGAGTGAGTGGGGTTTGGATATCTGTATGCTGGGAGCAGGGGGAGCAAAAAATAGCTCCTTGCATTTTATTGCCAGCTTTGTTCCGGCATGTGGAATGATTACCCAAAGCCACGGATGTGCTTGTTGCACGAGCTGAGAGAGAGCCGTTAGCAAGCAGGCGGCAGCATCACAATGAAGGTAGCAGAATGCACTAAACCCATACAAATTCCTCTGCAGCATTAAAAAATAGGTTGCTTTGTGAAGAGGAAACAGTGCTGTTGCGGTTTTGCATTACAATAAATCCATTGCTTAAATCAACACGTTGAGGATGCAAGCATTAGTTTCTGCATTATAGAGAAACTGTGTTTTTTGGGAGGAGGGGCAGAAAGAAGAGCACAAAAAAACCAGATATAATGGGGGAAACCCACCGAAAGAATCTCTCTATTCACACCAACCACCCTGAAGCTTCACAGTTGCATAACTTAATGCAGATATCCAAAATCGTTCTAGAAACAAGCTCCATTGACGCACAGCTTATTAAGGAATCTTCTGCATGGTTTTATAAGATTTTAAAGTCTTCAATCAAAGCAGCGGGAGGAAAAAGTCAGTAAGTAACAGCCTCACACTGCTGCCTTAAATATGGGGAAGGGGCTCGGGGGGGGGGGGGCGTTGCTTTAACAACCTTTAGACCTGCTGTTAACTTTGTGGAGCCACTGGGGCAGGAGGCTCCAGTTTAGCTGCATTGTTTTTCCTGGTCTAAATACCCTACACACACACACAGACACACACACTGCTAATAGCCATTTGGGAGGGGATGGAAGTAGCTGTTTGATCCCTTTATTTCTTGTGCTTGCAGGTGGCAGGGAGGCTAGCAAAAGCTTTGGAGGATAAATTTAGAGTCAGAAATGGGGAGGAGGCTAAACCAAACCATGTGAATGCTCTCTCTCACATACACAACCACACAACCACTCCCCTGTGCATCCAATACCCATGCTTTCACCACCCTTATCCTGAAGTTTTATAATGCAGAAAGACTGAAGACCTAAATACAAGCTATTGTATGAACAGTTACTTTTCATTAAACATTATTGTTATTTTTATTCAATGTTATTTTCTTGAAATTATTGCAGCCTGCCCTGGGACCTTACGATGAAGGGGGTGTGATAAATTAAAATAATCACCATAATAATAATATTTCATTCTCTCTCCTCACAAACACATTTATTAGGGCAACGCTTGCAGAGCTCTGTGATTACCACTCTCTGGTTCAGGCAGCAACTGGGGCAAATCCGGATCTGTGGCTGCTCTGGAACATCTGGGCCAAATTCTGCTGTGTGTAAATTCCCCATTTTTAAAGTGTTTTAAAAAATGCAGCTGTTGCCATTGCGCCCTTTGTTCCTCTTCCTGGGTATTTAATAACCAGATTTTAATGGCATGCTATTTTATTTTTATTTTTCAAAAATCCAGACGGATGAAGTGTGCGAGACCTTCACTTAGTGACTGAGGCACTAGTAACGATTTTTATCAATCCCCCAGGTTTGATGAAATCAGCCATATATTCACAGTCCTGAAAGATACGAGTTCTGGGGGAAGCCTGGGGTCTAAAGACTAATGCAGCTGTAATAGCAAAGAATTAGCTAAATGGATTCAGAACTGAATCCTCTTTATTGTGCCGGAAGCCTTGAAACTTATACAGCCAGCTATGGGCTGCTGTTTCTTTTTAATGGGGTCAGAGTACAATACCTGCTACCAGTTGTCAATTCCAGGTTTTTTTGGGGGGGGGGCTTGAGCAGGTCCCTCCTCCCGAGAAAGACCCCCCCCCCCGTGACTCTCCCTTTGCTTCCTTCATTTGTTCGCCCTCCGCTCCCCATGAACCAAAATACACAGTTCCCCCCACCCCACCAAGGCAGATTGGAACTCGTCACCAACCTAGAAGGCTTTAATAAATAACAATAATAATTTTTTATTTATACCCCGCCCTTCCCGGTTCAGAAAACCGGGCTCAGGGCGGCTAACAACAAATTTAAAACAATTGATGCAACAAAAAAACAGCATAAAATACAGTATAAAACGCGAATAGCAATAAATTCAGAATTCAAAAATCAATTTAGGGGGGAAAATCCATCCAATAAACATTAGATGATCACCAGGGCTAGCTGGCTAAATTAGTCCTACTTGGGCCAGTGAGGAGACCAGGGGAGAATTAACTGTGGGATCCCAGAGCGGGTAATCTTCATAAAAAGGGGAGGGGGAGGGAAGAGAAGGGAAATAAAGGATCAGGCTAAGTTCGAATTGAAAGCCAGGCGGAACAACTCTGTCTTACAGGCCCTGCGGAAGGAAGTTAAATCCTGCAGGGCCCTGGTCTCATGGGACAGAGCATTCCACCAGGTCGGAGCCATCACTGAGAAGGCCCTGGCCCTGGTGGAGGATAATCTGACTTCCTTAGGGCCCGGGACCTCTAAACTGTGATTATTCATGGACCTTAAGGTCCTCTGCGGGGCAGACCAGGAGAGGCGGTCCTGCAAATACGAGGCCCTAAGCCACAAAGGATTAGGATTGGACAAATTCATGGAGGAGGGGGCTGTTGAAGGTGGCAGTGGACTCTCCTTCCCTCGAGGTTTTGTTGCAATTTGGAGGGCCACCTGTCATAAAGTCTTTCCCTGTTCCCTATTTTGCGGTGGGGTTGGGCTAGGTGAGCCTTGGGGGGACGGACCTTCCAGCTTTAGAGTTCTGTAATTCTGTGATTCTTGGATTCTGTGACCAACGCCTATCAGTCACGATTGCTCTGCTGTGTTTCGTGGTCACAGGTAGCAGTGCTTCCGAAAATCACTTGCTGGAAGAGAAGAAGGCTCTTGTGCTCCTCTCTTACTTGCTGGTTTCCCACAATGGGCGTCTGGTTGGCCCCTGTGAGAACAGGAGGCTGGACTAGGTGGAACATGGACATGATCCAGGAGGGCTCTGCTTTGAAAGGGCAGGTGAGCAGATGAGGAGGAGGAGTGCTGGGAGGTGCACAGAGTCAACAGTGGGCCCCACAGAGGAATGTGGACCTTGGCACATGCCCAGTGATGTAGACCCGTGACTGTACTCCCAATGCCTGGCCTGCCATGGAGATCTGAGTTTCTAGAAACAAGATAGACCTTGTTTAGGCAGTTGGTGGAGGAGCGTGTGTGTGCTGCCCCTGCCCCTGAAAAGAGCTCTGCGTTCACTCTTCATCTGACACTTTTTTGGGGGGTAGCGGGCACATTTGGAATTCTGAGGAAGTGCCATGGGTGCCAGTCATAAAATCATAGAATCATAGAGTTGGAAGAGACCACAAGGGCCATCGAGTCCAACCCCCTGCCAAGCAGGAAACACCATCAGAGCACTCCTGACATATGGTTGTCAAGCCTCTGCTTAAAGACCTCCAAAGAAGGAGACTCCACCACACTCCTTGGCAGCAAATTCCACTGTCGAACAGCTCTTACTGTCAGGAAGTTCTTCCGAATGTTTAGGTGGAATCTTCTTTCTTGTAGTTTGGATCCATTGCTCTGTGTCCGCTTCTCTGGAGCAGCAGAAAACAACCTTTCTCCCTCCTCTATGTGACATCCTTTTATATATTTGAACATGGCTATCATATCACCCCTTAACCTCCTCTTCTCCAGGCTAAACATGCCCAGCTCCCTTAGCCGTTCCTCATAAGGCATCGTTTCCAGGCCATTTTGGTTGCCCTCCTCTGGACACGTTCCAGTTTGTCAGTGTCCTTCTTTAACTGTGATGCCCAGAACTGGACACAGTACTCCAGGTGAGGTCTGACCAGAGCAGAATACAGTGGCACTATTACTTCCCTTGATCTAGATGCTATACTCCTATTCATGCAGCCCAGAATTGCATTGGCTTTTTTAGCTGCCGCGTCACACTGTTGGCTCATGTCAAGTTTGTGGTCAACCAAGACTCCTAGACTCCAAGACTCCAAATGGCTGCTTTGAGGTTCATGGGACAAGAGAAAATGGCTGCCAAATCCAAAGAAGCAATGGAAAGAGGCAGGGCCACAAAACAGTGCAGGTATTCCCATCCCACATCAATCCATCTTTCCACAAACACACACACACATGAGGGAAAAAAGGCACCTGCATCAGTTGCCACCACACTCAATTGCAGAAATAAGCTCTTGTCACTCCTGGAATATATATTTTCCAGGTGAGTCCACTGCCTCAGATATATCTGCTTAATCCTCTCCCTGCTGTTTGTTTGCTTCTTTCCCCCCTCTTTTAGTATCTGTTTCCCTTTTTCATATTGTATTGCAGGACTGAACACCTTAATAAAAATTATTGCAAAAATAAAATATATAAATTGATGCAGTTCTAGCAGTCGAGCTGCTTGCTTCAGAACTGTGCTTACTTTCCATGTGCTCTGCTTTTGTACTTGCAAATCGCAAGATGTTGCAAAGGCACCATAAGTTCCCAGTGATTTCTAACTTCAAGGGAAATACAGCTCCGTAGTCCTGCCGCTAGACCTTCCCATATCTTACGCAGCCCAAGGAAAGGGAGTCACTCACCTCTTTTCGGGGCACCATACTTGTCCAGGGCTCCTTGATGGTCCCCAGCTGCTCCACCAGTTCTGGATCCAGGACAGGAAGGCCATCTGTGGTGGATGATGTCAAAAACAGGTCTGGCCTCTGTGCAATAAGAAATGTAGAACATTACAATGCTAACTATTGCATGGGTAATGGTTAAGGGACGTGGGTGGCGCTGTGGGTTAAACCACAGCCCCTAGACTTGCCAATCAGAAGGTTGGCGGTTCAAATCCCCGCGACAGATTGAGCTCCCGTTGCTCGGTCCCTGCTCCTGCCAACCTAGCAGTTCAAAAGCATGTCTAAGTGCAAGTAGATAAATAGGTACCGCTCCGGTGGGAAAGTAAACGGCGTTTCCGTGCACTGCTCTGGTTCGCCAGAAGTGGCTTAGTCATGCTGGTCACATGTCCTGGAAGCTGTACGCCAGCTCCCTCGGCCAAAAAAGCGAGATAAGCCCTGCAACCCCAGTCGGCCACGACTGGACCTAATGTTCAGGGGTCCCTTTACCTTTAATGGTTAATATTTTGTATCAATATTACAGTGGTACCTTGGTTTACGAACTTAATCCGTTCCGGAAATCTGTTCTTAAACCAAAGCGTTCTTAAACCAAGGCATGCTTTCCCATAGCAGCGCGGGACTCAGTTTACCAATAGAACACACTCAACAGGAAGTGCAACATGTTCTTATTCCAAGGCTAAGTTCGCAAACCAAAACTCCTACTTCTGGGGTTTGTAGCATTCTTAATCCAAGTTGTTCATAAACTAAGCTATTCTTAAACCAAGGTATCACTGTATAGGACTAGTTGCATTTTTTTATATACAAAACCCTGAAACCTGTGTATGGATGAAGATGCTGTTTTGAAAACTGTAAAATTAATCATCAAATCATGACAACCATCAATATCATTAGCTTTATTCAAAAACATCAGACAAATCTGCGGAAAACTGTCGAGGCTGGACTACACTACTGGTGATGCTCTGCAGGACTGGGAGACAAGGTCAATGGAGAATCAGAATGTGAGGGAAATTGGGTTCAGTTTGCGTTTAGAAAGTTAGGGTCTCAGTTCGGTCTCAAAGATTGCCAACTGATTTTCCTAGCTGGACTGCTGGGTCTTTAACAGTTAGTAGAAAAAGCATCAATTTGTGAACACTGGCTTATCATACAACTATTAAAAGGTGTGCACATCCGACTTGGGAAACTCTAGTACACATGTATGTACTTGCACAGACCCCTTTCTTGCAAAGAATAAGGCAAACATTTTCAGCAGTGGGCCGCTCCACTGTCCCTCAGACCATGTGGGGGGCCGGACTATATTTTGAAGAAAAAAACCCAACGAATTCCAATGCCCCACAAATAACCCAGAGGTGCATTTTAAATAAAAGCACACATTCTACTCATGTAAAAACACCAGGCAGGCCCTACAAATAACCCAGAGGTGCATTTTAAATAAAAGAACACATTCTACTCATGTAAAAACACACTGGTTCACGGACCATCGGCGGGCCACATTTAGAAGGCGATCTGGCCCCCAGGCCTTAGTTTGCCTACCCATGGAATAAGCCATCATATCCTCCTATCACTGTCCACCCCAGATCAGCGACAAGGTTGGACACCCTGCTTTTGGCTTGGGAGCGGCTGCCTCTCCTCCCTTGGCAGGGCCCTACAGATCAATTAGAAGCTGCTGTCTGTAGCTCATCAACGCTGCAAACAAACGACACTCGGCAGATGGTCCTTAAGCAAACAGGGGTGGCTCTCTAATTGGAGCGGATTCAGCGAGCGCAAAAACTTCAATCATTCCCGAAAGGAGCCAATCTCCACCAGCTCCCTCGGCATTCGTTGACGTGCCCAGCAAATGCGTCCGACTCATTTCCTTGTAATGCGTTCCTAACTCGCCAAATTGGCCGCTGCGGGTGGCTGGTGGCAAAGTGGCCCTCGGAGCCTCCTGCCTCCATGACTAGAGGCCGTGATGCCTCATTAGGGCTGCTTCAGACTGTAAAGGCATAGTCATCGCGTGGTTAGTAGCCAATGATAGCCCTCTTGTCCAATAATTCGTCCAATCCTCTTTCAAAGTCTTCCAAGTTGGCGGTCCCCATGGGTGTAGCTAGACGGGCGTGGGGGGGGGCAGCTGCCCCCCTAAATCAAGGAAATAAAACACTTAACTGACCAATCGTGTTGCAGATAGCTAGGATCTGCCCCCCTCCCAAAAAATCTCCATCTCTTTCTTACCGCAATTTCCTTAAATCTTTGGGGTGTTTGTTTTTGCTCCTAACAAACTCTTCGTGGGGTATTATAACAGGAGATGTCTGTGCTGTGTTGCGATCCCCTCTTTATTTCAAGCCAAACTCTGTGTCCAAAAAAGCTTTTTATCTTGCTGCCCACCTTCGCTAGTGGGAAGTTGTTAAAGATTTTAAGTTCTCTACCGCCGTTTTGGGGAGTAAAACCTCTTGTTTTTAACAGTCTCTCTCTTTTTGGAGAGTTTGGCACTGCCTCGCCAGGTTTTGGGGTGTTTGTGTCGGAGAGGGAATTAACCCATTTGTGCGGAGGTCCTCCCCGCTTCTTGGCTATATACCGTATTTTTCGCCTTATAGGACACACTTTTTCCCCTCCAAAAATGAAGGGGAAATGTGTGTGCGTCCTATGGGGCGAATGCAGGCTTTCGCTGAAGCCTGGAGAGGGAGAGGGGTTGGTGCGCACTGACCTCTCTCGCTCTCCAGACTTCAGGAGAGCCCCAGCGCCAGCCCCACAAGGTCGGGGGACAGAGGGAGGTGGAACGCCGCCATCCTGCTGTCTCCCGAAGTGGTTTGGAGGCTGACGGCGGGGAGACCCCGCCACCAGCCCCACAAGCTCCAGGGACAGTGGGGAGGCAGAGCGCGTCTTCCCGCTGTCCCCGTACCTGATCTGAAGGCGGGCGGTGGGGAGAAGAGCGCTTCTCCCCACTGCCTGCCCCACAAGCTCCGGGGACAGCGGGGAGGCGCAGTGCGTCTTCCCGCTGTCCCCGGACCTGGTCTGAAGGCGGGCTGCGGGGAGAAGAGCGCTTCTCCCCGCTCCCGGGCCCACAAGCACCTGGGGGGGGGAAATAATTTTTTTTCTTTATTCCCCCCCCAAAAAACATGGTGCGTCCTATGGGGCGAAAAATACGGTACTTTGTTTTCTCGCTTTGGGAAACACCTTATTGCGCTGCCATGGGCTCTGCCCTCAGGATCCCCTCCTGAGGTCGGGTGACTTGTCGCCCATTTCTGCCTCTCTCCAACACTGGGTCTGCCGCGAGACAGCAGGAGCACAGATCCCCACCCGACTGTAGGCGTGCTGCTCTGGAAGTCCCTCTACATGCTTTGTGAAGAAGGACTGCCTTTTACTTGTTCTGTTTCTTCTCTCGCTCAGATCCTCTTCCATCCCTGGAGTCTGTGCTCACGAGAAGGATGTGTAGAGTGAGCAACTGCCCAAATGGTGGTAGGGGGATGCCCTTCTGGTGCCCTTGTTGACCAGCGCCTTATTAACCACCAGCTGGATCTTCTGGGCCTTCACATTTCATTCGGCTGGGAGGTCTTTGACCTTGGCTGAGTGCCCTTGGCATTCACAGCAGTGGGCCCGGACGGGAATCACAACCCAGTTTGTACAGACCCTCGTGGGGAAGAAGCGGCTCATGCAAAATGCAACAGTTTATCAGGCTCCTTGCAAATGACACCAAGCGCACAGATGGCGCCCAAGGTGGGCTGGAAGGATACAGATGACTCCAGTCCTGCACCCCACCCCACTCTTTGCCTGACAAAGACAGGGCAGGTTGGCTAGCAGTGCTGCACATGCTCCTAATTCAATTAGCTCTCTCCTAAACCCTCCTCTGGGAGGTGAGTGGGAACGGACAAATGTTCTTCCACAAAGACGTTCATTTCAATGTCTCTGTGTGTGCATGTTCTGCTCCGCTTTGCTTTGGCCCTGCTGTCTTCCACTCATTAGCTGCCTAACAAAGCGAGGCTGGCTCAGTCCGTTTCCATTCGGCAGTCATTCTATCACTCCTCTGTAATTTCTGCAGCAATCAAGATTTTCTAAGGACGCTGAGCCAAAGGGGGGGGGGGGATTAGGGCAGGAAGGAACCTGGCAGAGAATAATGGAGAGCCCACAACCCACCTCCATTCAGGCACTAGCCTTTCATTTCCTTCTGTAATAATCTTCCTCCCTCCCCCTTACTGTAATCACAACGGCTCTTATATGTGTAAGCTAACACAGCTGCAGGATTGCTGGAGTTGCTTGTTGCTTACTCGCTCACTCGCTTGTTTGCTTGCTTGCTTATTTGCTTCTAACCCACAAATTTCTGTGCTGGTCCATCGCTGGCCTACAAGCAGCAGATGGCAGGATGCTACCTTATTTTGGGCCCAGCCACTTGGCCCATCTCACTCAGTAGCAGTAGGCAAGTAAGCTTTCCTCAGAGTAAAAAGGAGAGTGGCATTGGGAAGACAATGAGTGGTCAGAAGGAGAATACAGTGGTGCCTCGCAAGACAAAATTAATTTGTTCCGCGAGTTTTTTCGTAGAGCGAGTTTTTTCGTCTTGCGAAGCACCACGGCGGGGAGGGGTGGGGAGAAGCAGGGCAGCTGCCGCAGCCGGTCCTTGGACTGACCCGCGCCTTGTGGACACCGCGCGACGTGGCTGCTGGAGGGCGGCGGGGCTCAGGAGCGCGACTCCGGCTGCAACGCTGGCTGCTGGTGGCAACGGCTCCTGAGGGGAGCGCGCGAGGGCGGTGGGCAGCGGCGCGAGGCAGCCGGAAGGTCGGCAGGAAGGTGGGAGGGAGCCGGAGGAGTTGTCAGCCGGAAGGTGGGAGGGAGCCGGAGGAGTGGGTAAGCGAGCGTGCGTGCGTGCAGTGACCGTCACCATGACAGGAGAGGCAGGGCTGTTTCTTCTAGCGAAGCAAGCCCTTTGGAAAATCCGCCTTGCGAAGCACCTCAGAAAACGAAAAACCCTTTCGTCTAGCGGGTTTTTCGTCTTCCGAGGCATTCGTCTTGCGGGGCACCACTGTACAAGGAAGGCGTGTCAGAAGCTTAAGAGATAACAGGGCTTAGTCAGTGGGGAGAGTCTGTGGCTGAAAGAAGTCAGGAATCGGGGGCAGGAGCTGAAGCTGAAGCTGAATCAGGGAGGCCAAGAGGCACAAGTGCCTCCCCCTCCTGCTGCAATGAGTGTTGGGATACTGCCGGGGAGACAGGGGCATCAGGCAGGCCCCAGCAAGCTCCAGCCACCGGCCGGCAGCCAGACGATCACCGGTCTCCCTTGGAACAGCATCAGTCAGCGACACGAGCCTCAGATACATTTTGAGAGCCGTGCATCCTCTATCAGCAGAGTGAATAAATCTTCTCATAGCAGAAGAGGCGGACAGAGCCATGTCTAAGCAGTATACAATGGTACCTCAGGTTACATATGCTTCAGGTTACAGACTCTGCTAACCCAGAAATAGTGC
This sequence comes from Podarcis tiliguerta, assembly GCF_965153285.1. Lineage (NCBI taxonomy): Eukaryota > Metazoa > Chordata > Lepidosauria > Squamata > Lacertidae > Podarcis > Podarcis tiliguerta. Next base: position 70,390,102 of record NC_139542.1, on the reverse strand, counting down.
TTCAGGTTAAGAACTTTGCTTCAGGATGAGAACAGAAATCATGCTCCGGCGGCGTGGCAGCAGCAGGAGGCCCCATTAGCTAAAGTGGTGCTTCAGGTTAAGAACAGTTTCAGGTTAAGTACAGACCTCCGGAACGAATTAAGTACTTAACCTGAGGTACCACTGTATTACAGCATTTTATTCAGCAGCAGGAACAAAGGAAAAAACATGTCTGGTTCCCTTTGTGTCCAGCAAAACAGCAGCAATGCAAAAGCTATATACAAACGGAAGTTCCCAGCAGATCTGTGCTGGAAGTAAACAGGCATGTGACACACAACAGTCATGCCTGTACCCTTTTAAGGTGGAACAGAACTATATCCTAACAATGAGCTCCCTTCCCCCTTGGTCTCCCAGAAGGGGGGAGAGGCAAGAAGAGAGCAGAGGAGAGGTTAGCTTCACAGAGGCACAGTCTCAGATTACTTGGGGTAAAGCCCTGGAAAGGAGGAGATTTAAGACAGCTGTGGGGAGGCAGGGGCTTTCAGTCTCAACAACTGATCCATAGGGCAGGACCCACCAGGAATGAGCTCATTAGGCCTGACATTCTGTCATGTCTGTGCAGATCCTGGTCTTGCTAATGAAGAGTTAACTCCAACATGCACAATGTGATTTACTCACTGGCTCATCAATGTATTATGAATAAATAAATTATAACTTGGCAACAGTACCTAAGGAAGCCATTTCAGCTGGACGAAGACTAAACACACACACACACACACACACACACACACACACACTCCACTAAGAGGATGAAGATGTTTGTGAAAAACAGCACTTGTTGAGAATGAATATGTGAGGCGAATGGCAGATAAAATTAATGGACTATGCAGAACTGGATATAATGACAGGAAGGATTCAAAATCTGTGGGACTAGAAATTCACAGAAGATTGGAAGAAGTATTTGAAGAACAACTGTAATCAACAAAGAACTATTTGAAGAACAACTGTAATCAACAAATTACGCTAGTAGGACCACAAGAAGTTTTGTAAGGAGAAATATATGAAAAGTTACAAAGTAGAAAAAGAATAGAGATATCAGCTATGATATCCCGTTCGCATCCCGAGGTACCACTGTATATGAAATGGTTCTAATTCATTTTAACATAGGATATTTTTAATACACATTTTTATTGTGGGTTTTTTTTTATTGCTACATGGTTTTGAGATGCTACCTGGGAAGCGATTCATAAATAAAACAAGATCAACAAATGGCACCACTCTGCCGGCAAAGTGACAAAAAAACAACAACAGTCATTGTTGTCAGAGAGTAGGTGCCCAGATGCCCTGGCAAAAGACTGCTCTCCTCCACCCCAAGGGAAAGAGCGTCTCTCTCTCCATCGTCAAACATGATTAGTTTAATTTATGTTCTCTTCCCACCTTTCTACAGCCCACTGAGCACTAAGGGACCTGTCAGAACTTGACACTTTAAAGCAAGTCACATCGCATGATGGGGTGTTTAATTCTACTGTTATCAGCCAGGATTGCCTTTTGTGTGTTTTTCTTCTTTTAAAGACCACCCGAAAACCCCAATTTGTTACTTGGTTAAAACAGTTTAAAGTGACAGCGAGCAAGGAAAAGAAATGTAGGATCAAAAGTGCTGTTTCTATTAGATTTAATTAAATCCCCCCAAATGGTAGCTCATACCACGCAAATGCAGATTTTGCGTCAGTGTTTTTTTGGCGGGAGGGGGGGGTTCTGGTTGTGGAAATGTTGACAGTGCCTCATAGGAACATAAAGTGCTGCTGTATGACTCGTTCGGTCCATGTGTCAGCTACTCTCAAGGATGAAAAACGCAACACAAGAAAAGACTGTTGGATCCGGCCAGCAGCCCATCTTGTCCAGCATTGTGCTCTCACAGTGTCTGAAGAGTGTGGGGTGTGAAACACAGAGCAGTCAAATACAACATTCCTAGAGTGGACATGTTTACACATGAAGAGGGATGTTTGTCCAGGCAGTAGATAAACTTCCTGTTTCCTCCTGTGCTGGGACAAACTTCTTCTACATGTGACCAGAGGTGGGCGTGACCTCACCTGTGCAGGTAACAAAAAGCACAGGACTGGCCACCACATCTCTTCTCTATTTTGCTTTCATAGAAGCATCAGCCTGAGATGCTCTCTTGGCCAAGAGAGGACAAAGGAAGTATCTCCCTATGCGATAGATTCCAGGTAACTTAAATCTGCCTTCTGGGATCCATCTGTGAACAGAATGAGAGTGAGTAAAGTATTTTATACTTTTATACAAGACTGTGTTGTGTCTATTCTTTTTAGAAGGGAATAAAAGGGGAATTACCAGGAAACTTATTTTAGAGGCTTAAACAAGCCTGGCAAACCTATCCGCTGTGTAAGTTTAAAAAGGGGAATGTTACTCTGCTAAATTATAGAACTTGAAAAGGATATAAACAATATATCCTCTCCTGCCTCCCTGAACATTCCCAAAACCAGCAAGCTGGATTCAAACTCAAGAGCCACACTCTCTCCTCTGGCATTCAGAAGGACTGCTACCTCCAGCTGTGGAGGGAGAGCTAGTAACCATCAATAGCCCTCTTTTGCACGGATTTGCCTAATCCTCTTTTAAAGCCATCCGTCGGTGGCCATCCCTGGTTTAAGGCAGGGGACATTCCCAGCCTCACCTGGAAAAGCTAGACGTTGAGCCCAGGACCTGCAAAGCAGATTCACTTACAAACTCAGCCATCGCCCTTCTCCATGAGGTAAAAGAATGAAAGGGTGATGGAGGCAGCGGGCACAGCAACTCAGGAGATTTGTGGCCTGGTACATGAGAATGTGTCTCAGGCTTGCCGTATGTCAGGAAAATACCTGGCATGCCCTGGTTTTCAGGTGTAAAAATGGCGTTGGGAACACGATGGAAAAACCAGCAGAAACAGCTCAAAAAGCTTAAAAATCACAATTTTGGGGGGAGGTTTCCTTCGAAAAGCTCAACAATAAAAGCTCAAAAATTTGGCAACCCCAGTCTCAGTAGAATGGGAAGGCACGAAGAGGAGGCTGGAACCTACAGAGCAGTGGCGTAGCGTGGGTTGTCAGCACCCGGGGCAAGGCAAGTAATTTGCGCCCCCTAACCTGTGGATTTGCGCCCCCTAACCCATGGATTTGCGCCCCCTAAACCTAACCCCCAGATGTTGCGCCCGGTGCGGCCGGCCCCCCCTGCACCCCCCAAGCTACGCCACTGCTACAGAGCTCATCTTTTTCTCATGCTTAACCAAACCAGCATGTCCCTCCTTTGTAAACTCCCTTTGAGTTGTCACTCTGAATTGCTGGGCAAAGCAATCCTGCTAACATACCTAATTGCTCCCACTAGCTCCCAGGTTCGGCAGTGAGTGCCAATCACTATGCCAAAGTAGCATCGCCCACAAAGAAGAGGAAGGACTCTGTTGGCTTGGGGGATTGCTGGGGTATCTATAAGTGGGGGGGGGGACACGTGAAGAAACCTCCTAAAAGGGGGCAACTCTCCCTCCAAATGGCTGAAACACAGCTGTACGTTCACAGGCCTCTTGCCTTATTCACTGTAGCCTGTTGCCATACCAAGGCTTGGTTCTGTGCAGTGGCGTAGCGTGGGTTGTCAGCACCCGGGGCAAGGCAAGTAATTTGCGCCCCCTAACCCGTGGAGCCAGGCAGGGGCAGAGAGCTGCAAGTGCGAGCGCCCCCCCCCCATGTTGCGGCCGCTGCGGCCGGGCCCCCATGCACCCCCCACGCTACGCCACTGCCTCTGGGTAGCCCATTAGCAGGGTCCAAGTGCAAGAGTGCTCTCCCCAACTAAAAATCCAAGGGCGCAGAAAGGATCTACAGGTGACTCGACCTGCCTCTTGGAGACCAGTGATTTTGGCACATTTTAAACCTTCCCAAAGCCTGCACTCTTTACACCGACCGCCTGCCAGGTTGCTCATAAAAAAATCTGATGGATTCTGGGAGGTTAGCACTTAAAACGGTCCAGTTCATCGCAAAGCTGTGATTGCTTGAACCCGCGGCGCCGCTTCCCACCGCCCCCCTCCCTTTCCTTTGCGCCGCTAGCAACAAATCCATTCTTTTCTCCATTGTTGCTAGGGCCGATTTGCTGAAACAAGCTTTAAGGGCAGGATTGAGAAGCTGAGCTTGTCACCTGATATTCCCCCCTCCCCGCTCCCTCGCTTGTACATACATTAGTTGGGGAGGGGGAGAAAGAGGAGGAGGAGGAGGAGGAGGAGGAGAACTGGGGAAGGGGGATAAAAAAGAACACAACAGCCCTTAGATCAAAACAATAATCAGCTAAATGAATTCCGCAGCATTTTCCCGCATGACTAGGAGTGATAATTTAGTGCAGCAGCCAGCTGGAAGGAAGGGGATTAATTCTGCACTTACCAACACCTCTGTGAATAATTCATCACACGCGGCCCCCCTCCGCTGACCCCCTGGGCCATTACTCCAAAGTAGCTCGCCAGACAGCCCTGCCCCAGCCAGGGGGCCCGGCGCTTTGTGGGGGGAGAGCAATGGAATTAACCTGCCGGCTTTAAGTTCGGTCCCAAATTAACTTTGCAGATGGGGAGGGGTGGTGGTGGGGAGAAGGCAAAGGCACAGCTGTTTTCTGCAACTGTAGCACCAGTCCCAGAATGCCCCATCCCCTGTAAAAATAATGTTTCTACAATGTAGATATACTTAGGAGGTTCAGCCCTGGGCAATGAAAAAGTCTCTACTCTGTGCAGTCTGTAGCTGCTGTTATTAATTGCAATACAGTGGTACCTCAGGTTACATACGCTTCAGGTTACAGATTCCGCTAACCCAGAAATAGTACCTCGGGTTAAGAACTTTGCTTCAGGATGAGAACAGAAATTGGGCTCCGGCGGCACCTCAACAGCCGGAGGCCCCGTTAGCTAAAGTGGTGCTTCAGGTTAAGAACAGTTTCAGGTTAAGAACGGACCTCCAGAACGAATTAAGTTCTTAACCCAAGGTACCTCTGTATTACTGAAGAATTTTATACCCTACTTTTCACCAAATGTCTCAAAGCAGCTTCTGGAAAAATAAAAAGTACAATCCAGAGGATTGCATCCAAGGTTAGCCCTGGTCAGAGAAGACCCACTGAAATTAATGTACCTAAATGAGTCCCAGCAAGGGGGGGGTGTGTGACAGTGGCGGGGAGCAGAGGCCAGGAACCCACTTTTTTTTTTATGGGTGCCCAGGCACCCAGGGCTCCCTATATATGGTGCCAGTGTCTAGTGTGACCACCTACAATGGGTTGCCCTGGGCAAGAGCAAGCAAACAAGCAAACAAATATTACAGCTAATGTTCTGGAGTCCAGCAAAGCTTAGCATTTGCAATGAGCACAGATGAGCCTGAATGCCTGACCTCCAAGGAGTATGGGAAGGCAGTGTCACCAAGCCAGCCGGTTAGTAAATTACACAGTTCAAAGCTGGCGTTAACTCTTAATTTGCGGAACACAATCCTCACAGATGTGGTGGAGTTTCAGGCCTAATGAACACAGCAGCTCGTGCCTTCTAGGTCTTACTCCATGAAATCATTGTTGAGACTCTAAGTCCCTGCCTCCCCAGAACCTTCTATGTCTCCTCCTCTCCAGGGCTTCTTGCAAGCAATCAGAGACTGCACCTGCATGCAGCCTCTCTTTGCTCCGTTCATTCCATGCCTCTCCTGGTTCTGGGAGACCAGGCAGGGGAGCTTATTGCAGCAGGAGGGGGAGACACTCATGACTCTTCACTAGCCTGACACATCTCTGCTTCTTGACCTCCCTCCTTTCACTTATCTGCTTCAGCTTCTGCCCTGATTCTGGATTTCTTTCCGCCACAGACTCTCTCAACTCACTGAGCCTGTTACCCCTTCATCTTCTGACACCCCCTCTTCCCAGACTTCTCCCCCTGACTACTGTGATAGGAATCTTGAGGTCTTAGATATATGGTAATGTTCATAAGCGTACCAACCAAGCACGTAACAATCAGCACAGGAAGACTGACCTGAAACCATTTTAATTCCCAAACTGACCAAATGTTTTCCCTGCAAGGGGGGGTGGGTGGGTGGGTCAGGGAGCCTTCCCATTGTCTCAGGAATTGAGTAATCAGCATTTTAATGGGTGACAGACTATCAGGAAAGACAATCAGGAAAGGCAATCAGATTCAAATTTCTGTTTTAGACCGCCTTTTCTGTGATGTAGGTATGACGTATGACGTATCTGTGGGGTGGTCTTAGGTTACACCCCTTCTGTGATGTTTCTGGGGGTGGTCTTGATCTAAAGGTAAAGGTAAAGGTACCCCTGCCCGTACGGGCCAGTCTTGACAGACTCTAGGGTTGTGCGCCCATCTCACTCAAAGAGGCCAAGGGCCAGCGCTGTCCGAAGACACTTCCGGGTCACGTGGCCAGCGTGACAAAGCTGCTCTGGCGAGCCAGAGCCGCACACGGAAACGCCGTTTACCTTCCCGCTAGTAAGCGGTCCCTATTTATCTACTTGCACCCAGGGGTGCTTTCGAACTGCTAGGTTGGCAGGCGCTGGGACCGAACAATGGGAGCGCACCCCGCTGCGGGGATTCGAACCGCCAACCTTTCGATCGGCAAGCCCTAGGCACTGAGGCTTTAACCCACAGCGCCACCCGCATCCCTACAGGTCTTGATCTACAGGGTGGCAATTTCAAAAGTCTATATAAGGCCTTGCGTGCCATTGTTCTGGGTTCCTCCTCCTTTCCTGCGTGTGAGGGGAGCACCCTGTTGCAACAGATCAATAAAGATTAGGCTTACTAGCTGCTTTGCTTCTCAATATTCTCTGGTTGGCCTCTGTTATTTTCTCCTACCAATAGGGAACCTAACGTAAGGACTCTATATGGGCTTTTGGATACCCCATAAGGGAAAAGGGCAATTTTTGTTTACAACCCTACTCATCATTGTCCCACCATCATTCCCTGGGATCTGAGCTTTCTTCCCTTGATGGTTCCTCACTTGGTTCCTCCCACCATTCCTCTGTGTCCAAACAGTCCATGACGAGCGGCAACTGAGAGAGGCCATGAACTCTGAGCACTGGGAACAGCAGGTCAGATTTGCACACGTGACTCAGTGCAACGTCGATTCCTGTTATTTGTGGGCCAGCTGCTGGCAGGCAGAAGAGAACCTCTTGGTATTTTAATCAGCCTCCCTCCCCCATACGTTCTCCCCCTTTTTCGCTGCAGAGCACAGGGGCAGGCACATTCCCTCCATCCTTTACAACCTAATTTGGACTGACAGGCTGGAGTTGGTGCTTAGCAAGGCTGAGCCTCTCGGCTTCTCTGTTATTTTAACACAAACTCCTTTGCAAGCGCTTGAGGCAGAGGAGGGAGGGCAGAGGGCTTTACAAGAGAATGCAAACCATCATCTATATTCATGAACTGCCTCCAGGGGCACTCTCTCTTTCCAGAGGAGCTGGCTGCCCGGTTGCCTGCTGTCTGCAGTGATTTTTGCACCTCTGGGGCAGAATCACATGAGGGCCAGTGGAGGGGAGCTCCATTTAAGGCAGCAGCCCAAGAACAGGATCACAGGCCCGTGTTTAAATAGCAGCATGGTTAGAGTCAGGAGTGTGCAGTCTGGTGCCAAACATGCAAAGGTCTGGAACATTTAGCATTCTCAAGGCAAGTGTCACACCCATGCACTACCCAGAACATTTGGAATCCGAGTTCTTTTGATGTGTTGGCATCTCTGGCTTGTTTTGATTCTGACAAAGCATCACATTTGAAGGCTATTATCCAAAGTATCACAGAGACAGGAGTTCAAAGAATTATAGAATTGCGGTCCCTTCCAACTCTACCATTCTACGCTTCTATGAAAGGAGATTCCAGCGAAAACATCATGAGGCGCTAGTCCATGGGTAGGCAAACTAAGGCCCAGGGACCGGATCCGGCCCAATCGCCTTCTAAATCCGGCCCATGGACGGTCCGGGAATCAGCGTGTTTTTACATGAGTAGGAATTCGTTCACCCCCCCCCCTAAATATAGTCTGGTGGGTGGGGCTGGAGTCAAAAGTAGATGGGATCAGAGCCCGAAATGGAAGCGGCCAGACTCAATAGTGTCAGAAAAATGCTGATGTGTTAACCAAACTGAACCTGTAGACACACCAATGACAACAGGTTATCAGGTAGATGATACTGAAGAAGCATTTTCTGACGCTACACTGTACAGAAGTGTGCTAGGAAAACTGAACTTCATTGCCAGATGTTGAAGACCTGACACTGCAGTTAGCACGAATTTGCTAAGCAGACATGTCAACAATCCTACAGGTGGGGGCACTCCTTTCTCTCTCTTTCCTTGCTACCTTCATATTTCCCCTCCTCTCCAGCAGGGAAGCCAGCATGCCCCCCACACTGAGGAGGTGCTGTCACACAACACGCAAGAATCTCAGATATCTCCTATCTGGAGCTCCCCAAGCTGATCTTGCTGGCATTTCCATTTGTCTCACCTCTGAATTTATCAACTGAACACCAAGCTGGACAGTTGGGGCCTCTCCACTTCTGGTGCGCAGGTTTGTATCCTGAGAAATCAACAAAGACGAATGGTTGATTAAGAATTGTCAACACACAGAGTTAAGAATTGCATGGCTGGATCAAATCACAAGTCCATCAAGCCTGGGGCCCCGTCAGCGCACTGTCAGCTATGGGTCTATTTGGAAAGCACACCAGCAAGGGGATAGAATCATAGAATCATAGAATCATAGAATCATAGAGTTGGAAGAGACCACAAAGGGCCATTGAGTCCAACCCCCTACCAAGCAGGAAACACCATCCGAGCACTCCTGACATATGGTTGTCAAGCCTCTGCTTAAAGACCTCCAAAGAAGGAGACTCCACCACACTCCTTGGCAGCAAATTCCACTGTCGAACAGCTCTTACTATCAGGAAGTTGGGTAGCTCAGTTGGTACAAGCATGAGACTCTTAAACTTAGAAAAGAGGAAGGGATTTGCTGTGTAAGCTTAATGGGAGTGAGAGGAAACAAGGAGATCAAAGTAATAGGACTCTGTCTGGAAAGACTGAATCATCCAAATTGGATGGTTCAGTCTATAGAGCAGGCATAGGGAGACTACAACTCCCATCATTCCTAGCTAACAGGACCAGTGGTCAGGGATGATGGGAATTGTAGTCCCAAAACATCTGGAGGGCCGAGTTTGCCTGCTGTAGAGCATGAGACTCTAGGCAAAATATTCCTACATTGCAGGGGGTTGGACTTGATGACCCTCGTGGTTCCTTCAAACTCTAAAATTCTATTATTATAAGAGCATAGGTGAAGGGACGGGCCTAGGGATGAGTGTATCTGTAGGTTCCTGTCTTTGTCTCATTTCCCCAATCTTATCTTGAGTTCTCCATTCCACTTTGCCAAACAGAGCAGCTGTCCAGCAGTGTGGGAGGCACATTACCAAGCAGAAGAGGGAATGTCCACAGGATCCACAAGGACTAAGGGCAGGTCTGTGGAGGTTGTGGCATCAGAAACTCCCAGGTGGTCTAATTCAGGGCTGGGGAATTTGTGGTCCTCAGCAATGAGGAGTGTCATGAGGATCAGTCATGACCAGAAATGGAGTAAATCACTAGAGGAAGAGTGGGGGAACAGGAGTTCCAAGGTGGTCCACAAACAAACAATTATGAAAATACAGCTACCTGTAATTAAAATGCATGGTAATACAACCATGCATCCATAATTTAAATATATGACATACAAGTCCATTAAATCAGCATGAAACAGCAATCAAAAACAGGAGACCCAAGTCAGAAGCTGTGTTTTCAAAAGCCGGCAGAATGCCAGGACTGATGGGACCCCCAGTATTTCAGCAGGAAGAGAATTCCACAGCAATGAAAAAGACCGTTGATGTGCTACCAGAAGTCGATAACCACCAGGCCATAGCCAAAACTAACCAGGTCTCATTTGTAGATCTTAATGCCCTTTACAGTGGAGGGGCAAGGTTAGAATATACCAGAAGATTTTGCAGCAGGTCCTGTTGCCTAGGGTTGCTATTACCTGGATGGGAAGGTTTTCTACAAGAACTCCATTCCTGCTGCTGTCTGCCACAAGCTTCCGATAGACACGATTACTTAGTGGCAGCACAGAGAAGCCCAAAGACTTTCGTGGAATTTCCAGGTCTCCATCCGGATCTGGTGAGCAAGCAGGGATAAAACATCTTGATTAGTCCTCCATTGCAACATGGCAGAGGGATGCTTTCAAAATCCTCCTCATCCAAAATTTCTCCCCAGGCTCCTGAGTTGGAAACCAGCCGATCTTGTCTCAAGAGGAATTGATGTTTGGGGCTGCTGGTCAAGATGGACCTTGCAGCCCCAAACATCAGGAGATAGAAAGAGCCTGATAGATCCAGCCCATGGACCATCGTGTTCTCACAGGGGCCAACCACAGCGGTCTATATACAGTATATAGTACCAGAGTGCTACATACATTCTTAACCAAAACTGACCATCAGGCCACTTCTGACAGTCCACAATCCAAAAATGAATCAAATGCCTTACCCCAGATATAATAATAATAATAATAATAATAATAATAATTATTTATTTATTTATACCCCGGCCATCTTGTTGAGTTTCCCCAGCCACTCTGGGCGGCTCCCAATCAAGTGTTAAAAACAATACAGCATTAAATATTAAAAACTTCCCTAAACAGGGCTGCCTTCAGATGTCTTTTAAAGATAGGATAGCTGCTTATTTCCTTGACATCTGATGGGAGTGCGTTCCACAGGGTGGGCACCACTACCGAGAAGGCCCTCTGTCTGGTTTCCTGTAACCTCAGTTCTCACAGCGGGGGAACTGCCAGAAGGCCCTCGGCACTGGATCTCAGTATCCGGGCTGAACGATGGGGGTGGAGACGCTCCTTCAGGTGTACAAGACCGAGGCCGTTTGGGGTTTTAAAGGTCAGCACCAACAGTTTGAATTGTGCTCGGAAACGTATTGGGAGCCAATGTAGATCTCTCAGGACCAGTGTTATGTGGTCTTGGCGGCCACTTCCAGACACCAGTCTAGGTGCCGCATTCTGGATTAATTGCAGTTTCTGGGTCACCTTCAAACGTAGCCCCACATAGAGCACATTGCAGTAGTCCAAGCAGGAGATAACCAGAGCATGCACCACTCTGGCAAGACAGTCCACAGGCAGGTAGGGTCTCAGCCTGCGTACCAGGTGGAGCTGGTAGACAGCCGCCCTGGACACAGAATTAACCTGTGCCTCCATGGACAGCTGTGAGTCCAAAATGACTTCCAGGCTGCGCACCTGGTCCTTCAGGGGCACAGTTACCCCATTCAGGACCAGGGAGTCCTCCACACCTGTCTGCCCCCTGTCCCCCCAAAACAGTACTTCTGTCTTGTCAGGATTCAACCTCAACCTGTTAGCCACCATCCATCCTCCAACCGCCTCCAGACACTCACACAGGACCTTCACTGCCTTCACTGGTTCTGATGTGAAAGAGAGGTAGAGCTGGGTGCCATCTGCATACTGATGTGCTGCTAAGCGCCACATCTCATCTTGAGAATCCCCCACAAATCATTTCACACTCCCATATGGTCTTATCTCACTGGGGGGCTGGTCCAGAGGGGCAGGTTGGGCACTGCCCCACCAGCGTTAGTCTGCCTTCCTACTTCCTCCTTAGCCTTGCTGCTGCTATAATAGAACTCAGCAAGGAGGAGGCTGGGGTCAAAACTCCGTTAAGAACATCGCTAGAACCTGCTGGATCAGGCCCATCTTGTCTGGCATCCTGTTTTCCCAGTGGCCAACCAGATGCCTATTATTGGAAACCTGCAAGCAGGTTCTGAGCCCAAGAGCACTCTCCCCTCCAGTGGTGTAGCGTGGAGGGTGCAGGGGGGGGCCAGCCGCACCGGCCGCAACATCTGGGGGGGGCGCACTCGCACTCGCAGCTCTCTGCCCCTACCTGTCTCACTCACTCTCTCTCACTGCAGTGCTGGCTGTGCGAATCCGATCCGAGCCGCCGGGTCGCCGCCCACTGTGGAGGGGAGGGTGCCAGGCGTGTGGTGCGGTGCGGAGAGAGAGCGAGGGACTATCTGGGGGAGGGACAGTGCAGCGGGGGGGGGGGGCGCAAATTACTTGCCTTGCCCCAGGTGCTGACAACCCACGCTACGCCACTGCTCCCCTCTTGCAGTTTCTAGCATCACTGCTTCTGACTGTGGAGGCAGAATATAGCCCTCATGCTTAATAGCCCTCTCCTCCATAAATTTGTTCAATCCTCTTTTAAAGCCATCTGTATCACAGTATTTTAATATTCTTTTGGAAGCCGCCCAGAGTAGCTGGGGAAACCCAGCCAGATGGGCGGGGTATAAGTAATAAATTATTATTATTATTATTATTATTATTATTATTATTATTAGAGTTTGTGGCCATCAATGTCTCCTGCAGCAGTGAGCTCCATAGCTTAACTATGCACTGTGTGAAGAAAGACTTATGAATCCTCCAGCATTCAGTTTCATTGTGCATCTGCCCATTCTAGCACTACAAGAGTGGGAGAAATACTCATCTTTCCAAGCCAGGCATAATTTTATCAATTTCCACCATTACCTCCCAGAGATAAAGACTTACTTTTTTTGAAGTATTCAATCACCAGGGCAGTATCATCCGAGAAAGCGGTTGCTCCATCCCGTCCTTGGAACAGGTAGGACATGTTCCACGTTGGCTGCTCAGGAGGTCCGGCAGCTGGAGAAACCTGGTGATCAGTGAAAAGTAGAGGAAGCCCAGTCAGGGTATCAGAAGAGAGACCAGAGGGATCTGCAGCAAAGTGGCTTGTTCCTGTTCTGTATGCTCCATTCTATTCCCTCTGCCATCTGTCCTCTGAAGGGACAGCGGAAAGGAATGATCTTCAATATCCCACAAAGAGAAAAGAAGTCCCAGGCAATTTGGACTTTTGAAGGAACCTGCTTCCACATTCCTCTGAAAACAGTATGCAAATGGTCAATTCCTGTCTCAGAGTAAAAAAGAAGTCAAGACTAAAGAGGTTGAAATATTTTGCTGCCTGGGCATGCAAGGAGCCCTTTCCCAGTGTGTGTATGTCAGCAGACACAGGGCTGGTCCTCAGCATCTGTTTCTGATACTCTACATCACCATGAGTTTGTATTGAATTATAATAAATGCTTGATGAATCTGTTTCCTTCTGTTGTGCTTTTGATAGGATTATAAAGATGGCGACGTTACAACGTGTGCAGAGGAGGGAGGCCAAGAGGACCAGCCTTGGGAAGTGGAACAGTGGGTGTTGGGATGTGTTCAAGGGAACGGGGGGGGGGGGGCAATTTGCAGGCCCCCAGCTGGCTCCAGCCCACCGGCTGGCAGCCGGGCAAACTCTGGTCCTTGGAACAGCATCAAAACAGTGGCACACAGCTTCAGAAGCCTTCAGAAGCTTGAGCACGCCTCAGTCAGCAGAGTGAATAACATGCAACAGAAGTGGCGGGCAGAGGCATATGTAAAGAAGAACATGTCTGCTCTCTTTCATGTCCAAGAACAGGAAGCATAAGCAAAAGCTATACACAACGGAAGTTCCCAGCAGGCTGTGCTGGAAGTAAACAGACATGAGACATACAACAACTCCACATGTCTGTTCTTAAGGTGGAACGGAACATTGATATCCTAACAGCGGGTACATGGCAAGCTATCGGCAATCTGGTGGCACACTCAACGAGTCCTTTTGCAACTCTGGGGCAGATAAAAGACAGCCCTTCTTCATGCAGCACATAGTAAATCTCACTCATGCAAGAGGCAGGGATGGGCACCAAACTAAGGTAAAGGTAAAGGGACCCCTGACTATTAGGTCCAGTTGTGACCGACTCTGGGGTTGCGGCGCTCATCTCGCTTTATTGGCCGAGGGAGCCGGCGTTTGTCCACAGACAGCTTCCGGGTCATGTGGCCAGCATGACTAGGTGGGCAGGAGCTGGGACCGAACAACGGGAGCTCACCCCGTGGTGGGGATTCGAACTGCCGACCTTCTGATCGGCAAGTCCTAGGCTCTGTGGTTTAACCCACAGCGCCACCTGCTGGCAGAAGGGCAGCAAGGAGGAAGCCAAGTCTAGCCTCCCTAGGGAGGGAGTTCCAAAATTGCCTGGGGGCAGCCCTCTCTCACGTCGCCACCAGGAGTCCCTGTGAGGGTGGGGGGACCGAGAGAAGCCCCCCACAAAAAAGTTCTCAGAGCCCAGGCAGGTTTGTATGAGAGAATTTGGTCTTTCCAATAGCCTGGGCCTGTGCCATGTAGGGCTTTATAGGTCAAAACCAGCGCTTTGAATTGTGCCTGGAAACAGGCTGGCAGCCAGCAGAGCTGTTGTAAAAAAGGAGTCCCCTGCTCCCTGTAACCAAATGCTAACTCTACCTATTTCACATTTTGTGAAACAATATTGTTATGCTGATGATTCATTGCATTTCTATTCTACCTTTTCCTCCAAGGAGCTCAATGTGGTGTACACGGTTATTCCACTCATTGAATCCCCATTGCACCCAGTGGTGTAGCGTGGGTTGTCAGCACCCGGGGCAAGGCAAGTAATTTGCGCCCCCTAACCCGTGGATTTACGCCCCCTAACCCTAACCCTAACCCCCAGATGTTGCGGCCGGCCCCCCCTGCACCCCCCACGCTACGCCACTGATTGCACCACACTGTGAGCTCCACTCTGACTGAACTTAACTACAGGGATACCTTGGTTTACAACCATAATCCGTTCCGGAGGTCTGGTTGTACAGTGGTACCTCTGGTTGCAAACGGGATCCGTTCCAGAGGCCCATTCACAACATGAAAAGCCCGCAACCTGAAGCGCCATATCTGTGCAGGTGCGCTGCGCGATTTGGTGTTTGTGCGCATGCGCGAAGCGCGATTTGGTGCTTGTGCGCATGTGTGAGCGGCGAAACCCGGAAGTAACCATTTCCAGTACTTCCGGGTTGCTGCTGGACGCAACCTGAAAAAACGTAACATGAAGCAAACGTAACATGAGGTATGACTGTAAACCAAAAGAGTTTGTAACCCAAGGCGCGCTTTCGCCAATGGGGCCTCCAAAAAAATAATAATTGGTTGTAATCCAAAAAAAGGGACATACACTTCAGGGTTTGACATGGTTGTAACCCAAAACGGTTGCAAACCAAGGTACAACTGTATATGCAAATCTGCCCCAGTGAGCATATGTCCAGGTTGGGGGGGCCTGAATGTGCTGGAGGAGGGCACTGTGAGCACATGCAGTCCCAACCCCAAGACCCCCCCCCCCATGCACTGAATAAAAAATGCAGAGATGGCAAAGGTGGGTTGGGCTTGCCATTAAAGAATGCAAGAGGCATAACAACAGTCTTTAGAAAGGGACTAAGGGTCTTTAGAAAGAGAGCAAAGCTTAGAGTAAAACTGGCCACTATTTCCAAAACTCATGCAAGGAGCGCAATGTCTGGACTGCTAATTGTGCCCTGTACTCTGTTTATAAGGGGTACAACTGCATGGCCTCTAGCCATAAGCATGCTCAGCCCATGTTGTGCACCAAGGAGTTAAATGGCTTGCCAAAAAGCACATAGGGAAGGGAAGAAGGGGGAGGAAATACCATGACAGTTCAATTCCCTCCGCGCATTAATTTGTAATTCAATTGCTAAATGCAACCCTGTGTGCGGCAAGCATGATTTATGGTATGTAAAGCAAACCACACTGGGTTGGGGGTGGAGGTGTTGCGTTCTTGTCTTTTGCTTCTCTAAATCCTCGTCTTGCTTCTGAGGCTAAATAAGAGATATCAGCTTTCAGAAGTTGTCCCTTAAGAAGAAAATACCCTAACCTCCCATTACGGATCAGTCAGATCCCAAGGCTAAAATGAGGACATCGCCCTGCCTGCCCTGGGAAAAGGAACAAAATCACTGGCTTTCCTGTAAGGAAAGTGGGGCTTTCAAAGGGTAGGAGGAAACCAAAAGTGAGGAAACTGCCTCATACAGAGTCAGACCCTTGGTCCTTCGAACTCAGTATGGTTTACACTGCCTGGCAGCAGCTCTCCAGGATTTCAGGCCGAGCAGAGTCCCAACCCCACCTGGAGGTGGCAAGGATTGGAACTCGGAAGCAGTGGCGTAGCGTGGGTTGTCAGCACCCGGGGCAAGGCAAGTAATTTGCGCCCCCCCCCCCGCTGCACTGTCCCTCCCCCAGATAGTCCCTCGCTCTCTCTCTGCACCGCACCGCACGCCTGGCACCCCCCCCCCACAGTGGGCGGCGGCTCGGATCGGATTCGCACAGCCAGCACAGCAGTGAGAGAGAGTGAGTGAGCCAGGTAGGGGCAAAGAGCTGTGAGTGCGAGCGCCCCCCCCCAGATGTTGCGCCCGGTGCGGCCAGCCCCCCCTGCACCCCCCACGCTACGCCACTGCTCGGAAGCTGGCAATAGCCCTCCCGGACTGTTGCACACATTCATTGCATTTTTCATTGCATTCCATTCCATTTCACATTCAGATTGTGCAGCACCTTTCTGTATTTCTACGCACAAGGCCATTTGCAAGCTGCCGCAACAACAAAAGGGTAAAGATAAAGGTACCCCTGACCAGAGTCGTCCAGTCGCGGACGACTCTGGGGTTGCGGTGCTCATCTCGCTTTACTGGCTGAGGGAGCCGACGCTTGTCTGCAGACAGCTTCCGGGTCATGTGGCCAGCATGACTAAGCCGCTTCTGGCGAACCAGGACAGTGCATGGAAACACCGCTTACCTTCCCGCTAGAGCGGCACCTATTTATCTACTTGCACTTTGACGTGCTGTCGAACTGCTAGGTTGGCAGGAGCAGGGACCGAGCAATGGGAGCTCACCCTGCCGCGGGGATTCGAACCACCGACCTTCTGATCAGCAAGCCCTAGGCTCTGTGGTTTAGACCACAGTGCCACCCTGATGCAACAACAAAATATACAGCAAAGACCAGGCATCTTGTAACAATCCAATCCAATACAAAAAGGCATAACAAAAAAATATGATTGGAAGCTAAACAACCTATCAAAGTAATACTCAATGATCCATGAGAATATAATAGTGCACAATAAAATTAACTCTCACAGTATCATTAAATAATAACTAAACAGAAATTCATTCTCAACAGTTACAGTAAATCATTACTAAACTATAATCAATAAAAACAACAGCAAGTCACAATGCATAAAATATCACAATACATTAAAAAAGGTAAAAGGCTCTAATTCGGAAACAAAGTCACATAACTTATAATGGTTTTTTTTTTTTAATTCCTCTTCTCCCTTCCCAGCTGTTTCTCCTGTTCTTAAAGTCATGGCCTGGCAGAAGCTTCTGTGATATGCCAACTGAATTCAAAGTATACCCCTCTGAAGATGGAGGAGCATGGTGCATAGGAATGTAGAAGGCTGACATACTGAGTTAAGCTCAGCATTGTCCACACTGTGTGTGTTCTGAGCACCACAGTTTAAGAAGGATGTTGACAAGCTGGAAGTTGTGCAGAGGAGGGCGACCAAATGATCGAGGGTCTGGAAATCAAGTCTTATGAGGAATTGGGAGTCATTTTGGACTCACAGCTGTCCATGGAGGCACAGGTTAAATCTGTGTCCAGGGCAGCTGTGTACCAGCTCCATCTGGTACGTAGGCTGAGACCCTACCTGCCCGCGGACTGCCTCGCCAGAGTGGTGCATGCTCTGGTTATCTCCCGCTTGGACTACTGCAATGTGCTCTACGTGGGGCTACCTTTGAAGGTGACCCGGAAACTACAACTAATCCAGAATGCAGCAGCCAGACTGGTGACTGGGAGCAGCCGCCGAGACCATATAACACCGGTCTTGAAAGACCTACATTGGCTCCCAGTACGTTTCCGAGCACAATTCAAAGTGTTGGTGCTGACCTTTAAAGCCCTAAACGGCCTCGGTCCAGTATACCTGAAGGAGCGTCTCCACCCCCATCACTCTACCCGGACACTGAGGTCCAGCACCGAGAGCCTTCTGGCGGTTCCCTCACTGCGAGAAGCCAAGTTACAGGGAACCAGGCAGAGGGCCTTCTCGGTAGTGGCGCCCTCCCTGTGGAACGCCCTCCCACCAGATGTCAAAGAGAACAACAACTACCAGACTTTTAGAAGACATCTGAAGGCAGCCCTGTTTAGGGGAGCTTTTAATGTTTGATGTATCACAGTATTTTAATATTCTTTTGGAAGCCGCCCAGAGTGGCTGGGGAAACCCAGCCAGATGGGCGGGGTATAAATAATAAATTATTATTATTATTATTATAATGGTTGAAGGAGCTGGGTATGTTTAGCCTAGAAAAGAGGGGCTGAGAGGATATATGATAGTCAGATTCAAATATTTGAAGGGCTGTCCCATGGAGGATGGAGCAAGCTTGTTTTCTCCTGCTCTGGAGGGTAAGACCTGAACCAATGAAGAACTGCACTCAGAGGTGTGAATTTTAAAGGATGTTTATATGTGTCCACCTGTGCATTATTTCTGAAAGGGTGGCTTAGATGAGCTTGCTTTCTAATGCAAACTGAACAGAATTTCTCCTCTATTCCCACTCAGCGACAGAGCGCACTACATGCAGAAGGGACTGAGGTGCAATCCCTGGTATCTCTGGCTTAGGCTGGAGAAGGGCTCTCTCCCAGGATAAAAAAGAAAGGTAAAGTCCCCTGGATGATTAAGTCCAGTCAAAGGTGACTATGGGATGCACCACTCATCTCACTTTCAGGCCAAGGGAGCCGGCGCTCATCCACAGACAGCTTTCCAGGTCATGTGGCCAGCAGGACTAAACTGCTTCTGGTGCAACGAAAACCAGAGCACACGGAAACACTGTTTACCTTCCTGCCGCAGCAGTACCTATTTATCTACTTGCACAGGCATGCTTTCGAACTGCTAGGTTGGCAGGAGCTGGGACTGAGCAACAGGAGCTCACCCCGTCGCAGGGATTCGAACTGCCGACCTTCTGGTCAGCAAGCCCAAGGCTCTGTGGTTTAGACCACAGCACCTCCCAGGATAGCTGCTGCCAATCACTGCAAAGGTAGCTTTTTAAAATACTACACAACAAATCTGCAAAAGAGCTGAGAAGGGAGACTGGCCAGTTCCACTGGGCCATTTAATTGAAAAGCCTTCTTTAAAACCAACATTCAATCAGGGCTTTTAAAGAAAATTAACAGGGTGTGTGACGAAAGGAATAAATTTTCTCAGCCCAGATGGCTCTACTAAATCATTTATGCCGCCAAACCTGCCTCCTTTTTGCCAGCTTTGTTTGGCACCAGGCCTCATCAAAGAGGCTGTCAGCTGAATCAGGATGAACCCCCTTTTGATGGGACTTGGCTGCAAATGTCTTCCTCTTTAGGCTAATTTCCCCCCTCCCCACTGGTTCATCCCCTGAGGGGTTGTTTCTTAAGTTGTAGGAGCCAAAAGGAATCTGTTTCGGATGGCAGCTTCCTTCATCTTGGCAGGAAGGGATGCAAGAGGTAAGGTAGATGTGGTCCACGAAGAGGCTTTGGAGGAACTGAAAAGGGGGATAGGTACTGTGAGCAAGCCTGGAATCCTCCCTCCAATTACAAATTGGATGAAGAGCAAAACAAACAAACAAAGCAAGCACACTCAGGGCCCTCCAGCAGCATTTCTTCCTGCTGTGCCTGAGTCATGCTGGGGAGAGCAATTTAAGCCTCTCCAATGCAATTGTGCAACCCACTAGCCATGGGCCTCAGGTAGGGGCCTCCACCTCTTTCTGTGCAGCCCTGAGCTCAGAGAGCAAGAGAGAAGGAAGGAAGGAAGGAAGGAAGGGAGGGAGGGAGGGAGGGAGGGAGGGAGGGAGGCTATATGGATATGGATGAATGGACAGATGGGCCATGCACAGGGGTGTGTTTGGTCTTTTAAATTTCCTGTGTGAGGCCAAAATCCAGCTCCCTCCACTTCTGGCCTTGCATTCTGTGTGATGCTCTGCCGTGTCCTCCTTTGCTCAGTGCCCAGTGTGGGGGAACTGGTTGTGCTGCCCTAAATCCACCCTTGGATACTTTTGGCTGGCCACTGTGGGAACACGATGCTGGCCTGGATTGGCCATTGGCCTGTTCCAGCAGGCTCCTTATCTCTCCTTATGTCCTTTCCCAAGGCAGAAAACTTTCAAGCGACACTTGGCTAGTACCTGCGGATGTCCTTGGTTGGTGACTTGCGGGACCTCAAAAGCCTCCATTGGAGGATCTGGGAAGGTGATGTCCTTCTCTGGGACCGGGTGATCATAAAGCGGCCGGGCCTTCATCTCTTTCCTTCAGAGGGAGGAAGGGAGGGGAAGAATGGAATTATAGGGGTTGTTTGCAGCTACACCTTCAGAAATGTATTGCCAGATGTAAAGACAACTCTAGGCCCATTTCCTCAGAAGCAAGGGTGGGAAAGTCTGTCCATTGCAAATTCTCTTGCTCCTTCCATCTTAAATTCACTTCTCCACATTTCCACATCATTTTGCTTTTTAAAAATAGTCTTCATAAAAACTCACCAGCATTTTAGTGCTAATTTCTCCTAACACACAACTTTTTGGATGCACATCTAATATGCACATTTGGCAAAGTAATTTCCCCCAACACAACGAATTTTTGTGTGCTATAGTCACGATACGTCCATTCATATGAACACGTTATCTCTGTATATGCATTTTTGCCAACACTACTAGGCTGGAGAACTGCGCTGCGATATTTGGGAGAGCGTGACTTCTGACGAATGGCTGCATTTTGGTTTGTTTTTTCATTTCTGGACAGCTGCAGTTCAGAAAGTTCAAGTTAGCTAGTTGCCTACATTGACCGAGAGTGGCTCTCTTTCACTCACCGGGGATGTTTGGTAGTATCTGCACTAAGGCAGAATCTATGTCCTCTTGTGCAAAGATGCTTAGGATTATGATTAAGACATGTATAGAACTGCCCTGTCCCATCCTGTCCATGTGCCTTTAGCTGGAATTCCTGCATTGCAGGGGATTGGGCTAAATCAGGGGTTGGCAATTTTTTTCCAGCAGGGGGCCGGTCCACTGTCCCTCAGAACTTGTGGGGGGCCAGACTATATTTTTTGGGGGGAAATGAATGAGGGATGATGAGCGGTGCGTGAAAGGGCTCCGGAGAGGGGCTGCTTAAAATGGCGGCCGCTCAAGCTGCTGCTGGCACCAACAAAGCCCAGCCTCCTTCCTTCTCTAGGCAGGGCAGGGAGAAGCCAGGAGGAGGGAGGGAGGAGGCGCCACTGTGGTGTGTGAGGGAGAGGGGAGAATGGTGCAGCCCGAACAATCAGAATCAGATCCACGTAGCGATTCCCGGACTGGATCCAGAAGGCAATTGGGCCGATTCAGCCTTAGTTTGCCAACCCATGGGCTAGATGACCCTTTTGGGTACCTTCCAACTTTACAGTTCTTTGATTCTATTCTTAGCAGCCTGTTGTGATTTCTCCCCACTTACATGTAAGCATTGACGTTGTTCACTATCCGGCCAACGGCTAAGACAGTGCCGTCGGGTTGTTCCAGAGGCTCATTGATCCCCTTGAGGAATACCTGAAATCAGAGAGAACGATGATTACCAAAGACCTGGTTCTGCTCTTAACACATGTTCACAATCATCAACCCTTCCCCTCACTTCTGCCCTAAATGTTACTTCTTAGCGTCTTTGACTTCTCATAACTTCTTATTTCTTCCATTTCTTATGTATTCCCTTCTTACATCTCATCTGTAAGCTCCTTATGCAGCCACTGGTTTCTTTAGATGCCTCCCACTTTCTTTCTTGTTAGAATTGTCTGCCTTGTGCCTTCAATATTTCACCTTTAAGAAACTCCCATCCATCTTGTACTCCCATCTTTTG
Organism: Podarcis tiliguerta; assembly: GCF_965153285.1. Classification (NCBI taxonomy): domain Eukaryota; kingdom Metazoa; phylum Chordata; class Lepidosauria; order Squamata; family Lacertidae; genus Podarcis; species Podarcis tiliguerta. Next base: position 70,368,355 of record NC_139542.1, on the reverse strand, counting down.
AGTATTTCTAGCTATGGAATCTCACCCAGCAGTTCCTTAAGCTTTTTGAAACCAGCCTTTTTCAAGTCTAGGATGGATGTCCAACCACACTCCGCTTTCCCTTGCCTCTGGGTCATGAAACCCAAGAGGACCTGATCATCATTTCCTCCCAAGGTTTACAGTAAGGTAAAGGTAAAGGTACCCCTGCCCGTACGAGCCAGTCTTGACAGACTCTAGGGTTGTGCGCCCATCTCACTCAAGAGGCCAGGGGCCAGCGCTGTCCGGAGACACTTCCGGGTCACGTGGCCAGCGTGACATCGCTGCTCTGGCGAGCCAGAGCCGCACACGGAAACACCGTTTACCTTCCCGCTAGTAAGCAGTCCCTATTTATCTACTTGCACCTGGGGGTGCTTTCGAACTGCTAGGTTGGCAGGCGCTGGGACCGAACAACGGGAGCGCACCCCGCCGCAGGGATTCGAACCGCCGACCTTTCGATCGGCAAGCCCTAGGCACTGAGGCTTTTACCCACAGCGCCACCTGCGTCCCATAAGGTTTACAGTACTTCCACTTTATTAATCAGTTCTTCCCTGTAGGTGAGGACCAGGTCCAAGATAGACAATCCCCTTGTTGCTTCTTCCATCTTTTGGAAAAATGAAATTGTCAGTGAGGCAAGGGAGAAATTTGTTGGACCTTATATTCTTGGCAGAGTTCAACAGATATCGGGGCAGTTGAAATTTCCTTTAACTACTATATCTCTCCGTTTTGAATGTTTGGCAATCTGCTCCAGGAAGGCATCACCCAAGTCTTCAGTCTGGCTTGGCGGTCTATAGCTGACACCACTGTAAGGTCCTTGTTGCTTCCCTCTCCTACAATTTTTACCCATATGCCCTCAATCTGTTTTCCATGGTATTCCATGCTCCAGGTCATGAATTTCATCACAAGTGTACATATTCTTTATGTATAATGCTGCTACTCCCTACCTGCTTGGTCTATTCCTTTTGAACAGGTTATACCCCTCAATTTCTACATTCCAATCATTAGTCTCATCCCACCAGGTTTCAGTAGTGCCTATTCGGGTCATATTAGCCACTTTGCATCAAGAGTTCAAATTCATCTTGCTTGTTTCCCATACTCTGAGTATTAGTATAGAGACAACTGAAACCATGAGTCATTCCCTTCCTTCTTGCAGTTTCCTGCCCTTTATCAGGTTTCTGGGGCACCTCGTCAGTTTCCTATGCATCAATCAAGCTACTATCACCAGTACCAGTATTATCCCCTGTCATCTGTAATATTGTCTCCCTCCCCGTTAAGCTCTCCTGATCAGGTGGCATCCTCCAAATATTGTTGGGCTTCAGCTCCCATCAGCCCCAGCCATCATGGCCAACTGCAACTAACGGAGGAACAGAATCGGGGGGGGGGGGGGTTCGTGCTGTGAGCCCCTCCATGTTATGCTCAGGTTGTATATATTTGCAAATAAAACAATCTATCCTAAAGACACCACAGTCTCCACCGACCTTCCTTCCAAGGAGACAAAACCTAGAGTGAGTGCCGGAACCCCTGGAAATTCTCACTGCTCAGAGACTGGGGTGCTATGTAACAATATTAAGGGTTTTTTTAAAATATAAAAAGGTACCTTAAAGGGGGGGAGGAACCACAATCATTCCTGATGGAGGAGAGTTTCCTCCTATTCCTTCACTTTCTCATTTCCACCAATACAACAAAATTAATGGAGACAGGATCTCTAGCAAGCAGGGATAGAAAGTGGGAGAGAAAAGGAGGTAGGAAGGGAAAGGATCTATTCATTCCAGACCCTTGATTATCTCAGTCACTGTCCCCTGCACATATTCCAGCAAGTCAACACCTTTCTTAATTAATTAGTTTCCATTCATTTAAAGTCATCACATGCTGTGTGAAAATTCCCCACCTTTCTATGTTCTGAAATTGTCGCCAATCTATTGTGGGATGTAAACACAGGAGCAGTCAATGACAACATTCCTAGAGTGTACATGTTAGAACATGGGGAGGGATGTCTGTCCAGCAAGCAGGTCAACTTCCTGGGGACGGACTTCCTCCGCATGTGACCAGAGGTGGGTGTGGCCTCACCTGTGCAGGTAAATGATAAAAGCACAGGGCAGCCAGCCATCTCTCTCTCTCTGCCATCTTCCTTCGATGAGGAAACATCTAAGCATGCCCTCTTGGCTCTCAGCCAAGAGAGGAGATAAGGACTATCTTGCTACAAGATAGATTCTGAATGTATGTAACCTTTTTAAAGCTGTCTGCCTTCTGGGATCACATTGTGAACAGAACGTGAGTAAACTCTTTTATAAAGACTGTGTTGTGTCTTGTATTTTAAGAGGGAACAAAGGGGAAATTACCAGAGTAATTATTATAGAGGTTCTAGCGAACCTGTGCAGACATTACCGTTGCGAACGTAAAGGGGAATGTCTATAAACTCTGCTGATATTTTGGGAACTTGTTAGCACAAGTTGGATTAGGATATAATCTCACAATATATCCTCTACTGCACCCCAGAACATTCCCACATCTATTTGGTCAGCAGAAATAGGATTGCAGCTGCAGGCACTTTCAGGGCATACGACCCCAAAGGTCTTGGCACTGGCCTGGTGCCACTCACCTCCTCAGAGGTCCCAAAGACCGCCAATTCCACCTCGCCCACCATTTTGGATTTGCCGGCCTGAGCCTTACCTCCAAGCCTGTGTAATTCATTCCAGGGTAGCGGGGGATGAGACTGCCTTTACGGATTATGGTGACATGCAGCTTGGTTCCCGCTGGGTCCTTCTTCCTAGGCTGTTCGGGAAAGAACGAAATGCTTAAGGTGAAATGGGAATGGAGAGAGAGCAAGCAAATGAGGCAGCAAACCAAGAGTTTCTCAACAGTCCAGATTACTCTGCATTGGCCCTGAGCAGCCATAACAGCAGGCACTGATAATTAAAGCCCATTGTCCTCTGGAGTGCCCTGTCTAGAAAGATCAATGTCATCAATCTTTCCCCTTTGGCATTTAAGCATTTCGCAGCCCAGGAAGACCTGCCACCAACCTCTGTGGGAAAAGTAAATAATGTTTGGATCAGCAGAGAAAAGAGGCGAGGGCTGAGAACACGTTATACATTTAAAACACACTGTTTCCCCCCAAAGGGTCCTGGGAACTGTAGCCTGCCTCTCACAGAGCTATGATTCCCAGTGCCACTACAATTCCTAGCACCAACACTGAACTGAGGGCTGTGAGGGGCTGCCCTTTCTTCCCAAACCCATAAGCAGACTTGCCACAAAATGGTGACCCCCTACAGATTTCTTCAATGTGAGTAAAGCGGCCATGCTTGGGCCGCCAGCAGCTTTGGGTGACCGTTTGGGATCATGAATAAATCAGCTGGAGAAACACAAAGAACCGCATGGAAAGCTAATCTTGGGGCCACTGGAGTCTGCAAATGGACTTTGGAGCAATCACACCACAAGACAGCTAATCATTATTACCTCATCAATACAAGCACTCTCCTTAAAAATCACTGCTCAAATGAGGGGAAATGGCGTATGGAATAAAGGTCAGGTTTTTAATGCAGAGAGGGAGGAAATTAACAGGCGATACATTCTGCGCTGCGTGAAACCTTCACAAAAATGCAGAATTCCTCTCCCCCATACCCGCCCAGGATGCAGCGGCTCCTTCTGAGGCAGAGGAAGACAAGCCCATATTACCCAGAGCGGATGTTTTTTTTTTTTTTTTAATAATATTTATTGATTTTCCAGAAAAACACAATTTTTTTAAAAAACCACACAAATTCAAATACAGTAAGGTAAAAAGAAGAAGAAAAAAAAGAGAGAGAGAAAAAAAATGAAAGATACAAAAACCAAAATATACCCAAGCAGAAATAATATAAATCCCACACCCTCCCTCCACCCTTCCCCAAAAAACCAAAAACATTCAAGAATAAAAATTAAAAAAAAATAAATCTCCCTCCTTCAACATCTATTTTCAAATAACTTATTTCCTCGGCCTCCTCCCATCTCCCCTTCTGTATTCCAGATATTAATCAGGTCAGCAAATTCCTTCCATCTTTTGCTGCTTACTCACTTATTTATCTTAATCCATTTGTATCTTCAACACCACAGTTTAAGTAAACATCTAAAAAGAAATTATCTATACTCCAATTCCCTAGTTAAAAGAAAATCTTATATCATTATCATTATATCATAATCATTATGTTGCCTCCACTGAAGCCAAATAAAGTCATTCCACCATCTCCCAATTATTCTTAATCATACCATATTATACAAATGCTATACAAGAGCTGATGTTTTAGGTTTGTCCCCCTCTTCCTCCCTACAAGGACAGCAATTGAGTCTGGGGGAGAGGAAGAAGCTGACAGCCACTGCTATCCCCTGGACCAGATGTACAGTAAGTAGGCAGCAGGCAGGTGGGGGCTGGCTGAGGGCAGATGGGCAAGGCAGGGCCCTATCCTCCCCAATCGAGCAGTTCCAAAGGTCCTAGGTTCAGGGGTGCTGTGAGGGAAGGACTTTGGAGCCCATATGGATTTTCTTCTGGAAGCACATAAAGCGGGAAAGAGTCCTAAACTTGCACTATATTCTACTACGGTTCCAGAAGGGGCTTCACTGTGTTCCGTTCCAGTTGTCTCACCTAAAAGAGGATACTGCATTACAGAGTTGGGAGAGGTTCAGGACAGTTCCAAGAAAGAGCTTCTTCCCAAACACAGAACTCCCTCCCAGAGGAGGCAGCAAGGGCAACCAACCTAGATGGCTTTAAAAGAGGATTAGACAAGTTCATGGAGGATAAAGCTATTGTTGGCTGCTGGCCAACATGGCTCTGCTCTGCCCTCCACAGAAGGAGGCGGCAACACTTCTGAGCACCAGTTGATGGAAGCCCCAGGAGGGCTGCTCTTGTGATTGGGTCCTGCTTGCTAGATTCTCGTAGTGGGCATGTGGCTGGCCCCTGTGACAAGAGGATGCTCGACTCAATGGGTTCTTGGCTTGATCCAGCAGGCTGATATGATGTTCATATGCTTAGTTAGGGAAAAACAGAATATGATACAATACGAGACGATAATCTTTATTGTCATTGTCCCATACAGAACAACGAAATTGAAAAAAATTACATCAGACATTCAAAAACCAACAATACAATATACTCCCACAGAGACTACCCTACACTACATTTAAAACCGAAATCACATTTGGATAGAAACTGTTTCTCAGGTGGCTAGTCCCAGTCTTTATAACCCTGTACCTTCTTCCAGAAGGGGATGTGGGTGGCGCTGTGGGTTAAACCACAGATCCTAGGACTTGTCGATCAGAAAGTCGGCGGTTCGAATCCCCTCGACGGGGTGAGCTCCTGTTGCTCGGTCCCTGCTCCTGCCAACCTAGCAGTTCGAAAGCACTTCAAAGTGCAAGTAAATAAATAGGTACTACCCCACGGGAAGGTAAACAGCGTTTCCATGTGCTGCTCTGGTTCGCCAGAAGCGGCTTAGTCATGCTGGCCACATGACCCGGAAGCTGTACACTGGCTCCCTCAGCCAATAAAGCGAGATGAGCGCCGCAACCCCAGAGTCGGCCACAACTGGACCTAATGGTCAGGGGTCCCTTTACCTTTACCTTCTTCCAGAAGGCATAAGCTGAAAGAGATCATTTCCAGGGTGCACACTATCCTGCACTATCTCTGCAGCTTTCTTGTGACACCTGGAAGCATAGATTTGATCCAAGGTGGGAAGAGTGCACCCAATTATTCTGTCCGCAGTCTTTACAACCCTGGACAGCATTGTTTTTCCCCTGACTGTAAACTGCCATGTGAATGCAGCCTGGCTCAGACCAGCTTGATCAATGTTGACTGGAAATGGCTCTCCAGGGTTTCAGACAAGAGGTCTCACTCCATCCTGCCTGGAGATGTCAGAGCTCAAACCCAGGCAAAGCGGATGATGGCCCTTCCCCTCTCTTAAAGGGACCCCTGGGCTCTGGCTTACCACATTTACTCAAGCACATGCTTCTGACTTCTCAGGCTTTGAAAACCTGAAACATTTTCCCATCACGGATTATTGCCTTTGCATAAAGATTTCCTGGGCCTGACCCCAGTGAACTTCAACAAAACGCTTTTTTGTGAGTGAGGCTGCTGCAGAATGTAGTGTGTAAGCCTGGAATTAGGAGGTTGCCAACAAAGGTCCATGTAGTTAAAGCTATGGTTTTCCCAGTAGTGATGTATGGAAGTGAGAGCTGGACCATAAAGAAGGCTGATCGCCAAAGAATGGATGCTTCTGAATTCTGGTGCTGGAGGAGACTCTTGAAGAAGAAGAAGAAGAAGAAGAAGAGTTTGGATTTGATATCCCGCTTTATCACTACCCGAAGGAGTCTCAAAGCGGCTAACATTCTCCTTTCCCTTCCTCCCCCACAACAAACACTCTGTGAGGTGAGTGGGGCTGAGAGACTTCAGAGAAGTGTGACTGGCCCAAGGTCACCCAGCAGCTGAATGTGGAGGAGCGGGGAAGTGAACCCGGATCCCCAGATTACAAGTCTACCGCTCTTAACCACTACACCACACTGGCTCTTGAGAGTCTCATGGACTGCAAGAAGATCAAACCTCTCCATTCTGAAGGAAATCAGCCCTGAGTGCTCACTGGAAGGACAGATCCTGAAGCTGAGGCTTCAATACTTTGGCCATCTCATGCGAAGAGAAGACTCCCTGGAAAAGACCCTGATGTTGGGAAAGATGGAGGGCACAAGGAGAAGGGGACGACGGAGGATGAGATGGTTGGTTGGACAATGTTCTCAAAGCTACAAGCATGAGTTTGACCAAACTGCGGGAGGCAGTGGAAGACAGGAGTGCCTGGCGTGCTCTGGTCTACGAAGAGTTGGGCACGACTAAACAACTAAACAACAACAACAACAGGAGGTTGGATCCCAACATGCGGGGAAAGTGGAGGTGAGAAGAAGACTGTCTTGGAAGACAGAAGGTGCATTCGAAATAGTCCTCTGTGTCAGAAAAATTCCCAACAAATGGGAGCACAGCAAATCAAGGAAGAGGCTAGGTGAGAACTCCTTGCAGCAACATCTTCTCTTCTCCATGCAGTAGAATGAGGGCTCATCCACACGTCCCTTATCCACAGTGGTGTGTGGATCCACAAGCAAAAGTGGGTGGAGCAACATAAGCTAATATTCTCACACAGCCCTCCCTGTTCTCCATCTGGGCAAGCAAGAGACACTATCAGAGCTCGAGGCCAGGCAAAAATATTCAAGGAGGGTGCAAAGCAGAGCAGGTGAGAGGCTGGAAACTTGGAGAGAGCCCTGAGAGCCACACAGACATGCCTAAAGGTAAAGGTAAAGGACCCCGACAGTTAAGTCTAGTCGCGAACGGTTTTTCCGGGTCATGTGGCCAGCATGACTAAGCCGCTTCTGGCGAAACCAGAGCAGTGCATGGAAACGCTGTTTACCTTCCTGCCAGAGCAGCACCTATTTATCTACTTGCATTTTGACGTGCTTTCGAACTGCTAGGTTGTCAGGAGCAGGGATGAGCAACGTGAGCTCACCCCGTAGTGGGGATTCGAACTGCTGAACTTCTGACTGGCATGCCCGAGGCTCAGTGGTTTAGACCACAGCACCACCCTTGTCCCAGTTTCCCCCTCTCTACAATAAAGCGCTTGTTTATTCATGACAATCCATCTTTGAAGATGGATAGCAACCTATCGGGCCACATACAGGCAAGGCCTTTAGATTGCTTGCATAGATCATCCAAGCCTGTGGTGGGGACCTTCTCTAGCCCAAGAGCCACATTCCTGTCTGGGCAACTGTCTGAGGGCCACAGGCCAGTCATGGATGAGGCCACAGGCAGAAGTTGGCACTGCAACTCATGCCACATTTAACTTGGCCTGGCAGGCAACTGTGTGCACACACTCCACTCCCCTCTCTAACCTCCATCCAAAAAAGAAGAGGCATTAGCAGACATATTCTAAAAAACGCTCAGGGAGGGGTGTGTGTATGCAAAGCACAGTAATTGAGCTTTGGCCTGGGGAGAGCTCCAAGGGTCAGATAGAGGGGCCTGAAGGGTCACATTTGGCCCCCAGGACCTGAGGCTCTGCACCCCAGTCTGCCTCCCCCAACCATCAAAGCATGTGGGCAGCTTCGCACAGGAGGAGGAGGCCGCACTCCGAACAGAGGTGGGGAACCTTCAGCCTTCCAGACATGGCTTAACTCCAACTCCCATTGCCTCCAGTCGGCTTGGTTAATGGCCAGAGAGAATGGAAGCCAGCAACCAACAAGTGAACAACCATCTATGTCTTCCACAGTGGTCCAGGCCTATGGTGATGGCACAACTTGCCCTTTCTGAACCTTAAGTTAGGTGTGGGCTGAGAAGCCAGTGGTACATATGCCCAAGGTTGGACAGATAATGGGAGCAGATTGTGGGATGTGGCTTACCAGCACTAGGGCACAGTGGTAGTGGTGAAAGGGTTGCAGGTACTTCACAGGGAGGGTGTATTTGGCCAAAATCTCTTTGGTGTCTTTGTCGGCCACGATCAGGGAAACGCCTGGAAAAGAAAGAAAAGGAGGCAGACTCATTAGCACAGGTACCGTATTTTTCGCTCTATAAGACGCACCAGACCACAAGACGCACCTAGTTTTTGGAGGAGGAAAACAAGAAAAAAAAATATGAATCTCAGAAGAAAAGAACAGCAAGAGGGATCGCTACGCAGTGAAAGCAGCAATCCCTCTTGCTGTTCTGGCTTCTGGGATAGCTGCGCAGCCTGCATTCGCTCCATAAGACGCACAAACATTTCCCCTTAATTTTTAGGAGGGAAAAAGTGAGTCTTAAAGAGCAAAAAATACGGTAATTAATAATCCCTCAGGGCCACTGTGCACCAAGCAGGAGGGGATTTTCAATTATTTTTATCAGAACAGTGAAGCAGAACACCGCATTGCATTGCTTTTGCATCTCACCTTCTCTCCAAAGAGCACATGGTTCTCCTCTTCCTCATTTAATCCCTACAACAACCCTGTGAGGTAGGTGACAGGCTCCCAAGGTCACGCATGAGCTTCATGACTGAGGGGGTGGGATTTGAACCCTGGATTCCCAGGTCCTAACCAGACTCTTAACCATCACTCTGCACTGACTCGTTATAGGTTGACTGTAGGAAAGGTAGGAGGACAATTTATGCCATATCCTCACCATGCATTTAAAACTAATGAACCCCTTGCCCCAAGACTTTATTAAAATTATCTGTGGGATGCAGCTCAGTGGTGGAGTCCTTCCTTTGCATGGAAAGGGCCTCTGCTTCCATCTCTGGAATCACCAAGGTAGGCCCTGTGAAGAGCCTCTCTCTGAAACCACGAAGCACTGCTGTCTTTCAGAGAGGAAAATGCTGTCAGACAGACCCCTGGCCTGCCATGGCACCCGCCAACTTCCTACGTTCCTATACCACCAGCATCCAAATTGAAAGCGCCCACATGGGATCTTCAACTTGATTAACTAATCTAATGTACATTCATAGCTTTTATCAAGGCTGATGAGTTTCTCAAGCAGATGAGGCAAAAATCAATGTTACCAATTAAGGGCGGTAGCTCACTTGAGCATTTCTCCTAATCAGATTTGGTATAGGAATCTCCTAATCACCATCACCATCTTCTAGTGTAAAGAACAGAGAGGGTTTTATTATTAATTTCCATTGTTTTACAGTTCGCAAAACCTGACCCTGCGAGGTTGGACAAGGCTATTCCACAAACTTCCTTGCAAAGAATGGGGGTAGATCTGCATCTTCAGCATCCAGAGATCCCACATATGCTATGAAAAAAAGCCTGGAAAGTTTTTCCAGGGAGGGGCAGTCACAGCCTCGTAGCCTAAACTACCTCACAGGGTTGTTCTGAGGATACAATGGTGAGGGAGGTGTGTATGCCACCTTGAGTTCCTTGGAGAAAAGATAGGATATAAATATTGTTACAAAAGTTGGGCACCATCCCCACTCACTGTCGAGCAGTAGCAAGATCCCAGGGTGGGGGGCTGGGATGCCAGGCACTCATATGGGGTCTGTGTTGCTCTGGAGAATTGAGATACAGTGAAGATTGCCATAGTTTTAAGGAATATGGTTTAGTCATCTATTTATACCTTCTGTCTGCATGGAGGGAGTCCGGATCTTACAGCAGGGTCATTTCAAGAGGGACTTGTTCCCCACAGCAGTGCAGCCCTGTAGTCCAAGGCCTCTCTCCCAGCCTCCCTTCAGCCAGCCTGCCCAAGATGGAGCCCAGTCTTTTTTCTCCCTTCTTCCTCCCAGCATACCTTGCTCTAAAGACTCTCTCTTCCTATCACTTCCCACTGGCCTCCAATCTGTCATGGGCCAGGAGTCAGCTTCACCTGCTGAGCAGCAGCCTGAAGGAGCCTGATCAGCCTTCTTGCTCCTGATTAGAACCAGCTGGCTCCAGCTTTCTTAAGCAGAGTCTCCAGCCTCAGTCAGTTGCTGGAAACAACATTCTTCGTCCTGACCAGACCTTGCAGCTTCTCGCTTCTCATGACCTTGGACCCTCAGCTTTCTTGACCCCCAGATCATCTGACTATGTGAACTGAGATAGTCCTGGTCTTAGGACTGGAGTGGACCTTGTATACAGCCTCTGTCTCCAGGCAAGTACCCCCCTAAGACTTGGCTGGTTGGCTGGCTTCTCCCTCCACTGAGCTCTGCCGTGGCTGGCAGCACAGGACTATGGCACAATCTTCCTTTCAGTACTCCACATAATAAAAATCCTACCTTTTATTAATTTCTAGGGTTTAGTGGGAGGGGGGGTCTCCCCTAATCTAAAATGAATGAATGGATGAATGAATATTGAACTTAGTGAACCCTGAGGCTTCTTGCACCCAGGATGCTGCTATGACAGCTTTCTCCTAGGCATCCAAGCAGTGCAAGGGAGAAATGGGGTGGGGGAGAGAGAACTGGCTGGTGTCCCCACTCCTATTCCTGTTTTGCCACCGGGTGAAATTGGGAGAAGGGGGGGTGGGAAGTTCTTCACCTGAAGGAGCGTCTCCACCTCCGTCGTTCCGCCCGGACACTGAGGTCCAGCTCCAAGAGCCTTCTGGTGGTTCCCTCGCTGCGAGAAGCAAGGTTACAGGGAACCAGGCAGAGGGCCTTCTTGGTAGTGGCACCCAACCTGTGGAACACCCTCCCACCAGATATCAAAGAGAAAAATAACTACCAAACTTTTAGAAGACATCTGAAGGCAGCCCTGTTTAAGGAAGCTTTTAATGTTTAATAGGTTATTGCATTTTAGTGTTCTGTTGGAAGCCACCCAAAGTGGCGGGGGAAACCCAGCCAGATGGGCGGGGTATAAATCATAAATCATAATAATAATAATTAATAATAATAATTCTAGGTGTTCAAAGTGATGAAGGACTAAGGTGTGAGGGTGAGCAATGGGAGCAGTTCACTTAACTCTTTTCATGAGCACATCAACAAGGCTTGCTGCAAAATATGGCAAAAAGAGTGTGTGAATTGAGGCCAGTCATTTGTTTGCACACCCCTGCTTTGATTTGCGACCCTCGCCTCCCACAAAATGTTGGCATGAATTTCCCACATTTCTATAAACTGAAATCAACAAGCATCGAGCAAAAGGCTCATGTGATTAAAAATAGCCCGCTTCCACTGGCATGTTATTCTTTGCATTGCTTGTGAAAATGCCCTAAAATCCTCAGGGGCACCCAGTTGTCACTGCTGCTGTCCTTGGTGCTGAACTGTAGTCTGTTGCTATTGGGAGGTGCTGTAAATGTTGGTGCCTTGTTGCTTAATATAAACATAGCTCATCAGTACAGCAAAGTGTGGCCCTAATGCAATTAGATCAACTGACCCCACCATGAAACCTTATCTGTTTTCTCCTCCATCTACCCCACAATTCACACTTATTTATCTGAATACACTTTTTGTTGTTGGGGGAAGGAGGGGAACCTTGCTAATCTTGCCCTGCTAAAGCAGAACATGAAATCCACAAACAGAGAAGGAACCTTCTAAATAAAGGGCACATAGAATAGAAATAATCAGTGCTGACCACCAAAAATAGAACAACAGGAGAATAAGCAGGCTGTAGGGATGTGGGTGGCGCTGTGGGTTAAACCACAGAGCCTAGGACTTGCCGATCAGAAGGTCGGCGGTTCAAATCCCCGCAACAGGGTGAGCTCCCGTTGCTCGGTCCCTGCTCCTGCCAACCTAGCAGTTCGAAAGCACATCAAAGTGCAAGTAGATAAATAGGTACCACTCCGGCAGGAAGGTAAACGGTGTTTCTGTGCGCTGTTCTGGTTCGCCAGAAGCGGCTTAGTCATGCTGGCCACATGACCTGGAAGCTGTACGCTGGTTCCCTTGGCCAATAAAGCGAGATGAGTGCTGCAACCCGAGTCGGCCACGGCTGGACCTAATGGTCCCTTTACCTTACTATTTTTCTTGAAGGGACCGTTTGACTTATTTGTTAAGTAACTTCATTGTGTAGGAAATGGCCAGTAGTCCTCAGATGACCCAAACCACCATAAAATAGGAGCATAAGAACCTAAGAAGGCCAGTGGACCACCTAGTCCAGCATCCTATTCTCACAGTGGCTGAGCAGTTGCCTATAGAGAAGCCAGCAAGCAGGACCCAGTCACACGATTCCTCTACCCCTTTCTGCTGTTTCCAACATCTGGCATTCAGAAGCATTGCTGCCTCCAGCTGTGGAGACAGAACAGAGCCAGCCTGGCTAGGAGCCATCGACAGACCTCTCCCCAGGAATGTGTCTAATTCTCTTTTAAAGCCATCCATAGGTGGCCAACCCTGACTCCTCTGGAAGCCAGTTCCATGGTTTAAGAAAAGTAACCTCTTTAATCTGTCCTGCATTTTCCAACATTCAGCCTCCTTGGCTGTCCGTGAGTTCTAGAGTTAGGAGCAGTGGCGTAGCGTGGGTTGTCAGCACCCGGGGCAAGGCAAGTAATTTGCGCCCCCTAACCCGGGGCAAGGCAAGTAATTTGCGCCCCCCCCCCGCTGCACTGTCCCCTCCCCCAGGTAGTCCCTCGCTTTCTCTCCGCACCGCACCGCATGCCTGGCACCCTCCCCTCCACAGTGGGTGGTGACCCGGCGGCTCGGATCGGATTCGCACAGCCAGCACTGCAGTGAGAGAGAGTGAGTGAGCCAGGTAGGGGCAGAGAGCTGCGAGTGCGAGCACGCCCCCCCAAATGTTGTGCCCGGTGCGGCCGGCCCCCCCCTGCACCCCCACGCTACGCCACTGGTTAGGAGAGAGGGACAACTTTTCTCTATCCACTTTCTCCATGCTCTGGATTTTTAAAAAAATATTTTTATAAACCTCTATCATGTTGCCTATTATTTGCCTTTTCTCTGAACTAAAAAGTCCCAAACCTTTTTTTTATAGGGGAGTCACTCCACCCCCTCGGTTGCCCTATTCTGAAACTTCTCCAATTCTGCAGTATTCTTTTTAGGTGCGGCAATCAAAACTGTACACAGTAATCCAAAATCACAGGTTATCCCAATTTTTGTGTGGGGGGTTTTTTTTGGGGGGGGGGAAGGAAGGGGCAAGAACAGGAAGTGAAATTTGGGGAGATCCTGATTTATTTATTTTTTTAGGGAGGAAGAGGAGCTTCCTGTTTGTTTTAAATGACAATTTAGAAGTCAGCGGCTCTGCTGTTGGTCTGAAGTCAGGATAAAGCTGTTGCTCTGGTGCCTCTCTCAATATGGTCTCCACGAGGCAAACATGTCTCATCCCCATCCCTCTTCATTATCTCTTGTACCTCACATCACTCTCCTCACGGGAGGCTTGACAAAGGAAGACTCCAGCTGCACATCCTTCTTCAATAACAGCAGCTTGCTTTCCGTGTGACCCCATCAGCAAGGGGAAGGTGCGGGGAATCACCAAAGCAACAGGACCTGAATAGACCTCTGATCAGCCGCTGATGATCAGCCGCTGATGATCTGCCAACAGACCTGCCCACCACACTCTCCCCCCTTCTCTTTCACATTCCCTCCCTCCTCTTTTCTTCTCATCTTGATGCAGGCAGACTCAAGCTGCTCCCTGACTTCAGTCACACTCCAGAAAATTGCGGGGATGTTGGCTGCCCACTATGGTTATTACACTTGTGTCAAAGGGCACGGGGCGGGGGATTATTGTGACTCTGCTGGGCCCCTCACCCACTCTTTCCCTTGGCCCAGGGACAGAGCCTCTCTGTACGGCAGAATAATTCCACTTCTGCTTTGCCAAGGTCGCCTTTGCAAAAGAATACAATGAATCCCACACAGCCTGCATTGCTGTAAAGGCCCAATCAAGCGAATGAGGCAGCCACCTCAGCCTACTGATTTCAGGCATCATCAAAGGTCACCCAATGGCTTTTAAATTCATCATAATTGCTGCTGCTTTTCCAGCTAGAGAGGGGGCGGGAGGTGCTTGTGGAATTTTCTGCACCAGACAGCAAAAGTCACTTGACTAGCCTTGGATTCTGCATGTCAGGGGTCACTAGTGCGCTCCCCAGGACCTCCCAGGGCACCTGCTGCAAATAGTCTACATAAATATCCCTGCCAAAATCCACCACGCACAAGAGATGGTTGCTCTTCAAGCTCAGGTCTTGTTGGCAGAGGATCAGCCTCTCCTGTATTGAACACCCTGCCCCCACTTAAACACCCCTGGATGCCAAGATTGTACACCCATCATCCCATCTATTCTGGACAGAGAAGAGGTGCAAAATGCTTCTTTATATGAGCGAGCAGAACAGGAGCACAGCACCTAGGTGCCTTCCTCCCACTGACAGGGAGGCATGCTCACACTGTTTCACAGTCCTGTCCCCCTTTTCTGTGCTTTTAGATGCTTGCAGGCATTCGGTGTAATGCTGTGTCCCTGTGGCAGACATGTTTTTGACTGGTGCCCAGAGCGCACTCTCAAGATTACAAATGTGCCAACTGGCCCCAAAACATTGGTGGCTCCTGGGGTGGGTGGGTGGGTGCGTGGGCTCACCATTTGCAGCTCTGCCTCAGAGAGCAAAATGCTTTCAGGTTGCCCTGAAAGAGAAACAAGTCTTTGGGGAGTTTGTTTGTTTTGAAATGGCTTGGTTTAGGGCAGGCATGGCCAAACTTGGCCCTCCAGATGTTTTGGGACTACAACTCCCATCATCCCTAGCTAACAGGACCAGTGGTCAGGGATGCTGGGAATTGTACAGTGGTACAATTCGGTTACAGACGCTTCAGGTTACAGACGCTTCAGGTTACAGACTCCACTAACCCAGAAATAGTACCTCGGGTTAACAAATTTGCTTCAGGATGAGAACAGAAATCGTGCTCCGGCGGCGAGGCGGCAGCGGGAGGCCCCATTAGCTAAAGTGGTGCTTCAGGTTAAGAACAGTTTCAGGTTAAGAACGGACCTCCAGAACGAATTAAGTTCTTAACCTGAGGTACCACTGCAGTCCCAAAACATCTGGAGGGCCAGGTTTGGCCATGCCTGGTTTAGGGCTAAACTGAAATCTCTCTCTCTCTCTCTCTCTCTCTCTCTCTCACACACACACACACACACACACACACACCCCTTCACCAGGGGCTTGCTATTTTCAGAGAAGAGGGTGTGCCACTGCTAGGATTTCCGCATACACCTCAAGTCAGTCATCCCCTTTGATACAAATACTGTATTCTCTCTTGTTAGGAAGAAATTTCTGAGGGTAAAAGCTGATTGACAGAGCAATAGACTCCCCTCAGAAGCAGGTGGGCTCTCCTTCCTTGGAGGTTTCTAAGTAGAGGCTGGATGGCCATCTGTCAGGGATTCTTTAGCTGTGATTCCTTCATTGCAGGGGGTTGGACTAGATGACCCTCAGGGACCCTTCCAACTCTTCAATTCTGTGATTCTGTGGTTCTAAGTATAAGCCTCTTGCTAAAACACTCACCAACAAGAGCAGAGTTCCAACAGTAGTGCTGTCCATATAAGCCCAGGTTAGTCGCAAATCATCAGTCTAGGTCCAAAACATGATCCACCGGAAAAGTCCAGCAACAGTCCACAGCCAATAGTTCAGGCAAGTTGCACCATCTTGGTCCAGAACGCCCAACAAGACTGACGGCACCATCTACAGTACTTCAATTAATGCACTCCTTCAGTTTGGTCATAGACTGACTGGTTACCTGGCTACATGATGGAGTCCTCAAGTGCCCTTCATCACACACTCAGTTCCAACCGACATTGTTTCGCCCTTTGAAAGCATCGTCTGAATCAGTCCTCAATCAATGGACTGAACTGACTTACTTAAGCCAGTGGACAGATGGAGACTGAGGCTGCAAGACAAAAAGTATGCACAAAGCCAGCTCCCCCCCCCCATATATATATATATATATATATATATATATATATATATATTCCAGCTTGTGTAAATGAACGGCTCATCTGAATTTGATTTGCACCATTTAAGGGTCTGACCCTGAAAGAATACAGACTCTTGTCTCTCTCAATCGTTCCAGGCTAGGTTAGGTAGAGGAGTACATCAAGCGCTGCTTTATTTCACTTAAGCAACAGCTGTAATGGAATTAGGAGGAGTGGGTTGTCTGGCTGCCACTGGCTTTGTTTCGCCAGAGTCTGGCATTAATCTAATTGCGGGCGCTAATGCCGTTAGCATTGCTACAATTACCCACATAACATTGCTCAGCTTGGAACGATCAAGATAAAGTCACCAGGGCACATGGCCACTGCCTTGGAAAAATGTAAAAATTATCAACAATCATTTGCCCATCGGATAGGTAATTGAGCTGGGAGATGACTGTCTCTGTCTTCCTCTCTGTGTGTGAGTGTGCGTAGGTGCGTGCAATTCTGTGTCAGCTGAAGGATTCAATACCTAAAAGATCTCCGCTTTCCTTTTTGAACAAGCAGGGTTATAGCCCTATGGGACTCCAGTACCCATCATCCATAACCACTAGTCATGCTAGCTAGGGGCCAGCGGGAGTCTGGCAATATCTGTCAGGTCACAGACTCTCCATTCCCACATGCTCATTTTTGTCAAACTAGCTCAGCAGGCTTTTAAGGCGCCACCTTTTCACCCGTGCTTACAGCTGGAGTGCCTCTAGCACAATGCTCATGCCGCCATCTTTCTCCAGTGTGAAACAACAACATTTGATGCCAGGGAAATCTCAGAAGCTGGTGTTAATAGGAAGTGGGGCCTGTAGAGACTGAAGGTGAGGCTTCTGCGTTCAGTGCAATTCTTACTCTAGTGTCTACAGAGAATTGAGTTTGCATTCAACAACACACTTTGAATAGAAACTGCTTCCTTGTAAGAGTGAGTGTTTTTTGCACCTGTTAATTTGTTATGCTCTTGAGAAAGGAAGAAATGGGACACAGACACCATTTTTTTTCTGGAGAGAGCCCTTTCTGTCTGAACCTCTGACTGGGTAATATTGACAATGTCATCGAACTGAATGTCTTTTCCCAGAACTTATGGATACCATTTTATTGTTCGCTATTTTTATTTCAAAATTTGTAATAAGAGAGATTAGAAAAAAAAGTGGAACCTTTTCTTTCTTTCCAAAGTAACTCAGAATCATAGAATCCACCCACTGCAATGCAGGCACCACAGCTAATTTGCGCCTGGTGGTTGGGAAATGCTGGGCAAGGGGCTTTGCAGACCCAGCCAATGTGAAGCGCCTGCAAAGCCTTTCAGCCCTGCCTTTGCCTGGCTTCATATACGTGGCTTGGCTGAAATGGCATCGTGGACCAAACTGGGGAGGCCTGAGGGGCTGAACAGCCTGTGGGCCAGAGGTCTGTTGCCTCTGCTCTGGTGTGTGCTGCTAGGAGCAGCAGGGTGTTTTTGGGCATGCAATAGCTTTTCTGTTAGCCATGCACAGTCCTATATGGTAGAATATGCATCAACGTTCACATTGATAGAAGTCAAAAAAAGAGTGTTAAAAGCAATATAGGTTAAGGTAAAGGGACCCCTGACCATTAGGTCTAGTCGTGGACTACTCTGGGGTTGCGGTTCGCAGACTACTCTGGGGTGCTCATCTCTCTTTATTGGCCAAGGGAGCCGGTGTTTGTTCGCAGACAGTTTTTCCGGGTCATGTGTCCAGCATGACTAACCCGCTTCTGGCAAACCAGAGCAGTGCACGGAAACACCGTTTACCTTTCCGCTGGAGTGGTACCTACCTGCACATCATGCTTGTGAACTGCTAGGTTGGCAGGAGCAGGGACTGAGCAACGGGATTCGAACCACCAACCTTCTGATCGGCAAGCCCTAGGCTCTGTGGTTTAACCCACAGCGCCACCTGCGTCCCTTAAAAGCTACTACATTAGAGGGGCTCCCACCCCCAAGAGGAGAGCGCCTTGTGGCTCTTTCCTGCACTGCGCACCTTCTTCTCCTGCCTTCGCCTTGTTCATTTCCACAGCCACTGTCTCCTCCCAGATCGGTCTGTGGGTTGGCTGGGCAGCCACGTGAGTCACGCCCTGGGCTGGCTGCTTGCTGTCTTCATCCGAGGTGGTTTTTCTAGGAGAAACAGAAGAGAGGGAGTCGTGACGTCAAAGCTGGGTTTGTTCACTTATTGCATTGACCACCTTTTTTCTCAAAGGAGCTTGATGTAGTGTGCATGGATCTCCCCCGCCTCATTTAATCCCCACAGCAATCCTGTGAGGTAGGTGACCCAAGGTCACCCACTGAGCAGTGGCGTAGTGTGGGGTGTGCACGGGGGGCCGTCCGCACCGGGCGCAACATCTGGGGGTTAGGGTTAGGGGGCGCAAATCCACGGGTTAGGGGGCGCAAATCCACGGGTTAGGGGGCGCAAATTACTTGCCTTGCCCCGGGTGCTGACAACCCATGCTACGCCACTGCCACTGAGTGCCATTCAAAGCCTCATTTGCCAGGTCATAGTCCAAGACTCTACCCATTACACCACACTGGCCCCAACAACTGGGTGGCTGATGCTGAGCAAACCATCACAGATCAAGGCGGACTTCAGCTTTCAGAGAAAGAATGCTGTGCAGTGGCCCCAAGACTGCATTCCCAGTGTATTCCCAGGTTCAGACCTTCGCTCTAGCTGTAGGCCTCCATCAGCAAAGTGCTCTGTTGTCAGGACTGAAAGCCTTTGGTTCACACCTTTCAAGGCGTAAGACTAGCATTGACTACAACTTTATATGCTTTCAAACACCTTCTACTAGTCATGGCACAAATCTAGGTACCACACTGGATCTTATACAACCCACTGCAAAGAGGCAGCATAATCCTGTTAAATCACAAATACCAGGCCACTAAATCTGGGAGGCCTTGGAACAGCAAACAGGGGCTCTTTTCTGACTCAAGACGCATAAGCCTTCTTAATGAAATCAGAACTGAAAGGGTGTTTGAAAGTCTGCTTTATTCGCTTCCTCCTGCCATGCACTCTGCGGAGGGCCTGGCTTGATAATCCATTTCGTTGCTACGTGACCAAACTGGCCACCCTGGGAACTGGGACAGAGCAGGACAAGGTCTTAAAGGTTATATGCTGAGAGGGTCACCTCTCAACCGTAGCTTCCTTCCAGCCATGCAGACAAATTCGCCCTCACCTTCGTAATGACACCAACATACCCCCCCCCCCCCACATTTCTCTGATGAAAATAGGGACATCCCATTCCATAATGAATTTTACTATTTATACCCCACACATCTTACTGGGTTTCCCCAGCTACATTGGGCAGCTTCCATAAACATAATAAAACATTAAACATTTTTTTAAAAAACCTCAGTGTACAGGATTGCCCTCAGATGGCTCAGGGGGTTGGATAACTCCATACCCTCCAACGTTTCTCCAATGAAAATAGGGACATCCTAAGGAAAAGTGGGACACTCCAGGATCAAATCAGAAACTGGGACGGCTTCTCTAAATTAGGGACACCCCTGGAAAATAGGGACACTGGGAGGGTCTGCACCAAACTGGAAGGGGTAGCTAATGTCACAGAAGACAGAATCGAGATTCAATATGATCTTAACAGACTGGAGAACTGGGCCCAAAGTAACGACATGAATTTCAACAGGGACAAATTTCAGGTTCTACACTTATGCAGGAAAAACAAGCTACACCAGTGTAAGATGGAGGACACCTGGCGTGTCAGCAGTGGCGTAGTGTGGGGGGTGCAGGGGGGGCTGGCCGCACCGGGTGCAACATCTGGGGGGGGCGTGCGCTCGCACTCGCAGCTCTCTGCCCCTACTAAAATCCACGGGTTAGGGGGCACAAATTACTTGCCTTGCCCTGGGTGCTGACAACCCACGCTACGCCACTGCTTGTCAGTAGTACATGTGAAGAGGATCTAAAGCCAGTGTGATGCAGCAAAGGTTTCATGGGCATCTGTCATGGATTCTTTAGTTGAGATTCTTCCTTCGCAGGATGTTGGACTAGATGATTCCATAATTCTATGCCTGTTGGCTTCATCCTCTTAGTCTCAGTGTTGCCCCTCAGAGCTCAGCAAGGAGGGAGAGGAGGGGGACTAAACTAGGCTGAGTTTGCTCTGTCTGCCATTGGTCTCTGTCTGCCATTGGCCTCCTCGCCTTGCTCCCTAACACTCCCACTTGGTACCAGCCACCTTTGCTGATGGTTCAACTCTGGCTTCCCACAAACAGCTAAGTAGCAGGCAGCTCTGGGGTTTCCAGGGAAACCAGA
The DNA here is from genome assembly GCF_965153285.1 of Podarcis tiliguerta. Classification (NCBI taxonomy): domain Eukaryota; kingdom Metazoa; phylum Chordata; class Lepidosauria; order Squamata; family Lacertidae; genus Podarcis; species Podarcis tiliguerta. The sequence continues at coordinate 70,347,779 of NC_139542.1, read as the reverse complement.
TTGAAACTGGAGAGCAGCCACGTTTTCAAGTGTCAAGGCTAAAGACTTGCCTGGTGCATGGAAGCTGCTCTAAACTTGAAGAAAAGGCCAAATAAGAGAGAAAGAGAAAGGAAATGTGACTCATTTAAGCTGTGTGTGTGTGTGAGCGCTATTTCTTAAAGGGAAAACTAACTTCTCACAAAGCTACCTGCCATCCTAAACACAGTTATAAGTAGCATGCCCAATTCAATACGACGGGGTTTCTTTCTGAAAAAGCATGTAAACAAATCAGGAAAACCTGCCGGAACAGCTGGAGAATTTGACACACACACAAACACACACATCAGAGAGAGAGAGAGAGAGAGAGAGAGAGAGAGGAAATATGTAGCAAAACGATCCCTCCCCAATTAAGCTTCCCAACATTTTATAAAAGCCATTTCTGCCACATTGTCGAAATGCACAAATAATTATAAATACATCTTAGTTAAAACCACCAACTTAGTTAAAACCACCACCAAGAAAACAATCTTGTTATATGATGTGGCATGTTCCTTCTCTATCTTGGAATGTGCAATCACTGCTAATATGTACATAATGGGGAATCTATCACTCTGTCCCTTCTGGAAAACAGACATGTTTTACCTGCTTTCAGAGGCTTGCCTTGACCTCCGTTGTAATTTTGGGCTTGTATTGATCCAGCTAATCAACACCGTTATTTACACTTCACTCTTGCTGCAGTTTTCCTTGGAAACAGCCATCATTACCAAGGTCTTTGCTATCCATTTATATGAGCGCCTATTATCACACACCAAAGAACTAATTCCCTGAAGGAATGATGAAGAGGGGAAGAAGGTACTTGGGGAGAGAGAGGCGGGGAAGGGAGAGGAAGGGTTAAGAGCCCCCATCAAGGAGCATTCACAGAGGCACCGTGAGCAGGAACCAGAGTGCTAATTAGCAAGTTCCCAGCATTTATATAGTGTTCCATAATTATCCGTTTGTGATGTTTATTCTGTGCAAAATCTAAGACACTCTCCTCCTCCTCCTTTTTTAAAAAAGCGCCAATTACTGCCAGAGCAGATCAGAAATTATAAGAACATAGGAAGAGCCCTGCTGGATCAGGCCCATGGCCCATGTAGTTGCGTGACGAGTCCCCTCCCCCCCACCCCATGGAAATAAAGACACATAGCACAATTATTAAGGTTAATGGGCTAAATAAGGCCACAACTTTATTGGTTACAGGTGATGACCGGTACTGGCTTAGGCATTGGTCCTAACCGACTATATCCGACTTCAGCCCATCCACTTGAAGTCCGGGAAGGGTTAACCACCAGTAGGGGGAGTCCTGCTGATGCACATCAACTAGGAACTCCCTTGGGGTCACCGATAGGGGGCATGCCTTAGGCCCTCACCCCCCAGGCTTCGGACAGGGCCACACCCCCCAGAATTCCTTTATCGAACTACCCTTCAATATGTGGGGCAGGTGATGGCACTTCCTCCCCTCTTCCATCTACAAATCAATACCAATGCCTAATCGACAATACCAAGAAAGTTGTGATGATTTGCTTTGAGGTAGGCGAAAACCAAGTGGCTGGTGCCAATTTGCCAAGTGGAAAAAATTCCTACCAGGCCCCTCGACGGCGACCAACCGACGTCCATAGCAAGGTCAAGGAACGAAAACCTTAAAGGGTAGGAGGGTGGGAAACAGAAACAGCTGGTAGGTGGGAAAAGAGGGAGATCCCCGGCCACGCCTGTGTTAAATAGGGCAGGCCACACCCCCAGTGCCAGCCGATTGGCTGGCCAGGGGGTGATGCGACCAGGGATCCTCCTCTGCAGGGCCGAAGTGGCTTTCTCACAGTGGGCAGCCAGCTGTGCCAAAAGGGAGCCAGCAAGCAGGAGTTGAGCACAAGAGCAACACTCCCTTCCTGTGGTTCCTAGCAACTGGGTTTCAGAAACATTACTGCCTCCAGCTGGGGAGACAGAGCAGAGCCACCATAGCCAGCAGCCATTGATAGCCCCTGACTGCATGAAATTATATATCCATGAATTTTAGCTTTCCTTGAAGCAATGCAGAGAAAGAAGTCCAATACTGAAAGGTCATGCTGTACCCCACCCACCACAAGCATGGAATGAACCAAACTCCCATAATTCCTAGGGGTGTGTCTGATTGGTTTTGCACTGAAGTGCTAAATTAGAGGGGTGTGCGCCTGGGAATATATTGAACCTGCCCTGCATAGGGTCTGGCTCCGTTCCTGCCTCCTGAGCTTGAGAACCTGAGGCTAGGAACCAGGCAGTGGCGTAGCGTGGGTTGTCAGCACCCAGGGCAAGGCAAGTAATTTGCGCCCCCCCGCTGCACTGTCCCTCCCCCAGATAGTCCCTCGCTCTCTCTCCGCACCGCACCGCACGCCTGGCACCCTCCCCTCCATAGTGGGCGGCGACCCGGCAGCTCGGATCGGATTCGCACAGCCAGCACTGCAGTGAGAGAGAGAGAGTGAGCCAGGTAGGGGCAGAGAGCTGCGAGTGCGAGCGCGCTCCCCCAGATGTTGCGCCCGGTGCGGCCGGCCCCCCCTGCACCCCCCACGCTATACCACTGAAACCAGGGAAGAATTGGTACAGTTCACTGTTTTAATGCCAACGTACTTAATTTTTATTCCCCAAACCAACAGCTGAATTGAAATGCAGCTGATTGATTGGACTCAAATTCATATGTTTTCTATCTGCTGATCAAATGAAGGCCTTGGCATTCTCACCCCCTTCTGAATCTCAAGCAAAGACCACAGTGGATGTAACCATTTCTTCTTCTTTTCCCCCCAAATTTTTTTATTCATTTTATAACACAAATAAAAAACACATACAGAAAAGACAAACAATACTAACAAATTCTTGTCATATCCTTATTTTTCTAAACATTGTTAAGTGGGCTTCCCCATGACCAGTGGTGTAGCGTGGGTTGTCAGCACCCGGGGCAAGGCAAGTAATTTGCGCCCCCTAACCCGTGGATTTTAGTAGGGGCAGAGAGCTGCGAGTGCCCCCCCCCCCGATGTTGCGCCCGGTGCGGCCGGCCACCCCTGCACCCCCCATGCTACGCCACTGCCCATGACCCACCTATCTGATTTTCATTTTACTTCATCTTTAGCAGTTTACACATATCATAATTTCTAACCATCTCCCCCCCCCAACTTACTTTAACCATAAAAAACTTCACATTTTATCACTTATAAAATACACTGTCTTCTACTTCTAACCCTACCGCCTATATCCACTTCCAAAGCTATTCTAAGATTTAAATATTAACATATTTTTTCAAATATTCCTTAAACTTCTTCCAGTCTTCTTCCACCGTCTCTTCTCTCTGGTCTCGGAGTCTCCTGGTCAGTTCGGCAAGTTCCATATAGTCCACCATCTTCATCTGCCGTTCTTCGATTGTGAGTAAATCTTGTTTCTTCCAATTCTCCGCTAGCAATATTCTTGCAGCTGTTGTGGCATAGAGGTAACCATTTCTTGAAAGGGTTGCAAGACGGCAAACACACACACACACACACACACACACACACACACACAAACACACACACACACACACACACAAGCCCTTCAGGGTCAGAAGCTCTTTCTGAGCCCCACCAGACAAAGCGAGAAGGACTCATCTGGCAGCCTTGGAGCTGGGCTCCCTTCGACACCAGATGGATGAGTGGCTTTGCCCCTTGTCCCTAGGATGTTCCTGTGCATCTCCCCAGCTGTTGCTCTGGGCTACTCTGCCTTTAAAATCCCCCCCCCCGCCCGCCAAGCTCCCCTCTCCTCCAAGCAATGAAAAATTAATGACCATTTCTTCACAAGCCATTTGATATCGCCCATCGCTGGGGAGGCCATCTTAATGGAGTCACAGTCCCCCACAATGTGTTAATGGGATGCCTGCTTTAGAGGGGAAATGCTGCCCTGCAACCACCCTGGGTCCCCCTCCTCCTCCTACTCCCCCTCGTTTTTTTTTAACCGCTTTCGCCTCTTAAGTGCAGCTGCTGGCATTTCATCCAGTAATTGGTCCTCTCTTAGCTTAGGCGGATATCTGGGCCTCTAGGAAAATTGCATGCTGCCTGATCACATGACCCTTTTAATCTCGCTCCCCTCCCCTCCCACTCTCCATCCCCAAAAGATCGGGTTGGACCACCAAGGCATCAATAATGGATGAAAGGATGCACTTTCCCCCCTCCGCTTTTCATAGCAAGGGGGGGGGGGAGCAGGTAGAGGCAGCTCAGCAGACAGACAGACAGAGCCCTCACCGTAGAGATCCTGGAAGCGAAACAGCACACAGAAATCTTTACACACACACACACCACCTTGGGTGAGCTGGAGGCAAAGATCAATAGGGCCTGCTCAGAAATTCTGCTCTCTCCGCACTCACACCCAAATCAAAGGAGCAATCTTGATGCGAAGACCCAGAAGGAGCCAAAGGCTTCGGGCACATTGACTTGGCTTTTCTGATCACTGGCCTCGCCATGCAGGGAAGCAACTTGTCTTTTTGTTTTTAATCAGCTGCTCAGAAGAGCACTACATTTGGCCACAGATGCCGGCAGACCCACAAAGCCAAAACATGGTCTGCCCAGTGGCGTAGCGTGGGTTGTCAGCACCCAGGGCAAGGCAAGTAATTTGCGCCCCCCCCCCCCCGCTGCACTGTCCCTCCCCCAGCTAGTCCCTCGCTCTCTCTCCACACCGCACCGCACGCCTGGCACCCTCCCCTCCACAGTGGGCGGCGACCCGGCGGCTCGGATCGGATTCGCACAGCCAACACTGCAGGGAGAGAGAGTGAGTGAGCCAGGTAGGGGCAGAGAGCTGCGAGTGCGAGCGCCCCCCCCCCCAGATGTTGCGCCCGGTGCGGCCGGCCCCCCACGCAGAGAACCGTTGGCATGTGTGTTGTGGGGAGATGCCATTACAAGGGGGCAGAGGGCAGCACTTCAAGGTTGGGGGACGTTTTTCAGCCTGAGGGCCCCCTTTCCTTCTGTGGTCACGTGCCACTGATGGGCGGGCGGAGCAACAAACACATTTGTGAAATAAGCTAGGGGCTATTCGCAAACTCACCCCTTCTCCATCTTCTACCCAGGAAGGCCTTGGTCCCTCTTTCAGACTCTACCGTCTCACACAATCAATGCATCAAATGAACAAAGTTCACTGCATTAGTTCAAAAATCCCCAAGAAGGATTTCCACAATTGGCAGGTGAACAGAATGTGAATTAAGTTCATTTGGTGACAGAACTTCCTGCAATTTCTACTTCATCTTCAAGTTCGTTCTCTTACATTTTAAAAAACTCTTCAGATTCTTTGGGCCTTTAAGCTCAAAGAACATAATTGCTAGGGAAACAAATTAACCAAGTCACATCCCACTGAATTGAAGTTTTCTTCACCTCCACTTGGTTATTTTATACTTTGGCACAGCAGCTTGTAACATTCTGAATCCTCAAAACAAAACTTTTTTTTTTTTTACTGAGGATCATTTGGATTACCTAGAAGTGAACTGTGCGCACTGGACATGAACCGAACTAGTTTGATTTGGAAAGGGACAACTGTGAACTGGAACCTGTCCCTTTGGGAGCATGTTGAACTCAAATTTATTCCTTTTTAAAAATGAACTCTCCAGCTCTGCACAGTCCCAAGCTGGAAGGGAAAAGCAGAGGGGAAACCCAGCAAGACCCACAACTGGGAAACAGAGAGACGGGTTGGCGTTCTCCAGGAAGAGGCGAGCATTAAGCTCGTGGCATTCCAACGCAGCTAGAGGAGGGAATTCAGCCTCTGGTAATGAGCTCCGCAGGGGCTTCCTGCGCTGATCATAACGTGCTTAGAGTCCCAATGAAGACCGAAGAGGCACGTGGTGTGTGTTCCTGGGCAAATGGGGAGGAGAGACTGAAGTGGGTGCTCTGGGAGACCCACAACAGGCCAACCTAAGAAACAATGGGACTGGTGGAAGGATGGAGCTATCGATGGCTACTAGCCTTGATGGCTATGCTCTGCCTCTATGGCTGGAAGCTGTAATGCTTCTGACTACGACAAGGCTATATACTGTCTCCCTGCTTATTTAACTTATATGCAGAATTCGTCATGTGAAAGGCTGGGCTGGATGAATCCCAAGCCGGAATTAAGATTGCCGGAAGAAATATCAACAACCTCAGATATGCAGATGACACAACCTTGATGGCAGAAAGTGAGGAGGAATTAAAGAACCTTTTATTGAGGGTGAAAGAGGAGAGCGCAAAATATGGTCTGAAGCTCATCATAAAAAAGAAGAAGATCATGGCCACTGGTCCCATCACCTCCTGGCAAATGGAAGGGGAAGAAATGGGGGCAGTGAGAGATTTTACTTTCTTGGCTTCCATGATCACTGCAGATGGTGACAGCAGTTACAAAATTAAAAGACGCCTGCTTCTTGGGAGAAAAGCAATGACAAACCTAGAGAGCATCTTAAAAAGCAGAGACATCACCTTGCCAACAAAGGCCCGTATAGTTAAAGCTATGGTTTTCCCAGTAGTGATGTATGGAAGTGAGAGCTGGACCATAAAGAAGGCTGATCGCTGAAGAATTGATGCATTTGAATTATGGTGCTGGAGGTGACTCTTGAATGTCCCATGGACTGCAAGAAGATCAAACCGATCCATTCTTAAGGAGATCAGCCCTGAGTGCTCACTGGAAGGACAGATCCTGAAGCTGAGGCTCCAATACTTAGGCCACCTTATGAGAAGAGAAGACTCCCTGGAAAAGACCCTGATGTTGTGAAAGATGGAGGGCACAAGGATAAGGGGACAACAGAGGATGAGATGGTTGGACAGTGTTCCCGAAGCTACTAACATGAGTTTGACCAAACTGCGGGAGGCAGTGGAAGACAGGAGTGCCTGGCATGCTCTGGTCCAGGGGGTCACAAAGAGCCAGACACAACTAAACAACAATAACCAGTTGCTTGGAACTGCAGGAGGGCAGAGTTTCTCTGGCAAGCCATTGGGAGAGCAGGATGCTGGACTAGGTGGGCCCCCTGTGAACTGATCCAGCAGACTCCCCTCCTCTTTATATGGCAGAGTGCTCTTTGTGGCTGGGTCTTGCTTGCAGGTTTCCCATTGAGGTATCTGGCTGGCCAGAGGAAGAACAGGATGCTGAACTAGATGTCCCTACTGGTGACTGAAATAATACAGTGTCTGTGACTTCTAGAGAGGTGAAGCTAGCACCAAACTCAGCTCCTGCAACTGCAACCAGAGCTAGGTAAAGAAGGGTATGGATAGTGTTGTAAACAAAAATCTGCCCTTTTCCCCTTATGGGGTATCCAAAAGCCCATATAGAGTCCTTACGTAGGTTCCCTATTGGTAGGAGAAAATAACAGAGGCCAACCAGAGAATATTGAGAAGCAAAGCAGCTAGTAAGCCTAATCTTTATTGATCTGTTGCAACAGAGTCCTCGCTCACCACACGCAGGAGGGAGAAGGAACCAAGAACAATGGCATGCAAGGCCTTATATAGACATTTTAAATTCCCTGCACTGGAGCTCAAGACCACCCCTCCATACATCATACCTACATCACAGAAAAGGCGGTCTACAGCAGAAATCTGAGTGACTTGTTTACTTCCTGTCTGCCAGGTTACCTATTTAATGGTCACTTGATTGGATTGCCTGGGGAGCCTGGCCAGTCTTTTGTAATGATAAATACTTAGTTCCTGTGCCAGGTCACATCCTATTCATATCTTAAATGTGCCCCTAAGACAGGAGGCTTTTCCATTTCCATTTGACCTTGTAGAGAAAACATTTGCTCAGTTTGGGAATCAAAATGGTTCCAGGTCAGTCTTCCTGTGCTGATCTATGTACGCGCTTGGTTGGTACACTTATGGACATTTAACATATATCTAAGGCCTCAAAATTCCTATCACAATAGGTAGAAGTGGGCAGTGCCCACCCGGGGCAGCTGTGGGCAGGAGTCCTGCATTGCAGGGAGTGAACTAGATGACCCTTGGCTGTCCCTTCTAACTCTACAATTCCACAATTCCATGAAAACATGCACTTTCTCATCCTTCCCATTTTTACTCTGCAGATCATTCGGCATGGGTCAGTACTGAACCAAAGAGATCTCGTTTGGTTCTGCATTGCTTCCAAGGCAAATGCAAATCACTTCCAAAGCCGCATATTCTTCCTGAACTGGTCTAGTCCATTTGGCCACTCAGCATTCTCTTGCCTCGTTTGCACCTCATTCTGCTGTGTGCGTCAAGTTAGGCACAGAGGAGGAGGAAGAAGAAGAGTTTGGATCTGATATCCCGCTTTATTACTACCCTAGGGAGTCTCAAAGTGGCTAACAATCTCCTTTCCCTTCGTCCCCCACAACAAACACTCTGTGAGGGGAGTGAGGCTGAGAGACTTCAGAGAAGTGTGACTGGCCCAAGGTCACCCAGCAGCTGCATGTGGAGGAGAGGGGAATCGAACCAGGTTCACCAGATTACGAGTCCACTGCTCTTAAGCACTCCACCACACTGGCTACTTGGCTCTCTGCAGGAGCCCAGCATATTAAGCTGAGAAATTGGCATGCCAAGTTTGTTGTCGTTATTTGTGATATTTATTCACCCCCTTTTCCCAGAAAGGTGAACTCAGAGAAACTTGCAAAAACAAGTGTGAAAATAAGAGAAATCACAAAGAGGGCTGCTCCTTGACATGAGCCAACTTGACATGAGCCAACAGTGTGACGCGGCAGCTAAAAAAGCCAATGCAATTGTGGGCTGCATCAATAGGAGTATAGCATCTAGATCAAGGGAAGTAATAGTGCCACTGTATTCTGCTCTGGTCAGACCTCACCTGGAGTACTGTGTCCAGTTCTGGGCACCACAGTTCAAGAAGGACACTGATAAACTGGAACGTGTCCAGAGGAGGGCAACCAAAATGGTCAAAGGCCTGGAAACGATGCCTTATGAGGAACGGCTAAGGGAGCTGGGCATGTTTAGCCTGGAGAAGAGGAGGTTAAGGGGTGATATGATAGCCATGTTCAAATATATAAAAGGATGTCACATAGAGGAGGGAGAAAGGTTGTTTTCTGCTGCTCCAGAGAAGTGGACACGGAGCAATGGATCCAAACTACAAGAAAGAAGATTCCACCTAAACATTAGGAAGAACTTCCTGACAGCAAGAGCTGTTCGACAGTGGAATTTGCTGCCAAGGAGTGTGGTGGAGTCTCCTTCTTTGGAGGTCTTTAAGCAAAGGCTTGACAACCATATGTCAGGAGTGCTCTGATGGTGTTTCCTGCTTGGCAGGGGGTTGGACTCGATGGCCCTTGTGGTCTCTTCCAACTCTATGATTCCATGATTCTATGATTCTATTCCTTGATGGGAGTTGAACAGAGCCTGTACTTGCTACAAGTCTTTTAAAGAAAAAGCTTCAATGCATTTTAGTGCTGTTGATTTAACCATAATGCAGTTACTGGTTGATGTACAAATGGATATGATGAGTGAGCAGATTATCCTTAAAAGGTTCTTAATGGCTGAGGCAAAGGCACTGACATGGGGAAAAGGACGGAAAGCTAGAGCAGGCTGCCAGAATCTGACCTGGTCCAGGCTCAGGTGGAATTTAGAGGGATGAAGCAAAGTGGATATGATCCGCCTGCAAGATACCAAGATAATCCATGTCTTTCTGCAGACGGGCGGGTGGGGGGGGAGGGGAGAGCTTATGAATTTTATTGAGCAATAAATGTTTAATAGCTGTGTGATTTGCATGACAGGATAAGTAGAAAGTATGGATGAGAAATCCAATCTATTGGTGTCGCTTAAGCACATCATTACTCCACCAGTAAGAGCAGTTCCTGCTTGTATTAACACACACTTCAGCACTGAGTAATAATGTTCACAGTGGGTGACAGATGCTTGGGAATGACATTACCCAGGGCTCCTGGATCATTGAGGGTTGGAACTCTTGGGAGGGACTGAGTCCAAGCAACATCATTGGGAATAGGAGGAGAGGAATACCAGCTGAAAACTAGCTGCTGGAAACGGCAGGAGGAGAAGGTCCTGCTTGCTGGTTTCCCACGGGCATCTTGTTGGCCATTGTAAGAAGAGGTTGCTGGACCATAGGGGCCACTGGCCGTATCCAACAGGCTTTTCTTGTGGGATGCAAGAATCAGGTGCAGTCAAACACAACATGGCTAGAGTAGACATGAAGGTTATCTCAGTCATAGAATCATAGAATCATAGAATCATAGAGTTGGAAGAGACCACAAGGGCCATCGAGTCCAACCCCCTATTGATGCAGCCCAGAATTGCATTGGCTTTTTTAGCTGCTGCGTCACACTGTTGGCTCATGTCAAGTTTGTGGTCAACCAAGACTCCTAGATCCTTTTCACACGTACTGCTCTCAAGCCAGGTGTCACCCATCTTGTATTTGTGCCTCTCATTTTTTTTGCCCAAGTGCAATACTTTACATTTCTCCCTGTTAAAATTCATCTTGTTTGTTTTGGCCCAGTTCTCTAATCTGTCAAGGTCGTTTTGAAGTGTGATCCTGTCCTCTGGGGTGTTAGCCACCCCTCCCAGTTTGGTGTCATTTGCAAATTTGATCAGGATGCCCTTGAGTCCATCATCCAAGTCGTTGATAAAGATGTTGAATAAGACCGGGCCCAAGACAGAACCCTGTGGCACCCCACTAGTCACTCTTCTCCAGGATGAAGAGGAACCATTGATGAGCACCCTTTGGGTCCGGTCAGTGAGCCAGTTACAAATCCACTGAGTGGTAGCATAGTCAAGACCGCATTTTACCAGCTTCTTTACAAGAATATCATGGGGCACCTTGTCAAGTGCCTTGCTGAAATCAAGGTAGGCTACATCCACTGCATTCCCTTCATCTACCAGGCTTGTAATTCTGTCAAAAAACGAGATCAGGTTAGTCTGACATGACTTATTTTTCAGAAATCCATGCTGACTATTGGTGATCACAGCATTCCTTTCTAGGTGCTCACAGACTGTTTGCTTAATGATCTGCTCCAGAATCTTCCCTGGTATTGATGTCAGACTGACTGGGGAACCTCCAGCCGGAACTTCCTGCTTTCCAGGACTGAGACAAAACTTCCTATGGGCAACTTGAGATGGGCATGGCCTCTCAAGAAGTAGAAAGAACCAAGAACCACAGGCTGGCGACCATCTTGTCTCCTCTTGTCTCTATCGATGCCATCTTAACAACAGCACTACTAAGATGCACCCTTGGCTCCAGGCCAAGAGAAGAAAAGGGGGGCTTTCTCCCATAAGGAGATAGTTACCACATTTAAACTATGTTCTAACCTTTTAAGTCTGCCTTCTGGGAACCTTTGTGTGAACAGATGATTACTTGTGAGTAAACGTTTTATACTTTACAGAAGACTGCGTAGCATCTTATTTTAGGAGGGATTAAATGGGGGAAATACCAGGAAATATTTACAGAGACTCTAACGAGTCTGAGCAACCTATCTGCTGTGTGTGTGTGCTTAAAAAGGGGAGTGTTAACTTTGCTGATTTTGTTGAACTCGTAAAGAAAAGTTGGGATAGGATATCTTAGACAATATATCCTCCCCCGCATCCCTAAACATTCCCACACTTCTTAGGCTCTTAATACTGTTACAAGACACCCCAATCTCTGAGCGGTGCGAGATTCCAGGAGGTTCCAGTCACTTATCCTTGGAATGAGGGACTGTGGAGACTGTGTTGTCTATATGTGTTCATATATCCTGAACAACCTGAGTCTAAGATGGAGGGGTTCACAGTGCTGACACCTCCAAAAGGTGGTATTGGGCATAGGGTGGGGGAAAGAGTGATTTTCTCAGTGGGGAAGGGACAGGATAATTTCCAAGTCTGCCTCCAAATGAAGCCCATGGAGTGGAAGTCAAGAGCTCTTAATTTGCTGAAAACACTAAGCGCAGTGACATGGCTGCAGTAGCTCTTCACAGACTGGAAGCAAGCAGCCTTCGACCCAAACAAGAAACTCACTTCAGTCTCCTAGCAGGACTCAGATGCACATGGCAGCAAATCACCTGTGGGCCATTGAGCTAGACAAGTGCTATCTCCTGGCAGTCACAACAAGTCCAAACCTCTCTAGCTCTCCTGCCACAGTGACCTACTTTTGCCTGCCACTTCGCGGCTGGATATTGAACGGCGCATTTTGACTACACATGCATGACTGAGCAAGGAGTAGCATTTGGTTAGCATCAAACTGCACTCCAGAGAAATACTGAGACAGACAGACAAACAGCAAGTACCGTATTTTTCGCCCTATAGGATGCACTTTTCCCCCTCCAAAAATGAAGGGGAAATGTGCGTGCGTCCTATGGGGCGAATGCAGGCTTTCGCTGAAGCCTGGAGAGCGAAAGGGGTCGGTGCGCACCGACCCCTCTCGCTCTCCAGACTTCACGCAGCTCTCTGCAAAGCATGGGAGCCCGGCGCTGGGCTCCCATGGCTTGCGGAGAGTTGCCTGCATGCTGAAGCCTGGGCGTGCTGAGGTTTCGCGCAGCTCTCCGCAAGGCGCGGGTGCCCGGGACCAGGCTCCCACGACTTGCGGAGAGTTGCCTGTTCTGGGGGCTGGGGTCGGGGGAAGCTCAGGCTTCCCCCGCCCCAGCCCCGCACCTGGGGGGAAAATAATCCCCCCCCCTTTATTTCCCCCCCCCAAAACTAGGTGCGCCTTATGGGACGGTGCGTCCTATAGGGGGGAAAATACAGTATGTTTTCTGCATCTCAAGACTTGCGATCTTCTTGTGGTGGAAGGAAAGAGTAAAAAGATACGTTTTGCTTTTTATTTTATTTTTAAAGCAAAAATAAAAACCCAAGTGATATAATCCATACTTGAAAATGCAAGGCTGTGGCTCAGTGGTTAGAGCGCCTGTTTTGCATGCTGAATACCCCAAATTCAATTTCCAGTATTTCCAGGTCGGGCTGGGAGCCTGTTTCATTTGGAACCGTGGAGAATTGTTGCCAGTCAATGTAGAAAACACTGACTATATGGACCAATGGATTGGCTCAGTGCCAAGCAGTTTCCTGTGCTGAAGACTCCTGACAGGATAATAAATCTTTTGAGGAAATGAAGGTGGGGTTAGACGCAGCACTACAGTGGTACCTCGGGTTAAGAACTTAATTCATTCTGGAGGTCCGTTCTTAACCTGAAACTGTTCTTAACCTGAAGCACCACTTTAGCTAATGGGGCTTCCTGCTGCTGCCGCTGCATGATTTCTGTTCTCATCCTGAAGCAAAGTTCTTAACCTGAGGTACTATTTCTGGGTTAGCAGAGTCTGAAACCTGAAGTGTCTGTAACCCCGAGGTACCACTGTACTGTTTTATTGCTGGGTGCCTCATCAGAACTCTCTGACATTCGTTTGACAGAGGAATGGGCTGCCTTGGAAGTTGGAGGTTTTTAAGCAGATATGGCCACCTGTCAGAGATGCTTTAGCTGTGATTTGTGCATTGCAGGGAATGGACTAGACGAACCTAGAATTGCAGAATTCTATGATTCTATGATTCATCAAGCATGCCAAGGTCGAAGCCATCAACAGAACGCTGCCTTTGTGTGAATAATGAATGCCTTCCGAGACCAGCAGAACCTCTAAGCAGAAAAGCAACCCAGCTGCTGCGTAAATTTGAACCCTGTTCCTTCTGCAGAGGATAAGGTGCACAACTGCTCCTGGCATCTCAAAAGCTAATTGTTCCCCAGATGCCCCAATTCCGCACAAACTCTGCTCCTCACTTCCAGGAGCACAACGGATGGCCGTGACAAATGGGAGATTTCATGGCAATCTGGTTCCGCAAGGAGAGAGGAAAACAATCATTAAGGGGTCCTTGAATTTCTTTCATCTGCTCTGAAGCAGCTGAGCTAAAGTATTAGAACAAGGTTTGGAGGGGGACCTTTCATTTGCCCCTCCCCACCTCGCTCTTGCATGCCTCACCTCCAGGAGGGAGCAAAGGGGGGGGGGTCTTGCTATTCCATTCTCACGGATCGGTTGCACTGACATCAACATTTCTGCATGTCCTTGCAACATGCACAAGCAGTATTCGATGGCTGCATACCTAAGCAATAGAAATCGTTCATATGGAAATCAAGATGTATAAGATGGTGTAAAAATAACAGGAAATGCTCTCAGGGTGGTGCATTTTGAGATGACAAAGGCTCTCTCAGCTGCTAGCTTTGTTAGAAGGGATGTCAGGGAATTTAGGAGTATAAATTGTCGACACGCTCTTATTCACCTCACGTCTGGAATGGAAATTAATCCAGTGAATACGATTTGTATTTACTGTTGTTGTGGTTGTCAGCAATGGATTATGGCCACGTCCCCTACATTGGCATCCCGTTTCCTTTGCACTGTAATGAAAGGGGTGGAATGACATAATGGCAACATCATAATTACTTAAACAAGTTGCATAGTTTTGCCCCAATGAACAGCAAGATGAATAAAGTACCGTATTTTTTGCTCCATATGACTCACTTTTTCCCTCCTAAAAAGTAAGGGGAAATGTGTGTGCGTCTTATGGAGCGAAGGCAGGCTGCGCAGCTATCCCAGAAGCCAGAACAGCAAGAGGGATTGCTGCTTTCACTGTGCAGCGATCCCTCTTGCTGTTCTGGCTCTGAGATTCAGAATATTTTTTTTCTTGTTTTCCTCCTCCAAAAACCAGGTACGTCTTCCGGTCTGGTGCGTCTTATAGAGCGAAAAATACGGTACTTTTCGGCAGACGATGAATGGCATCGGAACAAAAATAGGGCTGCAGGAAATGACTGGATTGCAGAATGGAAAGCAATGCATAGAGAGTAATGCCTCCTTACACCCCTAATTGTTTTGACCAGTGACCAGGGAGCAGGACCTTTGAAGTGGAGCTCTTTGAGTGGGCACAGCAGACAAGAGGCTGCCCTTTAGGTAACTTAAGGGCTTTAAAGATCAGCACCAGCATTTTCAGCTGGGCCCAGAAATGCAGGCAGAGCCAAAATAAATGGTGTAGAATTGGTGTTATATGTCCTGATTTCCCCCCTCCCCCCCCATTTTGTAAACCACTTTGAGGTTGGCTGGTTTTGTTATAAGAATTTTAAGGTCATATATATATATAATTAAATGTTCATAACTGTGTATATAAACCACATGTCTGAAACCTCACAGATCAGGTCCTGAACAAATTGACCTCAAATATTTCTCTGCAAGGTCAAAGTGGGAAACCTCCCCATTGTCTCTTTCCTCACAAATCTTGTCTTAAGGGCGGATTCAAGATATGAACAGGGTGTGAGCCTGTAACCTAGATTCAGGAATTAAGTAGTTATAATAACAAAAGAGTGGCCAAAACCCAGATAATGCAATCAGGTAACTTGCCAGACAGGAGATAAACAACACACTCAGATTTCTGTTGTAGACCGCCTTTTCTGTGATGTAGGTATGATATACCGGTATCTGGGGGTGGTCTTGGATTCCAGGGCGGGCAATTTAAAATGTCTATATAAGGGCTTGTGTGCATGGCTCTGGGTCCTACTCCTCTCTCCTGTGTGTGGGGGGAGCACCCTGTTGCAACCATTAATAAAGATCAGGCTTACTAGCTGCCTTGCTTCTCAATATTCTCTGGTTGGCCTCTGTTATTTTCTCCTACCAATAGAGAACCTAAAAAGAGGACTCTATATGGGCTCTTGGGTACCCCATAAGGGGAAAAGAGTAGTCCCCCCCCTTATAATATCAGTTTTTAAACAAACAAGCAGTGTATAAATTTTATGAAATAAAATAAATGAACAATAAACACCAGGGTGGCCCCATTCCGCCCCATTTGAAGATTAAAAAGCATCTTCAGAGGCAGCTGCACATAAAGAGCATTACAGAAATCCTGCTTGGAGAACAATATTATATAAATATAGTAAATAAATATTTTAATGGCAAAGAAGAAGAAGAGTTTGGATTTGATATCCCGCTTTATCACTACCCGAAGGAGTCTCCAAGCGGCTAACATTCTCCTTTCCCTTCCTCCCCCACAACAAACACTCTGTGAGGTGAGTGGGGCTGAGAGACTTCAGAGAAGTGTGACTGGCCCAAGGTCACCCAGCAGCTGCATGTGGAGGAGCGGAGATGCAAACCCGGTTCCCCAGATTACAAGTCCAGCGCTCTTAACCACTACACCACAGCCAATGCATCATGTTCCCCTCTCTTTATATGTGTATCCCCCCTTTCTTATGTCGCCCAACCAGACCCTGACCACCCCTACAGCTGCTTAGACAGGTTCAGCAAGGTATGCTTTCAGTCCAGGCCCTGTGTCAAAAATGATGGTGCACTGTAACCCCACAGAGCTATAAAGGGGGAACTCCTGCCCCCCACAATTCCTTGCACACTCCCCAACTTGTGTTCCTCAAATAATAATTACCCTCCTCCACTGGCTACTACAAACGTTTTGATAGGAAGTCATTAGGGCATTCCTCAGACGCTGCAGTCCCACAGACCCGGCAAGAGGCACAGAACTCATTTCTCATCTCAGCGAGCCATGAACAGATGCACAGAGCTGGCTTTTACAACCCACCAAATGCTGTTGAGACCGCTTGCATCAGCGATGAATAAAATTAGAGAGGAGCAGGAATTAAAAGGGACATCATGTAATTGAAAACCAGGAGCCTTTGGGGGACAATATCTTGGCTTCGATTGTTACGGCTTTCACTTCTTCTGCACTTCCATGGGGGACAGGAGGGAAGGAATGCATTGGGCTGAAAGTCCTAAAAAAATGGCTGGACCAGTGTCCATGCTCAGAAATTTAGCTTTGACAAGTTAAGCCCTTGCCTAATGCTAGAGACACCACAGCAGTAAGAGAAATTGTCCTGAAAATTTCACCTCTGTGCACACAGATTCACATGTTTATGTGTCTTTTTGTTTGATAGTAGAACAATTGGAGAATTCTGATCCAAACAGAAACAGGCGTGGAAATTGCCCATGTTCATTGATAACGTCCCATGCTTGAAATGGAAATCAATCCAGCTGCTAATGTTCAATATTCACTGTTGCTGTCGCTTTCAGTTCACAAATGGTACATAATTGATTACACACAGACACACACACACACACACACACACACACACACACACACCTTACTTGCACTGGGTTTCCTTTGCAGTGAAATTAATGGGGTGGAATAATATAATTCGTGACATAATGTCCTTGCTACAGTGGACAGCAAGACCAAGTGTTTGGCAGAAGACAGATTGCAGCAGAATGGAGACAGTGCTGTATGAATATATGGCGAATTTTAAAAACTATTTAAACTTAACATCAAAAAAACAGACCGGAGATTTTCCTTCTAGGAATATTACCAACAGAAAAAAAGCAAAACACAAGACCACTGTTTATGTACTCAATTACGGCTGCAAGAATACTTGTAGCCAGAAGTTGGAAATGTGAAATAATACCAACAATAATAGATTGGCAAACACTCTTGGTAGAGTATTTTCACTTAGAAAAGCTGACTAGAAAAGTTAGGTGAGCCCTAAATCAAAAAGTATATAGAGAATGGATATTATTATTCAAGGAGTATATAAGATCACACTGTAAAAATGAAACTATCCTGGCAGAATTGAACGATACTTGTGTATAATAAATAATTGGAAAAATATCTTAGAAGAATATGCAGAAAAAGCTATAAAATAAACTGTGCGATAAAATCAAGATATTAGAAAAAGTACAACGAGAATGATTGGACGTTTTTGTTCTAGAAGACTATATTGGTCAAGATATGATAATACCACCAATATTCTTTTATTTTAATGCTAATTCTTCTTTGCTTTTTATTTTTATTCTTATTATTCCTTTTTCATTTTCGTGTCAAATTCTGTTGTAACTATTTGTAATGTATTTGTATGCTAGTATTTTAAATCAATTGCTGAAGAATGGATGCTTTTGAATTATGGTGTTGGAGGAGACTCTTGAGAGTCCCATGGACTGCAAGAAGATCAAACCTATCCATTCTGAAGGAAATCAGCCCTGAGTACTGACTGGAAGGACAGATCCTGAAGCTGAGGCTCCAAGACTTGGGCCACCTCATGAGAAGAGAAGACTCCCTGGAAAAGACCCTGATGTTTGGGAAAGATGGAGGGCACAAGGAGAAGGGGACGGCAGAGGACGAGATGGTTGGACAATGTTCTCGTAACTACCAACATGAATTTGACGAAACTGCGGGAGGCAGTGGAAGACAGGAGTGCCTGGCATGCTCTGGTCCAGGGGGTCACGAAGAGGTGGACACGACTCTACGACTAAGCAGCAACAACAATTTTAAATCAGTAAAGATATATTCTTAAAAAATAAAATAAAAAAGGGAACAGTGCTGTATGCATCAAATACCAGACAGAATGTAAAATCAGAAGAGCCGGCTGAATCAGGCCAGTGGCCCACCTAGGTCTGCATCCTGTTCTCACAGTGGCCAACCAGATGCCCATTATGGGAAACCTGCAAGCAGGACCTCAGCACAAGAGCCCTCCCTGCCTCCTGTGGGAGTGAGTTCCATATTTCAACTCTACGCTGCATGAAGAAGGACTTCTTTTTATCTGTCTTGAATCTTCCGACATTCACCTTCATGGGATACCCACATTTCCTAGTGTTATGAGAGAGGGGAGAAAACTTTTCTCTTTCCACTCTCTCCACACCAGGCGTAATCTTATAAACGTCTATCATGTTGCCTCTTCCTCGCCTTTCTCTAAACAAAACAGTCCCAAATGCTGCAACCTTCTTTCGCAGAGCAGTCGCTTCAACCCTGGATTATTTGGGCTGCTCTTTTCTGAACTTTCTCCTACTCTACAATATGCTTTTTGATATTCAAATGGTTTCCATTGGCTTTTTAACTGCGCTCATCTGCTGTGTTCATCCCTTTAATATTAGGGTTTTGTTTTTGTTTTTTTAAACAAATGCTTTAAAGGATTCACAGTGTTTTATTGGGGGCTCCCCTCCCCAATAAAGGTGGGATTTGTTTTGTTTGTTTTAAAAAACCAAACACCTCACATTTCAAAAGGAGCTATTTTGATACAGGGGGGGAGTGCCATTCATGTGCAAATTAGCCTTTGATTGACAACGTGCCCAAGCCTCCCTCTCGTTTGTATCTTTTGCTAATTCACATTGCATAATGGATGCAGCTTTCCCTCTGCCTAGCAACAGCCTCATTAGGGGCTCCTCTTAGGCCAAGGTCTGCCTGGATCTCAACACTGCCCAGTCCTCTTTATGCCGCTCTCAGCAATCAAGGCGGCATTCCTGCAAACAATGACCTATGTACCGTATTTTTCGCTCTATAAGACACACCAGACGACAAGACGCACCTAATTTTTGGAGGAGGAAAACAAGAAAAAAAATATTCTGACTCTCAGAAGCCAGAACAGCAAGAGGGATCGCTGCGCAGTGAAAGCAGCAATCCCTCTTGCTGTTCTGGCTTCTGGGATAGCTGCGCAGCCTGCATTCGCTCCATAAGACGCACACACATTTCCCCTTACTTTTTAGGAGGGAAAAAGTGAGACTTATAGAGCAAAAAATATGGTATCTTTCTGCCTCAGTTCTCCTCACCATGGCTACTCAGACACCTGATGCACGTGGCAGGTCTAATTTGTGAGATGTGCAAATATCCTCCACCCACAATCGCTCCTGTTTGTCAATTTGTCAATATTGCTCAAAAACTGCAATTGTTATTGCCAATATGCCAATTTAGGAACCGAATGGACTTGATCTCCTGACCATCCATTGGACTTTAATTTCTCTTGATATGTTCAGTTTGCATGATACGTTGGTCTATGGATTTACACTTTGTGAGATATTATATGTTGAATTGTGTTTGAAATAGAAGTTACATAGCCAAAAACAGCCTGTTATGTTGTGTGTGTTCTTACCAGGATTGTATTTACGTAACCTAAGGCTTAGTAGTGTTTTGCATGTCATAGCATCAGAACACCAAAAGGGTCTGCTGGATCAAGCCATTCCATTGATCTGGCACAGCAGGACTTTAACCATCTGACTTCCTAACCAGGGTATTGGTGGGGTTTTTTTGGTGGGGGGCAGTCTAGATGATGCTCTGGGTCCCTTCCAATCTTTGTGGGTCCTATACCCAGCGAGGATTAGAATCTGAAGTAGGATTCTACTGCTAAACTGGTTGGGCAAGTCTCTTTGTTGGCCAATGACCGTAGGTGGTCCTCATCAGCTAAGTGTCCTCCTCAGCACCCCAAAAGAAGGAGCCAGGCTGCAAGAGCTGCAAGCAAGTGATGAGACCCTCCATGCTAACAATGGGCTTTTCCTCCACCTGGCTGCTAGGTAGGAGAATGAAAGCCAGTGTGGTGTGTGAGGGCTGAGCTGGAAGCAAGAAAAGGAGAAGCTGCAACTAATGGAGAAGGAAGATCTATTGGGGTGTTAATGCTGTGGTCCCTTCACCTTATGCTTATGTTGTATAGATGTGTGAAATTATTATTATTATTATTATTATTATTATTATTAATATATACCCCACCCATCTGGCTGGATTTCCCCAGCCACTCTGGGTGGCTTCCAACAGAATATTAAAATACAATAGTCTAAAACCATGTACTAAACATAGTCTAAAAAGTTAAAGCTATGGTTTTCCCAGTAGTGATGTATGGAAGTGAGAGCTGGACCATAAAGAAGGCTGATCGCCAAAGAATTGATGCTTTTGAATTATGGTGTTGGAGGAGACTCTTGAGAGTCCCATGGACTGCAAGAAGATCAAACACATCCATTCTGAAGGAAATCAGCCCTGAGTGCTCACTGGAAGGACAGATCATGAAGCTGAGGCTCCAAGACTTTGGCCATCTCATGAGAAGAGAAGACTCCCTGGAAAAGACCCTGATGTTGGGAAAGATGGAGGGCGCAAGGAGAAGGGGACGACAGAGGACGCAATGGTTGGACAGTGTTCTCGAAGCTACCAGCATGAGTTTGACCAAACTGAGGGAGGCAGTGGAAGACAGAAGTGCCTGGCATGCTCTGGTCCATGGGGTCATGAAGAGTCGGACACGACTAAACAACTAAACAACAACAACAGGAAGCTGCCTTATAGTGAGTCAGGCCACTGGTCCATGTTGATCAGTGTGGATGATACCTGGAGATGCTGGAGTTGTCACCTGGGACCTGCTGCTTGCAAGACAAATGCTCTGCCACTGAGCTGTGGGTGGGGGTGGCGTCTATGGGCCATGACTCCATCTTTTCCACACCCTTTGCGTCTCCATATTTTACCATTTATATTGTTCTGGCATTTCTGTCTGAAGCCGTACTGGGAAAACATTTGAACAAGAATCACAGGAAATGCCTGGGTGAAAAGGCAGGGAGTCTTTCTCAACCCTGGACCCGCCTGGAGGCAGGAGTGACATTCAAAGCAGCGAGAAAGCAACAATGTGTGAGATTAAAACCAAGAATGCTTCAGAGCTCATTCTCTCCCCCCCCCCATTATTGACCCTCCCCTCTCCAAGCCTCAACAACACACAGAGTCTAGGAGGAGCTGTCCGTTCATTTGCTGTGCCAAAGACTCAGATGAAAGTCAGATGAAATTGCTGTGATTCAGGCTGCTGCCTGCCGTGGACTTAAGAGGTCAGCGCTTTTAGATCAGATTCCGCAAGAGGCTGATCTAGTCCAGCGTCCCTCATGTGGCCACAAGGCATGCCCGTGTTACATGCCACCACAATCTCCAACTGGAGAGAGAGTCTAGGGGTTCAGTTTCCTTGGGATGAAGGACAGTGGAGTCTCTTTAGGACAGATGGATTTCTCAGAGGATGTAGGGGCTCAAATTTCCTCCTACGGGAAAAGCAACCCCACCGCTAACACGGTGTTTCATGTACCCCAACCACTGAGTGGTGAGCAATTCCCGTGGGTCCAGCGTTTATGCAGGGTTCAGTATCCTTGGAATGAAGGTCAGAATGTGGTGTATTTAGGATACAGTGGTACCTCGGGTTAAGTACTTAATTCGTCCCGGAGGTCCATTCTTAACCTGAAAGTGTTCTTAACCTGAATCACCACTTTAGCTAATGGGGCCACCCACTGCCTCCGCGCTGCCGGAGCATGATTTCTGTTCTCATCCTGAAGCAAAGTTCTTAACCCAAGGTACTATTTCTGGGTTGGCGGAGTCTGTAACCTGAAGCGTATGTAACCTGAAGCATATGTAACCCGAGGTACCACTGTATATGGTTTTGTTGTTGTTCTTTAGTCGTTTAGTCGTGTCCGACTCTTCGTGACTTGATCCTGCCCTGGAGAAACATGCTGCTCTTGGGGTCCTCTCCCTCCCATCAGAACTATTTTATAGAAAACCTCAGCAGAAATGGGCAGCAAATCAGCAAGCAGATCTATATCTGGAAATGGGCCAAACTTTGCTTAGAATAATCCATGCACATTGTCAAGTTGAAGGGGTATGATTTGGTCATTTTAGACTATGGATTAGGGAGGGAGGAAAGAATTTGATTGGGTTTGCCTTCAGAATTCACCCTTTCCAAAACAATACTCAAAGCAAAGCACAGCCAGATTGGCACTCTTCCAGATTTTGCAAGGCAAAAGTAAAGGCTGCAAATGATATGCTTGTGTAAGGGCAAAGGGTACATCAAAAGCAGATAGCTGTGAAAGCAGCATACATTCAGAAATGCATTCTATTGAGAGAAATTGCTTTGCAGGAAAACAACTCTATATGTTAAGGGGAAATTGCACCCAAAATGTGTATATTAGTAGAAATGCACTGTAAATTCCTGATGACTTCCCACAAAGTCTGATGTGGAGAACTGTAAAAATGAAGAACCAAGAGAAACGAAAGCTGACAGATTTGCCTATCCCTGCTCTGGGTTTAATGCATTTTAGAAAGCAAAGTCTGTCTTGCTCCATTCATTTAAATATGCAGTAAGACAGCCCTGCTGTGTTTGGGGCTCTTTTGCTCATTCTGGACTCTGGACATCTGCCCAAAAGTCCGACTCTAGTGCTGCCACAAATCTTTTTCCCAGAGAGGAGAAACGCAGTTACTGTACTGTTCAGGATCCATTGGGTTATAACCTACGAGATTGCCTTATGCCATATATGCCCACTTGATCGCTTCGAACAGTAGAACTGGCACAGTTAACAGGTGCCACTTAATACCCCCACCACATTTGTAAGAAATATCTAGTGTGGCAGCGCCTACTCTTTGGAACTCCCTGCCGATTGACACCAGCTAAGACACCTGCTAAAAACATTCCTTTTTAGATAAGCCCTTCCAGATAGCAGGGGACGTGGGTGGCACTGTGGGTTAAACCACAGAGCCTAGGACTTGCTGATCAAAAGGTTGGCGGTTTGAATCCCAGCGGCGGGGTGAGCTCCTGTTGCTTGGTTCCTTCTCCTGCCAACCTAGCATTTCAAAAGCACGTCAAAGTGCAAGTAGATAAATAGGTACCGCTCCAGCGGGAAGGTAAATGGTGTTTCCGTGCGCTGCTCTGGTTCACCAGAAGCGGCTTAGTCTTGCTGGCCACATGACCCGGAAGCTGTACGCCGGCTCCCTCAGCCAATAAAGCGAGATGAGTGCTGCAACCCCAGAGTCGGCCACGACTGGACTTAATGGTCAGGGGTCCCTTTACCTTTACCCAGATGCTTAGAAAGTTGATGCAAGTTTTACTTGCTGACAGCAGCAAGAATGATCATAGCTAGGAAATGGGAAAAGCAAGGAGGATTTCAAATAGAAGAATGGTATAAAGAAGTGTGGGATATAGCAATTAATGATAAATTAACGTGCGCTATCTAAGTAAGAAGGGAAATATGGAAGAGAAATGACTTTGAGGAAATATGGGCGGTATTTGGGGTATTTGTATTCTTAAAACAGAAAAATTACCTGAAGAAGGGTAATTTTTTTGGAAAGTTGGATAATTATAATAAATAATGGTCTTGGGGTGGGTGCAAATTTCTATTTGTATTCTTATTACACTGTTAAAAAAGAACATTTATTTTAAAAAGGAAAGTTGATGCAAGTTTTAATCTGTTTTTAGTCTGAAATTTTAACTTTCTGTAAGTCTAAAATTATTGTTATTTTTTCTTGTTGGTGATTTTATTGGTTTCTCTTTTTTGTAAACCACTTTGAGGGTTTTTTCTTTTTTTACAATCAAGTGGTATATAAATTTTATGAAATAGAAATGTAAGTACATTGAGTGAGTAGAGCTAGCAGATATCCTGCTATTGACACCTCTTGTTAGGCCAGCTCTTATTTATTCCCACCCCATTCATTCAGAAAAGGGTTAAGAACTCTGGTGCAGATGATCAACTGAGCCGGGGAATGCAACTAGTGGATCATTTTATTTAAACAAATAAAATAATACGATCCCAGCTTTATTTTAAAGCTGACATGTTCGTAGACCATACAGAGCCACATAGTGCTTGGCCTTTAATTCTTAATAAAAAGGTAAAGGTACCCCTGCCCGTACGGGCCAGTCTTGACAGACTCTAGGGTTGTGCGCCCATCTCACTCAAGAGGCCGAGGGCCAGCGCTGTCCGAAGACACTTCCGGGTCACGTGGCCAGCGTGACATCGCTGCTCTGGCGAGCCAGAGCCGCACACGGAAACGCCGTTTACCTTCCCGCTAAATAAGCGGTCCCTATTTATCTACTTGCCCCCGGGGGTGCTTTCAAACTGCTAGGTTGGCAGGCGCTGGGACCGAACAGCGGGAGCGCACCCCGCCGCGGGGATTCGAACCGCCGACCTTTCGATCGGCAAGCCCTAGGCGCTGAGGCTTTTACCCACAGCGCCACCCGCGTCCCACTATTATAATTCTTAATAGCCTCTTTTAAATGCAGGGTTAAGGTCCAGAAATGCAAACTGCAACTGTCAGGAGCTCAGCACCAAATGCAAAATTCTGTGTTTGCAAGGTTTGGTGTTGGAATTATGGAATATGCACAGCTGTGCCTCCCAGTGCCGAGACCTGGGATTCAGGGATGCCGAACCAACGTTCCTTCCCCAAACATCAAACCTTGTTTGCCAAGACACTAAGCAGGAGCTTCCCCAAACATCAAACCTTGTTTGCCAAGACACTAACCAGGAGCTCCTTTGCTTCCCTTGGAGGAGGGGGATTCTATATTCCAGGCCTCTTTTTTAATAATAATAATAATAAACCCTGCTCATGATTCAGACACTCAGAATTCAAAACATCTCAGTGATGCCCTTTCAATTAGTCTGCCATACCAAAGTCAGAGGCCTTTAATTGAGTCCCAGGATGCATCTATTATACACAAGGCTGGGTAACTCAAGATGCTGCTCTGTTTTATTTATTCCATTCAAAGTTTAAAATGCTGGAAGCGCTGCCTTGGTCTCTCACCCACCAACTGTAGAAGATATCACAAGCCTGTGGTGAAGGATGCAATCACCTACAGAAGTAAGTATTTGAATTCAAAGAGTAGAGCTGGTGGAGTGGTTTATGTGTCACAATTGCCTCTATTCCTTCCGTCTTCTTCATCAGTTTATTTACAAGTGGGAACTGCAGCAAAATGTTGCAGCCATGCCCTTTTCCAAGGTACTCCATTTCATTCCCCCTCTCACCCAGTCTCCTTTCCCTCCCCTTCAGCCTGCTGTTGCCTCACTCTTGTACTCAGGTGGTACCATTGGCAGTGGCGTAGCGTGGGGGGGTGCAGGGGGGGCCGGCCGCACCGGGCGCAACATCTGGGGGTTAGGGTTAGGGGGTGCAAATCCATGGGTTAGGGGGTGCAAATTACTTGCCTTGCCCCGGGTGCTAACAACCCACGCTACGCCACTGACCATTGGGGCTACATAAGCAACGGCATTCATACAAAGGTTCTCCACTCCTGACATAGGTCTTCTGTGCAGCAATACACTCCTCACCCAGGGAACCTATCCTGCGACCAGTGCTTTTTTTCGGGGGGGGGGGACGCAGGGAGACGCGTACCCCTAAACATTTTGCGTTGCCCCTGTCAGGAGCTCGTCCTGCTCTCAAGTAGGACCCTGGCAGAGACACATGCCCGACTGGCATGTTCCCTCCCTCCTGGTCGATCGCTCGGGAGCTTCAAAAGCTTTCTTCTGCCCGAACATCACAGCGACCGATGCCAACAGACACCGGCACACATAGGGATCCGCAGAGTCTTCACAGCTTTTCGTGACAGACCTCAGCAACTCAGCATTTTGGCTAATCTACTTTATTTACACATAAACACACACAGAGCACTGCAACATGGCTCCCCCTCTCTCTAGCATCAGACAGCAAAGAGAAAGAACAAAGGACAATAGTCCCACTTCACGGAACACAGTAACACAAACATCCTGTCTCCGTCACTTCCCACTCTGTGGAGTCAAAACATACACCGTTATGTGATAGACAACAATCCTATGACTGCAATCACGGAGCAGGAATTCTAACAGCCCTAACTGACCGACCAATGGACCAACATGCCAGCTATCTCCGCAGTAGCAGCGCAGACTGGAGCTCTGTCATCCTCCATGCCAGTGCCTAGAGAGGGAAGTCTGGGGCGGCCATGGTGGAAGCGACGGTGCTGCTCCTCTTCCTCCTCTTGCAGGGCTAGAGACAGCCGGTGAGACCTTGCCCCTCCTCGCTCAAGCCAACCCCGTCACTGCCATTGCCAGGGGCCTACTCATCCTCTCAGCGCCGCCTCAAGTCCGTTGTCTGGGGGTTGGGGGGGAAGGGTGCAAGGAGCAGCCAAAATGAGAGTACCCCTAAGCATTTTCTTTAGAAAAAAAGCACTGCCTGTGACCATGACACGTCTCCCCAAATTGACACAATCTCCTTGCACTCAAGAAAACAGCAAAAGATAGAGTCAGAAAAGATACTCACACGATGACATAGGGATTGGGTACGTTGCCCTTCTTGGTGGAGGGAAGATTGCTGGCCCCATGCAGTGTGACCTCAACGGATTCCATCTCAGGATTAGCCAAGTGCAAGGCGTTGGGTCTGGAAGTCAGCGTTCCTGGCTCTGCAGGATCCTCTTTCACCTGCCCAGGGGAAGCAGAAGAAACGCCAACTCAGCAAAACTGAGGTTTGTCCGACGACATCCACTGGCAGCAAAGCAGCTGGTAGTTAAACTCTGGAACTCAGATTGGAGAACTGGGCCCAAACTAACAGAATGAATTTCAACAGGAACAAATGTAAGGTTCTGTACTTAAACAGGAATAACCAGCTGCACAAATATAAGATGGGGGACACCTGGCTTTCCAGCGGTATGTGTGAAAAGCATCTAGGGGTCACTCCCAGGAGAGACTTGTGGCTCGAGCATGCTGCAGGCTCGTCGTGAGTGCCGCCCACCATTTTGCCACCCCCCTCAGTGGGGACATCCAGGGCGACCGCACCCACCGCACCCCCTCGCTATGCCCCTGCATGACTCAAAAGTGTGATGCAGCAACAACAAAAAAGTGAATGCACTTCTGGGCCGCATCAACAGAAGTATAGATCAAGGGAGGTAAAAGAACCACTCTATTCTGCTTCGGTCAGACCACGCTTGGAATACTGTGTCCAGTTCTGGGCACCAAAATTTAAGAAGGATGTTGACAAGTTGGAACATGTGCAGAGGAGGGCAACCAAGGTGTTCAAGGGCCTGGAAACCAAGCCTGATGAGGAATGGAAAAGATAAAAAGTCTCCTCTTTATCAGGCTCCACATACCCAATGCCCTCATGCACCACTCAGACAGAAAAAAGGTTTGTCATCCAGGCTTTTGACTGCTAATGACATGTGGCTTTTGGAGCCAATTCTGGTTGGAAATTAGGGTAGAGAGGATGTGTTGAGGCATTAATGGCTCAGTCTTGCTTCATCTTAAGACCTGCTTTAGCAACAAAACCCCTAAAGGGCCTCTGTGCAAATATACCAGAGGACGGCAGAAGCAAGAGTTAAATCTCTGGCCTCCTTGACTTGCAAATGAAAGGCAGCAGAAGACCCTTTCAATCATCTTTTCATTAGCACCTCATCTGGCTTCATCGACAAGCAACATCCCAAGAGCCTTGCAAAGCCTTCCTCCTCTAATTCAAAGAGCCAGAAGTTCTTTGGAGCACGCAGAGATGCCACCTGCACCCCCACCAATCAAAACCTTGCAGGTCGGTGGGGGAGGAGGAGGAGAGAGAGAAAGGTTGTTACACACCTCAGCGGATGCAAGGCTCAAGTGATAATAAGGGCAAAGAAATCTGGGGAGAGGTCCCTTTGGTGGAGGCGTTTTAAGAACATAATGAGGGTGTGCTGGATCAGGCCAAGGACCCATCTAGCCCAGCATCCTGTTCTCATTGTCTGCCTGAACACTTGCCTGTGGGAAACCCACAAGCAAGACACAAGCACAAGAGATCTCTCTGCTCCTGTGGTTTCCAGCAACTAGTATTCAGAAACATTCCTGCCTCCAACTATGGAAACTGTGGAAGCAGTGGAGGACTCCCTGGTCCTGAATGTCCATTCTGGACTCACAGCAGTCCATGGAGGCGCAGGTCAATTCTGTGTCCAGGGCAGCTGTCTACCAGCTCCATCTGGTACGCAGGCTGAGACCCTCCCTGCCCGTGGACTTTCTGGCCAGAGTGGCACATGCTCTGGTTATCTCTCGCTTGGACTACTGTAATGCACTCTATGTGGGGCTACCTTTGAGGGTGACCCGGAAACTACAACTAATCCAGAATGCGGCAGCTAGACTGGTTACTGGGAGCGGCCGCCGAGACCATATAACACCAGTCTTGAAAGACCTACACTGGCTTCCAGTACGTTTCCAAGCACAATTCAAAGTGTTGGTGCTGACCTTTAAACTCCGAGGGCCCAAGGGGTCTTTGGCCCCTCCCAATAAAATATCTGGACACGGGTGGCACTGTGGGTTAAACCACAGAGCCTAGGACTTGCCGATCAGACAGTCGGTGGTTCGAATCCCCACAACAGGGTGAGCTCCTGTTGCTCGGTCCCTGCTCCTGCCCACCTAGCAGTTTGAAAGCACGTTAAAGTGCAAGTAGATAAATAGGTACTGCTCTGGCAGGAAGGTAAACGGTGTTCCGTGCTCTGCTCTGGTTCGCCAGAAGCAATTTAGTCATGCTGGCCACACGACCCAGAAGCTGTACGCCGGCTCTCTTGGTCAATAAAGTGAGATGAGTACCGCAACCCCAGAGTCAGCCACAACTGGACCTAACGGTTTACCTTTACCTTTACCTTTAATAAAATATCTGACGGTGCCACTGCCCCCTCCCCAGTTGATGGGCATTGCCATTCAAATGGTGATTGTGCAACATGCAATGTGTTTGATTATGCAGGGTAGGGCTTACCTGACCCCGCCTCCCCATATTTCATTGAAGTTGGCACCTCTGCCCTCCTCCACTAGCATTGAGCCTTGGTAGCTGCCCAGTGATGCAGATCCCTGATGCCTGCTCTGCTGCTTGACTTCACCAAGGCAAAACTCAAATACTTGCCTAAGATCCAGGACAAAGCGCCGCTTTGTCTGGGGCTACAGTGCGGGTAATGAGCAGGCTAGTCCACGGAGGGCATTCTCGACTCTACAGAAAGCGCCCTTTAGGTTCTGCTTTATTTCATTTGACCAGTTCAGCAATGTCTTAATGCAATTAACTCTGCCCTCCGGGACACAAGAAAGAGGGCTGCTCTCTTTTACAATGAGCCTGGAATGTGTCCCCCCCCCCCCCCGCTCTGTTAAGAGGAAAGAAAGAAAAGCACATGTCACATATCACAAACGTGATCTCGCCAACGGATGAACCCCAAGGCCGCACTGCCGGTGCCAGCCCGGCTTAGGAAAACAAGCCTCCCTCAGCAACTTGGTGCATCTGCCTGCCCATCTGCAAGTAGCATGCAAAGATTGTGGTGCCAGAACGACCGAACCGTGACAGCTCACAAAGCGGGGCAGCTACCTTTGCCAGGCAAAACAGGAACAGGCCCTGAACCCCCAACCTACTGTGCAAAAGCAAGTGTCCTGAACCTCAGGACATACCCAGAGGTAAGTCCTAATAGTGCCCTAAAAGGGCAACCCTAGAGAGTAGTCAGACAGTCCAAGTGGTCAAATGTCAGTCCAGGTGTAATAATAATAATAATAATAATAATAATAATAATAATAATAATAATTTATTTATACCCCGCCCATCTGGCTGGGTTTCCCCAGCCATTCTGGGTGACTTCCAACTGAATATTAAAAATAACACAGCACCAGACATTAAAAACTTCCCTAAACAGGGAATCTTGTTGTCTTCAGTTGTCTTTTAAAAGTAAAATAGTTGTTTATTGCCTTGACATCTGCTGGGAGGGCATTCAACAGGGCAGGCGCCACTACTGAGAAGGCCCTCTGCCTGGTTTCCTGTAACCTCACTTCTTGCAGTGAGGGAATCTGCCAGAAGCCCCTCAGCGCTGGACCTCAGTGTTTGGGCTGGACGATGGGGGTGGAAAGGCTCCTATTTTCAATGGAGAAATGTTGGAGGGTATGGAGTTATCCAACTCCTGAGCCATCTGAAGGCAATCCTGTATAGGGAAGGTTTTTCAAAATGTTTAATGTTTTATTATGTTTTTATATATGTTGGAAGCCACCCAGAATGGCTGGGGCAACCCATTAAGATGTGTGGGGTATAAATAGTAAAATGATCATTATGGAATGGGACGTCCCTGTTTTCATCGAATAAATGTTGGAGGGTATGCAAGGTGAGGTTGGAACCTCTGGTTGGAACACCTGGACTTTGCGGATTCACTTCCGCCTGGAGCTGGATTGGGTGGCTCCTGTGGACCAATCAGACAGTCCCAAAGTCACCCTCCAGTAGTCCAGTGGCTGACCAGAAGCCTGTGGGAAGCCCAGAAGCAGGAATTGAGCTCAAGAGCAACTCACCACTCCTGAGGTTTCAAGCAACTGAGATACAGAAGCATTTCTGTCTCAGACCGTACAGGACATGGGTAGTAGCCATCCATAGCCCTCTCTTCCAAGATTTTGTCTAATCCTCTTTAAAAGTCATCCAATTAGGTGGCCATCACTGCCTCCGGTTGGAGTGACTTCCACAGTTTAACTGTGTGTCCTTTCTTTAAAGGTAAAGGACCCCTGACAGTTAAGTCCAGTCGCAAACGACTCTGGGGTTGCGGCACTCATCTTGCTTTACTGGCCGAGGGAGCCGACGTTTGTCCGCAGACAGTTTTTCTGGGTCACGTGGCCAGCATGACTAAGATGCTTCTGGCAAAACCGGAGCAGCACACAGAAACGCCGTTTACCTTCCCACCAGAGTGGTACCTATTTATCTACTTGCACTTTGACGTGCTTTCGAACTGCTAGGTTGGCAGGAGCAGGGACCGAGCAACGGGAGCTCACCCCGTCGTAGGGATTCGAACCGCTGACCTTCTGATCGGCAAGCCCTAGGCTCGGTGGCTTAGTCCTGAATCTTCCAACATTCAGCTTCATTGACTGTCTATGAGTTTTAGTGTTATGAGTATATAGTGCCCTGATATTTTATGAGATGGTGGCTTATATCTATATCATCCATCCACCCATCCATCCTTTTATAAATGAATAAAATGCGAAATTACTTGAATTTCTTGCCCAATCCCTACAGCCTGAGTAGGCGTGTATGAGATTGCAAGCCCTGCCCTCACTGCTCTCCTCCTTGGTGCTTGTTCCTTATTCCTTTGTAAATTCTTACCAGTTGCCTCATTCTTGAACAAAGCTTGCTGAGAACTCCAGTGAGTCACTACGGGAGGCCATCGGTTTCCAGGATGTTGTATCATCCGCACCAGCTGCCCCGTAACAACCATTATTCCAAGTTCTGTGATTAATAGCTATGTGGTTTTTTAAAAATGTCTGAGATCCTGTTTGTGTTGGAGGGTGGGGAATAAATAAAAGATCAAAAGAAAAATAGCAATTCCCAAAATTGAAATGTGCAGAGGAGTGCTATTGTGGGTATCGAAGTCAGAAATATTAAAGATGGACCAGTGGGGAGGGAGCTACAGAGAGACCTAAAATGAACAATTAACATTGCGACACTGTGGGCTCATCGACACGTCCCACCGCTTTCCCAAGGGAAAACCCACCATTTACCACTGAATCGGACCAAACGTCAATCGGTTTTTCTGCGGATTGATGTCTCTTTTGGTTCAGTGGTAAACAGTGTGCTTCCCCAGGGAAATCTGCAAGCCAAATGAAAAACTGCTCAGACCCGTGCCTGAAAAGCATGGAAGAAGCGGAAAATCTCCTGGAGCCAAGGACAAGTGGAAGTCTGGATGAGCCCTGGGAAAGAGCTGGTAAAGTCAATGCTCTATTTCGCAGGAGTCTGCAGGAGGAGGCTTTGCTACATTTCCTCCTAAGTCAGTGTTTCCCAAAGTGGGCGGAGGAATAACCTGCGGAAGGGGGCAGTAAGAGGCAAGGGGGCAGCAGTGGGGCACTGGAGGTGTAAATGACTATCAGGTTTTGAAAAGCTGGCATCGCTGGATCACACTCATCTACCTTCGTGAATTAGTTAAACTAAATAGTTTGAATTGGGTTTTAGAAAAATGTCCAAATTGGCAATATGTCCGGGAAAACCTGGATGTATGGCAAAGCGGTGGAAAAAGCAGCAGAAACAGCTTCAAAACCTTAAAATCACCATTTTGGGGGGTAAAGGGACCCCTGACCATTAGGTCCAGTTGTGGCCAACTCTGGGGTTGTGGCACTCATCTCGCTTTATTGGCCGAGGGAGCCGGCGTACAGCTTCCAGGTCATGTGGCCAGCATGACTAAGCTACTTCTGGCGAACCAGAGCAGCGCACGGAAACGCCGTTTACCTTCCCGCCAGAGCGGTACCTATTTATCTACTTACACTTTGTGCTTTTGAACTGCTAGGGTGGCAGGAGCAGGGACCGAGCAATGGGAGCTCACCCCGTCATGGGGATTCGAACCGTCGACCTTTAACCCACAGCGCCACCCGCATTTGAGGTTTCCCCAAAAAAGCTCAACAATTCTGGGGCCTTCCTTAAAAAGCCCAACAACGTTGCAGGTGTCGGGAATTTTACTTTTTGAAATATGGCCACCCTACCTAATTCTGAATAATATTTTTTATAGGATAGGGGGCTCTGGGGATGAACTTATGGAACCAAGAGGACGGGGGCCCCAAAAAGTTTGGGAACCGCTGTTCTAAGTGACACACAGTTGACCCAACTGAACTGCAGTGGTGACTATGTGGCTCTGAGCTCAGCTCATTATCTGGCAAAGCAACTCTGTAATCTATATCTATCTATCTATCATCTATCTATCTATCTATCTATCTATCTATCTATCTATCTATTTCTAAAATTATTTATATACTACCATCCAGTGCTTTTTTTCTAGAAAAATAGGGGCCTGTACTCATCATTAAGTTGTTACAGTAAGCGCATGTTTTAACAACAAAAAAGAGATGCCAGTATTGTGTACACTTGAGTACCCCCCCAAAAAAGCACTCCCACCACCTCATAAAACGCCAGAACATTCACCAGTGTGTTAGTAGCACCACATTCCCAAACTACAAAAAATGCTCCCTCCCAACATCTTCAAATAGATGTTAAATAACAATGGGGACAAAACTGTGCCTTGCAAATCCCCCCCCCACTCCCACCAAGGTTACTCTTGGGACTGGTCCAATGCTACTACCTAGTGAGCTTCATGGCTGAGTAGGGTTTTGAACCCAGGTCTCCCAAGTCACGGGACGCGGGTGGCGCCCTGGGTTAAACCACAGAGCCTAGGGCCTGCCGATCAGAAGGTTGGCGGTTCAAATCACCGTGACGGGGTGAGCTCCCGTTGCTCGGTCCCTGCTCCTGCCAACCTAGCAGTTTGAAGTGCAAGTAGATAAATAGGTACCGCTCTGGCGGGAAGGTAAACGGCGTTTCCGTGCTCTGCTCTGGTTCTCCAGAAGCGGCTTAGTCATGCTGGCCACATGACACGGAAGCTGTACGCCGGCTCCCTCAGCCAGCAAAGCGAGATGAGCGCCGCAACCCCAGAGTCGGCCACGACTGGACCTGATGGTCAGGGGTCCCTTTACCCTTTACCTCCCACTCTAACACTCTAGCACTGTCTAGCACTGACTCTCCAAAAGCCAGTGGGCATCTAATTGAAGCCGAATGTTAGAAGGTTCAAGGCAGACAAAAGAAAGTACTTTTTCGCACAACACATAATTCAGCTAGGGAACACCCTCCCACCGGAGGAAGCAATGACCACCGACTGAGATGGCTTTAAAAGAGGGCTAGAAAGATTCAGGGAGGAGGAGAGGGTTCTCAGCGGCTGCCGGCCAGGTTTGCTCTCCTCTGCCTCCACAGTCAAGGGCAGCAATGCTTCTGAATGGAAAGGATGGAGAGGGGAGCTCTTGTGGTTACCGTATTTTTCGCTCTATAAGACGCACCAGACCACAAGAAGCACCTAGTTTTTGGAGGAGGAAAACAAGAAAAAAAAATATTCTGAATCTCAGAAGCCAGAACAGCAAGAGGGATCACTGCACAGTGAAAGCAGCAATCCCTCTTGCTGTTCTGGCTTCTGGGACAGCTGCGCAGCCTGCATTCGCTCCATAAGACGCACACACATTTCCCCTTACTTTTTCGGAGGGAAAAAGGGAGTCTTATAGAGCAAAAAATACGGTATATGTTCAGCATGTAGGTTCCCCAAAGGCACTGGCGGAGGAAGAGGGGGCAGGGAGAGCGCACTGCCCCCGGCAGCGCAATCCTGGTGGGGTGCCATCGCGGCTGCCCCCTGCCCGCGCTGGGTGCCATGCCCCACACAGGTGGCACGCCACGCCCCAGCAGGCAGCATGCCACACCCCCAGGATGTGCAACAGCCACGCCCCCACCTCCTCTCCGCCCCCCGGTGCTGGAGCATGAAGCTCCCCCACTGCCCAAAAGGGCATCTGCTTGGCTACTGTGAGAACAGGATGATGACCTAGATGGGCCATTGGTCTGATCCAGCAGGCTGTTCTTATGTCCTTATGCTCCAGATAGTGCAAATAACAATAACAATAACAACAACAACAACAATAACAACAACAACAATAATTTTATTTATATCCCTCCCTCCCCAGCCGAAGCCGGGCTCAGAGCGGCTAACAACAATAAAAGTAACACAGCATTCTAAAATCAATATTCTAAAATCAATTCAAAATCAAATTAATGGCAACCACTGGGCCAGAGTTCTACGAGGATCTCCAAAGGAGGGGGTCAGACTGTGCCTTGGCCAAAGGCCTGGCGGAACAGCTCCGTCTTGCAGGCCCTGCGGAAAGATCTCAAGTCCCGCAGGGCCCTAGTCTCTTGTGACAGAACGTTCCACCAGATCGGGGCCATGGCCAAAAAAGCTCTGGCTCTGGTTGAGGCCATTCTAACCTCTCTGTGGCCCGGGACCTCCCAGATCTTTTTCTTTGAAGACCGTAAGGTCCTCCGTGGGACATACCAGGAGAGGCGGTCCCATAGGTCCGACGGTCCTAGGATGTATACATGGGCTTCCAACCGCCACAACAATTACAGAATTTGCACACCGATTGACGAAGGCCCTAGCCTAAGCTGGCTTGACATGGAGTATCCTGCTCCGTCTGCCATGAGCTGCTGTCTGAGCTCACTCTCCTTTTCCACATGCTGACATTACCCAGCGCCCCCCGCCCCTCACCTTGTCAGCCTTGCTTCCCGCACCTCCCCTCCCTCTCCCTCTCCCATGTCATCCTGGCAGCCAGTCTGGGCCTGTGCTATTCCCAGCGGGCCTCTTGAGGGCTGAGCAAAGAAAACGAGAGGTTAAGTGCAAAGCTCCCCTCTCCCGAATGCCGTAATCATCCTGTGATGGGAATCAAAGTGAAAGTAATCACAAGAGGCAACAGCCTGTGACTAACGGCTTTTTGGCTACGGATCTGGGCTGGCGGCAAGCAGAGACATCTCCCAGGGATGAATGGGAGCGTCGGGGCTATTGGCGTCTGCTAGCCACAGTGGCTCTGCTCTGGCTCCACAGCTGAAGGCAGTGATGGCTCCAAATGGGGATTGCAGGCGCTCACTTGCCTAGCCTCCGACATACCTCAGGTGCAAATACAGTGGTACCTCGGGTTAAGTACTTAATTTGTTCCGGAGGCCCGTTCTTAACCTGAAACTGTTCTTAACCGGAAGCACCACATTAGCTAATGGGGCCTCCCACTGCTGCCGCGCCGCCGGAGCACGATTTCTGTTCTCATCCTGAAGCAAAGTTCTTAACCTGAAGCACTATTTCTGGGTTAGCGGAGTCTGTAACCTGAAGCGTCTGTAACCTGAAGCGTATGTAACCCGAGGTACCACTGTAGGGACATTCTATTCCACATCAGTATCACTGCTTGAGCATTTCCTCCTGCTCAGGTACAAAAGTTATTACAGGAAACATGGGGAAACTACAGTATTTTAAGCACAGAAATCTTTGAATTCATGAATTGCATTTAAGGAAGGCTGGCCGGGGGGGGGGGGGAGAAAACCCAAAATCAATATATATGTGTGTTTGTGTGTGGAGACTATGCAAGGTCATCATGCATTTAGGAGTATTTTGGAAGCACGTTAACTTTGAACAACGTCTATCGTTGAGATTGTACAGGTGTGTGGTATGGGGTATTCCAATGTTTATTTAGGGATGCGGGTGGTGCTGTGGCTTAAACCACAGAGCCTAGGACTTGCTGATCAGAAGGTCAGCGGTTCAAATCCCCGCGACGGGGTGAGCTCCTGTTGCTCGGTCCCAGCTCCTCCCAACCTAGCAGTTCGAAAGCCCATCAGAGTGCAAGTAGATAAATAGGTACCACTCCGGCGGGAAGGTAAATGGCGTTTCCGTGCGCTGCTCTGGTTCGCCAGAAGTGGCTTAGTCATGCTGGCTGCAACCTCAGAGTCGTTCGTGACTGGACCGAACGGTCAGGGGTCCTTTACCTTTACCTTAATGTTTATTTTGGGGTCCAGGGTCTTTTGAGTTCTGGAATACATAAACTCCCCCACTTTTTAAGTATTTCAAACTTCAGAGAAAATCAGGAATGTGTAAGCAACTTCAGCATCCTGGTGCTGTGGTGAATTCTGGATGGATCAGTTACAAAGATCCCGCCCCCTCACACAAGCCCCCGTCCCCGTCCCTAGCTGCCCCAGGACTCCCCTTCTTGGAATAGATCAATGCCTTTTTTCTCATCCCTGTGAGAAGCCAGGCAGGAAAGGGGTTTGGATGACTTTTGCTCAGGAGGACTCCTCCCCATCTCCCTGAATCCCCTTCCTCTCTAGGAATCTATTCCCGTTCATTTTAAGCCATAGAAAGAGCCAAGCTGCAGGATCAGATCTCTCTGCATCTCTCTCAAAGCAGGAGCCAAATAAGAAACGCCCAACCACCCCACACACTAAGGAACAACAGTTCAGTAACACTTCAGGTTCCCAAATGAAACTGGCAATGAAAGACACCAGAGACCAGGGAGAAGAGTCAATGGAAGAAGATTGGAAAAAATTTAAAGTATATTTACAGAAATATTGCAAAAATAATGAATGCTAGAAGTATATTGCAATGAAGTTACATGGTTTTAGCAGAAGGGTTATTTAAGAATTTGAATATTAAGTGCTAATGTGTTAAATTGGAAAATTGAAAGTTAAATTGTGTTAAGATAAATTATAGAACAAAAATTGAAGAAGAGGGAAAGGATTTGTCGAATTAGATAATTTGAACTAGAATACAAAAATGGGAGGTGCGAGGAAGTCGAGGAAATAAGCTAATGAAAGATTTGGATATAAAAATTTGGATGTGTGTCTTTGCTTTCTTTTTATTCTTTTTCTTATGTTGTATTGTTGTATTGTTTTCTTTTTTCTTTTTGTTGTCAATGTACAGTTTGTTGAATTCATGTTTTTTTTTCCCTCATTTTTTTCCCCTTTATAATTATAAAATACCTAATAAAATTTTTATTAAAAAAAAAAAAGAAAGACAAGACAGCTATGCGAAGCAACCAAGCAGGGACCTAAGATGTCTGGGGGGCAAAGCAGACCCTCCCCGTTGTGCACAATGTTGCTGAGCGGCTTGTAAGAGCCTGCAAATGAGAACCCAAAGTAGGTTGCTGCTTCTCTTTTTCCCTGGCCAGAAGATGGAAGGAGCAATGAATGAAAACATGGAGAAAGATTTGAGGGTGGTTTGGAGGGGAGCAGTGGCTGGCATTTGGGAACTGGGACTCTGCATGATAAAGGGCTCCAATACTTGGGCCACCTCATGAGAAGAGAAGACTCCCCGGAAAAGACCCTGATGTTGGTAAAGATGGAGGGCACAAGGAGAAGGGGACAATAGAGGACAAGATGGTTGGACAATGTTCTCAAAGCTACCAACATGAGTTTGACCAAACTGCGGGAGGCAGTGGAAGACAGGAGTGCCTGGTCCATGGGGTCACAAAGAGTCGGACACGACTAAACGACTAAACAACAACAA
Source organism: Podarcis tiliguerta (assembly GCF_965153285.1). Lineage (NCBI taxonomy): Eukaryota > Metazoa > Chordata > Lepidosauria > Squamata > Lacertidae > Podarcis > Podarcis tiliguerta. Next base: position 70,309,562 of record NC_139542.1, on the reverse strand, counting down.
GGGTTTTTGTGACGGTCCCGTCATCTTCAGGACAGTTGGAGCCTATGCATCTGGTTGGCTACTGTGAGAACATGAGGCTAGATTGATGAGCCCTTGACCTGATCCAGCGGGCTGCTTTGATGGCAGAGGGCTTTTCTGTTCAAATGCTACTTGTGGGCTTCCCACAGGCATCTGGTCAATTACTTTGGGAGCAGGGTGCTGGATTAAATGGGCCACTGGCCTGATCCAGCAGTTCCTCTGATGTTCTTAGCTTCAACGCAGCAGTGCCATGACAGCCCTCCACTCCTAGGGCTGTTCCAGAAGGCCAGCTTATTGAGTGCCCGTCCTCATTTGCTTACGCAGAGGTTAGACTGTGCTCGGTCTTTATGGAGCATTTGTTCTGGTCTCTTTACAAGGATGCAACAGTGTTTAAAACCCTCAATGACCCAGGCCCCAAATGCATACCTGAAAGCAGGCATGGTCACAGTTCAAGAAGAAGAGTTTGGATTTGATATCCTGCTTTATCACTACCCGAAGGAGTCCCAAAGCAGCTAACATTCTCCTTTCCCTTCCTCCCCCACAACAAACACTCTGTGAGGTGAGTGGGGCTGAGAGACTTCAAGGAAGTGTGACTGGCCCAAGGTCACCCAGCAGCTGCATGTAGAGGAGCGGGGAAGCGAACCCGGTTCACCAGATTACGAGTCCACTGCTCTTAACCACTACACCACACTGGCTCACAAGCACAAATTCCAGCTGATAAGAAGCACTCGAGGAAGTCAGAGAGCAGGGACAGAGTGTGGCTTGGTCAGGGGAGAGGGACACCTGTCTTGGGAAAAGCCAAAGGCCAGATAGAGAGCCTGGCGGGGGGGGGGGGCATATGTGGCCCACAGGGCTGGACTTCTCTACACCAGGCACATATGACTTACCATAGACTACTATAAGCTCTGCCAGGGGGTACTCAACACTTCATTTCTAAGCTTGCATCCAACAACTTGCACCTACCTTCTTTGTTCCCCAGGAAAGGAAACTGAATGGGTTTCGTATGCGGGATTTGCTGCTCTCTCCTTTTATCTAAAGACCCAAAATTCAAAAACCAAGAGAAACAGAAAGAAATTCTCAGTTTCACAAATGGGTACTGGCCTTACTCTGCCCAGTTCACACCAAGCAGTGAATGAAGGGGGGGGCTGTGGCCCTCCAAATATCCGTTGGACTCCAACTCCCCTCAACAAGACCAGTGGTCAGAGATGATGGGAGAGGATCACATCTCTCTCAGAGTCTCTGGCCATGCAGGCCGGGGCTGATGGGGTTTGGAGTCCAACAACATCTGAAAGGTCAGAGGTTATATAGCCAATATAACTGTGAGGGAAGTTCCTGGCCTGGGCTTGGAGTGTAGAAGACTTACTGAGCGTTAAGCACCTGGAGACATCAGCAAGGGAGTTACTCAATGCAACAAGACAGGGGCCAGCCATATAGTTGCATATAGCTTCCATTAGAAAAGTGTGGTTCAGCAAAGGTTGTCAATCCACTGTTCCAGTGATTGGGCAAGGATATAAAATTCCTTTTCTCTGCCATGTCTTCCTCAACCTGATGCCCCCTAGATGTTTTGTTCTATTACAGGGGTAGGCAACCTAAGGCCCGTGGGCCAGATGCGGTCCAATCACCTTCTCAACCCGGCCCGTGGACGGTCGGGGAATCAGCGTGAATGCCCTAATAATAGCCCAATTTCATGCTGTAAATCTCTTTGAGAGCTTTTTCAAGTGCATAAATCAGCGTGAATCTACATGAGTAGAATGTGTCCTTTTGTTTAAAATGCATCTCTGGGTTATTTGTGGAGCCTGCCTGGTGTTTTTACATGAGTAGAATGTGTGCTTTTATTTAAAATGCATCTCTGGGTTATTTGTGGGGCATAGGAATTTGTTCATTTTTTCCTTCAAAATATAGTCTGGCCCACCACATGGTCTGTGGACGGTGGACAGGCCCATGGCTGAAAAAGGTTGCTGACCCCTGGTCTACTACTTCCATCATCCCAAATGTTTGCCCATGGTGACTGGAGCTATTTGGGAGTTGTAGTTCAGCAAGCAAGCTGAGAAAAGCTGCTTTGAGGCTAAAACGAGGCAGTGAATGCTATCTAATAGCTGCTTCTGGGCTTTTAGCCACAGCAGGGGGTTACCCAAAAGAAGACAGAGGCCTTCTACTGTGGGAGAAGATGTGATAGCTTTCCCTAACCTGATGCCCTGCAGATGTCTCATCACACTTAACTCTGCAGCTATTACAGTGACCATTTATAGCTACCTGAAAAGTGGTGCTCCTTTTGTTGTTTATTTTGAACTTTGAATTCTGGAGGTTAGGGGCAGGGATGCAGCGTACCACATAATCAAATTGTAAACTGAGCAGTGAATTGAACTGGAACAGAAATAGTTCTTTTTTGGAGGGGTGAACTGGAACTAGAACTTAGTCCTTTTCAAAATGAACTATTCAAGCAGTGCATCAGTAATACTGCTAACTTTGTGGATTTTTTTAACCTACACTTTTTTTTTTTTTTGCATACTAGAGATGTTATCCCAGGGTATGTTTTTCTGTGTTTGGGAAGAGGGCAGTGAATGTTCAGCAACTCACCTCCTGAGCAGGAGGTTCCTCTTCAGGATCATCATTCTCTACTTGAGACATTTTTTGTTTCTTGTTTAGGAGTTCTTTATCTACAGTCTTAGGGCACTGCTATGTCAGAATGAAGCCTGACTCCAAGGATCATTACGGTTGCTTTCCTTTCTTTAAAACAGAAGGCATACTCCATCCTAGCTTCAAAGGAGCCTCTGTAAAGGTCAGTCCAAGGAGAACTTTGCTGAAAGTCATCAGTGAGGCGACCCCCAGAACGGCATCTTCCTGGTGTGGATTCCACCACAACTGTCTGCTTATGACATCAGCAGCATCACAGTTCTGCGGCCTTCTTTTTTAAGGATATAGATCGATTCGGAATTTTTATGCACTTGAACAAAGCTCTCAAAGAGATTTACAGCATGAAATTGGGCTATTATTAGGGCATTCTCATTAGGACATCCTAGGGTATCTCAGTGCTAAAGATTTCATCTTCAAGGGCTGCTCCTGCTCTCCCACTCCACCCCTACAAAGGGCAGGGGATAAGTTTTGCTCCAAAATAGGTTGGAGCTAAACTAAGCTGGTTGTACATTGTTCCCATTGAAACCAATGGGACTCAAGTCACAGCTAACATTGATCAGTGATTCCTTTGGGACCTGACCTGACTTTGTATGGATTCAATTTGCTGCCTTCAAACACAGCGCTTTGCTCAAGTTGAAAGTTCTTCCTGGGTTATTTTCGGTTGATTTTGTGTGTGTGTGTGTGTGTGTGTGTGTGTTTCTGGCCAGGGCTGTGCATGGGCCTGCCAATCTGATTCGGGGCCTGATCCAACCAGAGGGGAAGGCTACCTGTGCCCACTCTCCTTGCCCCGCTTTTGACAGTTCCAGAACACTCTGGGTGGACCCAATCTTTAAAAAATATATATATATTTATTTATTAAAGTTTAATAGTTACAGAAAAAGAGAAAGTAAAAAAGAAAAAAAAACCAACAAAAAAATTAACAAGCAATACATCAAAAATAAGAAAAAACCCCAAAAAACAATACATCAAAACAACAAGAAAAACAAAACAAATTTAAAAACACATCCAATATTTTCATATCTTTACCTTTCATTTACTAGTTTCCTCGATTTCCTCACACCTCCCTTTTTTGTATTCTAGTTCAATTAGCTATTTCAGCAAATCCATCTTTCTCAATTTTTTGTTCTAAAATTTATCTTAACACAATCTAACTTTAAATTTTCCACTTTAACCCCTTAACAATCAGTTTTTACTTAATTCTTTATAACATTTCTACTAAAACCATATAACTTCACTCCAGCATTCTTCTAACATTCATTAGGGGTGGACACAATCTGATCCAAGGCAATCTAAACCTCTCTCAACCCAATGCAGCTGAATCCTGGATCAACCCAAGTCAGGATCTGGGATTTGGACAGATTCCTGCATCAATTTGGGATGTCTAATTCTGACAGGGTGCCAAAACTCCCTCGTTCAACATAGTACAAGGGTCAGCAAACTAAGGCCCACAGGCTGGATCAGGCCCAATTGCCTTCTAAATCCGGCGCACCGATGGTCCAGGAATTGCTGCGTGGATTGCCAGCGCGCACGTTCTTTCCCTCTCCCCCACACGGCAGTGGCGCCGGCGCCTCCTCCCTCCCTCCTCCTGGCTTCTCCCTGCCCTGCCTAGAGGAGGAAGGGGCTGGCTTTGTTGCTGCCAGCCCCTCTCCGGAGCCCTTTCATGTGCCGCTCATGGTCCTGCCGCCTCCAGCCCCTGCCGCTCGCAAGACACAGGAGCTGCGGTTGGCTGAGCGTCCCTCTTGAGCAGCCGTCATTTAAAGCAGCCCCTCTCTGGAGCCCTTTCGTGGGCTGCTCATCATCCTTCCACCATCGTTCTTTTTTCTCTCTCCCCAAAATATAGTCCAGCCCCCCCCCCCAAGGTCTGAGGGACAGTGGACCGGCCCCATGCTGAAAAAGTTTGAGGACCGCTGACATAGTGGATTTCTAAGTGAACATACAAAAATGACTTTTAAATGTTTTTAGAATGCTTTCTTGTGTTTTATATTGTTGAAATGCTTGCCACCCAGGGCTACTTTGGGATGTCAGATAATGATAGGAATCCTGCAGGATCAGGCCCAAAGCCTTGTCTGTTTCCTCCCGTGATCAACCAGACGCCTGCCAGAAGCTCACCAGCATAAAGGCAACAGATCTCTCCTGCTGTCGCTCACCACAAACTGGAATTCAGAGCCTAGTGGCACCATCAGATCCATCAGATCAGGACTCTGAAGCAGACCTTCAGGGCCCCATTCATCAGAGGGCCCCAAATGAAGTAGCACTGGTTTATCACATTGCGAGGTGTTGCTACCTAAACCACAATGGGAGGCGCCACCCACTGGTGTGGGGAGGTGGGATTACCTGGGGGTTGCTAAGAGGCAAGGGGGCGACAGGAGTCACTGGAGGTGTCAGTGACTATCAAGCTTTGAAAAGCCGATCGCAAAGTATTGGAAGACACAAGAACTACCCACCCGGGAAGAATGGCAGATGAAGCTGATGGACTATATGGAAATGGCGGAAATGACTGGCAGAATCCGAGACCAGGGAGAAGAGTCGATGGAAGAAGATTGGAAAAAATTTAAAGTATACTTACAGAAACACTGCAAAATTAATGAATGTTAGAAGAATACTGGAATGAAGTTATATGGTTTTAGCAGAAATGTTATAAAGAATTAAGTAAAAACTGATTGTTAATGGGCTAAAGTGGAAAATTTAAAGTTAGATTGTGTTAAGATAAGTTACAGAACAAAAATTGAAGGATTTGCTGAATTAGCTAATTTGAACTAGAATACAAAAAAGGGAGGTGTGAGGAAGTCGAGGAAATAAGTAAATGAAAGATAAAGTTATGGAAATTGGATTTGTTTTTAAATGTTTTTGTTTTTCTTATTGTTTTGTTTTGATGCATTGTTATTTTTTCTTTTTCTTTTTATTTTTGATGTATTGTTTGTTAATTTTTTATTGTTTTTTCTGTTTTTCATACTTTCTTTTTGTAACTATAAAACTTCTAATAAATATTATAAAAAAAGAAAAGAAAAGCCGGCATCATCCATTTTGCTGAATTCGTTAAACTTAATAGTTTTAATGAAGAAATGTCCAATTAATTGTCACTGTTTTGAAATTTAAGGCCTTATTGTTATCTTCCTTATTGGGCCATGCACTGCTGTTCTGAATACTGCCATTCATAGGGTAAGGTAGGGGGTACTGTGGATGAGTTCGTGGAACCAAGGAGGCACCCCCAATATTGGGAAACCACTGAGTGCCAGTCCTCATACGACCATGAAGACCAGACTCTAAAATGAGACCGTCAGGTGTCCTTCTGGCTTGTCGAATTAAAACTTCCGAAACTGGTGTACTAACAGTGTTCAACAATGAATCCCTCCTATTTCCCTTCCTCCCCCAACACGCACGCATGTATGGGCTTCTTGAAATAGGTGATTCTCCCTCCCCTCCCCTGGTCATTCCACCGTCAACCCCTTTGCTTAACATACTCAAAGCAGGGAGCAGTTACACTTCCCAGAGCCCCACAGTGACATTGAAGATTTCCCCGCATGAGATTTATGAGCAGTTGTTGGAACATGCCATCTTTATCTCTCTCCTGAGATCTCATAAAATAATAGTGGGCTCGGTGGTATGAAGATGAACTGATCACCGGCGTAAGCTTTCCCTAACTCAATAGTTCCCTGGGCGCCCTTAAAACCAGATGGAGACCTCAGGATGCAGGCTAACGACGGCAGAGTAAATGAGGAAAGAGCCCATTTGTGACAGGGAAGGATGAGAGCAGCTCCAGAAAATGGAGGAATATTGCTTTACACTTTCTCTGTCTGCCAGCGAAATACATGTCAGTCGCAGTGAAAGGGAGTGAGGCTCCCAGGCTGGGAGAGGAGCAATGTGGACGTCCAATGAAGCTGAATGCTGGAAGATTCAGGACATAAGGGCTCCTTCACACACACTGCATGGCTAAACTGTGGAACTCCCTCCCACAGGAGGCCGTGATGGCTGCCAAGAGGATTTTAAAAGAGGATTAGACAAATTCCTGGAGCAGACGGTTGTCTGTGAGTACTGGCAACGACGGCTCTGCTCTGCCTCCAGAGTTGCTTCCGAATACCAGCTTCTGGAAACTACAGGAGGAGAGAGGGATCCGGTGCTTGGATCCTGCTTTCTGGCTTCCCACTTTGAGAACAGGATACTGGACTGGGTGGACCATGGGCCCCATCCATCAGGCTCTTCTTATGCTCTTACTGAAGAGGATTATTGTGCTTGAATCCTGCTTGCAGTTTTCCCACTGAGGCAGCTGCTTGGCCACTGTAAGAATAGGAAGCTGGACTAGATTAGCCACTGGCCTGATCCAGGCCACCTCAGGCTACCTTCTTCTGATCCTCAAAAGTTGCCACTTTCAAGGCTTTGCTTCTTTGGCCTGTTTGTGAATGTTGTGGAATACAAAGGTCAGTTCCGCACCGGAAGACCCGTCTTGCCTTTGTCCTCCTTTGCCCCATCCGATTAATGATTGATGCATCTGATAATGAGCAGCGATAAGAAGAGAACAGGGATGGGCAACTTGGGATCTGGCTTCACAACCCATTAGGCAGAGGGACAAGGGTTAAACAGCATCATTACAGACCATAACAGCAGTGTAACAAGAGAGTGCAAAGATTTCATTAGCAAATGGGACAGTCCTGGGAGCAGAGAGAAGATATGGGAGGCTGATAACAATTTCTAAGAACTCGTGTGCTGAGGAGAACAGGGATGGATGATAAGATATTCACCTCAACACTTACTATTTTGCATTTACCAAGAAACTACATGATAGAGGACATTACAGTGCGGTATATTTGCTGGCTGCCATTAACAGGTTTAAACACAAAGAAGTAAAACAAACAGTCAAAGAAAAACAGATTGGGGACTTTTGTATCATAATCAGGAAGTAGTATTAATTTCACTTAGTGTTCCTATTTGTCATTTACTGATAATAATGACTTATGTAAAAAACGTACCCCTGCCCGTACGGGCCAGTCTTGACAGACTCTAGGGTTGTGCGCCCATCTCACTCAAGAGGCCGGGGGCCAGCGCTGTCCGGAGACACTTCCGGGTCACGTGGCCAGCATGACATCGCTGCTCTGGTGAGCCAGAGCCGCACACGGAAACGCCGTTTACCTTCCCGCTAGTAAGCGGTCCCTATTTATCTACTTGCACCCGGGAGTGCTTTCGAACTGCTAGGTTGGCGGGCGCTGGGACTGAACAATGGGAGCGCACCCCGCTGCGGGGATTCGAACCGCCGACCTTTCGATCGGCAAGCCCTAGGCGCTGAGGCTTTTACCCACAGCGCCACCCGCGTCCCTTAATGACTTATGTATAAAGCACTTAATCTCCCCACCCCCAGAGGTCATACAAACCAGAAGATCCCTATAAGCATCTTTGTCAATGTCAAGATGAGAGACTCCAAAATAGGCTCAGGACTGCTTGAGAGCAAGAGTTCCAGGACCATGGACAGCTGAGAGCAAGAGGGAGTGTGGGGCCTCAGGACTGGTCTGTTCTACCTGCTGCAGCCTTGCAGTCTGGCCTGGAGAACCCTGTGGTTTCCAGCAACTGATAGAAACATTGGTGCCTCCAACTGTGGAAGCAGAGCTGAGCCATCGTGGTTGGTAGCCATGACTAGGATAAGGCAGCTTCCTATGTTCCTATGTACATTCCTGGGATCTCAAGAGACTTGGGGTGAAATCCAGTGGTGGTACTGGATGTGGAGTCATGGGGGTGGCGGAAGGGGCATGAACACACACAAGCCCCTTTCCAACATCCTCATGTGTACTTCCCCATGTTGGTAGCAAAATATTGTGCCACCATTTCACTACAGTGAAAGGTAAAGGTAAAGGACCCCTGACAGTTAAGTCCAGTTGCGAACAACTCTGGGGTTGCGCTGCTCATCTCGCTTTACTGGCCGAGGGAGCCGACGTTTGTCCGCACACAGTTTTTCCAGGTCATGTGGCCAGCATGACTAAGTCGCTTCTGGCGAACCAGAGCAGCGCACAAAGACGCTGTTTACCTTCCAGCTGGAGCAGTACCTATTTATCTACTTGCACTTTGATATGCTTTTGAACTGCTAGGTTGGCAGAAGCTGGGACCGAGCAACGGGAGCTCACCCCATCGGGGGGATTCGAACCGCCAACCTTCTGATTGGCAAGCCCTAGGCTCTGTGATTTAGACCACAGCGCCACCCGCGTCCCTTTTGCTACAGTAGCTGATTTTAATATGCTCAACAAGGATGCTTATCCCAGATTTCTCACAGTCTCCTATTTGTTTGTTCCCGACAATCTCCACATCAGCAAAATTAGCATTTGCCTCACATTTCCCACTAAAAAAAAAAAGCAACTTTGGTCTACAGGGATATTTGGTTCGATTTTGCAAAGCTCTCCTTTGTGGTGACCCCCCTCCTCCTCCTCCACCTCCTCCTCCTCTCCATTTCCATGATCCGTCCATCTCTGCTCTCTGGAGTAACCCAAGCCATATAAATAATCTGATTTGAGGCTATGAAATCTTATTTGAAGGTCTATTAATGCATAGCTGGGATGACACAGGCCCCAGCCTGTCTCCGCCGACTGAAACATGGGAAGCAATTTCACCTGGGAAAATCCATCTCGCAGAACAGGCCAAGAAAGGAGGTGTGGAAGAATCAGGAAGCAATTATATTTAGGATGGAGATTAAGACAATGCCTGTGCCATCCTTTGTTCCCTGACCTCCATCTCCCATCTTCAGGGAGCGGGGCTGGACCACTGAGCTAAGCAAAACAGACGCCAAGGATTAGGCCCTTAAAATATGACTGCAAGGCACTTCCTCAAAGAAAATAATTAGCAGGCTGACATGCTCATTCCCCCTTTTCTGTTGCCTGACCCAAGGAAACGAAATTTTAATCAATGTTGTTTTAAATAACACATAAATAAAACATCCATGCCTCTTATCCATGCAGGCTCAGACAAGAGAAGTGACAGTAGAATGATGATTAACGCCATATAATTAGGCCCCGTGTCGGTGAAGACCTTGAGGCGAGGAGCCAGGACTATTTAACGCAGATTAGTTACCCTTAATGGACTTTAACCATATTTTTTGTACTGGAGATCAAGGTGGTTAAAGGCTGATACAAGGATGCCCATCTATAGCGAACATCCAAAGCTGTGCTGCAGTTTAGATATTTATCATTTGCACTTTTAAAAAGTATATCAAGATATATATTAAAGGATGTCACATAGAGGAGGGAGAAAGGTTGTTTTCTGCTGCTCCAGAGAAGCAGACATGGAGCAATGGATCCAAACTACAAGAAAGAAGATTCCACCTAAACATTAGGAAGAACTTCCTGACAGTAAGAGCTGTTCGACAGTGGAATTTGCTGCCAAGGAGTGTGGTGGAGTCTCCTTCTTTGGAGGTCTTTAAGCAGAGGCTTGACAACCATATGTCAGGAGTGCTCTGATGGTGTTTCCTGCTTGGCAGGGGGTTGGACTCAATGGCCCTTGTGGTCTCTTCCAACTCTATGATTCTATGATTCTAAGAAGGCTTGAAACATACAAAATATAATACAATCAGTATTTAAAATATCCAGAAAACAGAATGCAACATCAGTGGATACTATTCATATTGTGAAGGCCTATGTAAAAGAAGGTCAAAGAACTGTATAAGTGGTAGGGATCCTGAGGGTCATCTAGTCCAACCCCCTGCAATGCAGGAATCCCAGCTGAAGAATCCCTGACCATCCAACCTCTGCCTAAAAACCTCCAAGGAAGGAGAGTCCACCGCCTTCTGAGATTGTCTGTTCCACTGTCAAACAGTTCTTCCCTTCAGAAAATTCTTCCTGATATTTAGACACAATCTCCTTTCTCGCAACTTGAAGCCATTGGTTCAGGTCCCTCCCTCCAGAGCAGGAGAAAACAAGCTTGCTCCATCTTCTGTGTGACAGCCCTTTAGAGATTTGAAGGCAGCTATCGTAACTCCTCTCAGTCTCCTCCTATCCAGGTTAAACATATCCAGCTCCCTCTCACTTTTCTTTCTTTTGGAATCCTCTGCATTTGTGCCTTCAACATTTCACCTTTAAGAAATTCCCATCTGGAGGGGGTGCAAGGAGTCCTCGCAGCGGCAGCGGGAGCCCTTGTATAGCACGCGCCATGGCAGGACAGGCATTTTGAAAATTTATTCCCCTCTTCGACCGCGTATTGGTGGAAAGGTGTGCAGCTGAGACAGTAACTAAAGGAGGCATTGTGATTCCAGAAAAATCACAAGGAAAAGTGTTACAAGCCACTGGTGTGGCAGCTGGAATAGGCTCTAAGAGCAAGGAGGGACGACACTCATCCAGTTAGTGTAAAAGCTGGTGAGAAGGTTCTACTACAACTTTGAATATGGAGTATGGGCAAATTTGCTGAGATGGGATCAAGGAGCTGCTAAGAAGGAAGCCCTTTGGGACTTAATTTTTGGCACTAAAAGAAACTTGCAGACAGGACGGGGAGAAGAGTTAAGAGCCTCAGATAGAAGAGCACCAGGTTGATGAACTATACGGAACTGATAGAAAAGACTGACAAAATCCGAGACCAGGGAAAGAGACGGTGGAAGAAGATTGGAATTTTTTAAAATATTACTTAGAGTAATATAGTATAATTAAGGAATATTGGGAGAGATGTGGAATGAACTTATATGACTTTAGTAGAAATATGATAAGGATTTAAGACTTAAGATTTTAGGATTTAAGGATTTAAGATTTAAGGGGTTTTTTATTTTTTAGATTGAAGTATAGATAAATTTTAAGATTTTGATGGGAAGATAAGGTTAAAATGGATTAAGATAATTAAACGATAGTAAGCAGTGAAAGATGGAAAGAATTTGCTGACTTAATTATTAACTGGAATACAAAAAAGAGAGGTGGGAGGAGGTCGAGGAAATAAGTCATTGAAGGATAGAGTTGTGAAAAAAGGAAGTGTTTTTAAATGTTTTTGTTTTTTCTCTAGTGGGGTGGAGGTGTTGTTTTATTTTTTGCTTTTTTGATGTATTTTTTAAATTTTTCTTTATTTTTTTTCTCTCTATTTTATATATATACTGTGTTTTTTCTTTTTTCTTTTCCTTCTGTAATTATAAAACTTATATAAAAAAAGAGAGAGAAGGTTCTGCTACCAGAGTATGGTGGAACAAAGTTGTACTGGATGACAAGGACTATTTCATATTTAGAGATGGTGATATTCTTGGAAAATACGTGGACTGAACAGTTCATCTTGCTCCGTTATCATTAAGTTTTCATTCCACAAAAAGTGTTCAAATGGTTCTGTTCCATCATGTAAATGATTTCTTTATTTTCTAATAAATGCAAATTCTCCCAAATTACCAAGTATCATTGTGACTTCAAAATAAAACAATGTGTATAGCCAAAAGGAAAAAAAAGAAAGAGATTCCCATCTATTATGTACTAAGCTTGGATCCTAGAACAATAGGCAGGTAGGATCCTAGAATGCAACAGCAGCAATGATGCTGGAACCCCCTTAGGGGCCAACATTTGCTGAATTCATTCCATTCCGCTTATGCAATAAAATAAAATAAACCCAGTTCACCTGGTGAATAATTAAAGCAGCGGGCTGGCTGGTGCCGTCATTGTGAGCTCCATTAAAGTGAGTTTTTGCAGTTTCTGCTTTTGTCAGTCGCACTAGCGCACTCTCCTCTCTTTTCAGTACGTATAAAAGAAAAGCAATTTCCCCCTTTTAAGCCAATTTACTTGTCTTGTAAAGGCAGACACTTGACACGCGCTGAGCGATTATTACAGAGGGAAGGAGCCGGCAGTGGTGAATACCTAATAATTACCTTATCCTAATGTCAGATTTGTTTCTCGCCACTGATTCCTTAGTATTTTTTTTGCTGGAGTCTTAAATCAATCAAGAGGAGCATTCGTTTCCCTGGTGTCAGGGAACTGCCATCAGTGTCCGAGGGAGAGAGCAAGCTCCAAAGGGATCCCAGAGAGCGTCCCAGGATTGGGAGAGGCAGCCCGTCTTCTGGGGAAGAGAATCAACGTAGCTCCAGTGGAGAAGGGGGGCAGATGGGGTAATCGGCGAGGTGGTCCCATGATTCCTTGCCGGGGACCAGCGGGGAGAGGAAGGGTCCTCCGCTGCCTACGCCCTCCTTGCACAGAAGGCTTCCGTGCAGAGAGAGTAGGAGGAGACTAGGCGTCAAAGAGCTTCTTTGCTGGAAGAAGTTTAAGAAACGCCCACTGACGGATTCTGCCAGCGATTGAGACAGCCACGGGCGAGTGGCTGCCCGGACAGGAAAGGTTCACTAAGGTAACCCAGCCAGAGGTTGGGACAAGCTTACGCACGAGCAACCCCTAGAACCATTACACCTGGGAAGCCTATGCTGGCTTAGCATGACCCCATATTAGCAATTCTTATTTATTTTCTGTATGTCTCGTTGCATTTATAGCCCATCTTTCTTCCAAGGAATTCAAGGCAGCATGCAAGATTCTCCCCCTCCCCACAACAACCCTGCGAGGTTGAGCAATACTGTGTCTGGCAACCTTGGAAACATTCATTGTGAGGCTACGTGAGTGTGTTGTGGACATTTTAAAATGTTTTAAACATGGTTTTTAAATTCTGTTTTTCTTTTAATTATTCTTTATTGATTACAAATTTACATATCTGTACAAACATTGTATGCTATCTCTTTACATATGAAGAAAAAGAGAATTATGTAGAGAACAGAAAATTTATAAAGGAACAAAAAAGAGGAAAAGATAAAAGATAAAGAAATGACAAGGATACGAAGTAAAAAAATCAAAAGAGGAAAAGACAAGACAAGACAACTTTATTTACACAATAAAAGTGTTCATCAACACAATTCTGTTTTTCATGGTATTGTTTCAGTGCTTGGGCATTTCTCACCCTGGGCTCCTCTGAGAGGAAGGTGGGAGAAAAATTTATAAATAGTAATAAGGCTTAGCGGCTTTAGAAATAATAATAATAATAAGGCTTTGAGACAATGACTGGCCCAAAGTCACTCAGGAACTGCTAGGAGCAACTCAAGGCCTTCCACATGCGCTTCATCAGGAAGATTTTGGGCCTCACATAGCCCAACAGAGTCTCAAACAGAGATGTTTTCTCCCAAGCCCACATTCCCAGCTTGGTCATGTCCACAGAATGGAAGATGGCATTCCATCTCCAAATGCTCTATGGGGAGCTGGCTACAGGCACTGGGCCCGTTGGCAGATCAACTCTGTGTTACCAAGATGTCTGCAAACAGGACATAAAGGCTGGCAACATCGACCCCACCGTGAGGGAATCCCTTGCAGATGACCACAGTGCCTGGAGACAGACTGTCAGGTCATATATCCACAGCCGTGACCAGAGGAGGAATGACCACTGGGACGAGTGCAGAAAGAAGAAACACAACCAGATGCCTTCATCTGTCCCAGCAAAACATATCTCTTCCATATCAGTCTCTACACCCACAGAAGGTGCTGCAACCTTCCAACAGTTTGACTTCAGCCACCAAGGCGCACTCATCCATTGTCTCCCGAGACACACAGATGTCAACAAATAGACAGAAGCTGTGAGATGACAACTGCAGGCTCCTTTAGCACCCTTGAGTGCAGCTCATCAGCGCCTTGACATTTGAATTCATTTACAGTAGCCTGGTGTTCCCTTACCACCTCTTGTTCTAATTTGGGATGCACCTCCCTCCTAACATCATTTATTCTGTTATCACCAGGTTGGGCACTGCTTTCTTTTTGGGTGAAGACAAAGGCAAAGTAGTTAAGAGCAGTTTCTCCTTCTCTCTGTCACCCAACAGCATTTCTCCTTCATCTCCACACAGAGGACCTGCCACTTGCTTGGTCTTCCTCTTGCTTCAAACATAGCCAGAGAAACCTTTTATTATTGTTTTTAACCTCTCTTGCAAGCTTTGGCTCACCTGACCCTCTACCTGAAACTGTTGGCTTCTCGTGTATACTCCTCCTTTGTGATTTCTACTTTCTTCCTTTTCTTATGCTTGCCCTTCTTACTGTAAATCTCAGCACATGTGTAAGCTCCTTATGCAACCACAATGGGTTTTTTTTTAGACATCTAGCATCAGTGTGGTGTAGTGGTTAAGAGCGGTAGTCTCGTAATCTGGTGAACCGGGTTCGCTTCCCCGCTCCTCCACATGCAGCTGCTGGGTGACCTTGGGCCAGTCACGCTTCTCTGAAGTCTCTCAGCCCCACTCACCTCACAGAGTGTTTGTTGTGGGGGAGGAAGGGAAAGGAGAATGTTAGCTGCTTTGAGACTCCTTAAAGGGAGTGAAAGGCGGGATATCAAATCCAAACTCTTCCTCTTCTTATTCTTTTCTATCTTGTTGGAATTGTCTGCCTTTTTGCGTTCAGTATTTCACCTTTCAGAAACACCAATCCATCTTGGACTCCCTTCCTTTTGAGTATTTCTTACCACAGAACTCTCACCCAGTAGCCCCTTAACCTTTTTTGAAATTGGTCTTTTTAAAGTCCAGAGGGCATGTCTGACTACCATTCAGCTTTCCCTTGCCTCTGTGTTCTCTCTATTCTGCTTTGGTCAGACCACACCTGGAGTCCTGCTGGAAAAGAGACCGAGAGGAGTTATGATAGCCATCTACAAAGTTCTAAAGGGCTGTCACATGGAGGATGGAGCAAGCTTGATTTCTCCTGTTCTGGAGGGTATGGCCCTAAACAATGGATTCAAGGTATAAGATTCTGACTGAACATCAGGAAGAACTTTCTGATTGTAAGAGATGTTCAGCTGTGGAACAGACGATCTCAGAAGGTGGTGGACTCTCCTTCCATGGAGTTTTTTAAGCAGAGCTTGGATGGCCATCTGTCAGGGATGATTTTGCCTCTGCAGCTGCTTCTGATAAATCCATCAGGGCCTCCCTCCCCCTAACCCAGTTGACAGTCGTTCAAAAGCTCTACAAATTGCAAGCTCACGCTCTGGTGAGCAGCATTTATATGCCTCCACAGCTTGGAGAGGGGGCTCCTGCCTGCTCTGACAACAGAGTTTGCTTTTCAGCCTCATTAGGTTTCTCAGTGAATTGACAGGGTTCTCCTTTGCTCCCCTGCCCAGACCGCCAAGCTCCGAAACCAACACCCCATCACAAGCGAGACCCTGATGGGCAGGGCACAGAGAAAGGGCCAGCCTTCCCGCAAGGCCAGCCGTGTTGCTGGCCCAACAACAGTCCTGATGAACACCGAGTGCAGCCTGGAGAGATCCATCAACAGGCCGACGCTGGCTGGGGCATGAGGGAGACGGGTCACCATCCATCACAGGCCTAATGGGGATTTCTCTCTGGCTAACGGTTCCATCACAAGCTCAGCCACAGAGCTGTCCAGAAAGATCCTTGGTGCACTAAAAATTCCCCTCCAGCTTTAAGCATCTCGGAGGTGCCATGAATCAATCACACCATCTGTCATTGTCTTGCAGCTTTTATCCCATCAATCTGCCAGTTAGCTAGTAATATCTGGCATTAATTCCAGCTCCCTTTATGGTCCCTCTTTAAACCCAAGTGTGCCCTAAACTGAAACATTCACTTAACCAACTCGGGACCCATTTGAAACCTGTTACTATTAGTATATAAAACCCTTAACAATTGGGGATCTGTTTACGCCCACTCAACCAGTAACTGGCCCTGTTACAGGAGCCACATAATACCCGTTTCACATTTATAAGAACTGGATCTTATAGTGTGGCGGAACCAGGACCTTGGAACTCTCTGCCTCTTGACACCAGGCAGATGTCTGCACTATTTTTCTGTGCCTGCAAAGAACGTTCATGTTTAGACAAGACCATCCAGGACATTAGAAAACTGATGTGAGTCTTGATCTGTTTTTAGTTTACTGTCTTAACTTTTGAAATATCTTGTTAATTTTTCTTTGTGATAATTTTATCATTTTTTGTAAAGTACTTTGAGGTATTATTATTTTTTAACAATCAAACAGCGCATGACTTGTATTACCTTATCCTAATGTCTTTCACCATAGAGGGGTTCCCACACCCACTACGGTGGGCGGGGTACACGTCGGGAGATAGAATTGTTTTCCATCTTGACAATGACTACTTTCAAGATGTAGATGGCTGGTGGGGCACCATCATGGAGAAGAGGAATCAGGAAAGCAGCATTCATAGAATCATAGAATCATAGAGTTGGAATAGACCACAAGGGCCATCGAGTCCAACCCCCTGCCAAGCAGGAAACACCATCAGAGCACTCTTGACATATGGTTGTCAAGCCTCTGCTTAAAGACCTCCAAAGAAGGAGACTCCACCACACTCCTTGGCAGCAAATTCCACTGTCGAACAGCTCTTACTGTCAGGAAGTTCTTCCTAATGTTTAGGTGGAATCTTCTTTCTTGTAGTTTGGATCCATTGCTCCGTGTCCGCTTCTCTGGAGCAGCAGAAAACAACCTTTCTCCCTCCTCTATGTGACATCCTTTTATATATTTGAACATGGCTATCATATCACCCCTTAACCTCCTCTTCTCCAGGCTAAACATGCCCAGCTCCCTTAGCCGTTCCTCATAAGGCATCGTTTCCAACACTGAGGTCAGGTTTGGGGGAAGCATTTCAGCCCCAGGGCCACATTCTCTTCTGAGCAAACCTTCTGAGGGCCGCGTCCAGTGGCGGGTGGGGCTGAGCAACAGAGGCAGATTTCCCCTTCGTATAGCAGGTCAGTTTCCGCCCACACTTACACACCCCTCTATGTCCTCCATCCAGGGGAGCTAGAAGCGTTGTCAAGACTTCAACGATGCTGGGAGTGTAAGAAAGTAAAAAGCTTTTGGGAAATGATATATAATGAATTGAAGAAAATGTTTAAGTACACCTTTGTTAAGAAACCAGAAGCGTTTTTACTTGGTATTACAGGGAATGAGATAAACAAAAAAGAAAGGAAGCTATTTTTATATGCAGTGACTGCAGCAAGAATACTGATGGCTCAGAAATGGAAGCAAGAGGAGCTACCTACGTTAGAAGAATGGAGAATGAAGATGATGGACTATGCAGAACTTGATGGGAAGGATCCGAAATCGACGAGACCAGAGATTTATAGAAGATTGGGAAAAGTTTACAGAGTATATGCTCAAACTAAGTGAAAATCAAATAATGCTTGTAAGCCTTAATAAAGCTCTGTAACAAGAAACGTTAGAATATGAGTAAAATAAGATGTAATTTATAAAAATAATAGAAGTAAGGTTTTAGAAATGTGTAAGAAATTAAGAAGGGAAGGAGTATCAGTCAAGTTGAGGGAAGTCAAAAAAGAGAATGGATATAAAAAAAGATGTATGAATTGTGTAAATTTTATATTTGGAAAAATTGAATGAAAATTATTTATATATATAAAAAAGGCTTCAACGATGCTTTCCAGCCAAGCAGAACATCTCCAGGAGGGGTTGGCATAGGAGAGGTTCCTGAGAGCCAGGTCAAGAAGCCTGGGTGGGGTACACAAGGCCCAAGGCCTGAGGCTCCAAACCCTTGTTCTTGGACAAGGCTGCCTCAGTGGCTGCTCCCAGACTTTGGATCTCCTTAGAGGAGCCAGACAGGCTCCCTCCTTGCTGTCCTTCTGCCGGCAGGTGAAGGCAGTGGCATCGCAATGGCGGAGCTGGGGGACAGTGTGCCCCAGGTGCCATGTCTGCAGGGGTGACAAGAAGGCACCCCACAGCGGCTCGCGGCAGCATGAACAGCCATCGCGCCGCGGCAGCCGCATGTGGAGGATCCTCCGTTTGTGGCTGCAGCCATAAGCAGAGGATTCCTACATCGTTTTTTCTTTTAAACGGCAACACCAAATACAGCTGCGACAAAGTTCAGCATAAGATTAAATTTCTGGTGTCTTGGTCCCCCCCAGCCCTTGTCTGCACCTGTGTTGGCTCAGTCTTTTTTCAAAGGCTTTTCAGAGAATTAGGAATCCAGTCTCCACAAAAAGCTTCTTTCCCCAATTGGGTGATTATTTTAAAACTGCCTATGAAACATCGTCTGCCTTGATGGGCCCTTAGAGGCAGCACAGACGTTTAGATCAGTTGCAAGGGTTTTTCATTATTATTATTGCCTCCAGCTGAAAAGAAAAGAAAATGCTGTTGATTTTAATCTCCCCCTCCCTTCCGGTTAATACAATGAATTCCACCTTACTCTGTGAATCATTTTCCAGTGTTCACACTACTATATATTTATTTCATAAAATTTATACACCACTTCATTGTAAAAAGAAGCTCCACCTCAATGCAGTTTACAAAAGTGATAAAACTATAAAATCATCACCAAGAAAAATTAACAACAATAATTTAAGACTTTCAGAAAGTTAATATAACGGTGGACTAAAAAAGCAGATTAAAACTTGCACCAACTTTCTAAACATCTGGGAGGGCTTTTCTAAACAAGAATATTTTAGCAAGTGTCGAAAAGTGTACAGTGAAGGCACCTGCTTGAGATCAATAGGCAGTGCACACACTAAAATGAGGAACGGGTTTTATGTGGCACCTGCACTCAGTGGCGTAGCGTGGGTTGTCAGCACCCGGGGCAAGGCAAGTAATTTGCACACACCCCCCCCGCTGCACTGTCCCTCCCCCAGATAGTCCCTCGCTCTCTCTCCGCACCGCACCGCACGCCTGGCACCCTCCCCTCCACAGTGGGCGGCGACCCTGCGGCTCGGATCGGATTCACACAGCCAGCACTGCAGTGAGAGAGAGTGAGTGATCCAGGTAGGGGCAGAGAGCTGCGAGTGCGAGCGCCCCCCCCCCGATGTTGCGCCCAGTGCGGCTGGCCCCCCCTGCACCCCCACGCTACGCCACTGCCTGCACTAGTGCCAGTTGCACCAATCCAAGTGGTCAAGGGGGTGTGGAAGGTGGAGGTAAGGTGATCTCATAGGTAAACTGGACCCAAGTACCACAAGGAATGGTGGTACATCAGAATTGCCCTTGGAGGCAGGTAACACAGGTGTGCAGCTGTATGCACAAACCAGTCCAACCAGCCAACACAGGCAGAAACATATTTGCTTAGGTATAGCTTTGATGGGAACCTACCTAATTTGCACTTCTTCAACCAATACACAAACAGAAACACAGCTATCCTTAGAAAATTTTGTGATGCAGTTATTTGACCAAGCAATATGTACAAAGTGCATTCTACTAAGGGGAAACATGTGGGACGCGGGTGGCACTGTGGTCTAAACCACTGAGCCTCTCGGGCTTGCCAATCAGGAGGTCGGTGGTTTGAATCCCCACGACGGGGTGAGCTCCCATTGCTCGGTCCCAGATCCTGCCAAGCTAGCAGTTCTAAAGCACACCAAAAAGTACAAGTAGATAAATAGGTACCACTCTGGCAGTAAGGTAAATGGTGTTTCCGTGCACTGCTCTGGTTTTGATGTTCCATTGCGCCAGAAGCGGCTTAGTCATGCTGGCCACATGACCTGGAAAAACTGTCTGCAGAGTGGACAAACGCCGGCTCCCTCAGCCTTTAAAGCGAGATGAGAGCCGCAACCCCAGAGTCGTTCGCGACTGGACTTAACTATCAGGTGTCCTTTACCTTTAAGGGGAAACATACATACAAATGCATGCATTCATGAAAATAGTGTGCAAAAATGCATGGGGAAATTGCTTGCAATAGAATGTGTATATTAGTCAAAACTGTACACAAAAGTACATTTATTTGCAGTAAAATCCTGATGGATTTTCAAAATGATTAAAAAATAATAATATCTGTATATTACTGAAGAAATGTGGGGAGCTAAATTTAGAAGTGGAAGAAGAATGAGAAAATGAGAGAAACTAAAATGGCTTGGACTGAAGGACATCAGGTCGGGGAAACTTTTAGCCGGGTTGGTGCAGGATAGAAATTAAAAGGAAGCCTTTTTAAATCAGTACACTTTCTTCAATGCTGGCCTTCCATTCATCCTACAAGCCTTTTAGCTTTTTGAAGGTCCATTAATTGCACTAATGCTAAACTGAACTTGCAGGGAGAGAGAGAGGTAGGAGAGAAAGTGGCAGACAAACTTGTGTGATTCACACATCTCAAACCAAAGCACAAATGGAAACATCCTTTGAAATTTGCACCTTGCTGAATTTTGCAATGCAGTTTTCCAAGCAATAAAAATGAGTGTTTAAAGGGGGAAGTGCAAACAAAACTGTATATATCTATAGAGAGAGATAGAAAAATAATACACCAAAGCAACAATTATATTGCAAAAAAATGATTGCAGAAATGCATGCTTTAGGAAAGGTTGTGTGCAAAAATGTTAATAAATGTGTTGAAAATCAGTACAGATTTTCATATGAACTGGGCAGGGGGAGTATACTGATGCAGAAATTGGATGCCCTTTACTTAGGGTTGGAAAAATGGATAGATTTGTCTGTTCCTAGTTAGGGAATATGGGTGCCTACTGAAACTGTCTCCACGGCTATATCCGAGTGAAAAATGCTCAAGTGTTTATTTTGACACACTTACACACATGGGGGAGCTGAGGGGGTGAGCAATGAGCAAGGAGAAGTTATTGATATTGTCAGACATCCTGGTTCTACACGTCAGCAGGATCCAAGCTGCAACCTGTCACTCTAAATCTTTAGCCATGTGGACTAATAAATTCATTCATTAGCACATATTAGCAATAAACCCATCATGTGCCAGTTTAAAAACAAAAACAGGAACTAATCATTCAAATGCTCATCCACCATAACATGGTTTAAGGTAGCCCAAGAATATAAACAGGGGGGTTGGGATGGAATAAAACCATTTGAGAAGTAGGACAATATTCTAATTAAAACTGCTAGAGAAATTCTCCCTCTTTCTCTCTTTCTTACTCACCAGATCAGAAAGTTGGGGGGGGGGGGAGGAACACCACTCAAAACCAGGAATATCAGGGTGCTAACTATTAGCCAAAAATTACAAGTACAAAATAAGACAAATTTGATTCCATGTGTTTGCTGTTTAAAAAAACACATGGGAAATATCAAGAACATCACCCCCAAATGAAAAAGAAATGTAGAAATGTAAGATCATTTCTGCTTCCTCCAATTTTCTTTCTTGCTCTGTCCTCAATTACTTGAGTACTTCTCTGTCACATAATAGGAATCCCGATTTTTGCCAGATGGATAAAGATAACCTCATTCTAGCTAAAAGCAATTGGGACTTTGCAGCTGAGTACAAGAGACACTTAAGAAGATAATGCAGGAAAACTCAAGGAGCTAAAATAGTGGCATTCATAATGACTCCATCCAGGGCCCATTATTCAGCATCCTAAGAACCTCAGTTTTCCTTTCACATTTTAACAAATGGGACGGAAACTGCCTTGGTCACGATAGCCGATGATCTCCAGTGGGCTAGGGACAAAGGTGAAAGCTGTCTTGCCAGAGTGGTGCATGCTCTGGTTATCTCCCACTTGGACTACCGCAATGTGCTCTATGTGGGGCTACCTTTGAAGGTGACCTGTAAAGTGCAACTAATCCAGAATGCGGCAGCTAGACTGGGGACTGGGAGTGGCTGCGGAGACCATATAACACCAGTTCTGAAAGACCTACATTGGCTCCCAGTACATTTCTGAGCACAATTCAAAGTGTTGGTACTGACTACACGGCCTCAGCCCAGTATATCTGAAGGAGCATCTCCACCCCTATTGTTCTGCGCGATTTTCAGCATCTGGGCATGCGCAGACGTGATCTGTGCCAGCCCAGCCCATGGAGGATCTCTGCGGGAGTGATCCGGCCAACGCCCGGTAAGCCTTGCTGACCCCTGGGCTGGGGGAACCCAGCCAGATGGGTGGGGTAGCGGGGTAATAATAATAATAATAATAATAATAATACAGTGGTGAGTTCCGTGAGTCTCTTCGTCTTGCGAAGCAAGCCCATTAGCGGCTTAGCAGATTAGCGCTATTAGCGGCTTAGCGGGTTTAGCGGATCAGCTGATAAGCGGCTTAGCGGATCAGCTGATAAGCGGCTTAGCGGCTTGGGGAAAAGGGGGGGAAAGGAAAAAACCCCTGCAGGAACTCGCAAGACATTTTCGTCTTGCGAAGCAAGCCCATAGCAAATTCGTTTTGCGAAGCACCTCCAAAACAGAAAACCCTTTCGTCTAGCGGGTTTTCCGTCTTGCGAGGCATTCGTCTTGCGGGGCACCACTGTAATAATAATAATAATAATAATAATAATAATAATAATAATAATAATAATAAATTAGACTTGGGTGCTTCAGGTATTCAATTACTACAAATTCTAATGGTAACTGGTCTGATCTGCACCTCTAATGTGTGGATCAGAAAGGAATTCTACTTTATATTCCACACTTCTCCAAACAGTAATACAGTTCTCAGCTCAAAAACAAACAAATCTCTCTCTTTTTCTTTTCTCTTTTTGTGTGTGGTGATGGTAGCTTTTGCTTTAACTTCATTCTGTAAATTCTGACCCACTGCTCCATATTTATTTCCTAATGTTGAAGAGGATGTAAACAACTTCTGTACTTCATTTAGTCACAATTACGCTTGCAGTTATGGCTTTTTGTTTTCCATTGCTTGTTTTGTGCATCTGTTGATTTTGTGCATCTGTTGTAAATATCTAACATCTACACACACGCGCGCATGCACACACACACACACACACACACAGAGAGAGAGATCCACCCAAAGGCACTACTAAAGTTTTGTTTTATATAAATAGAAATACTGCCGATGAGAGAAAATATGAATTTAAATATGAATTTCCATGCGGATTTTCAAAGAAACCAGATAAATTCAGAAACAGGATGGAATAAACTTATGAATCAACATGAACCAGAAACAGATAGATCCATTAATTCCTCACTGTGAAAATTAGGTTGAATAAATGAGGCCTGAGAAAAGGCAGAGAAGGATTTCCTGTGTGCATGGAGGGAGGGTGGAACCCAATGCCCTGCTTGGCTCTTTCCCTTCCCCATAATGCTGAAGTGATCTCAACTGCATACACTGAAGCTGTTGAAGCTTCCTGCTCATGAAATGCAGACAGCTGAGCCGCTCCAGCCGTGCCTGGGAATACATTATGTAGCCGAGATGGATAAAGAAGTCAAAAATTGTTAACAATGTCTAGCTGTCCTAGCGGACCTGCCTAATCCACCTCTAATTCCTTTCTGCACGTGCTTGCATAAACACCTGGCTCTTTCGCACCTGCAGCCACATTCTCAGCAAAGGAGGAAACAGGAAGGTCTCTTGGTAAACACACACATGCACACACCCTCTACGGTTGCACCGTGTCTCAGGAGCATGACAGAGTGCAGCCAAGGGGTTCTATGCCTCATGTTTGCTCAAGCAAAAGGCATAAAAAGATGCTAGGAGAGATTGCGGTCCCTGAAGCTGCATTTACTGCTCACTGGGCCCAGAGCCAATGCTCCATTAC
The DNA here is from genome assembly GCF_965153285.1 of Podarcis tiliguerta. Lineage (NCBI taxonomy): Eukaryota > Metazoa > Chordata > Lepidosauria > Squamata > Lacertidae > Podarcis > Podarcis tiliguerta. The sequence continues at coordinate 70,285,593 of NC_139542.1, read as the reverse complement.
ATATGACTGGGTGCTTTTGAAATGCAATAAGAGCATCACTCGGATCAATTGACTTGCTCACCCCTAGGCGGACTTCCATCACCTGCTTAGGAATGCTGATCAATTCAGCATCAATCACTCCCTCCCCTTTTCAGTCCAGTTCTCCCAGACCCCCTTATGTCCCATAAACACCTCCCCCCACCCACAACACGCAGAATTTAACCCTGTCCAACCCATAGGCCATGCAGCAAGCAAGGTCTTTCCATAGAAGAAGTCAAGGTGGACGAAAGCCCATTTTGCTCAACATCTGAAGACTGCAATCCTCAAAGCTTCGCTGACATTACTACACAAAGGAAGGACTGGCACAAAATCTATATTGGGGGCCTGCCCAGGTCTTGTCCCTCCCCTCCTGCCGGTGGCACTGAGAACATTAAGAAGAACGCCGCTGGATCAGACCAGAGGGTCATCTAACGCGGCCCCTCCTTCCCAGAGCTTCGCCAGATGCCTCCAGCAAGCTCACCCTGAGGACAAGAAGGCTCATCTTACAAAGCACAGGCCCAAGTGATTCTCCTTGTGCCCCACACCTTTCCCAGAGAAAACCCACTCTTCAGCTTTAAGTCAGGACAAACAGCAATCCAAAGAAAACCTGATTGCCATTTGCTCCAACTGAGTGCTAAAGAGGGGTTTTTTTCTGGGGGGAAGCAGTGAAACAAGAGGAAATGTAGATAAGGCCGAAGTTGAAAGCCCTCAGGAGTTGCTGCTCCCTGGCCAATGGTATCTAAGGGAACCAGAGCTAGAGTCCCTGACAGAGATGGACATCCAAACTCTGTTTGAATGTAATGGAAGGGTGTTCTTTGTAGCCCACGCCCACTCGTACACACTACCGTATTTTTCGCTCTATAAGATGCACTTTTCCCCTCCTGAAAAGTAAGGGGAAATGTGTGTCAGTGGCGTAGCGTGGGGGGTGCAGGGGGGGCTGGCCGCACCGGGCGCAACATCGGGGGGGGGGCGCTCGCACTCGCAGCTCTCTGCCCCTACCTGGCTCACTCACTCTCTCTCACTGCAGTGCTGGCTGTGCGAATCCGATCCGAGCCGCCGGGTCGCCGCCCACTGTGGAGGGGAGGGTGCCAGGCGTGCGGTGCGGTGTGGAGAGAGCGCGAGGGACTATCTGGGGGAGGGACAGTGCAGCGGGGGGGCCGCAAATTACTTGCCTTGCCCGGGTGCTGACAACCCACGCTACGCCACTGATGTGTGTGCGTCTTATGGAGTGAATGTAGGCGGGAGGCTCTGCTCAGCGCTCCCTTTAAAGAGCTGCATGGAGCGTGTGTTTTCTCCCTCCTCAGGGAAAAGCCCCCAAGAGATCGCTCCACGCGATCTTTAAAGGGAGCGCAGCCTTCATCCCGCAGCCCTAAAGAGGCTGCGCACAGCTATCCCAGAAGCCAGAACATCAAGAGGCTATCCCAGAAGCCAGATCCCTCTTGCTGTTCTGGCTTCTGGGATTCAGAATATTTTTTCCCTTGTTTTCCTCCTCCAAAAACTAGGTGCGTCTTATGGTCTGGTGCGACTTATAGAGTGAAAAATACGGCAATTCACAAGCAAGCAAAGCCTGGGGATTGTAACTTAAAAGGCACCACGCCAGCAGATGGGGAACCTGTGACCCTCTGGGAGGAGTTGTTGGACTGCAGATGCCTTCCTCCTTGACCACTGGCTGGAACTGATGGGAGCTGATCACCATCCAGATCTGGATGGGCCCTCTTCCCCCATCCCTGTACTAAGTTAACACTTGTCCGCTTCACTGACATAATGCTAACTCCAGCTCCATGAATGACACTACAGATTGATTATGGGTGCGATTAGTAAATGTGCATCTTGGAAAGGAGTTGGCACAACAGAGTGGCTAACCTAAGAGTGAGTTAAAGTCCAACAACATAAAGTTCCCCATCAGCTGAGATTCTTGCACTGCAGGCGGTTGGACTAGATGACCCCTTAGAGCAGAGATGCCTTGGCATACAGCAGTGGCGTAGCGTGGGTTGTCAGCACCCGGGGCAAGGTAAGTAATTTGCGCCCCCTAACCCGGGGCAAGGCAAGTAATTTGCGCCCCCCGCTGCACTGTCCCTCCCCCAGATAGTCCCTCGCTCTCTCTCCGCACCGCACCGCACGCCTGGCACCCTCCCCTCCACAGTGGGCGGCGACCCGGCAGCTCGGATCAGATTCGCACAGCCAGCACTGCAGTGAGAGAGAGTGAGTGAGCCAGGTAGGGGCAGAGAGCTGCGAGTGCGAGCGCGCCCCCCCCCCCCCAGATGTTGTGCCCTGTGCGGGCGCCCCCCCCCGCCCCCCCCACGCTACGCCACTGGCATACAGGGATAGAGGAGAGATTCATTTCTGCTTGCATTTTAGTGAGAAACTAATTCACACTTCTTGGACCAATGTGGAAATGCAGAAATGCTTCAAAATTTGGACTTCTCTGGATTTTGTGATGCCGTTCTCCAACCAGAGCGTACAAATATGGGTGTTTTGGGGAAAATGGGCCTAAAACACACATATATTGGTGAAGGTAACACACAAAAATGCATTGCACTGAGGAAACAGCTTGCAAAAATGTGCATCTTAGTTAAAACTACACACACAAGAATTTGTATTTTTTCGGAGAAATTCACACCAAAGCTCTAACAATTTTTTAACGGTAATGTTGGCAATGCCCTTGCCTCTGTGGTCAGAGGCAACAATGCTTCTGAATTCTAATTGCTAGAAAACATGTCTCAGGTTTAGAAAACATGTCTCAGGCACTCGTCTCAGGTTTCCCAAAAGGGATATCTTATTGGTCACTGTGAGAAGAGGAAGGCTCTTCTTAGATAAATTGCAGGTTGCAGGAGGAATGTGGGAAACTGGAATTAAGACTGGAGAAATGAGAAGCTGAGAGAACTGAAACGGACAGATTCCACTTGCATCACACACACACAAGCTGTACTTAATGCCCGCTGAGCGTTACATTAAATAGCTCTCCAGGCGGAAGCCCACGGCACTGCTTGGATAGCCTTTCAGAGAACCTTTGCAAAGCGGCCTCTCCCTTACAGCAAAATCCGCAGAGCTAACCCATGGCATTTCATCCTTCAATCTAGTTGTCTTGGCGGGTGCTTCCAGAGTGACATCAGGATGGGTGCAGTTTTATCTTGTGCTTCCCGAGTGACATCAGGATGGGTGCAGTTTTATCACCACTTTAGACAGCTGTGCTCACCCTCAAACCCCAAGACTTGTTATAAATAGCATTGGCTAATGTCTCCCCATCCCTCAGCTGCTGCTCTGCCTTGACGCTTTAACTGCCCTTTACAATAACTACAGCTCACGGCTGATTAATATCGATCGCCATTTCCTTTGCGCCGAGACGTTTGCCAGGCAAACTCAATCAAGGCCTCCGCAATTATCGTCGTCATCTGCAGACAGAGGCATGCACATGTTCTAGCGACACAAAGGGGGGGAGGGAGCCCCTCCCTCCAGCACACATCTTCCCTGTCCAATGCTACAGGATAAGAACACAGGGATCTTGGAAATACCGTATTTTGCGCCCCATAGGACGCACCTAGTTTTTTGGGGGGGAAATAAAGAAAAAATATTTTATTTCCCCCCCAGCGGGGCTGGAAGAACCAGGTCGGGGAACAGCGGGAAGGTGCGCTCTGCCTCCCCGCTGTCCCCCGAGCTTGTGGGGCTGGCAATGGGGAGAAGTGCGCTGAGCCCGGGACTGCAGGCAGCTCTGTGCAGCCATCGGGAGCAGGGTGGGACTTCGTGCCCCGCTCCCGATGGCCGTGCAGAGCTGCGCTGAGCCCAGGACTGCAGGCAGCTCTGCGCAACCCTCAGAGCCGGTCTCCCGAGGGTTGCACAGAGCTTCCTGAAGCTTGGAGAGTGAGAGGGGTCGGTGCGCATCGACCCCTCTCGCTCTCCAGGCTTCAGCGAAAGCCTGCATTCGCCCCATAGGACGCACATACATTTCCCCTTCATTTTTGGAGGGGAAAATGTGCGTCCTATAGGGCGAAAAATACAGTAAGTGCTTTTGAATAAAATATGGTTGGTGCTTCCTCTGAGACAAGTCCCTATTTGGTCAGGTTTTTATTTCTGCAATGCAAGAGTCACAGCTGATGGACCCTTGGCAGAGAGTCCCCAACCTCTGCTTAGAAACCTCCAAGGAAGGAGGGTCCACCATCTTCCAAGGGAGGATGTTCTGCTGTCAAACAGTTCATACGGTCAGAAAATTATTTCTGAATCTCCTTTCCTATAACTTGAAGCCATTGGTACAGGTTGTACCCTGTGGAGCAGAAGAAAGCAACAACAACAAGAAGAGTTTGGATTTGATATCCCGCCTTTCATTCCCCTTCAGGAGTCTCAAAGCGGCTAACATTCTCCTTTCCCTTCCTCCCCCACAACAAACACTCTGTGAGGTGAGTGGGGCTGGGAGACTTCAGAGAAGTGTGACTGGCCCAAGGTCACCCAACAGCTGCATGTGGAGGAGCGGGGAAGCGAACCCGGTTCCCCAGATTACGAGACTACCGCTCTTAACCACTACACCACACAAGCTTGATCCATCCTCCATGTGACAGCCCTTTAGACATTTGAAGATGGCTTTTGTATCACTCTCCTTTCTCCCAGGCTAAACATAATAACAATAATAACAATAACAATAATAATAATAATAATAATTTTTATTTATATCCTGCTCTCCCCAGCCAACGCCGGGCTCAGAGCGGCTAACAACAATAAAAGTAACGCAGTTTACATAAAATCACAATCAATTAATTGAAATGCATTCTAAAATCAATTCATTCTAAAATCAATTAAAAAATCAAGTTAATGGCAACCATTGGGCTGGAGTTCTATGAGGATCACCGAAGGACTGTCAGACTGTGCCTTGGCCAAAGGCCTGGTGGAACAGCTCCATCTTGCAGGCCCTGCGGAAAGATGTCAAGTCCCGCAGGGCCCTGGTCTCTTGTGACAGAGCGTTCCACCAGATTGGAGCCACGGCCAAAAAAGCCCTGGCTCTGGTTGAGGCCAGCCTAACCTCCTTGTGGCCCGGGATCTCCAAGATGTTTAACATCCCAAACTCCCTCAACCGTTCCTCGTAAGTCTTGGTTTCCAGACCCTTCATCCTCTTAGTCACTCTCTTCTAGAATTGCTTTGGGTGTTCCGAAAGAATCAGCAAGTGGGAAAGCCACAAGGGCTTCCAATAGGGCTGTGAGCTTGATCTGGCCAAAGTTTGGGTGGGATCTGGGCTTGGGTTGCGGTAGCCCTGGGACACCCCAGGGTAGGTCACCCAGAGCAATCTGGGGCTGTCAGGGGTCAGGAAGGTGCCAGGAATCTCCTTCTGCAGCTAGTCCCCTGCAGGGAATGTACTGGGGGAGCAAACCCAGCAGGATTGAATCATCTGCTCTCCCGCTGGTGAGCGAAGGATTCAATCTTGCACAGGCCTATGCAGAGCTTGTTTGAGGTCCAGGGCAGGGCAGGAGTATTGTTGGAATAAATTATAAACTAAAAAAAAGAAAGCTGGTCCCTGGTGGGCCCCCGGTCAGCTTAGCCCTCTGGGACCTGGGACAAGTGTTCCTGGCTGTCCCCCCCCCCCCCACCTTTCACGGGCATGATCCTGCGGGTTGCAGGGTGCTCCTTTGCAAGCAGCACCTAACAGGACTGAGGCTTCCTGCTGTCAGTCGGGGGGGCGGGTGGAGATGCAGTTTCTCCTTCCCTCCTCCCTAATGGATGGATAATTACTGCTGTCGTTTAGTCGTGCCCGACTCTTCGTGACCCCCTGGACCAGAGCACGCCAGGCACTCCTGTCTTCCACTGCCTTCCACAGTTTGGTCAAACTCATGCTGGTAGCTTCGAGAACACTGTCCAACCATCTTGTCCTCTGTCGTTCCCTTCTCCTTGTGCCCTCCATCTTTCCCAACATCAGGGTCTTTTCCAGGGAGTCTTCTCATGAGGTGGCCAAAGTGTTGGAGCCTCAGCTTCAGGATCTGTCCTTCCAGTGAGCCCTCAGGGCTGATCTCCTTCAGAATGGAGAGGTTTGATCTTCTTGCAGTCCATGGGACTCTCAAGAGTCTCCTCCAGCACCAGAATTCAAAAGCATCCATTCTTCGGTGATCAGCCTTCTTTATGGTCAAGCTCTCACTTCCATACATCACAAATGGGAAAACCATAACTTTAACTATATGGACCTTTGTCGGCAAGGTGATGTCTCTGCTTTTTAAGATGCTGTCTAGGTTTGTCTACCAAGAAGCAGGTGTCTTTTAATTTCGTGACTGCTAAAACTGCCAACTGATTTGGGGCCAGGTCTGGATCGGGGTGTTTGTGCAATGCAGACTCCTAGCTGCCAGGGTGCTTTCCTACATATGTACCCCCCCCCCCATAGGGGAGGGGGGTCTGCCTCCCCCCCCCCCCAGAGGGGAACTAACAATATTTTTTCAGAGAAGTCCCTGGAAGGATTGGAAGAGTGAACGCAAGTTTAATGTGCTTTGTTTAAAAATCTACACTAAAATAGTATTGCATTGAGTCACACAAGCATGGATATGTCAATATGTACAAAGGTGGGGGGGGGGACATTGAAAGATTACTTTTTAAAGGAAGTGTGGCACCACTACTAAGAAGGCCCTGCTCCTAGAAGGTCCCCTGGCTTTATTTGGCAGTGGTACCTGGAGCAAAGCCTCTGGTGTTGAATTGAGCCTCCTTAAGGTAGGTTTTAGGGACGTGGGTGGCGCTGTGGTTGAAAGCCTCAGCGCCTAGGGCTTGCCGATCGAAAGGTCACCAGTTTGAATCCCCGCGGTGGGGTGTGCTCCCGTAGCTCGGTCCCAGCACCTGCCAACCTAGCAGTTCGAAAGCACCCTCGGGTGCAAGTAGATAAATAGGGACCGCTTTATAGCGGGAAGGTAAGCGGCGTTCTGTGTGCTGCGCTGGCTCGCCAGATGCAGCTTGTCACGCTGGCCACGTGACCCTGAAATGTCTTCGGACAGTGCTGGCTCCCAGCCTTTAGAGTGAGATGAGCGCACAACCCTAGAGTCTGTCAAGACTGGCCCGTATGGGCAGGGGTACCTTTACCTTTACCTTTAAGGTAGGTTTTGCCCACCACATTGACCAGGAACAGAGACCTGAGCCCCACACCTGATGCTGCTGGGCTCCATTTCCCATCATCCCTGACTGTGGGCCATGATGGCTGGGGGCTGATGGTAGCTGGAGTTCAGTAGCATCTGGTCCTCCATTCCCGGCACAGACCAAAAGTCATGGACTTACCAGCACCCCTGAAAACATATTCTCAAAAAGCAGCTCAGGGCTGTATCCTGGCGAAGGGAGGCAGAGTCTGGCATCACTTGTCAATCGCCTTGCTGAGGCTGGTGAGGAGGAGGTGGAAGAGGATGGCAGAGATGATGATGGCTGTTCATCAGAAAACTCTTTAGTGGCTCTAGGAGATGCTTCCTTTTGAGGCTCAGGTAGGCTGGGCAGCAGCTGAAGGGAAGAGAAAGCACAGGAGTCATGCTTCCTTGATGGGTGGATAGATTACATTTCTACATCTTCAATTCTCCAAAGGGGCACAAACCCTGGGTGAGCACCTGGAACCCCGTGGAATTTTGCTACCACTCAGCAGAGACTAGGGGTGGCAGCCAACTTCGGTAACACGCACACCCATCACATCTGTGGGATGTGAAACACAAGAGCAGTCAAGTACAACATTCCTAGAGTGAACATTCAACATTCTGGGCTGGGACAGACTTCCTCTGCACGTGACTAGAGGTGGGTGTGGCCTCACCTGTGCAGGTAACGACAAAAGCACAGGGCAGGGCAGCCATCTCTCTCTTTTTTGACTACTTGCATTGAAGAAGCAACATCTGCTTAGCCAAAGATGCCCTCTTGGCTTCCAGCCAAGAGAGGACCAACGGACTGTCTTCTTATGAGATAGTTTCTAGATATATGTTACTTTTCTAAGCTAAGTCTGCCTTCTGGGATCCTAATGTGAACAGAATGATATGTGAGTAAACTCTTTTTATACTTTTACAGAAGACTGTGTCGTGTCTTATCTTTTATGAGGGATTAAGGGGGAAATACCAGAACTTTAGTGAGCCTGAGCAAACGCATCCGCTGCAAGTTTGAAAAGGGGAATGTTATTCATGGTTTATTCATGGGGATTTGAACCGCCAACCTTCTGATCAGCAAGTCCTAGCCTCTGTACAAATTTATTAGCCCTGCAGGAGCCAGAAAGACTCTTCTATTGGTTTCAAGATAAACAATTGCAATATACAAATAACACACTAGAAAGCGTGATGGCAAGCTGCGGGTCATTATTTTCTTTTCCCGTGGATTGCTCCCTCCGTCATTTCTAATGCAACAAATTGCAGCACAGAAGCAGACCTGGCCCTTGCTCTGACATTTCTTACCCTGGGTGTGCAGGACTCCTCAGTGGGCCAAGGGTGTGGCTCAGGTGCAAAGTGAATCTGCTGTGGGACGGGCAGAGACTGGGAAGGTGTTGGGGAGCTGGTTCCGGCCGGCAGGCTCCTCTCCTTCAGCCTGGGGGGTGGCAGAGGACTGGGGGGTGCCTGCTTCTTGGCAATGGGCCGGTGCTCATGGAACGACACCGCGTAGGCCAGCCTCCCACAATGCATGGCCAGGTCATCGCTGCCCACCCGCAGCAACACCATGATGTCACCGTAGCGGTACAGGTCCTCGTCTCTGCTGGCAAAGAGATTCATCCGGGGCTGGTTGGTGCGGGGGTAGATGGCGAAGAAAGCTTCCCCGGCCCGGACACTGGTCCTCAGAGAGGAACCGCGAAGGCGCAGGGCTTCTATTCGCAGCCGGGCGTCGTGGTTTTTGTCATTTTTGCAGAAGCCTGGGCAGGTGGAGAGGGGAGAGCCCAGCGCAAACAGCGGTTAAATCATGGTAGCATCCAAGCCATCCGTAGCAAATCCAACCCCTTACCTCCAATAAATAGTGAGGCAGACTCACCCCACTCACTGCCCCTATCAAATATAATTAATAATAATAATAATAATAATAATAATAATAATAATAATAATAATAATTTATTATTTATACCCCACCCATCTGGCTGGGTTTCCCCAGCCACTCTGGGCAGCTTCCAACAGAACACTATAATACAACAACCTATTAAACATTAAAAGCTTCCCTAAACAGGGCTGCTTTCAGATGTTCTAAAAGTTTGGTAGTCATTTTTCTCTTTGACATCTGGTGGGAGGGCGTTCGACAGGGCAGGTGCCACTACCGAGAAGTCCCTCTGCCGGGTTCCCTGTAACTTGGCTTCTCGCAGTGAGGGAACCGCCAGAAGGCCCTCAGAGCTGGACCTCAGTGTCCGGGCAGAACTATGGAGGTGGAGACGGACAGGGCTTTTTTCCTGGGGGGACGCAGGGGGATGCATATCCCTAAACATTTTGTGAATCTAAGCTTGGCCTCATTGAGGGGCGGTACTTCAATATGAGTAAGAAAATGAGAGTACCCCTGAACATTTTTGGGGGGGGGGAAGCACTGCCTACGGATATCAGACAGGCGCCTCCTAAAAACATTTTTTATCCAGGCAAGGCTGCTCAGATGTTTAGAAAGTTGACACGAGTCTTAAGACTCAGCAATACAGCTGCAAATAAAACGTTTGAAGTGTGTTGTAAAGTGCATTGTGTAAATAAGACACTAGATGGCAACGGTAAGCTATGGCAAATTCAATATATATTTTTTCAAAACTTTTTTTTTTAAAAAAGCAATTTCGCAACATTTTTACGTGTCTAGATTCCACCTGAATCTGTTTCTAGTCTATTTTAACTTTTCAATCATCTTAAACTAATGTTACATTTTCTTAGTGATGATTTCATTGCTTTATCTTTTTCGTAAACTGCTTTGTATAAATTTTATGGAATAAGTAAATAATGTTTTAAAAGGAACACCAAAGGTCGTCTAGTCCACCCCCTGCCCATGCAGGAATCTCACTACTGTGGCAGTGGGTTAGGGTGAGATCTGATCCTCCTGATCTCTCCTAGGTGGCGAAGGACTCATCCGTGTTCTTCCTGGTTCCCATCCACCCTGACTTCTTACCTCTGGGCAAGGTAAAAAGGAACTGCCTCTTCTCAAACGCATAGACTTCGTTCAGGTTGCTTTGCTCGACAATGTCGGTCGTGGCCGTGTTGGTGTAAAGGGGGTCCCCCTCGTTCACCCGCAGTTGCACCCCAGCGCCAGATCCCTCCAGCAGTGGATTCTCCACCGTGAGCCTCAGAGCATACCTCCCGACCTCATTGAACTGCACGCTCACCAGCTCAAAGTCCAAGTCTAGAACCTTCTCCTCCGCCTTCAGCCGCGACTTCTGCAAAGTCACAGGGACGCGGGGCTCCGCTGCCTTGCCAGCCATGGCTCGCCAAAGCCGCAGGACGGAAAATGTCAGCGTGGCGGTGAGGGATCCAGAGACTGCTAGCGGTCGCTTGGATGTGGCCCACTAGTAACACTGCCTCTGTGCTCCCCCATGGATCAGTCCTTCCTTTGACCATGTGGACGGCACCATCATTGAGGAGCTGCGGTTGTCTCATGTGGGGCAGATACCATCAGCAAGGGCTGCCACAGATTGGCAAAAGGGGATTTCTCCAAAGCAGATTTCCTCTATTGCCCTAAAAAGGCCCAACATTTCCTCCAAAATGCCTGGTTTCCTTCTCCATGTGCTTCATGCTCCACGCTGCATCCACAGCCCATTCACTGAAAACTTGTGCATTCAGGGAAAAGAAAAACCAAAATGCCACACCTGTCTGGGGAGCAGTTTAAGAAAGCTGTTGCTCCTTCAGCAGCCGTGAAAAGCTCTCTGCAATTGGAGCCACTGAAGAGGAGACACCTGTCCAACAAATTTCACAGGTGGGAGACGGCAGAGAGAAGTTTGTTTGGATGGAGCCTTGGCAACTCAGTGCAGAAGTGTTGCTTGCCTTCAGCTAAACAATGGTTGTCGTGCGTAGCAAGCAAGGGTGAGGTCAGTGAGATATCAAAGATTTAAAAAATCAGTGTACACACAGAGCAGCTACTAAATCTACTACGGCTCATAACTTTATTTCATTATGTAGAAAGACAGAGAACCCACTCAGTGTTAAAGCTTAACACTATTGTAGCTGTTTTTAATTTGCAGGGGTATTTTGCTGCTGTCGTTTTTTATTGAGGGAGGGGATATGTGTCTGGGAGGAGAAGAGCTGAGGAGAGGATGGGGGTCCCAATTGCAGCTGTTCAGGGTAGGGGGAGTTAAGGTGCGGGAGGTGGGCAGGCCAGATAAGGGGCACATAGCTCTGGGTCGTGTGCCAGCACCTCCTCCAACCTGGAGAGTCCTGTTTGTCTATATCCTTCTGAAATTGTGGCACCCAATTAGTAAGGCTCAAGGTTGTGGACAAGGTGCTCAGATCAGTCAGGGCGACCACTTGTATTCTGGACCCTTGTCCCTCTTGGCTGATAAAAACTAGCAGGGAAGGGACAGCCAGCTGGGCCAGGGAGGTGGTTAAAGCTTGCCTGTGAGAGAGGGTGGTCCCTGTCTGCTTGAAGGAGGCACTGGTAAGAAACCACCCCTGGATTTGGAAACATCTAAGCAATTACGCAATAGGGACACGGTGGCGCTGTGGGTAAAAGCCTCAGTGCCTAGGGCTTGCCGATCGAAAGGTCGGCGGTTCGAATCCCCGCGGCGGGGTGCGCTCCCGCTGTTCGGTCCCAGCGCCTGCCAACCTAGCAGTTCGAAAGCACTCTCGGGTGCAAGTAGATAAATAGGGACCGCTTACCAGCGGGAAGGTAAACGGCGTTTCCGTGTGTGGCTCTGGCTCGCCAAAGCAGCGATGTCACGCTGGCCACGTGACCCGGAAGTGTCTCCGGACAGCGCTGGCCCCCGGCCTCTTTGAGTGAGATGGGCGCACAACCCTAGAGTATGTCAAGACTGGCCCGTATGGGCAGGGGTACCTTTAAGCAATTACCAGCCAATTGCCCATCTTCCCTTCTTGGCGAGGGTCCTTAAATGGGAGGTCATGGACCAAATCCATGTCCCTTTGAAGTTACTATGTTAAAGGTGCTACTAAAGGTAAAGGTAAAGGACCCCTGACAGTTAAGTCCAGTCGCGGACGATTCTGGGGTTGCAGCGCTCACCTCGCTTTACTGGCCGAGGGAGCCAACGTTGGTCCACAGACAGTTTTTCCAGGTCATGTGGCCAGCATGACTAAGCCGCTTCTGGTGAACCAGAGCAGCACACGGAAACACCGTTTACCTTCCCGCCGGAGCGGTACCTATTTATCTACTTGCACTTTGACATGTTTTCGAACTGCTAGGTTGGCAGGAGCAGGGACCGAGCAACGGGAGCTCACCCCGTCATGGGGATTCGAACCGCCGACCTTCTGATCGGCAAGTCCTAGGCTCTGTGATTTAACCCACAGCGCCGCCCGCCTCCCTCGTATATATGCTAATAGTGGTCTAAATCACTGTCTTTTCTCAGCCTAACCCACCTCACAGGGTTGTTGTGCAGATTAAATGAGGAGAAGGTGGACCATGTACGCTTCCTTGAGCTCTTTGAAGGAAGAGGTGGAATATAAACGCAGTAAACAAATAAATGAATGAATAACTCCCTCCACATTCACAACACTTATAGGCCAGAGGGATTAAGAATAAAACAGAGGGATGGACAAAATCCTTGTGGGCGGAAGAGCTTCTCTGCTGCCTTCCTAGAGGAGGAGAATCACAGGGCTGCTTGTTTTCAATTTTCTCATCCCTGGGCTGGCCCCAAGCCAAGCCCTTTTAGCCGTGAAGGGGATAAAGTTCTTTGCCTGGAGGAGATCCTTCACTCTCTGCCCGCGAGCTGAACTTTGCCTCCCAAGTGTGCTTCCCTGGGGCTGCCTCACTCCCGGGATCCCCTGGTCAGATGAGGGGAGTCTTGGGCTCAGCTGGGCTTTGCAGAGTTCCCAAGCCTCTCAAGGCTGAACCCCAGGCAATGAGCTCTTAAGGAAAACAGGTTCCAAGGGGGCACCTCTGAGGAGGTAGGGGGGAAATCAGCAGATTTTGCATGTCTTTGAACAATCTGGACTCCTCTCATCAAGTTGTTTTGTCTACCTACTGGGGAGAAGTTAGCCTTCTCTCTCTGCTAGCCTGCCTTTGGAGATCTTGATTGCAAACAAGGTAATATTCTCTTTTACCTGCTCTGCCTTCAAACCATCTTATTTCCTTTACCAATGAACTTTGGGCTGGCCATGTGTTAAATGATTAGCTTTTTTAAAAATCCGCAAAAAAAGAGTTCTATGTAACCACCGTACTGAACAGTAACGTTTAAAATCCCCAATTATTCAACCTGTGGGGATTGTTGTATAAAGAAAGCTGGCCGTTTTCTTTCTTATGAAATCAGCATTCCTGGTGATCCAAAGTACAAAAGTTTTGTTTTCAAATCCTCTTTTGAATTTGTCTTAATTAGAACCAGGAAGTATTACATGAATTCTTTCCTGTTAAGAAGTCTCTCTCTCTCTCTCTCTCTCTCTCTCTCTCTCTCTCTCTCTGTTTGTGTGTGTGTGTGTGTGTGTGTGTGTGAGAGAGAGAGAGAGAGAGAGAGAGAGAATAAAACAAGAATTGTAACTTTTTCTGTTCAGTATAATTTAATTTCTGGAGTTCCTGAGTTTTTCTCTTACGCATTTGCTGGGATTTACATGTAGTTGCTGGAATTTAAATCTTCAAACATATAAAAAATTGGATGCTTTGTTTTGAGCTCTGCCAATTTCCACTTAACCCCAAGCTGTCATTATCAATATGACTACTCTCCAGAGTAAAGTTTCAAAGGCATTTAGGAATATTTATGGGAAAGGTGGGGGGAGCTTTCGCTTGAACAAAGACATGTTCATTGGCAGGACTTCAAAACAGGTGAGGCATCTGATTTTAACATGGGCTTGTTTTCTTGTTTTAAAAAAGAATTGTTTACGATGCTTGTATTTCGGATTTGCTAACCAATACAAAGTGGATATAAATTATATTGTAATGTATTTTTAAAAATAAAACGAGCTCTTCAGTCACCGTGATTTCTTCCATTCCCCATTCATCCCAATGGAAGCTTTCACCCTCACCCCAATGCAAAAGGGGTCTGATCTGAACCTGAACCTTGGCATGAGAGGTTGGGGTCTTTAACTCTTTGTCGCTCCTGTTGTGGTCCTGATCCATATTGGGCCCCTGCACTTGCTATTTGCAGCAGCTTCCATTGGAGCGGATGGGGAAAGGAGGACTTTATTGTTATCTCTTAGATTTCTTCCCTTTCACCTGAAGGTCCCGGGGCTGTTTACAACCACAGAAAATCAACTGAAATAATTTACAGTCAAACCATAGTGTGAGTCTCAAGTATCAAAGGCAGGGAACATCACTGTTAGGTGATATAAGAGCAAAAGGTTAAATGCTCCACATTTGCAATTTACTTCCAAAAAACCTGTTCATGCATTTAGCAATTGTGTGGATGGCGTCTCATCTAATTTCATTCTAAATCTGTGTTTTTATTGCTCTCGAGTTACTCTGCATTTACTCTGGGCTCTCTGGAGCCAGAGCTTTCGTATTATTATTGTGTGTTCAGGGTTGAAGCAGGGACAGCCTTTGCCAGTGGCCGTGGTTTTGTTAAGCATCTTCGTTGTCCAGCAAGGGCTGAACTCTCTTCCTACTCTGGACAGGACTCCCACCAAGCAGAGATTAAACCCGAATCACTGTGGGAAGGCTGTGATTCTTGTTTGGCTGACCTCTCCTCTTGGTGGGGGGGGGGCCCTGAAGATTAGTGAACCAGCCTTCATCACCCACTCTGTCCATTCCTTTGATGTACCCTAAGCATATTCCAGCGCTTCCCTCTGCACCCAGAGGTTAAACACTCTAAGCCTTGATGCAAAGCCTCCAACATTTCTCTGATGAAAATAAGGGCATCCTATTCCATAATAACACTAATAATAATACTAATAATAATATTTTTATTTATTTTTATTTACACCCCACCCATCTGGGGCTGGTTGCCCCAGGCACTCTGGGCAGCTTCCAACATACACACGCACACAGACACACACACAAGAAAAACCATTTAGAAGACTTCTCTATACACTGCTGCCTTCAGATAAAGGTAAAGGTAAAGGTACCCCTGCCCGTATGGGCCAGTCTTGACAGACTCTAGGGTTGTGCGCCCATCTCACTCAAAGAGGCCGGGGGCCAGCGCTGTCCGAAGACACTTCCGGGTCACGTGGCCAGCGTGACATCGCTGCTCTGGCGAGCCAGAGCCGCACACGGAAACGCCGTTTACCTTCCCGCTAGTAAGCGGTCCCTCTATATCTACTTGCACCCGAGAGTGCTTTCGAACTGCTAGGTTGGCAGGCGCTGGGACCGAACAACGGGAGCGCACCCCGCCGCGGGGATTCGAACCGCCGACCTTTCGATCGGCAAGCCCTAGGCGCTGAGGCTTTTACCCACAGCACCACCCGCATCCCTTCAGATAGGGTTGCCATATTTCAAGGAGTGAAAATCCAGACAGAAAAGTTGTTGAGATTCTTTTGGGAAAGCTGTTGAGCTATTTTTAAGGGAAATCGCCAGAAACAACACTGCTGACATGGGTTGGCATACATGCGGATTTTCCTAGATGTCAGCGATATACACTCACACACTGTTTCTGACAGCCGATTGCCAGATACGTCCTGGAAATTCTGGGCATATGGCAACACTGCTTCAGATGTCCTCTTAAGGTTGTATAGTTACCTATCTCCTTGGCTTGAGGGGCGCATAACCAAGGTCAGCTCACAGCCACTGATGAATTTTTGCTAAATAAACAGTGAGGGCTGCACTAATCTCCACGACGACAACAATGAGATGATGCAGAGATGGTTGATTTGAGTGGGCAGGTTGTGGCAAGACTTTTCTTCTGCAATGTGGATGGCAAGCCGCAGTCCAACAGGTAAAGCTTTTCCCAATATGATGACGCAGTTCTCTCTTTTTTTTCAAAAAATTTTTTATTCATTTTATAACACAACTAAACAACACAAACAGAAAAACAAACAATACAAACAAATTCTTGTCTTATCCTTATTTTTTCTAAACATTGTTAGATGAGCTTCCCCAAGTCCCCCCCATCTGATTTTCATTTTACCTCATCTTTAGCAGTTTACATACCGTATATCATAATTTTTAACCATTTTTTTAATCAGGCTTACTTTTACCATAAAAATCTTCACATTTTATCACTTACAAATAATACTGTTTTAAAATGCACTGTCTTCTACTTCTGACCCTACAGCCTATATCCACTTCCAAGGCTATTTTTAAATTTAAATATTAAAATATTTTTTCAGATATTCTTTAAACTTCTTCCAATCTTCTTCTACTGTCTCTTCTCTCTGGTCTCGGATTCTCCCAGTCAGTTTGGCAAGTTCCATATAGTCTATCATCTTCATCTGCCATAATACGACGATGCAGTTCTGAAGGGGTTAGGAGGAATTGGGCCTTTTTGCTTGGCCTGCTATCCCTGTTCTCAGAGTGGTTGTGGGAAACCAGCCAGCAGGACCCAAACGCAAGAACCACCCCCCACCGGTGGAATTCAGATGCATTGCTGCCTCCCACTGCAAAGATAGAGCATAGCCATTGTGGCTAGGAGTCATCTATAGGCCTCTTCTCCATTCATTTGTCCAATTGTCTTTTAAAGCCATCTAGGTTGGTCCCCATCACTGCCTAGTTCCATAGCTTAACTATGCATTGCTTGAATAAGTGGTCTTTTGCTTCTACTACTTCTGGCCTGGGGCCCCCAAAATGTTGTTTGGCCTTTGGGCCTCTGCTCTGTCAGAATTTCAGGCTTCCTTCTTTCCCAGCAGAAATATATTTGGAGTCGAGAATGGATTTCATGCTCTTTATACAGCTCATAGTGGTGAGGAGGAATGGAAGTTCCCCCACAATATCTGCTTTATATACATTATTTACACAATGGGCTGCACGTGATTGGCTAATTTCAGGATTCTCCTGTAGGCCAATCAGGTTGTGGATTCACTTCCACCTGGAGCTGGATTAGGTGGCTCCTGCGGACCAATCATACTGCTTCATTGTTCTATGACCAATCAGGCTGCTGCATTCTGAATCCGATTGTTCTAGGACCAATCAGACTGCTGCATTTTGGATCTTATTGTTCTAGGACCAATCAGACTGCTGCATTTTGGATCTTATTGTTCTAGGACCAATCAGACTGCTGCATTTTGGATCCTATTCAACTCAGTACATAACACCAGCCCTACCTGGAGAAGCCAGAGATTGAGCCTCCATCCATCTGCGCGTAAAGCATGAGCTCTGCCCCCAACAGGGCCGGCCCAACCATGTGGCAAGGTGAGGCAACTGCCTCAGGCATCATAATTCACCAAGGCAGCAGATCCCCATGTCAATTCTTCTTCCCACCCTTGTTCCTGATGTAGATCTTCCCTCACCCCTTCTTCTTCTGGGGAAGCTAGTGCCATGCTTCTCCTCCCCAGCCCCTGGAAGCAGGCAGATAAGGGACAAGGCCTTTTTGACACGAGGAAATAGCAGCAGATAATGGCCAAGGTTCCAATACCACAAGAACACAGAGATAGTGCCCTATCACAATCCCACTGCAGGCCACAACATGTTCTTAACAGGAAGCTTCCCAGACTCAGACAGGCTACAAAACTGCTGTTTGCAATATGATTCATTATTGAATCATTTTGATGGTGACACCCTCCTTTTACTGAGGTTGGGGCAGCGTGATGACCTCCAGATGTAATTGGACTGCAGCTGCAACATCATCCCTGACCATTGGCTGTCCTTGCCAGGCTGATGGGAGTTGGAGCTGAACATCTGGAGAGCATCACAGCAACTGCTCTTGATCTAGGTCAGGCGAGCAAGGTGTTAGGCTGGGAAGGTTTTGCAGCCCTGTTCAGTCATCCAATGGCTTTGGGAGCCATTGATACCACTAGGCTTGTTCCTTTCACCTGTTCAGCAGGAGAAGATGCCAGGAAGACTCCACTGGAGGTGATGCTTTCATCTTCAAGCAATTCTTGATCAACCTTCATGAACCTAGCAGGGCATAATGCTTGTTTGTTTGTGTCTCAAATAAGCCACTGTTCTTTGCCCCCCACCCCATTTGTTAGACTCTTGAAAACATCTCGGTCACAGGGGGAAAAGCTGTTTAAATCAAGAGTTTGGTTTACTTGTGGCCCTCCAACCATTTGTCAGGAATGAGTTGGAATCGCTCAGCATCTGGAGGGCTGCAGGTTAGCTGCCTTTAGTTTAAGCATAGATTCGGAGCATCCTTTTATGTTAGATGAAGCTGTGACAGTTTGGAATATATTGGATTTTTGCAGCCTAGTTAAATGGTGGATGGGGCCTGTGACTCATCTCTTCACTGTCTACCTGAACTTGCCTCATATGAGATTTGAGAAGGGCCATAGTTTGGTGGTAGAGAACAGAAGGTCCCAGGCAGGAGAGACTGTGGTCTAAAACTGCCTTTGGTAGGAAATATGGAGCCAGATGGACAAATGGTTTGACTCCTTTCAGGCAACTTCCCACATGGCTGTATTTTTTGGGCACTCCAGTCAGCCCAGACAATGTAGGGCCATCTATTTCCCACTTCAGGTCTACTTTTCATGCTACTGTGTTGACTTGTGGTGCTACACAACACCACAGCAGTTCAAAATGCTCAAACTGATGTGCAGCCAGTTGCAGATGAAAGCTAGAGCTTCCTGGATTCTCAAACAGCTGGTGGGTACTCAGAACAAACATTTGGTTACAGTCAGTACTTATGGAGGGACGTGGGTGGCACTGTGGGTTAAACCACAGAGCCTAGAACTTGCCGATCAGAAGGTTGGCGGTTCAAATCCCCACAACGGGGTGAGCTTCCATTGCTTGGTCCCTGCTCCTGCCAACCTAGCAGTTCGAAAGCACGTCAAAGTACAAGTAGATAAATAGGTACCGCTCCAGTGGGAAGGTAAACAGCATTTCCATGCTCTGCTCTGGTTCACCAGAAGCGGCTTAGTCATGCTGGCCACATGACCCAGAAGCTGCACGCCGGCTCCCTCGGCCAATAAAGCAAGATGAACGCCGCAACCCCAGAGTTGGTCACGACTGGACCTAATGGTCAGGGGTCCCTTTACCTTTTTACTTATGTTTTTTTTTTTTTTAAATATTTTTTATTGCTTTGTTTTCCGGAGTCAAGATACATCGTCAATAATCCAACAAAGACTGTTTTACAATAAAAAAGAAGAAAAGAAAACAGAAAAGAAATAAGAGAAAATTTCATTTTCCAGATCTTTTTTCATTATCCTCTGGACTTCCCCATATCCTCCATCCCTGTATTTTTTACAATAAAAATTAAATAGCAAATTGTTACCTTGTTTCATATGTTCTTATAGTTTCATCTAATTATTCACTTTAAAAATTTAGACTTTTCTCAATCATAACCCGGTCACAGTCATATCCAAATTTCAATATTGAGGCATATTTTTCTCAAAACTTAGCAAATTCTCAACATTCAAATAACTTATAATGTTTTTGTAGATAGTCCTTAAACTTTCTCCAATCCTCTTCTATCGCGTCTTCTCCCAGGTCTCGAATTCTGCCAGTCATCTCTGCTAGTTCCATATAGTCCATCAGTTGTGTATGCCACTCTTCCAGTGTGGGTAACTCCTGTGCCTTCCAATATTTGGCTAAAAGGATTCTTGCTGCTGTGGTTGCATATAGAAAAAAAGTTCTATCTTTCTTTAGCACTCTCTGGCCCACAATGCCCAGGAGGAAGGCCTCTGGTTTCTTCTGAAAGGTATATCTGAATACCTTTTTCAACTCATTATAAATCATTTCCCAAAAGGCTTTCACCCTCGGGCATGTCCACCAGAGGTGAAAGAACGTTCCTTCAGCCTCTTTGCATTTCCAACATTTATTATCAGACAGATGGTATATCTTTGCAAGTTTGACTGGGGTCATGTACCACCTGTACACCATTTTCATAATATTTTCTTTTAAGGCACTACATGCCGTAAATTTCATGCCGGTGGTCCATAACCTTTCCCAGTCTTCAAACATAATGTTGTATCCAATATCTTGTGCCCATTTTATCATGGCTGATTTAACTAATTCGTCTTGGGTGTTCCATTTAAGCAACAAGTTGTACATTCTTGAAAGCACTTTCGTCTTAGGTTCAAGTAGTTCTGACTCTAGTTTTGATTTTTCCACCTGGAAGCCAATTTTTTTATCTTTTTTAAAGATCTCTAAAATTTGGGCATAATGGAACCAGTCTCGCACACTTCCTTTCAGTTTTTCAAAACTCTGCAACCTCCAAGTATCACCCACTCTTTCTATTAATTCACAATATTTTGCCCAGCCACCCCCCATATTAAGTATTTTTATGGCCTTAGCCTCCATCGGTGATAGCCACCTCGGAGTCTTATTTTCGAATAAGTCCTTATATTTAGTCCAGACATTAAACAACGATTTCCTTACAATGTGGTTTTTAAATAGTTTATGAACCTTTACCTTGTCGTACCACAAATATGCATGCCACCCAAAAGCGTTGTTAAACCCTTCCAAATCAAGGACATCCGTGTTTTCTAACAAAAAACCAATCTTTCATCCAGCAGAAGGATGCGGCTTCATAGTACAGCCTTAAGTCCGGCAGGGCAAATCCCCCTCTTTCCTTTGCATCCGTTAATATTTTAAATTTTATTCGGGGCTTTTTGCCCTGCCAGACAAACTTGGTAATGTCCCTCTGCCACTTTCCAAAACACTCCACTCTGTCCACGATTTGGAGGGCCTGAAACAGAAACAGCATTCTTGGCAATACATTCATCTTAACTGCTGCAATTCTTCCCAACAAGGCAAGTTTCAATCTTGACCAAGTATCTAAATCTTTTTTAATTTCAGACCAACACTTTTCATAGTTGTCTTTGAACAAGTTCAAATTTTTCCCAGTCAGATTAACCCCCAGGTATCTCACTTTTTTTGTCACGTTCAATTCAGTTTCCTTCTGAAACCCATCTATTTCTGAAGGTGTCAAGTTTTTTACCAATACCTTAGTTTTTTGTTTATTTAACTTGAATCCCGCCACCCGACCAAACTCAGAAATTAATTCCAAAGCTCTTTTTGTACTAGGCACTGGCTCCTGTAATGTCAATACCAAATCATCCGCAAAGGCCTTCAATTTATATTGTTTTTCTCCGACCTGTATTCCTTCTACCTGCTGGTCCTTTCTAATCAAGTTCAGCAGGACCTCCAGGACCGAAATAAATAGCAAGGGTGATAGGGGGCACCCCTGTCGTGTTCCTTTTTCAATCTTAAACTCTTCTGTCACCACATTGTTTACTATCAATTTAGCTTTTTGGTCTGAATAAATTGCTTCAATACCATTTTGAAACACCCTTCCCACTCCCATCCCTTCTAAATTTTTCTTCATAAATTTCCAAGATATGTTGTCAAAGGCCTTCTCCGCGTCGATAAATATTAAAGCTGCTTTTGTATTTAAATTTGTCTGTAATAGTTCCAAAACATCCACGATGTTTCTAGTGTTGTCTGACAAATGCCTGCCAGGGAGAAAGCCTGCTTGATCCTTGTGAATTACTTCGTTTAAAACTTTTTTCAATCTATTTGCCAAAATATCAGCAAAAATTTTATAATCCACATTTAGGAGTGAGATAGGGCGATAATTCTTAAGTTGAGTCTTTTCAGATTCTGATTTTGGTATCAACATGATGAATGCCTCTTTCCACGATTCTGGTGCTCCCTTCCCTTCCATAATTTGGTTGCATACCTCCAACAATGGATGGATCAGGTATTCCTTCAATGTCTTATAGTATTTGGAGGTAAGACCATCTGGGCCCGGAGCTTTACCTACTTGCATATTCTGAATGGCGCTTTCGATTTCTTGTTCTGTTATTTTATAGTTCAGGGTTATTTGTTTATCTTGAGTCAATTTTTGCAGGCCATAGCTTTTTAAGAATTCATTTATCTCGTTCTCTTCTTGATGACCTTGTGTAAACAGTTTTTTGAAATATCTCTGGAAACACTTTCTGATTTCTTCAGGTTTCTGAATACATTCACCATCAACCTCTAGGTTGGTAACAAAGTTCAATTTCTGTCTCTTTTTCAGCTGCCATGACAATAGTTTCCCACATTTGTTTGCCGATTCGAATGATCTTTGTTTCATCTGTTTAACCTTCCATTCTACTTCTTGATTTATCAATTTCGCATATTGTGCTTGATGGAATTTTATTGCTCTTAAGATTTCTTTGGATTTTGGGTTCAATCTCAACCTTTTCTCTCCTTCTTTTATCTTCTCCAAAATCTTGTCCTTTTTACCATTCCAGAGTTTTTTCCTAATAGTATTCTGCTGTATCAGAAACCCTCTCATAACAGCTTTACTTGCGTCCCAGATTGTTTTTTTCTCCACCGAAGTATTCAAATTAATTTCAAAATAATCCTTCATCATTTTTTGGGCCTTCTTTACAATCTCCTGATCTCTAAACAAAGAGTCATTCATTCTCCATCTAAAGGATCCAGTTGGTGTGAGTCTCAAGTCCATTTTCAGAGCGTTATGGTCGGAGCAAGTTTTGGGACAGATCTCTATTTTTTTGGTCTTAGGTGCCAGTCCTCTAGATACCCAGATTTGGTCGATTCGTGTCCAAGATAGGTGGGCCTCAGAAAAGAATGTTCCCTCTTTACCTAGAGGGTTCTTTATTCTCCAGATGTCAATCAAATCCATATTGTCTGTAAGTTCAAAGAAAGTCTTTGGTAGTCTGCCATCTTTAGTCAAGTTTTGGTTTTGTGACTTATCCATATGTGTGGAGACAACTCCATTCATATCTCCCATCAAAATGATGTTGTTGTAATCAATATAATCCAGCATTATCTCATGCAGCTTCTTGTAGAATTCTGATTTCCCATCATTTGGTGCGTAGATTCCTACTATCAGGAATTTTTCTCCTTGAGATTGTATTTCAATCGCCAAAATTCTTCCTTGTTCATCTTTAAAAACAAATTTTGGTGCTAGGCTCTCCTTTGCATATATCACTATTCCTCTTTTCTTTACTTTATCTGATGAAATAAATTCTTGGCCTAGTCTCTTGTTAATTAGTACTCTTCTGTGGAGCCTAGTTACATGAGTTTCCTGTAGACATATAACGTCTAATTGTTCCTTCTTCAATATATGAAAGATTCCTTTCCTTTTTTCAGGGGAATTTGCACCGTGAATATTCCAACTGAAAAGCTGCAGAGACATCCTGGATCAGTTTGTCAGCCAATGGGTTTGTCTCCCTTGTCGTCTGTGTCTGGAGGTGGGTCTTTTACGTCGGGCTTGGGGAGTGCCCAGACACCTGCGGTTCCTTTTCGAAGGTCTTCCCCGTAATCACTTAGAAACTTATCTTGCTCCTCTGCCGTTCTGATTCTAACCTTCTTCCCTTTCAAGTTAAAAGATAGTCCTTGCGGGAATTCCCACCTGTAACGGATTGAGTTGTTTCTCAGTAGTCTTGCTAGGTCTTTATATGTAGTTCTTAAATCCAACAACTGTTTTGGTATGTCTCTGAAGATTTCTGCTATTTTTCCCTGTACCACCAATGGATTTTTAAAGTGTAGGCCGAGTATATTATCTTTTTCTTGCTTGTATCTCAAAATGATCAAGCAATCTCTTGGTTTATCCTTCCTGGCCGCACTTCCCAATCTAAAGGCGGTAACAATTTTAAAGTCCTTCTCTTCTGCCAAACCCCAGAATTTGGATATTTCTGCTGTCAAAAAACCAGCCAAATCTTCCTTTTCTTGTTCTGGGATATTTCTAATCCTAAGGTTGCTCTCCCGATTTTTCAGTTCTGCCATAGACAGATAGGCCTGTTGTTCAGTAATCTGTCTACTCAGTGGTCTTACTTCCCCTCTTAATTCCTCTATCCTTTTTTTATTTTGGTCTGCTTTTGTATTCACTTCTTCGACTAGTCTTCGATTTTCCGTCGCAGTCTTTTCAATGTTACCTATCGCCTGTGTATTTTGGACAACTTGGTCTGTCAATTTATTAATTGTAGCTGTCACTTGATCTAATTTAACCGCTTGATCATCGGCCTTCTTGTTTAATGCAGCCAATTGCTCCAGTATTTCTTTAGAGACAGGGTCAAGCCCTCCTGCAGCCATGTCCTCTAGAGCTGGCTGTTTAGATTGTTCTTCCTGCAGACCTGTCACAATTGGGACAGATGATCTACGTGCCTGCACAGGCAAAGTTGATTGCAATAGTTCAGTCTGTTTAGCTTTCTTACCAGCCCTTGTTTTTGCTGCACCACTCATTCCACAGCTGTCTAGGCTTCAAGGTCAAATTGTAAATCCCATGGGAAAAGCAATCCAAAAGGAAGGTAAACATCCAAGCATAAAAGTTCCAAAACAACCAGCAGTTCTCAGAGGCTGATATTTCCACAATCCAGCAGGGGGAGCTCCCCAAAAGTTAAGGAAAGATGGAATTTTCCACCAATAAGTTCCCAAATGAAGTAAAATCCAAAACAAAGGGGGGACCCTCTAAGTTCACTTTAAACTGCAGAGAGTATGAGTTCTTTGTCAGAATATGTGCAACGGTTCCTTTTTTATAACTTGCAGAGTAGCTCAGTAAAACTTTGTATCTTTGTATCTCTATGCACAGTCACCACAATCTGATGCAACTTTATGTCCAGGCAGCTCGAGAGCTGGGTCTTGCAACTTTGTAATCCACACAGAATGAAGGGGAATAACACAGTCTCTGTCCACTTATAACACAGTTCTAACTTTTCCTTAACTTTCAATTTATCAATTCCGAATTTGCAGAGTAAATTCCATCTTCTTTTAAACTCCTTTCAGCGCTTCAACTTTAAAGAAGCTTTGCTCAGTACTTTAAACAGGGACGGAAGACTGACTTCCTTTTTAGCGTCTCCCGTTTTCAGCCAAATTGCAGAAATTTGTTGTTCAAATAGAGTCTCAGATTTTCTTACTCACGAGTATGTAGTCTCAAATCGATTGATCATAGAAGAAAGGTCAGCGCTCATCAGCAGCAGCCGCGCGGCTTCACTTCCGCGGAAAGAGCGATGGATTCACAGCACCGCTACCCCCTCCACGTTCCGGAGCCCCTTACGGGGTCCCTTCCACGTTTCCGGGGTCGCTCTTGGTACCCGCCGAATCCCACGGCCACGGGCTCACTCTACCCGTGGTTTGTCTTGCTGGGTCGTCGCTGTGCCGCAGCGCACGACCCTTTTCCGCGGAGCCCCTCTTCAGCGACTGAAGAGGACCGCCATTGCTGTTTCGCGCCGCCTCCGGAAGTCCTACCTTTTTACTTATGGAAGTATAATAAATCTGATTGAACACATCTGTTAATTTCTGGCCCTCCCTTGGAATTGCTGGCACATAGCCGTGGTGAGTCTGAGACCCTGAACTCACTGAGATGCAAAACCTGTGTCTGGGCCACCCCACCTCAGATGGCAAACAGGTACCAGTAGGATGCTTCCATCTGAAGAAGAAAATAAAAATCCACGCATTAATTGGATTCTTCTTTCTGCCTCTCTTTAATTTGCCAGCAGCAATTTTTTCCCTCAGGCTGTTTCCCTGGAGAGAGGGAGAGAGAGTGGGGTGAGGGTAAAGGATAGAGAATTTGGGCACAGAAGAGTGTGGCTTGATCTGTATTAAGTCTTCAAAGCACCATGTAGCCAGACCAGGAGAACAAAGCTGTCCTGTGTGTACACAAAGCGCCAGGTCCACCTTTCAGTTGCAACAGGTGCTGCTGGAACTGAATAGCCTTGAATCTTGCCTTAATAATCCCTTGCACGTTTGCAGCTGCCTTTAGCTCTTCCAAAGTGGGTCAGGTTGCCTTCTGAGACACTTTGCCAAATCCCCCCTCCGCATCCGGGAATGGGAACTGGTTGGTATGTAAGCAGGGGAAAACAAGACTCAGCTTTCCTTGGGGTGGAGTGCAGAAGAAGCCCCACATACCTTGCAGGGTTATTGTAGGACAAAGTGGGGCGGGCAGGCATTAAGTGATTTTGAGCTCTTTGCAGGAAGGAGGAGTGTGTGTGAGTTGTGTTTCGTTTTTAAAGGGTGAGGTGTTGATTGCTTAGCTGCATCCTGGTCCTTCATACATTTCTGAAGATATACAGTCAACCTTGGGTTGAAGTCACTTCAGGTTAAGCCTTTTCGGGTTGCGCTCTGCGGCGACCTGGATGTAACGGAGCGCGTTACTTCCGGCTTTCGCCGCTTGCGCATGCGCAGATGCTCAAAATGATGTCAAAATATGCTCAAAAGTGGTGAATCGCGACCCGCACGTGCGCAGACACGTGGACGCAGGTTGCATTCGCTTCAGGATGCGAATGGGGCTCCAGAATAGATCCTGTTCTCAGGTTAAGTACTTAATTCATTCCGGAGGTCTGTACTTAACCTGAAACTGTTCTTAACCTGAAGCACCACTTTAGCTAATGGGGCCTCCCGCTGCTGCTGCCGCGCCGCCGAAGCCCGATTTCTGTTCTCATCCTGAAGCAAAGTTCTTAACCCAAGGTACTATTTCTGGGTTAGCAGAGTCTGTAACCTGAAGTGTATGTAACCTGAAGCGTATGTAACCCGAGGTACTGTATTGATTTTGCATACATACATACCCTAGAACTTACTGCAATGGCTGTTATCATTTGAACTTCAATAAAATACTCTTTGGGGGTTACTTAATTCATATGAAATACTCCTGGAAAGCATTTCTGCTAGAGAAGGGTAGCTACTTTAAACACACCGCCTTAAAAAAGAGGAGGAAGATTGCCATAGAATTTGCATGTGCTTTGATGTATAAATGCAGCTTCAGATTTAAGTAGATTTAAATACAAGCCCTCTTGCCCCAGGGAGGGAGACTGGGAGCTGCCTGTCTGCCCAGCCTGCCTTCCAGGGGCAACTGCAGGTGGGCCTCTCCAAGGCCCTTGCTTTGTTTTCTTATGGGTCTGTGTCACTGAACTGGGCGTGAACCAGACAGCCCTTCAGTTAGAGGACGCCTTCAAACAGACTAGGATGGTTTCACTGTAAATTAGGACATGCGGCCACCGCAAAACGGATCAAAATATTGGAAGCAGTGGGGGGTGCAGGGGGGGCGGGCGCACCGGGCGCAACATCGGGGGGGGGGGCGCGCTCGCACTCGCAGCTCTCTGCCCCTACCTGGTTCACTCACTCTCTCTCACTGCAGTGCTGGCTGTGCAAATCCGATCCGAGCCGCCGGGTCGCCGCCCACTGTGGGGGGGGTGTGCCAGGCATGCGGTGCGGAGAGAGAGCGAGGGACTATCTGGGGGAGGGACAGTGCAGCGGGGGGGGGGGGCGCAAATTACTTGCCTTGCCCCGGTTAGGGGGCGCAAATTACTTGCCTTGCCCCGGGTGCTGACAACCCATGCAACGCCACTGATTGGAAGCAAGTGGACCAGTTCATGGAGGAGACAGTTATTGGCAGCTACTACCACAATGGCTATGCTGTACCCACAGCTGAATGTCACAGTGCTTGTTCTGGAAACCACAGAAGGGGAGAGGTCCCTTGTGCCCGGATCCTGCTTGAGCACTGGACCAGATGAGCCATTGGCCTGATTCAGCAGGTTCCTCTTACATTCTCAGATCTAGGGAATGTGGCCAGTTTGTCAATGAAACGTCTTGTTATATCTTTGTGTGGTGCAAGAGTCCAGGGGTATCAGTCTTCCCAGGGGCTGTGTTTACTTTAGGACAATAAGACACAGACGTCTGTGGCATCTTTATGATCTATGGTTTATTTACACATATATGCAGCCTGAGTCTGGATGGAGAGAGCGTGGAGCGTTCACATCCCAAGAGGGTCCTGTTTCTTCCCATTGCTGCAGCCCCAGATTCCAAGAGACCCCCAATATCACGTGTGCTCTGCCCGCCTCCCGCCCACGCTTGCAAAATGGACCCTGTTTCTGTTTGCTTAGATTCACTTGCCAGCCTTACTCAGAACAAACCCTTTGAAGTGAATGGAGCCGTCTAACTTAGGTTCATTAATTTCAATGGGTCTACTCTGAGTCAGACATGTTTTAACAATGGCAGCCACCATCCAGGCTGACTTTCAAGCCCAGATTCCTGACTCAGCTGAGCTACCTTCTTGTTGCAACTCCTGCGCGAAGTTCAGTTGAATTGAATTAACTCCCGCTAAAAGAAATCAAAAAGCTGTTCTTGAGTCAGATCTCTTATCGTTTTTATTAAAAGCCACATGCAATATGCTCTCATTGCACTCTCTGCTCCTCCATCCCCTCCCAGCCCTCAAACACTTCCCAATTCACTGTTGCGCTATTCATTTTGGCGAAAAGCAAAATGCTCTCTGGGGAGTGATGGATAGTGGGAAATGAAGAATACGCAGGGGCTTTATTGCAGCCATCAATCTCTTCCCTCGCAGTCCCGATCAAAGCCTTTGCTTTCCCAGGCAGAGGTTAGGCAGAGGAGCAAAGGGATCGAGTTTCGGGCAAACGCAGGGCGGAGTGTGGACTCCATGCTGGGAGAGCAAGCAAGAATTTGGCTCTCGCAAGGCGGCCACTGTGAGATGCCCCATTCATGCTTGGCACGGTCTGTGGGGAGACAAGAGGACCGTACAGATGGGAATGTGGTGGCTTGGATCCCTCCGGTCCAAAGGGGGAAGGTGTAGACCAGGCACCCCCAACCTGCGGCCCTCCAGATGTTTTGGCCTACAACTCCCATGATCCCTGGCTAACAGGACCAGTGGTCAGGGGTGATGGGAATTGTAGTCCAAAACATCTGGAGGGCCGAAGGTTGGGGGTGCCTAGTGTAGACTCTGGCGCTGAATGTGCCACCAACAGCCTGTGTGACTCCCCGCTCAGAAATTCTGAAATCCTTCCTTGTACATCTCCTTTGATTTTGGCGATCCGAATTCATAGAATCATAGAATTGTAGAAGGGATCCCAAGGGTCATCCAGGCCAACCCCCTACAGTGCAGGAATCCCAGTTAAAACATCCATGGCAGATGGCCACCCAATCTCTGCTTACAATCCTCCAAGGAAGGAGAGTCCATCACCTCCTAAGGGAGGCCATTCCATTGTCAAACAGCTCTCATTCTCAGAAAGTTCTTCCTGGTGTTCTGGACTAGTTAGTGGCTAGTAGCCCTCACAAGCTACACAGTTAAACTATGGAACTTGCTCCCCCTGTGTGATGGCCTGGGACTTGGGCTCGGACTCAGAAACCGGTGGAGTCTTGGTCCGCACCGGATCCTCTGCCTCAGGCAGCATCTGAACCGAGTCTGGGGCCTGATTCTGAAGAGCCCCAGCCTGCACAGGTTCCCCTGCAACAAGCACCAGCTGGACCGAGTCAGGGGCCTGAGCCTGCCCTGGCTCCAGATGCGGGGGTGACCTCGTTGCCTTCAGCTGGGCCATCAGCTGGAGCCTCAGCTTCAGGATCTGTCCTTCCAGTGAGCCCTCAGGACTGATCTCCTTCAGAATGGATAGATTTGATCTTCTTGCAGTCCATGGGACTCTCAAGAGTCTCCTCCAGGACCATAATGCAAAAGCATCAATTCTTCGGCGATCAGCCTTCTTTGTGGTCCAGCTCTCACTTCCATACATCACTACTGGGAAAACCATAGCTTTAACTATACGGACCTTTGCCTCCTTAGCTGCTGTTTTTTAGAAATGGAGAGCGTGGTTTGGCTGAAATTGGGAGGAGTTGGGACATGGAACCCAAGAAGTGCCTGGTGAATCAGGCCCATTGGCCCCACTTACTCCAGCATCCTGTTTTCATGGTGGCCAACCAAATTCCCCCCCAAGGGAAGTCCACCAGGAGGATCTGAGCCCCAGAGCCCTCTCCCATGAGAATGTAAAGGTAAAGGTACCCCTGCCCGTACGGGCCAGTCTTGACAGACTCTAGGGTTGTGCGCCCATCTCACTCAAGAGGCCGGGGGCCAGCGCTATCCGGAGACACTTCCGGGTCACGTGGCCAGCGTGACATCGCTGCTCTGGCGAGCCAGAGCCGCACACGGAAACGCCGTTTACCTTCCCGCCAGTAAGCGGTCCCTATTTATCTACTTGCACCCGAGGGTGCTTTCGAACTGCTAGGTTGGCAGGCGCTGGGACTAAGCAATGGGAGCGCACCCCGCCGCGGGGATTCGAACCGCAGACCTTTCGATCGGCAAGCCCTAGGTGCTGAGGCTTTTACTCACAGCGCCACCCGCGTCCCCATGAGAATGTAAGAAGAGCCAATTTGCCCAGTCCTCTTTTAAAGCCATCTTTAATCGTTTTTACTTAAGCCCCCTCTGCCCTGCTCCCGAGATTCACATAAACCTCTGTTAAGTAAAGAAAACAATTGGTTTGGTTCATTCTGGGTCTGGCGTTCTCCACAGTGAAGGGTGGGTGGGCAAGAACCCAATTCAACCTGCCCTTGGTTCCTTTTAATCTCCTTGTCTCATGTCATGACCCAGACTCTCCCAAGCGAGATTTTTATGGCCACGCTCTCTATTCTCCTTTGTTTTCATCAGCTGTTGAAACAGGAGTCACTTGGAGCCAAGTTCTACGGAGTAAAGTGGGAGGGAGAAAGAGGCAGAAGGAGCGAAAGGAAAGAAAGAGTTGAGTCGGATGTGTTGAGCCTCACAGCTGCCAGAGCCGGGCACAATGGGGGTTTAAACTCAGCAAGTTGGCCTGAATCAGCTGCGGGACAGATGCTTAATAAGAAGGGTTAAATCTATAGCTAAGGGGAAAAACTCACGCTAACCCCCCCCCCTCCATTATTCTTTGCATTTATCCTCCCGGACAGAAGCAAACAGGATGTCTTCCCAAGGGCTCGTGACGGATGACCTCTCCATGGATGGCAACTTTGCTTCTGATGATAACTGGTATATATATGACCAAACAGGAGAACAGGATGAGTGAGTATTGCTAATCCATTTGTTTCCCAAGTATGATGTGTGTGTCACTGAGTGGGGAATGCGATTCAGTGGGGGGAATCCCAGGTCTGAAATGAATGTGCTCCTAAAACTTTCAAATTTCGGTTTCCTATCTGCTCAGGATACGCCAGCATTTACTGAGTGTCTGGTGCCTTTATGTCCAGCATTGTACTTTATTTGACCACTACACCTCGTAGCTAGTTTGGGAGGGTGTTTTGAGAGTGTTTTCTTGGGGGCCTGCAATGGCATATGACTACCTTTGATTGCCTGACATGTAAAGGTATGTAGTATCTGAGAGATAACATGCAATGGAATTTAGTACCTTACCTTCATATTCAATGCCTGCCAAAACCATGAGTAGGAGCCAACAGATCTAAAGTACTCAAATTTTCACTGGGGCGAGGGGGAGAATACATTTTGGTGATGTGGGAGCATATTTGCTTTAGGTAGGTCTAAGCCATAATCTGTCTTTCACTACCAGGTTGCCACAGTCTTTGGCAAAGCTGTTCTTAAAAGTCCCTATGCCAGCATTTTCTGTAATCTATTAATCCTCCTGTAGCCCCATTTATATTACTACTTTATCTTGGTCTCCTCCTGGGGCAGAAATCATATCATATATCATATCCATATTCTATATTGCTATTAACGTGTTTTTGGAAGTAGCCTTTTCAGTTCAGCCCCAAAGCAAATTGCATTTTGAGAACTTTCACTCTTCAAATCCAAGGCATTTTGTTGGGGGTGAATTTGATACACCCGTCCCATCCCCCCGGAATGGGGCTTTTTCATTTATTTGTGGCATCTGTGGCCAGTGATCCATGCAATCTGGTGCTGACAGTGGTTCTGCTCCTTAATGGGGCTCAGGACTGTTCCCTCGCCATTCAGAGTGAGGGCAGGAATCATTATTTTCTGATCCTGCCCTCACTCGGATATGGTTTTGTGAATGTTTCCCACATGGCTACCGTGTCACTTCACTAGCCTAAATACCCACCAAACAGCCTATGAATAAAGTGGTAACACTGGCAAAAAAATACACACCCTACAATTAGACATCAGTTTTGATGGATTGATGTGAACTGTAGATTATATCGGCTTGGATCAGTCTAAAGATTAGCGAATATGGCTTCATATTTGTTTCAATATTCTCATTTCATTTTCATTTATTTTTAAAGCCTTGTTTTTATTTTCCTTCTGCTGTGGGAGCAGCAAGGTTCTCTTTCTTTCTTTCTTTCTTTCTTTCTTTCTTTCACTGGATTTTTGAAATGATAGGCAAAGCAAAAGTTTAATATCACTCTCACAATAAATTTGGTACCAATAAGAATGCTAAGCCTAAGCGATGGTATGTAGAGTTTTTCAACAACAAAAAGGGAAACAAAATAAAGACCCACAGCTACACCACAGGGTCCTTTGCGGGTGCATTTTGTCGACCCCAAAATAGCCCTTTAATGTGGCCGCCAAAGGAAATGGCCTCCAGGAGGACTCCCATTTGTTCCTCTGAGCATTTGTTTTGAACCAAATGGGCTCCATTCAGTTTCGTTTTCCACTTGCTCCAAAATGAATGAAAACATAACAAGAGCCTGGCTGGATCAGGCCAGTAGCCCACCTAGTGCAAGGGGCTGAAGGTGACTTACGCAGTTCCCATCCTCCCCGTTTTATCCTCAAAGAGTGGCCCAATGTTTGGATTCGAACCCTGCTCTTTCCCAGTCCCAAGTCCAAGACTCTTAACTGCTGCACCTAACTGGCTCTTCAGTTGGGCTGTTTGTTTTTGTTCGGGATTTAGTCATTGGCTTGAAACCTTCTGTCAAAGTCAACTGTGATTTTTGACTTGAAGCTTTAATAAATTCAAATAATGCTGGGGTTTTTTTGTTTTTGTTTTTGTTTAAAAACACAACATAGCATCCTGTTAAGGCTCTCATTTTCTTTAATTATTTTGTTTGTCTCATAATGTTAGTTGATTGCCTTTCAAAGCTGTTCATGGGGCAATTTACATGTTTGCTTTTGTTTTGTTTTGTAAAATCCACCCTAAATGGGGGGGAAACACACAACCTCTAAAACTAATAAACACGTTTAAAAAATAATAATCATAAAACAACAGAAACATAGGAACAGGATAAAATAGTGCTGACTTTTCTACAAAATGAGAAACAAGGAGAATTAACACTTTAGGGAGAAAGCATTTATGGGAATCATAGAATTGTTGAGCTCAGTGGCGTAGCGTGGGTTGTCAGCACCCGGGGCAAGGCAAGTAATTTGCGCCCCCCCTTGCACTGTCCCTCCCCCAGATAGTCCCTCGCTCTCTCTCCGCACCGCACGCCTGGCACCCTCCCCTCCACAGTGGGCGGCGACCCGGCGGCTCGGATCGGATTCACACAGCCAGCACTGCAGTGAGAGAGAGTGAGTGAGCCAGGTAGGGGCAGAGAGCTGCGAGTGCGAGCGCGCCCCCCCAGATGTTGCGCCCGGTGCGGCCGGCCCCCCCTGCACCCCCCACGCTACACCACTGGTTGAGCTGGAAGAGACCCCAAGTGTCATCTAGTCCAATCTTATGCAATGCAGGAATCACAACTAACCCCAATTCACTCTAAAGCCACAGTGGAAAAAGCCCTGCTTCCTGAAGGATAATAATAATAATAATAATAATAATAATAATAATAATAATATAATTTCTTGTTCTTCCCATGAACTGGATCTGAATGGGTCTGAAGTTGGCATCTTGCTGGATCCATGTGCAACTCCCCAGGGTGGCAAACAACTGAATTGCACATGGCAGCTTCTCCAGGGAGCCCTGGGCTCCCTCCTCCCGCCCAGGCTGGCCTCTTCGTCCTCCGGGACAAGAAGAAGTGAAGTGTAGGAGGGCTTCCTGTTGAGCCTTGCTTGAGCAACCAGGTCTCCCTGAGTTCCTGTGTGTTCCTATATCCTTAATTCCTGACTTCCCTCCTCGATCCTGACTCCTGGTTTATCCTTTTCGGTTCTGGCCACTGGCTGGACTGGATTCACAGAACAGCTGCACAGCCACTAGTAAAGGTAAAGGGACCCCTGACCATTAGGTCCAGTCGTGACCGACTCTGGGGTTGCTGTGCTCATCTCGCTTTATTGGCCGAGGGAGTCGGCGTACAGCTTCCGGGTCATGTGGCCAGCATGACTAAGCCGCTTTTGGTAAACCAGAGCAGTGCATGGAAACGCCATATACCTTCCCGTCAGAGCGGTTCCTATTTATCTACTGCTTTGGAACTGCTAGGTTGGCAGGAGCAGGGACCGAGCAACGGGAGCTCACCCCGTCGCGGGGATTCGAACCGCCGACCTTCTGATTGGCAAGTCCTAGGCTCTGTGGTTTAACTACAGGTGGGCTAAACAGGTTGAAGAATCTTTTGCTGGCTTGGATTCAAGAACTAGAGCAGAATCACAGCTGAACCTGATCCAAAAACCTTAGCTTGAAACAGGCATCAGGAATCACCAGATGTGCAAATGTAGAATGGACTGGCTTAACAGCAGTCCATGTGAAATGGATCTAAGGGTCTTGGTTGACCACAAGCTTAAAGTGAGTCAACTGTGATGCAGCAGCAAAAAGGCCAGTGCCATTCTAGGCTGCATCCACAGAAGTCTAGTGTCCAGATCAAGAGAAAGCGTAGTGCCACTCTATTCTGCCTTGGTCAGACCACACCTAGGGTCCTGTGTCTACTTCTGGGCACCCCAGTGTAAGAAGGCTATTGCCAAGCAGGAACATGTGCAGAGGCAGGTGACTGAGATGATAGAGTCTGGAATCCAAGACCTTTTGAGGAACCATTAAGGGAACTGGGGGGACGCGGGTGGCGCTGTGGGTTAAACCACAGAGCCTAGGACTTGCCAATTAGAAGGTCGGTGGTTCGAATCCCCATGACGGGGTGAGCTCCCGTTGCTTGGTCCTTCTCCTGCCAACCTAGCAGTTTGAAAACATGGCAAACTGCAAGTAGATAAATAGGTACCACTCCGGCGGGAAGGTAAACGGCGTTTCAGTGCGCTGCTCTGGTTCGCCAGATGCAGCTTAGTCATGCTGGCCACATGACCCGGAAGCTGTACGCCGGCTCCCTCGGCCAGTAAAGCGAGATGAGTGCCACAACCCCAGAGTCAGCCATGACTGGACCTAATGGTCAGGGGTCCCTTTACCCTTTAAGGGAACTGGGGCTGTGTCGTCTGGAGCAAAGAAGACTGAGATGTGGCCTGAGAGCCATCTTCAAATATCTAAAGGACTATCACATGTAAGATGGAGTAAGCTTCCCTACTGCTGCTCCAGAGGGGAAGACCCGAAGCAACAGATTCAAATGACAAGGATGGAGATTCTGGCAAAATATCAGGAAGAACTTGCTGGCAGCAAGAGCTGTTCAACAGGGAAGGAGAATCCCTTGGGAGGTTGTGGACTCCCTTTCCTTGGAGGTTTTTAAGCAGAGGTGGGATGGACCTCTGTCAAGGGGGCTTTAGCCATGAATCCTGCATTGCAGGGGGTTGGTCTTTGGGATCCCTTCCAATGCTACAATTCTATGTTCCTAAAATGAGGTGCCAAGTGATTCAGCTGGGCCTTGCTAAACAGCATGACTAGAAGTGGGCACAAAGCTCCTCTTTGCATTCAGATCCCAGGAAGGCTTGGATTTCAGCTTCATTCATCGGCTGTAACTTGATCTCTGTTTGGGTTTGGGTGAAACCAGAAGCACTGAAAAGGCACAACAAAGAGCCAAACTGTCCCTTTCTCTGGGTCAGCATCCTGCTGCTTATCTCTCCAGAAAGTTTGTTCTTGTTAGACTTTACCAGGGAGGGTAAAAGGTAAAGGTAAAGGGACCCCTGACCATTAGGTCTGGTCTTGACCGACTCTGGGGTTTCGGCGCTCATCTAGCTCTATAGGCCGAGGGAGCCAGTGTTTGTCCGCAGACAGCTTCCGGGTCATGTGGCCAGCTTGACTAAGCCATTTCTGGCAAAACAGAGCAGCGCACGGAAACGCCGTTTACCTTCCCGCCGGAGCGCTACCTATTTATCTACTTGCACTTTGATGTGCTTTCGAACTGCTAGGTTGGCAGGAGCAGGGACCGAGCAATGGGAGCTCACCCCGTCGTGGGGATTCGAAAAGAGAGACCCAGTCTTGCCCTGCCCTTTAAATCCAACCAGTAGCACTGCCACAGAGCGCACCGTAGTATCTGCAAAATGCTGCAGAAACAGTGGCGTGAAATATTTATTTGTTTGCTGGCTTACTATTACATTTATATCACATGTTTTTCTCCAAGGAGCTCAATGTGGCATACATGGTTGCCCCCCCCATGTGTCCTCATTTAATCCCCACAACAATCCTGCAAGGTAGGTTAGGCTGAGAGGCTAAGATTGCCCCCAAGTGAGTTTCCTAGCTGAGTAGGGGATTGAACCCTGGTTTCCCAGGTCCTAGTCCTCAATTATCCCCACCTTATCCCTGTGAGGGACGTGGGTGGCACTGTGGGTTAAACCACAGAGCCTAGGACTTGCCGATCAGAAGGTCGGCGGTTTGAATCCCTGCGATGGGGTGAGCTCCCATTGCTCGGTCCCTGCTCCTGCCACCCTAGCAGTTCAAAAGCATGTCAAAGTGCAAGTAGATAAATAGGTACCGCTCCTGTGGTAAATGGCATTTCCGTGCACTGCTCTGGTTCGCCAGAAGCGGCTTAGTCATGCTGGCCACATGACCCGGAAGCTGTACGCCGGCTCCCTCAGCCAATAAAGCGAGATGAGCACCATAACCCCAGAGTCAGCCACGACTGGACCTAATGGTCAGGGGTCCCTTTACCTTTACCTATCCTTGTGAGGTAGGTCAGCCTGAGAGTGAGTGACTGGCCCAAGTGGCCAAGTGGGGATCCCTGGTCTTAGTCTGACACTCTTGCCATTGCACCACAGAGGGCAGTGTGGCTCAGCTGGGTTCCCAGTGCTCTGTGTGGCTGGCAATTATCCAAGGGTGAGGGCAAGGCAGCAGGGTGCCTTTCAGGTCGGCTCACCCCCCCCCCCCACTCTCTTGGAAAGAGGCAGCTAAGTGGAGCTTTGGGAAGCCCAGAAATAAACACTATCCGACCTGTGCCACCCCAACAGCCACGACTGTGCATATCTTGAAAAAGCGACCATTCTAAAGAGGTGAGTTCCTTGCTCTGGGCCACAGTCCTGGCAAAAAGCAACCTTGCCTGCAGCAACAACAAGTGGCTAGCAAAGTCCCTGGTTTCAGATAGGTTGGTTTCTTCCAAGCCAATTTCCCTGTTCTTGGCTTCTTCCCAGGGTGGGGACTGGGGAGCCTCGGGTCCAGGGGGGCCAAATAAGAACTTCGGAAGAGCCTGTGCGGTCAGACCAGTGGCCCATCTAGTCCAGCTTCCTGTTCTCACAGCAGCCAGACAGATCATAGAATTGTAGAATGATAGAGTTGGAAGGCACCCCAAGGGTCATCAATCCCCACCCCCTGCAATGCAGGAAACCAGCAAGGAGGACCCAAGCACAAGAGCCCTCACCCGTCCTGTGGCTTCCAGCAACTGGCATTGAGAAGCAGTCCTGCTCCGACTGTGGAGGCTGAGCAGAGCCACCATGTGACCCTCAAGTCCTCTCTAGAGCAGGGGTCAGCAACCTTTTTCAGCCGTGGGCAGGTCCACCGTCCCTCAGATCATGTGGTGGGCTGGACTATATTTTGAAAAACGGCCTTGGTCCAGTATACCTGAAGGAGCGTCTCCACCCCCATCATTCTGTCTGGACACTGAGGTCCAGCGCCGAGGGCCTTCTGGCAGTTCCCTCACTATGAGAAGCCAAGTTACAGGGAACCAGGCAGAGGGCCTTCTCGGTAGTGGTGCCCACCCTGTGGAACGCCCTCCTACCAGATGTCAAAGAGAACAACAACTACCAGACTTTTAGAAGACATCTAAAGGCAGCCCTGTTTAGGGAAGCTTTTAATGTTTAAGAGACTATTGTATTTTAATATTCTGTTGGAAGCTGCCCAGAGTGGCTGGGGAAACCCAGCCAGATGGGTGGGGTATGTATGTATGTATGTATGTATGTATGAATAAATAAATAAAATGATCGAATTCCTATGCCCCACAAATAACCCAGAGATGCATTTTAAATAAAAGCACACATTCTACTCATGTAAAAACACACTGATTCCTGGACCATCCGTGGGCCAGATTGAGAAGGCAACTGGGCCGCATCCAGCCCCTGGGCCATAGGTTGCCTTTGCCTGCTCTAGTGGGTCCCTAGAGCAGGGACCTACGGTAAGGGCCACTTACGTTCCTCTGACCACATTTGCGTGTGTCCCTCACCCCCGCTCTGTAGCTTCTGGAAGGTTGTCCATGACAAGTTGTGGCCCATGAGATGAAAGGGCTTCCTCATCTCCGCCTTCTTCTAAGGCCTCCCAATTCCCAGAGCGCAGGGCCAGCCCAAGACATTTTGGCACCTGAGGTGACCCATAAAAGGCAATCCTCCTCCCCACCAGAAAAGAAGGGGTGAGTGAAGATCTACACCAGGAACAAGGGGGAGAATGTAGTTCAACGTGAAGATCTGCTGCCTCTGTGGATTCTGCTGCCTGAGGCGGTGACCTCACCTTGCCTCATGGGTGGGCCAGCCCTGCCAGAGCGCCCTATGAAGAGAGGCTGGCTGTTAGACCCCTCTGGGAACTGTAGTTTTGTGAGAAGAACGGGGCTCTCAGCACCCACAACAAACTGCAGCTCCCAGCATTCTTTGGGGGCAGCCATGACGGTCTAAAGTGGTGTCCTAGCACTTTCAATGCAGGGCATGAGCCTGGCCTAAGTGGGCTCCACCTGCCATTGGCTCTGATGCCCCCCAAGGGGCTCCAGCTCATAGCTGTCAACTTTTCCCTTTTCTTGCGAGGAATCCTATTCGGAATAAGGGAATTTCCCTTAAAGAAGGGGAAAAGTTGACAGCTATGCTCCAGCTGCCCTGATGCTCCTTTGCTCATTGTTTGCAAATAGCTGCTTGGCTCCATCTCCTGATTCCATCCAGCCTTTTCTATGTATGACAAGGGGGTAGGTGCCAGGGTCAGCTTCTCCACCCTTTTCAGCCCCCGCTGCTTAGCAAAGTCCTCTCCCTCCCTCCCTCCCTCCCTCCCTCCCTTCCTCCAGTAATGTCCCCTGGGACCCACCTGAACTAATTCCTTATCCGCCATGGTGCATTTCCCAGCTCTTCAAATAAATTTCCACGGTTCTCCATCTCCCTTAGTTGAACCGTGTTATGCATATTTAGCGCCTTTAATCTCTTGCTCACAAAACCAGCTCTTTTAACACCCCTTCGGTTAATTTGGTTGCTCCTTTTAAAAAAAAATCCCTTTAATTTTAATATATATTGCCTCCCATTAACATAAGATATGTAAGCTCTGCCCTCAAACCCCTATTTTCCAAGGAACCAGAAAATGGCTTTGCATGCATGACATAGATTTATCTCCCTGCTTGGTTAATATAGTGGCACACATATACCAGAGGTTTCCTGGAATAAGTATTTTACCCCCTGAGGGTGGAATCCTTGTGCAAAATCCTCCTTTTAGCTGGGCACAACTGATTGGATTCCGTTTTACATGTTTGCGTGTTCAGACCCAGAAACCTCCCCCCTAAATAAATTCAGACTTGACTCAAATTTTTTGTTTGGTTTTTGGCAGAATTTAGGCCACAACTTTATTGATTACAGCAAGTGAGTGGTTGCATAGGCTCTGGTTTGACTAGCTCCCTGCCATGCAGGTAGCACTGACCCAGGGCACCAGCATAGGTCAGCCAAGGGTGAACACCTGGATAAGCGGAAAGCCGGGAAAGGGGTAACTCCGCCACCCAAATGTCCCCCTGGACTCAGGCACGGGCACAACCCCTTCACAGGAATTGACCAAACCATCAAGTCCCTGGATTCCTTTAACGGAATACCCTTCACATAGGGATGGCAAGAGCATTCTCCCATCCCTATCACCTGAACCAGAGCCTATCCACAACCTTACAAGTTGTGACGATTTGCTACGCAGCAGGTGACACCCAAATGGCAACAGCCAATCAGCCAAGTGGGGAAAATTCCTGCCATGCCCCTGTCCCAATGACAGATGACGGCATAGCAAGGTCAAGCGCAAAATGCCCTAAAAGTAGGGAGAGGTGGGTGGGTGTTCCGAATGCATGCACCGAAAGAGGAAGCTCTGGGTCACGTGCATGGGCATAAATAGGTCCCTCGAACCGTTTAGACTGTGTCCCATTGGCCAGATTGCACCCAGCTTCGAGGGACCTACCAGTCGGGTGTTGTGGCTGACCAATTGTACCCACCCACAACCCAGGGTGTTGCTTGTCTAGGTCTCACCACAATACATGCCCTCTTTAAGGGAGTTCCGTAGTCTAACTGTGCACCGCTTGAAGTGAATGTTATTTTAAACATTTGCATTTCTCTTTCATATAGCATGACTCCTGAAGTTATCCCAGACTGCCATCCCACCATCCCTTATGACCTCTACCACGCCTGCATGGCTCCCGTATCAGTAAGTATTTCCCAAGTCGTCTCCTGCTCATGGAGCTCACAGACAATTTTCCAAGAAGATGAAGTCACGCTGGAGACATCGCTGTGAGCAGGGAAGAGGAGAGGTGTTGCTAACTTGCCTGCAAAGTTTAATTTCATTTGCAAGTGACATTTGTGAAACTAAACTGAAATGTTATGTCAACTCATTTCTATAGCATTGGTGTATCATGTTTCTCGTTTATGTAAAAGGTCTTCCATTGTTTTTATTTCATGGAGCTGAAACCATAATGATGGATACTTATTGATCTACCGTATTTTTTGCTCTATGACTCACTTTTTCCCACCTAAAAAGTAAGGGGAAATGTGTGTGCGTCTTATGGAGCGAATGCAGGCTGCGCAGCTATCCCAGAAGCCAGAACAGCAAGAGAGATTGCTGCTTTCACTGTGCAGTGATCCCTCTTGCTGTTCTGGCTTCTGAGATTCAGAATATTTTTTTCTTGTTTTCCTGCTCCAAAAACTAGGTGCATCTTGTGGTCTGGTGCATCTTATAGAGCGAAAAATACGGTATTCTAAAATATTTCTAAAATGCTTAATATTATTATTTTTTAAATGTTTGGGGTATATGGCAGTACGAAACATAACAAGACTCTAAAATAATCTAATGAAGCAGAGCTTTAGAAGTACCATAGCCAACTACCAAAGCCTATGCAAACAGTTTGTCTCTGCAAAGCGGGTAACTGAAGTTGCTTCATGTACAATGGAGAAAAGGGCTTTCCAGAGTGTAGGAGAAACAGCGGAAAATGTCTGTTTTCAAGTCAGCACTCTAATGTATTTTGTAGTCGAGTAAAAGTTAAAAGAAATCAACATCTCAGGGCCATCTCATGAGGGCCCTGCTATAAACCCATAAGCCCTTGGCTCCTGGAGCTGCCAAATTTTATATTTATCAAGACGGGATAGAGCTGTGCAAACAACAGTCTTTGTTGCTCTCATTGAATCCGCACCACTTCCTCTCTTGCAGCTGGCTGTCTTGCTGATTCTCTCTCTGCTGGTGAAGCGGAAGAAACTCTATAAAAATTGTTGGGATGGAGCCCCTGGACTGCTAAGGTACCCTCCACAGCCCAGATGCAGCCTAGGGATGGAGGACATGGTCTTTTGCTGTCTCTGAGCTAAGATTGACAATTGTCATTCGTCAGGTTGTGAGTTCTTAAGGTGGCAAATCGGGCGGCGTGTGATGGTGGTAGGACCATCAAAGCCAGAAGGAGATCCAAAAGGTCCTTCCCGTTGCCTGGCATGTGTGTAGGCTGCATGAGCTTTGCCCTACATAGTTCTTTGCTGCCCCCCATGTAGTAGAAGGTGAACAAATTATGCAAAAATAAGCAGATTTATGTGGGTCGGGCTAATGTGCACAATGTAACATATGCAGGTTGTGGAAAGCTTGCTTATACATTTCTATGCCACCTTTACTCCAAGGAGCTCGATACGGCACATATGAAACGCCCCCCCCCCCCGTTTAATCTGATAACAACAACCCTGTGAGGTAGATCAGGCTCAGGGGCAGTGACTGGCCCCCAGAGTCACACCCAGGGAGCTTCATGGCTGGGTGGAGGATTAGAACCCAGGTCTCTCCCAGGTCCTAGTCCTCACTTAATCTCCACAACAACCCTGTGTGGTAGGTCCTGCTGAGAGGCAAGAACTGCCCCCCCCCCGGTCACACCCAGTGAGTTTCATGCTGGAGTAGAGATGTGAACCCTGGTCTCTCCCAGGTCTTAGTCCAACGTTCTAGCCACTACGCAACTAGTAAAATGGATGTGTATACACCTGGGTAGGGAGGCTACTTCGAGCAGAGGGCCACATTCTCTTGTGGACAGCCTTCCAGGGGCCACATACTAGAGAAGCAAGAGGTATTGCCAGGGGAAGAGCAGGCTCCGTGAGGGATGTGGCAACAGGGACCATGGCATGGTCACACTTCCCAGGATTGCAGTGTTGCACCTCTCTGTGCCCTTTGGTGGGAGGGGCAGCCCACAGCTCAGCGGTAGAGCATCTGTCTTGCATGCAAAAGGTGCCCGTCTCAATTGCGGTCATCTCCGGAAAAGGGTCAGGTTGCAGGTGAGACGTAAGGGCCCTTCATTGCTCTAGACGCTGGACAGTCACTGCCAGTTAGAGCAGGAAATACTGCAAAAGTTGGGTCAATCGCCTAAGCGGCTATTGGGCAGTTTCCTAAGCCACCTGAGTTCGGCCATTCACACCTGCATAGAGCAAGTGAGAAAAGCTCAGGTGTATTTGGCTTCTCCTACCTGGGTGCAATTTTTGGAAACAACCAAAGTCATTTGTGCATATTCTTGTCCGTGCACAGCATGAATGCATTGAGCACACCCCATCGTTGCAAAAGCTGAACACTGAAATGGTATGGATGCACTTCAGTCTCCACTCTGGGCCTGCGGTGTGTCTGCAAGTCTGCAGAGTTTATGGGGAGGGCAGCCCTTCTGCAGAGATGTTCCGCTGGTGCAAATGGGTCCTTTTTAAAATCATTCTCGTCTTTGTTCCTCCTTAAGCCCTGTGCATTTCTTGGAAGAGGAAGGTCACAAGGGGCTGTCTGTGGCAGTTTTTGGTATCCTCTTCTCCTCCTTATGCATCCTGGTTCTGGATAGTGACCCTCTGCCCTTCATCTCCGGCTCCTCGACCCAGAATCGAGGTAACACTGAGAGTTGTTATTATTATTATTTATATCCTGCTTTTCACTAGACTAGGACTCAAGGCAGCTTACATAAATCAAAACAGCCCAGATAAAATGTTGTTGTTGTTTAGTTGTTTAGTCGTGTCCGACTCTTCATGACCCCCTGGACCAGAGCACGCCAGGCACTCCTGTCTTCCACTGCCTCCCACAGTTTGGTCAAACTCATGCTGGTAGCTTCGAGAACACTGTCCAACCATCTCGTCCTCTGTCGTCCCCTTCTCCTTGTGCCCTCCATCTTTCCCAACATCAGGGTCTTTTCCAGTGAGTCTTCTCTTCTCATGAGGTGGCCAAAGTCTTGGAGCCTCAGCTTCACGATCTGTCCTTCCAGTGAGCACTCAGGGCTGATTTCCTTCAGAATGGAGAGGTTTGATCTTCTTGCAGTCCATGGGACTCTCAAGAGTCTCCTCCAGCACCATAATTCAAAAGCATCAATTCTTTGGCGATCAGCCTACTTTATGGTCCAGTTCTCACTTCCATACATCACTACTGGCCAGATAAAATACAGAAAGCTAAAAACTTACAGAAGAGAATCGTTTAAAAGTAGTTAAACTCTGATAGAATTAAAGTGAATCTATTAAAAAACAGATAATAAAATTGGCACAGCGCTATAAAAAGCCCATTCCTTTATATAACAATAGATTCCCCAAAGCCTGTCAGAACAGAGCCATCCTCACCTGCCAATGGAAGGACCACAAGGAGGGAGCCAGTCCAGCTTCTCCAGCAAGGGACTTCCAAAGTTGTCTGGGAGCAGCCACCAAGAAGGCCCTGTCCCATGTCATCACCAAGCATGCCTGTGAGGGTAGCAGGACCAAGAGAAGCCTCCCTGCCCCGCCCCACCCCGCCCCGCCCCGCCCCACCTCAGAGCCCAGGCAGGTTTATAACGGAGAATACAGTCTTTAAGCTGCATAGGACTTTATAGCCCTATATAGTCATAACCAGGTTGCTTCCATGGGCACAGTAGAGAGCCCTTCTTCAGTGTTCTACACCAGGCATAGGCATGTCTAAAGACTGATTTGGGGGCCTGCCGGTCGGTGTAATCCGGCCCCTGTGGCAGTTTATAAAAAGCTCAACAATTTCAACCCTAAAAAAAGGTTAACAACTTTCGTTGGCCCTCATGGCCCTTCACTTCATCACATCTGGCCCTCTTTGGAAAAAGTTTGGACCCCACTGGTCCACACTATCCTTTTTAATTTTGTGTATTGTTCGCCAATCTGAAGACATTCAGGGCTCCCAAAGCTGCATTGTGTCTGCAAGATTTATACACTGAGAATGTGGAGAATGTGAAGACCCCTGCTGTATCAGAGCCAAGATCCAGCACCCGGCTTCTTGCAGTGGCCAAACAGTTGCCTCCAGGCAGAAATGGCCCAAAATTGAGAGAAATGCAACTTTTGAACTAAACTTTAAAAAAGTGGACCTTTAAGAAATCTGCCCATCCCTATCATACAATCCTGGAACTGCAGAGTCAAAGCACAACCCCCTGCAATGCAGGAACCCCTAAACTAGAAGCCACACTGCCTTGGCAGCTTATGCACTAGCACCTGTCATTCTTCCAAGGGAGTAGCTTCCAAGGAGCTCTTTTGCATGGGGGAAACGGATGCAGCATCTTCAAGGGACGTTTGTGGGAGCCCCATCGCTGACTCCACCGTGCATGCTCTCGGCATGGCCTGCCTTGCTGAATTGCCTCTGTTTGTTGTCCAGCTGAGGCTCTTAACCTCTGCCCTTCTCTCCCCCTTGATCTCCCTCTCCAGAGTACTGGAAGATCATGGCTTTGCTCTATTACCCTGCCTTCTACTACCCCTTAATTGCATGTGCTACGGTCAGGCACAGAGCTGGGTACTTCTTGGGCTGCCTGCTGTCCTGGTGCCATTGCGTGGTCCATCTCTGGCAGAAGGTGGAATGCCCTCAGTCGCCCAAGGTAAAGACAACTGGGG
Source organism: Podarcis tiliguerta (assembly GCF_965153285.1). Classification (NCBI taxonomy): domain Eukaryota; kingdom Metazoa; phylum Chordata; class Lepidosauria; order Squamata; family Lacertidae; genus Podarcis; species Podarcis tiliguerta. The sequence goes on along the minus strand of NC_139542.1, from coordinate 70,240,652 downwards.
AGGCTGGAAGGCCTTGAGGTTTGGTTGGCATGGGCCAGTTCTAAATAGCTGCAAGGAGGAAGCCTGTTCCTGGAGAGGCTAGCTGCTGCTTTGCAGGAGGGGTGGGCAAGAGAACCTAGCCATGTTCTGAGCAATATATGATGCCCATAATGGCACCATGGCTGTGTGGGCCTGGCCCATCTTTGCAGACCTCAAGACCCAACTGTTGGCAAAGAAAGGGCTTGCAGGGAATCAGGAACCAGGAGGTCAGTGAGGCAAGGAGCCTCTTCAAGGGCTTTCAGCTCAGGATCTAGGGGTAGGACGTGAAAGCAGAGGACCCACCCGCAGGTGGTACCAGAAGCAATGACAGGCAATCAACAAATTCTAGCATTGCCCCAACCTCCTCTTCCTCCCTGCTGGGTTCTGCAAGGGTTGTAGCAACTTGCTGGAGTTATCCAGCAGGGGGAGAGTTGTCGCTTGTCATGGGATTTATGAGTTGAACACAGGTTTGTCTTTCTTGCAGCCGTTCTCTTTGTCTCTGCTCAGATTTATAGGTACTATTCCCTGCTTTCTTATCTCCCCATCATCCTGTGCCTTGTGGTTTTGAGCCTTTGGTATCCTGCACAGCTTGTCAAGAGCTTCAGAGAGCAGAAGAGGAAGAAAGTGACGGTGGAGGTAAGGCATGGCAACATCACTGGGTCAAACTAGAGGAAGATATATCTCCGGGTGCTGGTGTAGACTGAGTAGAGCAGGGATGGGGAACCTCATCTCCTCGAGCTGCTTAATTATAAGAGTACTTGTATACCAATATATAACACACACATGGTTTACACAACAATGAAAACACAAAAGCCGTACACAGTTTAAAACATTCAAAAGGCTAGAAACAGACCACTATAAACCAGGTGGAAAGATACATTCTTAATTGCTTGCCCAGCAGAATAGAAAAGTTTCCAGTAGGCATTTCAAAGTTGGCACAGAATGCGTCTGCTGACTCTCCAGTGGTGGAGAGTTCCACAGGGCCAAAGGCTCTGTCGCTTCTTGTTTTCAAGTGAGCTTCACCAACTTGGGGAACAGCCAACCACATTCCTGCAGGTGATCTCAGCGGGATAGAAGGCTTCAGGCAAACCGTGGACCTAAGTTGTTTGGGGCTTTATAAATTAACGCAAGGACCTTACACCTGTCTCAGTAGTAGATGGGCAGCTAGTGCAGCTGTCAGCAATCTGGTCACAACATTTTGCACCAGCTGGAGCATCTGAACCAGGACCAAGGGCAGTTCCACACAGGGTGCATTGTGGTAGTTCAGCCTCAAGGCTTACGCATGATCTACAATTCTGGGACTCCAACCCCCATTGGTTTTCTAGCATGTCCAAGGTTCAGGGGTGATGGGAGTTGTGGTCCAACAAATCCCTGGAGGGCCACAGGCTCAGCCTCTTCATCCCTGGAACAGAAAGGACCTCAGCACAAGAAAACAGACATGCTGCAAAGCAAAAGCCTTACTTGATTCCTGGGACGTGGGGAGTGTGCATGGCTTTGTCACGAGGCCAGCAGTGGACAGAGCCCATCTTCCCTAACCATTGGCCATGCTGGCTTGGGCTGAAGGGAGCTGAGAGTCAGAAGGACAGAATAATTCTCAGGTAAGGAAGTGTTGGGAAAATCAGCTGGCACCCTCTGTTTCAACTTTTAAATTCCTGATGGAAGCAGGCAATGAAGAATACATTTTCCACAACTGTTAGTTGGTTACTGATTTTAACTTTTTCATACGGTTTTCATTGTATGGTTTTACATGCTCTTGTTGTAAACTGCTCTGATTGTTCTTATGAATAGAGGTAAAGGGACCCCTGACCATTAGGTCCAGTCGTGGCCGACTCTGGGGCTGCGGCGCTCATCTCGCTTTATTGGCCGAGGGAGCCGGCGTACAGCTTCCAGGTCATGTGGCCAGCATGACTAAGCCGCTTCTGGCGAACCAGAGCAGCGCACAGAAACGCCGTTTACCTTCCCGCTGGAGTGGTACCTATTTATCTACTTGCACTTTGACGTGCTTTCGAACTGCTAGGTTGGCAGGAGCAGGGACTGAGCAACAGGAGCTCATCCCATTGCGGGGATTCGAACCGCTGACCTTCTGATTGGCAAGTCCTAGGCTCTGTGGTTTAACCCACAGCGCCACCCGCGTCCCCGTTCTTATGAATAGTTGCATATAAATATACCAACTTGTTAAGGGAAAAAATACAGCAGGACTTGCCCTTGTTGAATTGGGGTTTGGCGGGGAGAAATACAGGCAGGAATTCTGAGATGGTGTGGCACTAAGGTTTTACCTGTCTAACGTTTCCGACTCCCAACTGCTTCCATTACGAAACAGGTGCAAATTATGCAAGGCGTTGCCAATATGTGGTGCCTATTTTTGGAGTGAGCACAAATTGTAGATGCCGTACAGAAACAGAAAATGGAACCTGACCCACTTGGCAGTTCCTGAAATGTCAAGGTGACATGCGTGCCTGCGCGCATTTAAAAATAACAAGTGTTTCATTTTCACACACCTTTCTGCTCCATGAAGTTCTGGCGGTGGGGAGGAATGAGCTGTGCTCTTGCAATTCCTTGATAGGCAATAGATTAAGCTGACACAACAAAATGGAGGAATTGTCTGGCCTGGGAACAAGCAGCTTTCTAAGTTCCTAGCTCAGGAGTGGGGAAAACCTTGTGGCCACCCAGATGCTGTTGACCAAGCCTCAGGGACTATGAAAAAGCTGTTGCCTTGCAACAGTGTGAAGCTAATGCAGTTCTCGGCTGCTTTAACAGAAGTCTCATGTTCAGTCAAGGGAAGTTCTTGTTTTTATTATGTACTTTTGGTTTTTATCTTTTATTTTGCTGCTGTGAACTGCTCTGAGATCTACAGATGAAGGGCAATATACAAATCTAATTTAATAATAATAGTTACGGGTAGGCAGCCGTGTTGGTCTGCCATAGTTGAAACAAAATTAAAAAATTCCTTCCAGTAGCACCTTAGAGACCAACTACAGTGGTGCCTCGCAAGACGAAATTAATTCGTTCTGCGAGTTTTTCGTCTTGTGAATTTTTCGTCTTGCGAAGCACGGTTTCCCATAAGAAATGCATTGACGGTTTCCCATAGGAATGCATTGACGAATGCGCAAGACGTTTTCGTCTTGCGAAGCAAGCCCATAGGGAAATTCGTCTTGCGAAGCAACTAAAAAAGCAAAAAACTCTTTCGTCTTGCGAGTTTTTCGTCTTGCAAGGCATTCATCTTGCGAGGTACCACTGTAAGTTTGTTATTGGTATGAGCTTTCGTGTGCATGCCAATAACAAACTTAGTTGGTCTCTAAGGTGCTGCCGGAAGGAATCTTTTTATTTAATAATAATAATAATAAAGGTAAAGGGACCCCTGACCATTAGGTCCAGTCGCGGACGACTCTGGAGTTGCACGCTCATCTCGCTTTACTGGCCGAGGGAGCCGGCGTATGTCCACAGACAGCTTCTAGGTCATGTGGCCAGCATGACTAAGCCACTTCTGGCAAACCAGAGCAGTGCACAGAAATGCCGTTTACCTTCCCACCAGAGTGGTACCTATTTATCTACTTGCACTTGACGTGCTTTCGAACTGCTAGATTGCAGGAGCAGGGACCGAGCAACGGGAGCTCACCCCGTCGCGGGGTTTCGAACCGCCAACCTTCTGATGGGCAAGCCTTAGGCTCTGTGGTTTAGACCACAGCGCCACCCACCTCTGAATAATAATAATAGTCCCATTCTATTCTGCCTTGGTCAGACCACACCTGGCGTCCTGTGTCCAGTTCTGACCACCACAGTTTAAAAAGGATATTGACATGCTGGAATGTGTGCAGAGGAGGGCAACCAAGATGACCAAGTATTATGAGGAACAATGGAGGGAGTTGGGGATGTTCAGCCTGGAAAAGAGGAGACTCAGAGGAGAAAGGAGAGGCGTCTTCAAATATCTAAAAGGAGGATGGAGCAAGCTGCTTTTCTGCTGCTCTGGAAGGCAGAACCCAAACCAGTGGATTCAAATTGCAAGGAAGGGGGTTCCGACTAAAGCTTAGGAAGAACTTCCTGGCAGTAAGAGCTGTTTGACAATGGACCATATTCACTCAGTCCTCAGAAGGCAGTGGACTCTCCTTCCTTGGAGGTTTTTAAGCAGAGGCTGGATGACCATCTGTCAGGGATGCTTTCCCTGTGATTCCTCAATGAGCCTTGGGGTCCCTTCTGATTCTACAATCCTGTGATTTCCTTCCCAAGGCCGACTCTAATTGAGGTGCCCTCAGTTTACAGGGTGTGTGGGAAAGACAATTCGGCTCTTTGGTGGGGGGGGACAATAATCTGCTTTTATTTTTGCTGAAATCTAAACCACTTAGCTCAAGAAGATTTGAGTTTCTGAATGTTTCCTATTCAGAGCCTTACAGTGGAAGGAGCAGAGTTATTGTTTGGCAACAGAATCATAATCCAAACGACTGGCACAGAGGTCCTTGTTTTAAGAAAGAAAGCTCTATTTAAAAATAAACATATAATCGATAGAAGCCCAAATCTGCACTCGGATTTTAGGGTTTAGCCCAATCCACAACTCTGGGATAAGGAGTCGGAACAGAACGTTCCTTCTTATTCCACTTGCGATGTTTGTGCAGAACTCCATCTGGGATCCTGCAACAATCTTGTGTAGTGACAGACCCACTCCCCTCCCCATGATAATTAGCACCTCCGCAACTGCGATCACAAAGGCTGGCGAGGCATATGGGAATTATGCAAGGCATTTTAAATAGGTTGCAGAAGTCGGGTGCTTATTTAAAAATATAAGAAGTGTGCTGAGGATGTTGCAGAAATTGTCTGAAGGTCTTTTCTGGGTTGGCGCAAGCAAGAGCATACCCTGACTGTCCGTGGCAAAGAGAGAGGTCACCAACAGAGCTTCACTCACAGTAGATCTAATATAAATGCAATAAATAAATATATCATGGGTGTCTTTGCTGCATATCACAGCCTGCATGTTGGTGGGTAGCCTTTCACAATATGGTTTTGCTTCCTGCAGGAAGATGCTGGAACAATCAGCTATGAGCCTCTTCCTGAATCACTGCCTTGCCAACCTACCGTGGTGCCAGTTTGCAGCTCACAGTCCTTGCCCACTGACTGTAGCGTCAGAAAGTGACTTGAATGTGTGAATGAGACATCACAGATTAATCAGCACAGATGGTAGCATTTCTGGAGGGGCTCAGAATTCAGAGAACGTGGTTTGCATGCAGAAGATCTCAACTTCAATCCCCCAGTATCTCCATGCAGGGCCAGGAAAGAATCCTTTCTGGAATGCCAGAGAGTCATGGCAAGTTAGTGGAGAGTCTCGTTGGAGAGACAGTGTGGTGTAGTGGTTAGAGTGTCAGACTAGGACCTGGAAGAGGCCAGGCTTCAAATCACCCACTCGGTGCCAGTCACTGCCTCTCAGCCTAACTTGTCTTGCAGAGTTGTTATGCGGATTGAGAGAGCCTTGTATGCTGCATTGAGCTCATTGGGCGGCAGACTGGGTTATAAATGCATTAGATTATAATTATACTAATTCTAAACAGGCAAATGTTGTTTTCAGTGGTGGCTCCCCACTTGGGAACCCAAGGAGGTTTACCTGGCACCGTCATTGCATATCTTTAGGTTCCAGACAAAAACATTCCCTTTTAATCAGACCTTCGGCTTTTAAGTGTCTTATAACCTGTTTGCATGGGGGGGTGTATTTTAGTGTAGGGTTTTTTTAAAATTTAAAAAAAATGAATTGTCTTTAATAATAATAATAAATAATAATTTATTATTTATACCCCGCCCTTCTGGCTGGGTTTCCCCAGCCGCTCTGGGCGGCTTCCAACAAAATATTAAAATACAATAGTCCATCAAACATTAAAAGCTTCCCTAGACAGGGCTGCCTTCAGATGTCTTCTAAAAGTCTGGTAGTTGTTGTTCTCTTTGACATCTGGTGGGAGGGCTTTCCACAGGGCAGGTGCCACCACCGAGAAGGCCCTCTGCCTGGTTCCCTGTAACTTGGCTTCTTGCAGTGAGGGAACCGCCAGAAGGCCCTCAACGCTGGACCTCAGTGTCCAGGCAGAATGGTGGGTGGTGGAGACACGCCTTTTAGATCCCCCAGCCTTGCCTCCATGCTGGTTTTAATGATTCCCTGAAAAATGGGGTGAAGCAGAGCTCTGGCTGAGCGCACCTGAAAGAGAGCCAGGATGGAAATGGACTGAGCTTTTGGGTGTGCTTCCTCCTGTTTTCTCTCTCAGCAGCATCACTGGCTTATTTTGCCCTTTTGAAAAGATGCCGCTCCTACCTTATTATCCCCAATCAAAGCACATTTGCCACGTTGCAGTTGAAGGGCAAGCCTCCCTAAAAAATTTCCTCTACAGCACTAGAGACATCTGGCCAGGCAGCCTGTGAACCCTCCTGTACAATTGGTGGTCTTCTCCTTTAATTCAAAGAGTCTTTATACTTGAACCACATTCCCTGGAGACCATATTTTCTGGTCCTTCTGGTCCTCAAGGGAATAATTGGAGAATCCTGTGTGGTCTTTGCCCCAGCCCCCTTTGCTTTTTAATTTATTCTTCATCTCATCCTCCTTCCTTGCCCTGATTTCCCAGGTGGTGTCCGCCATCAAATATCTCTTGGATGAATTGCTTGCATTTTCTCTCTGGCCCCAGACGGCCAGCAGCATCTCAAGATGGGGCATGTCACGTTAGTTCTCCATGGCTCAAGCTCAGACTCAGACTGGCTCCTGGGTTGCGGTAGCCCTTCACAAAGTGTTTTCCTGATGGTGCAAATGGCCACTTTGATTTTCCACAATTCCCACAATGCAGCGCTGGGCTTATAAGGCTGCTTGCTCCTGCAGCTACTGGGTGTGCCCACAGCCAGAAGCCCAGGGCAGGCATCAGGGCAGAGAAAGCTGTCAAAGGGTGCCAGTTTTCTGTACCAGGCCTGCTATAAACCTAAGCAGGACTTGAGCCGATGATGGCCAAGTACCTAACAAGAATGTGCAGCAGGGGTGATTATTGGAGCTGTCAGTTAATTCATTTTCCAACTAATTAACTATTCATTTTGCAAATTGCAAAACTGCACATGTTTGTCATAATTAATGGGCTTTTACAGGTGTGCACCTAATATTCTTTTAATGTGCAAATCGGCCTCTTACATTTTTGCAACAGCCCCTTTAGCTATGTGAAAATTGAGTTGAACCGATGGATTGATTGAGACCTTTGTACCTTTTCAACAGGGGAATTTTGGGGCAAATGTGGGGTGTGTCCAAGGCCCAGTTACGCAACAATGTCTTAAAAGCCAAACCAGAGTGAGGGCAATGCTTTCTGCCATTACTCTGAATGGGCAAGCATTTTCATTCCATTTCACAGCCCTGCAGAGCAAATGCCAAACTGGAGGTGTGTTTTTCAGCTCCTGCTTTGGTGTGGCCTGGCTTTCAAGACCACCCTGCCTGGCTGGCGAGCTGAATATGGCTTAGGAAATGGCAATTTTGCCAGCCTAGGTCTTCTGTGTTAAACTGAGCCCCAGATCCCTTGCCCCTTTCCCTAAACACACACAAACTTAAAAAAAGAAGAAGAATACATGGTTTACGTGGTGGGCCGGGCATGCTGTGAAATGCAAATGTTTCCCACTCCCTATCCTAAATTTTCTCTGGAACTTCCATACTTATAAATTTGCAAATTTGTGCTATGAAGCTGTACCCCAAATCCTTTAAGTACGCAGCAAGGTTCCTAAAAGGTAAAGGGACCCCTGACCATTAGGTCCAGTCATGACCGACTCTGGGGTTGCGGCGCTCATCTCGCTTTACTGGCCAAGGGAGCCGGCGTACAGCTTCTGGGTCATGTGGCCAGCATGACAAAGCCGCTTCTGGCGAACCAGAGCAGTGCACGGAAACGCCATTTACCTTCCCACCTATTTATCTACTTGCACTTTGACGTGCTTTCGAACTGCTAGGTTGGCAGGAGCAGGGACCGAGCAACGGGAGCTCAGCCCATCGTGGGGATTTGAACCGCCGACCTTCTGATCAGAAAGCCCTAGGCTCTGTGGTTTAACCCACAGTGCCACCCGCGTCCCTTAGCAAGGTTCCTACTTTCCCCCTATATTTCAAATGCTGTCTGTTAAGTATTGTAGAACTGTTGAATTGGAAGGGACCCAAAGGGTCATCTAGGTCCTGCTCTCCTCCCCCCACACACAAATCAGGAATCACAGCTAAGAGAGCATGGCCTAATCTGGAGATGTGGTCACATTCACACAATACCTTTAAAACACTCTAGTACTACTAAAACAGTCATGGGTGCTGGGAACTCTAGCTCTGTTGGGTGAACACCCTTGGGGTGAAAGCTATGCCAATTGAAGTGGCGTTAGAGCACTTTCGGGGGGGGGGGGGCAGATGCGACCTTGCACCAAAAATTCATGTGGAATAATCAGTCTTTTGTGTCTGTTTTAAGCTGCCGGGGAGTGGCTATTACGAAGACTATCTGAAGAATATCCTGGCAAAAAGGACGCCAAATAAAAGGTAAAACCTCTCTCTCTCTCTCTCTCTCTCACACACACACACACACACACACACACACACACACAGCCTGTCTTTCATTCAGCAAAACCGCATCCCAAAAAACTGGAGATGGATGGGAACTGAAATGGGGGTGAGTGGGCAGGTTGATCCCAGAATATCCCTGTATCTTGTTTCATCGTTTTTGTAAACCGCTTTTAGGGTTGTTTAAAAACAACAACACACCAAGCCACGAGTAAATTTTATGACATAAATAAAAATAAGAATAATGTGGCTCTCTATCTGGCCCAAGCCACGCTCCTTGTTGGCCCCAATCCACACCCTCTTCAAGTGTTTATTACCTCCTGGAGAGCTTGACCTATGATCACACATCTGGGTTGGCTGGATGGAGCCATGAGCATGGAAACCTCTGGCTTTTGCAGACTGGATAGTAGTCTATTATACCAAGGCAACATTAGCTCCACCTACTTTTTAAATAAATTAATCAATTCAGTGGTACCTCGGGTTACAGACGCTTCAGGTTACAGGCTCCGCTAACCCAGAAATAGTACCTCGGGTTAAGAACTTTGCTTCAGGATGAGAACAGAATCATGCAGCAGCGGCAGCAGGAGGCTCCATTAGCTAAAGTGGTTGAAACATACTCAGAGTCGCAAAGTGATTTCATGCTCTTTATTCAGCTCATAGTGGTGAGGAGGAATGAATCAAAGTCCCCTCAAAGTATCGGCTTTATATACATTATTTACACAATGGGCTGCACATGATTGGCTAATTCCGGAATTCTACTGTAAGCGAATCAGGTTGTGGATTCACTTCTATCTGGAGCATGATTGGGTGGTTCCTGCCAACCAATCATACTGCTGCATTGTTCTAGGACCAGTCAGACTGCTGCATTCTGAATCCTATTGTTCTAGGACTAATCAGACTGCTGCATTTTGGATCCTATTGTTCTAGGACCAATCAGACTGCTGCAGTTTGGATCCTATTCAACTCAGTACATAACAGTGGTACCTCAGGTTAAGAACAGTTTCAGGTTAAGAACGAATTAAGTTCTTAACCCGAGGTACCACTGTAGCTAGCTAGATATAGATAGATAGATAGATAGATAGATAGATAGATAGATATAGATATACGTAGATAGATAGATGAGTAAAAAATATAGCTTGGAGGCTGGAGCTAACCCACTGTCCACTGCCTCTCTCATTTGCTAGCATTGCTAAAAAAGTAACATAAAATGCACCGGAGTCCCATTGGTAAAGTGGACAAAAAAGGTTCTTTGCTTCCAGTTATGTACTTCACATTCCCAAGAATGGCTTTGGATTCTAAGAATATGCCATGAGAGGTCGTGTCATGGCTGCCTCGTGCAGGAGGGAGGGAGAGAGAGAGAGAATGAGAGTGAGCAGGAGAAAGGGGTGCAGACTGGGTGTGAAGTGAGAAAGCACAAAGTGTATTTTCCCAGACTATCTGCTAGTGCCAACCTTGCTTTCTACTGGCTGGAGGCATGCTAGCTTGCTTAAGCCCAGCAAAAGTTGTCGATGAGGCATTGCGGCCCTCAGCCTGAAAAGGGTCCCCTGGCCCTGTGTCCTCGTGTCTTGGCGTGTTTGTGTGTGTGCCTCTTCTTCTCTGCCTGAGCCAAACTTTCTTTCTGTCCCTCTAGCATCAGCAGAGCCAAGCCAAGCCTGCTGTCCAGGATCCGCTCCTATGTCTGCTCATTCCTCTACGCACCTCAGGAAGGTACTGCATGCACAGATCTTTCGAAAGGCTCCATTGTTGCTTCGGCTTGTTCGTAGGTCCTCCACCCGCAAAAGAGGCTGCAGGTGCACATGTAGCGCAAAACAGGTGGAGAAACGCAGGCAAATGAAAGCCACCCTGGGTGCTTCTTCTTGAAGCGGGTCCTGGCAACCAGGGATTATGAAGGCAACATGATTCCGTCAAGGGATGCTGCCAGTTTCACAATGATAGCTTGATAAAGCCAAATCAGAGTGAGGGTAGTGCTTTCTGCCCTCACTCTGAATGGACAAGTGTTTTCATCCCATTTCACAGCCCTACGGAGCAATTGGGCGGAGGAAGGGGGCGGTAGGGGCGGTCCGCCCCAGGTGTCACCACTGAGGGGGGTGACAAAATGTCGGGCAGCACTCCCTGCAGGGCCTGCAGCGCACCCAAGCCATGTGTGACACGGTGGCTTGGGCACCAGCAGGCTCCTTGCTGCCCCAAAAAGTCCACCTGCCGCCTCCCCCTCAGCTGTAGGACAGCTGAGATGGAAGAAGGCAGGCAGACTCCTCGGAGGCCCCGCGGAGCATCCTGCCCCAGCTCACCCCGCCCCGTTGGGAGCAATGACTGTCATTCCTGGCAGACCACCCTACTTAGCTAATGAGCTGAATTTGGCTTAGGAAGCAGCAGCTGTCGTTGTGCTGGTCCTGGGGGGGGGGGTTACCGTGAGGGCGTGGTCAGAGTCCAGTCCTGGGTCAAGGGTCTGGAGACTGTCCACCAAGGGCGAAGCGGGGTCCAAAGCAAGAAGCCGGGCTTGGTCAGGAACCCCGGAAGAACAGGTCAGGGTGCTGGCAGAAACAGGTTTCCAACGACATTGCTCCCGCAACCTGGGACTGGGCTGACTGGCCTTTATCTCCTCTGAGGCCAGGGGCGGTCCTGGCCCACAGGTGACCCGCCTCTCCTGGCCTTAAGGCGAGCACTCCTCCTGGGAGAAACCAGTCCCCTGCGCCTCTCTGCCCTGAGCCTCTGCAGCTCAGGAGAGGCTGGAGGGTTACTGGACCCAGGGGCAGCTTCACCTTCCCCTGACAGGGCTGGGAGAGGCGCACCTGCAGGCAACGGGTCCTCGATCACCTCAGGAGCCAGAGCGGATACATCTGGTGTCTGGTCCTGAGGACCCGGCACAGGTGCAGGCGCTTCAGAATCAAGGCCCTGCCCCAGCTCAGCCGGCCCTGGAGGCGGGGACTCCTGTGCAGGCTGGGACTCCTCAGGTTCAGCTTCTGAATCAGATTCCCAGGCCATCACAGTCGTGCTTGTTTCAGCAGCACATATACTAAAATCAGGAAGCAGCAATTGTGCTTGTGTTTTTGTGGCTGTTGGATTTCTTTGTGGGATCTTGGGACACATCTCTTGATTATATACTTCAGTTGTTTGGACCAAAGCTTCTCTTTCTCTCTCTCTCTCTCTCTCTCTCTCACTCACACACACACACGCACACAAACACACAATTGTGTTTTCACTCATTTTATTTCAGCTACTCTCCATCCATGGCCACAGACTGCATTTCTGCATTCCATTTATGTTTAACTCCCACCCCCTTTTACATTTCCTTCTTTGCACCGTATAAACCTGACAACTTAAGTCTCCTGTTCCCTGCAACCAGTGGAGCGGACTCTGACCCACCAAGGCTTCTTTCATTAATAACATCAGAAAATGTTGTGGAAGTGTTGGGGGCTACCCATGTGTGATTGTGATTTTTTTGTGTGGAATTGCAGGCTTCCAGATCCCTCTGAAGCTGATTCTCTCCCTCGCCACATCTGTGATTGCTGTCTATCAGGTAAGAACCTAAGAACCCACAGCCTATCCAGCCCAGGATTCTGTTCTCATGGATGCCCACAAGCGGAAGAGCGCTCTATTGCACATGTCTCCCAACAACTGGTACCCAGAGACATAAGAGCATCAGAAGAGCCTTCTGGGTCAGGCCAGTGGTCCATCTAGTCTAGCATCCTGTTCTTTCAGTGGCCAGCCAGATGAACCATCTCTTGGTTTACAGGTGGCCCTCCTCCTCCTGGCAGTCTTCGTCCCCAGCATCCAGATAGTAAGGTCTGGCATGACCAAGGAGCTGACTGCACTCTTCATCCAGTTTGGTTTGGTCCCCTCTGAAAATCCCGCTGGGATCCCTGGAGACAAAGAGTTAGCCACCCTCAAGCACTACATCTGGTCGCTAGAAGGTGAGTCTTTGGGGCCCTGGTCTTGTTGACGATGTCCCTTTCTGCCCCTGATAAAAGCAAACTCTGGAGGTGGTCACAGAATCGTGGAATTGCAGAGTTGGAAGGGGTCCCATCTAGTCCAACCTTCTGCAATGTAGGAATCACAACTGGAGCATCCCCGAGAAATGGCTCTGAAGAACTAAAGAAACACAAGGATATAAGATTGCCCACTGCTGGCTGCACCCCCTGCCCACATTTTTATTTTTCAATTATTCCTCCCACCCCCCCCCCAGAAATAACGAAACTGTAGGAACAAGAACTGGCTCGCAAGCCCAGTTATGCAATAAGGTCTCCACATGAATACAGTCTAGTCTTTTGTATTTATCTTGGAGCATATCTCTAAGCACATTAATGATCAATATATCCTTCCAGAGCTGGTTGGCCCCCTAACTGAGTAGCTAAAAATAATGATAATAATGTTGAGCCAGCATTTTAGTCATCGTCCCCATAATTCAATTGAAGTGACCTTTCCCCTTTCCCAAGTTTGCTGAGCTATCAAAATGTCAATTAACAGATACATAATGAATTCAGCTTAGTGCCAAGATCTTTTAAATCTCCTAGAATTCTCTGCACAGGATCTAGCAGCATGAAAACGCCTGTCAGGTTGCTTTTGTACTTTTTTCCAGAAGCAGTTTTTCTGGATAAAAAATTAAAATTAAAAATAAGAAGAGCCCTGTTGGATCCAACCCATTCTTGATATTTCTTTTCGAATCCCTGCAACAGGGTGAGCTCCCGTTGCTCTGTCTCAGCTCCTGCCAACCTAACAGTTCGAAAGCACACCAGTGCAAGTAGATAAATAGGTACCTCTGCAGTGGAAAGGTAAACGGTGTTTACATGCACTCTGGCTTCCGTCATGGTGTTCCATTGCACCAGAAGTGGTTTAGTCCTGCTGGCCACATGACCCAGAAAGCTGTCTGTGGATGAACGCCGGCTCCCTCTGCCTGAAAGTGAGATGAGTGCCACACCCCATAGTTGCCTTTGATTGGACTTAACCATCCAGTGGTCCTTTACCTTTTACCTTTTTTATTTCAAGAGTAAGGCGTCATGCAACTATTACCTCCAAAACAATTTACATTGTTTACTTTATTTCATAAAATTTATACACTGCTTTTTAAAAAAAAAAAAAAAAACCATCAGAGTGGTTTACTTTAAAACAGACAAATTTTTAAATAAGGTACTAAAACAGCTTAAAACTCACATCAGATTTCTAGCCACTTGGTCAGGCTTGTCTAAACTAGCATGGTTTTTTGTTGTTTAGTTGTTTAGTTGTGTCCGACTCTTCGTGACCCCATGGACCAGAGCACGCCAGGCACTTCTTCATTAAACAATCTATGGTATTCTAAACAAGGGCAGGGGTTGGTGTTGTTGTATTGTTTTAGTTTCTTACTATGTTGTGCATTTTTTGAGTTTATATTATGGCTGCCATATCTTGAAGAGCAAAAAAAGAGGACGCTATGGCGACTCTCGTTTTAAACACCCCTACTATATGTAGAGGACGTGGGTGGCGCTGTGGGCTAAACCACAGAGCCTAGGACTTGCTGATCGGTGCTTCGAATCCCCACGACGGGGTGAGCTCCCGTTGCTCGGTCCCTGCTCCTGCCAACCTAGCAGTTCAAAAGCACGTCAAAGTGCAAGTAGATAAATAGGTACCACTCCGGCGGGAAGGTAAACAGTGTTTCCGTGCGCTGTTCTGGTTCACCAGAAGCAGCTTAGTCATGCTGGCCACATGACCTGGAAGCTGTACACCGGCTCCCTCGTCCAATAAAGTGAGATGAGCGCCACAACCCCAGAGTTGGCCACGACTGAACCTAATGGTCAGGGGTCCCTTTAACTTTACTATATGTAGGCTATAGAAGCTGTGATATATTGCTGAGAGGGGCAGAAGAAGAGAAGAGGAAAGCAAGTCTTCAGCCACCAGCTATGTCTACGTCTCATTCAGAAATTATAATCAGAGACATTTTGGCAAATTTAAAAATCCACCCGACAGAAATTTTACCCCTAAAAAAGAGGAGATTCGTTGTCCATCAAACCAGTGCTTACAAAAATGCATACATTTGGGGAAAGGGTGCATAAAACTGAATATATCAGTGAAAAGTGCATGCGAAATGCATCTGCCAGGGATGCTTCAGTTGTGATTCCTACATTGCCAGGGGTTAGACTAAATGACCTTTGTGGTCCCTTCCAACTCTACAATCCTATGATTCTTTTACTATATTGGGAGAAATTGCTTACAAAATGTGTGCCTTAGTCGAAATTGCATGCAAAGGACAGATTCACACTATAATGCGCACGAGGGCTTTTTATTGCTTTAAAAAAATCACAAATCGGTTGCAGAAAGGGGGACAATAGAATTTAAATGGGGACAATGAGAAACCAAGGGCTTCTGCATTCTCCTCTTGTCCCTCTGCTTCCCCTTAAAGGGGGGGGGGGACGGGAACCACTTTTTAGCACTCAATCAGAGTAAATGGCAATTTGGTTTTTTCTGGATTGACCTTTCTTCCAATTTTGTTCTAAACCATGGATGTAGCCAGGATTTGTGGGGGGGGGGAGCAGGCTTTATGTGTGTGTTAAGTATTTTGTATTGATCTACTTGATTTTGGGGGGCAGCTGCCCATGCACTATTGCACTTGGGCAAAAAAAACCGAGAGGCACAAATACAAGATGGGTGACACCTGGCTTGAAAGCAGTACATGTGAAAAGGATCTAG
Organism: Podarcis tiliguerta; assembly: GCF_965153285.1. Lineage (NCBI taxonomy): Eukaryota > Metazoa > Chordata > Lepidosauria > Squamata > Lacertidae > Podarcis > Podarcis tiliguerta. Next base: position 70,225,462 of record NC_139542.1, on the reverse strand, counting down.
GAGTCTTGGTTGACCACAAACTTGACATGAGCCAACAGTGTGACGCGGCAGCTAAAAAAGCCAATGCAATTCTGGGCTGCATCAATAGGAGTATAGAATTTAGATCAAGGGAAGTAATAGTGCCACTGTATTCTGCTCTGGTCAGACCTCACCTGGAGTACTGTGTCCAGTTCTGGGCACCACAGTTCAAGAAGGACACTGACAAACTGGAACGTGTCCAGAGGAGGGCAACCAAAATGGTCAAAGGCCTGGAAACGATGCCTTATGAGGAACGGCTAAGGGAGCTGGGCATGTTTAGCCTGGAGAAGAGGAGGTTAAGGGGTGATATGATAGCCATGTTCAAATATATAAAAGGATGTCACATAGAGGAGGGAGAAAGGTTGTTTTCTGCTGCTCCAGAGAAACGGACACGGAGCAATGGATCCAAACTACAAGAAAGAAGATTCCACCTAAACATTAGGAAGAACTTCCTGACAGTAAGAGCTGTTCGACAGTGGAATTTGCTGCCAAGGAGTGTGGTGGAGTCTCCTTCTTTGGAGGTCTTTAAGCAGAGGCTTGACAACCATATGTCAGGAGTGCTCTGATGGTGTTTCCTGCTTGGCAGGGGGTTGGACTCGATGGCCCTTGTGGTCTCTTCCAACTCTATGATTCTATGATTCTAAACATTGGGTTTCCCCCAAGAAAGGAGTGGGAGGATGGGGAAAGCACATGGGCCTCTGCTTTCTAGGCATGGGAAAAGCAGGAATGTGGACGAGCACTTTGAGAACCAAAATTCCCCAAGCCTTCGATCCTTAGTCGTGGTCATTGCATTATTGTCCTCAAACTGGACTGTTGCTACAAGTCGAAAGGATGGTTAACACGTTCCCCGATCACTTCCTGGGTATCTTTCATCTGATGAAGAGGGCAAGTTCCAAACATGGGGATGCTGATACAGCTGTGTGGTTATCAAGTTGGCTGCCTGCGCCAAGTATTTCTCCAAGTGTTTTTTTCTTTTTTGAAATCCTAAGTTCCTAGTCCTCATGCTGTGCGTACAGAGACCTTTCTGAAGTTCAGAGGGGATGGATTCTGGATGTAGGGAAGCGTTGCAGATGGGATCAGGGTCTGTGGTCAAATTTTCCTAATCTGAGGGGCGTCTTATGGCATGTAAACATCTTTGTCATTGTGGGGTCCGTTGGGGGTTTCCTTTTGCAAATTCACCCTTCTTTTCCTGCTTTCTTTCTGGGCCATTTGCCAGCGAGCTAAAAGCAGCGCTCAGTGCCAAGAAGCAAAGGGGGAGTGAAATGCAGGCAGCAGTTTCACCCCGCAGATGGTAATGCAGTGCTCACAAAGGCTTGCGGTGGTGGGGGTGGGATGTGGTAGAATCCTGCATTTGGCACAGAGAGGATGGGATGGAAAAGATGGAGGAGGGGGAGTGCATAGCCGATGACAGGCTGACTGACAGGCAGGCAGGCAGACAAATGGGCTGCTGCCTGTCTTGTCAGCTCTCCCTGGTGATAAGGACCCTCCCTCTTGCTATAGCAGAATGGCAGAAGCACACCTGAACCGAGGGGATGCAGGTGAGAGTCAGGGAGCACATCTGCACCAATATACCACTTTAAGCAACCCCCCGCTTCCCCCAAAGAATTATGGGAGCTGTACTTTGTGAAGGGTGCTGCTGAGAGTTGCTAGAAGGTCCCGATTCACCTCCCAGAGCTGCAATTCCCAGAGTGCCCTGGGAAAAGAGGGACTGGTTGTGAAACCACTCCTGTTTTTTGCAGTCTGCTTCGTCTCCTCCCTGGTCGTCTCCTGCCTGCTGACTTTCTGTATGCTGATGAAGTCCATGGGGAAGCACAGGTGAGCCTTGTCCTTCTGTTTTTTAACATAAATTCCCAAGAAATATTATCAAAGGCCTTTTCCGCATCCACAAATATTAACATTGCTTGCTTATCATTCCTAGCATTCAAATATTCCAAAACATTAATTATATTCCTAATGTTATCTTTCATTTGCCTGCCAGGAAGAAAGCCTGCTTGGTCTTCATGTATCAACTCCTTTAACAACTTCTTCATTCTGTTTGCCAATATATTAGCAAATAGTTTATAGTCATTGTTTAAGAGCGAAATCGGCCTATAGTTCTTAACTTGAGTCAAATCTGAGTCCTGTTTGGGAATTGAGCCTTGTCCTTCTGGACTCCACCAAGGGCAGGGAAGGGAGGTCCATCAGAGCAAACGGGGCTCTGCCCCACCCAAATCAGGCTGCCCCAGGCCAGCCACCCTCCTGCTTCTCTTAACTGGCAAGAGATATTGCATTCCCTTCGTCTTCCTCCTGCTCCATTTCACTTTAAGTGCTCCAGATGAAAACCCCAATCTAGCCTTGCAGAAGCTCTGTGGTTTGTGCATCAAGCCACTTCCGCTGTTGTTCTCATCCCTGCTTTGAGAGCAAATGCCTTCACTTGGCATCCGCCATCCTAAAAGTCCTTCTTTCGCAATGAAGGGTTGATCTACGGAAGTCCTTCCCCCAGGAGGGAGGGATGGCTGCCAACGTGGATGGCTTTAGAAGAGGATTGGACAAATTCAGGGAAGAAGGAAGGCTTTCCATGGCTACTGCAATACCACAATAGCTGTGCTCTGCCTCCACAATGGGAATCTGCAAAAGTGCAAACGCAACACGCTGGCTAATAACTGTTAGTAAATATATAATCGGTATGATGTCATTCAAAATAAGCGAATAAGCCACTTCAAAACAATATATATATCATACAACACATCTCACAAAATATACAAGTTGTTATGTGTATCAGAGTCAAACAAAGGTTCAAACAACCAATGAATAGGGAGGAACTCTCAAAGGAAGACGTCTCAGCAGCTACATTATCCAGTGAGCACTGATCCAGTAGTATGATCTTCACTAGTATGTATATTTCATTGATAATTATTTGCTGATGAAGACTTTATTTTGAAACAGTTGAACTATTCCAGATGCACTGTCCTTTTGAGACTTCGGAGAAACGTCTTTCTTTGAGACTTGTGTGAGACGTCTTCCTTTGAGAGACGGTTTGGTGTTCCTCCCTATTCATTGGTTGTTTGAACCTTTGTTTGACTCTGATACACATAACAACTTGTATATTTTGTGAGATGTGTTGTATGATATATATATTATTTTGAAGTGGCTTATTCATATACAGTGGTACCTCGCAAGACGAATGCCTCGCAAGACGAAAAACTTGCAAGACGAAAGAGTTTTTCGTTTTTTGAGTTGCTTCGCAAGACGCATTTCCCTAGGGGCTTGCTTCGCAAGACGAAAACGTCTTGCGCCTTTTTCTTAAAACCGTCAATGCATTCCTATGGGAAACCGTCAATGCATTTCCTATCAGAAACCATGCTTCGCAAGACGAAAAATTCACAAGACGAAAAAACTCGCAGAACGAATTAATTTCGTCTTGCGAGGCACCAATGTATTTTGAATTGGCATCATACCGATTCTATATTTACTAACAGTTATTAGCCAGCATGTTGCGTTTGCATTTTTGTAGATTTGTCACATTTTGCAACACAGGGGTTTGTGTTTGTTTCCAGCTTCTGAATACTAGTTGCTGGAAACCACAGGAGGGCTTTCTGCAGGAGTAGAAGAGGAGCCCCCTTTGGCCTGGTCCAGCAGGCTGTTCCTAAATTTTCATCTATCCTCCTTAGGTGCTCTCACATTCCACTTGACTGCATCTTCCCCCCGGTTTCTCCCTCTCCATTTTCAGGATCAACCTCCAGCGCCTGTACCAAGGGGCAGTCAGAGACGTCTTCTATTGCTCTCGCAAGCTTCAGCCTTCACAGCAGGCTCTGGTGTGCTGGATGTTCTTTGCCAGCTTCCAAACTGCATTTGCCTGCTTAGGTAAACAATATGCTGATTTGCTCCTTTTGTGTAAGGATTGGAGCGGAGGTGCTGGTGTGTTAGAGAAAGGTGCTCCAGAGCAATTTGTGAAAAACAGAGGATAACTGCAATGGAAACTAATGCAGTAAAACCTGCATCAAAGGGTCATCTCGCCCAACCCACATGGTGCTCTAACCCACGACCCTGAGATTAAGAGAGCAACTGAGTGTTCCTGTTCCATGTTGCCCTTGGGGAAGGACTTTAGGCAAAGACCAGTACAGTCATACCTCTTGTTAAGTCTGCTTCAGGTTAAATCTTTTCAGGTTGCGTCCCGCGGTGACCCGGAAGTACCAGAAAGGGTTACTTCTGGGTTTCGCCACTCGCGCATGTGCAGATGCTCAAAATGACATCACGTGCATGTGCGGAAGCGAAAAATCGTGACCCGCACAGACGCAGGTTGCATTCTGCTCATGTTGGTTTTTTTTTAAAAAAAATAATAATGTTTATTTCATTTTTCACAAATACAAAAAGAATTGAAAAAGACAAAATACAGTAGAGTAAGAGAAAAAACTAAAAACAAAAAAAAAATCCCCCCCACCCCACCAACAAAAAAACAAACAAAAAACAAAGACATTTAAAAAAGAAAACACTTCCATTTTTCAAAATTCCATCCTTCAGTAACTTATTTCCTCGACCTCCTCCCACCTCCCTTTTTGCATTCCAATTATTAATTAGATCAACAAATTCTTTCCATCTTTCACTGTTTACTCACTTATTTAACTTAATCCATTTAAACCTTATCCTCCCATCAACATCTAGAAAATTATCTATACTCCAATCTAATAAAGAAAGAAAAGATCTTATACCCTTAAATCCTAATGTCTCAAATCCTTATCATATTTCCACTAAAGTCAAATAAATTCATTCCACCATCTCCCAACATTCCTTAATTATGCAGTATTATACTAAATACTGTTTTACAAAGTTCCCAATTTTTCCCCACCATCTCTTCCCCCTGGTTTCAGATTTTATCAGTCTTTTCTGCTAATTATCAGTCTTTCCTGTCAGTTCCATTAATTCCATCAACCCGGTGCTCTTATATCTGAGAATCTTAACTCTTCTCCCTGGTCTGTCTGCAGGTTTCTTTCAGAACCTAAAATTAAATCCCAAAGGGCTTTTCTCTCAGCAGCTCCTTTATTCAATTTCAACAAACTCCATGTTCAAAATTATAATCCAGAAGGTATTCCAAAGCGTACTCCACAGTCTCTTTGAGGTTACGGAATTCCATTTTTCCAAGCTTTCCCGCAGTGCCACCCTCCAACAGAAAATCCATCCATCTTGCCTTACTCAGTCCAAGTGGGGCACTGCCTCTCCAAATATGACTTTCAAAGTCCATAACCGGAATGGATCCCATTCACAACCAGAGGTACCACTGTATGTGTGATTACTCCAAAATGTTGCTAAGACAGCCCACCCACCTTGGGGGGCCCTCAGACCCATTCTGCATCCTGAGCCCCACAGCGCTATTGGGATCAGGCTTGGATTGACAGGCTCTGATGCAGGTGAGGGAGAAACACAGGAGGAGGGGCATTCAGTGCTCTGGTAACCTCCAGGCTAGAGGAGTGTGTGTGATGTATTTTGTGTTTTTATCCTGTGAACGGCCCCTTGATCTTTGGATGAAGGGCAGAATATGAATTTAATGATGGATGGTGATGACAGTCCTCCCCTTTCCACCCCAACTTCAGCCTCTTTGAAAGCAGGAGCATACAAGGAGGGGCAGAAGGGGCGGTCCACCCTAGGCACCACTCGGGGGGTGACAAGATGGCCCGCTGCCGCCCCCCCCCAGCTGTAGAGCGGCCAAGGGCACACGTGCAGTTAGTATGAGCGCCGCTTGTCTGTACGGGCTGCCTCTCACATGGTGACCATACAGGCTGCCACGCATGCGCAGTCTGTTCAGACGTTGCACATGCACCGCTAGGCGGTTTGCCCCGCCCCTCGGCGTCCCGTGCCAGGTGCCAGAGAGGGTTCCTCCACCACTGTTTGGAAGGTGAAGCAGGGAAGTCGGTCCTCCAACTGAGGCTGTGGAAACCGCTGTCTGAAACCTAGGAGAGCCATTGCCTGTCAGAGCTGAATGGTCTGTCTAGCTTGTCCACACTGGCCGCTCCCTCTGTTGTGATGGTGTGTTCTTGCCCCTGTTCCAGGTCTGCTCATCCAGCACATCGTCTTCTTCGTCTGCACTGTGATTTTCACTTTCTTTGTGGTCATCCCCCTGCAATCTGGCAGCAACATGCTCCTCTTTAAAATCATGGAGAACATGTGGTAAGAGTTCTACAAGCCTAATGGGCAACATAGGTAAAGGTAAAGGGACCCCGACCATTAGGTTCAGTCGTGGCCGACTCTGGGGTTGCAGCGCTCATCTCGCTTTATTGGCCGAGGGAGCTGGCGTACAGCTTCCAGGTCATGTGGCCAGTATGACTAAGCCACTCGCTTCTGGCAAACCAGAGCAGTGCACAGAAACGCTGTTTACCTTCCCACCAGAGCAGTACATATTTATCTACTTGCACTTGACATGCTTCCAAACTGCTAGGATGGCAGGAGCAGGGACTGAGCAATGGGAGCTCACCCCGTCACGGGGATTCGGACCACGACCTTCTGATCGGCAAGCCCTAGGCTCTGTGGTTTAACCCACAGCGCCATCCGCATCACCTAATGGGCGACATACCCAAGCTTAAATCTGCAAAATGCTAAGATCCCCTTGGATGGAGGATGCTCAAGCCAAGGTGGAAGGTACTTCTGCAAATGCCCAGCCTTTGCTTTTGGAGCAAGGATAAGTTTCAGGGCCTCCTTCCATCACACTGGCATTGCATTTGAAGATGAAGTTGGCCCTTGAGTGTCTGCTTCTCTTATTCTCCTCTTAACGTAGCAGCCACAAGCATGACAGGATCCTGACTGCGGCATGCAGAGAAGAAGGTGACAACTCTTTCCTACCATGCCGTGGTCCCACCACCACCATCAGTGGTGCATTTAAACAAATGCCGACCAGAGGTAGCCAATGTGGTTGTCCAGATTTTGTGGACCACAGCTCCTACTGGCCGTGCCTCTGACTTGCTGGCCAGGGATGATGGGAGTTGGACCCCACCACATGACTCTCAGAAATCTAAGTAACTGTGGCATTTCTGAATACACCCACCCACCGTTCGCCCTCTGCCCCCGCCGCGCTGCCAAGTACTGACTAGTCTGTGTTTCATAGAACTTTGGAATGGAAAGTAACCTTGGAGGTCAACTTGTCCGACTGCAGCATCCCAAAGATATGACTCTCCACGCTCTGTGTGAGCCTCCAGTTTAAATGCCCCACCACAACCCAAGGCAGGCCCTTTGCCCTTGAAAAGAATTCCCATTGTTATGTACTGAGTTGAATAGGATTCAGAATGCAGCAGTCTGATTGGTCCGCAGGAGCCATCCAATCCAACTCCAGGTGGAAGTGAATCCGCAACCTGATTGGCCTACAGGAGAATCCCTGAATTAGCCAATCACATGGGGCCCATTGTGTAAATAACGTATATAAAGCAGACATTTCAGGGGAACTTCCGTTCCTCACTACTATGAGCTGAATAAAGAGCATGAAATCCACACTAGACTCCAAGTATATTTCACCCAACCACTGAAATCTTTGATTTACAGAAGATGTCTAGATCACTGAGCATTATTCATCTGGAAAGGTTCTAAGACTAAAGTTTCCTCTTCACCCTTGCAATTTCACAGATCCCTTGAGTGGAACCATGACTATTGCACCAGTTTAAAACTGTCATGCAAATACTATACCCTGAGCAAAACTGGCCACTTCTGATTTGCTTTCTTTGTCTAGGCCTTTCTGGTTGACCCTGGTGCTGGCTGTGGTTGCACAGAACCTGCTGACTCACTACTATTTTCTAGAGCGTGGCCACCTCCCGAGGGAGCTGACCAACAGGTGACTATGGAAGTTGTTCATCCCAGCTAGAGCATGAGAGAGCAGCACCTCACTGTCTCTTGGATTGCCTCTTGCAACAGCTGTGCTTGTTAACATCTCAGGGTCCAGATGATGGAATATGGACCACAGCCGTGATGTAGGCAATGACCACATGTCCACTGCACATGTGCAGTATCACATCACTTTAAAAAATCATGGCTTCCCCCCAACGAATCCTGCGAAATGTAGTCTGTTAAGAGTGCTAGGAGTTGTCTGGAGACCCCTAGTCCCCTCACAGAATTACAGTTCCCAGAGTGGATGAAGAATCAGTCTGGGAACTATATAACTCTGGGCGCTATAGGTCTAGGGGGGAAGGGTTTCCTAGGAACTCTCAGCAACCTTAACAAACTACAGCTCCCAGGATTGCCATGGCTGTGGTATGAATCTGCTTTAAATGTTTAGCATGGATATGGCCAATGAGTTGTGTTCCAGAATCAGAATGGAAAGAGTGAATTGGTTTGATTGAGCCTCTAAACCAGTTTATGGTTGCCCAGAGGTTAGGGGGATAAGAAGGCACCATTTTCCCTTCCACTCACTTTTCGTCATGTGCAACACCATTTCCGTTCAACTGCAGTTCGTCTTCCACCCAAAATGACATGATTGGCCTCTCTGTGAACTGTGGCAAAATTGTGTAACTGACATAGCTTAGGTAACTTACACTGTCACGACATTCTTCCCCCCTGTTTCAGTGTAGAGGAAACACAATCCAGGGCAGAGGGGGTAGTCACAATCAATTACGTATTGATTTGTGGACCGAAAGCAACAAGAAGAGTGACTCCCAATTCTATGCCCTGGGTTGAGCTCCATTTTGGACATGGGACGAATCAGTGAACATCGTCAGCTTCTGCTCCCATTTCCATTTCCACCAGAATTCTCAGGGGAAGGCGTGGTGGGCAGGTGGGAATCATGAACAGAAGAAGCTCCTTCAAGGCTATGCAGGTGCCGCTTGTGCAAAAATAATAATCTGTCTGCACTCTCTCCACTTTTCCCCTCTGGGAAGACGGGCGCTGTACATTGTGACGTTCTTGCTGTTCCCCATCAATGTGCTCGTGGGGGTCTTGGCAGGAGTCTGGAGGATGGTGGGGTCTGCACTGTACAATGTCGTCCACTTCTGCCGGCTGGATGTGAGCATGCTAGGCCACGGCGTGGAAGTCTTTGATCCAGGTCAGCGGAATGCAAGCGGTTTGATCCCCTTTCTGTTTTCCTCGTCTGCTTTCTTTCCTTCTGTCCTGCATCGCATGCTCTTTCTGGCTATATGTACCTAATTCAGGAAGTTGAGATTGGCTGTGGAAGCTCACTTACAACAACATGCTTTGCGCTTTAAAATGCAGAATGGACGGATTTCCCCTTCATCCCTGAGGGCACTTGCAGACTTTCAAGATAGGATTCACTCATGTGCTGGCAATACAGTCATACCTCGGGTTACAGACGCTTCAGGTTGCATTTTTTGGGGTTATGGACCTGCCGAAACCTGGAAGTACCAGAACGGGTTACTTCTAGGTTTCGGGGGTCGCGCATGCGCAGAAGCACTAAATCGCGCTTTGCACATGCGCAGAAGTGCTGAATCGCAACCTGTGCATGCGCAGATGCGCCTCTGCGGGTTGCGAACGTGCATCTCGCATGGATCAAGTTCGCAGCCCAAGTGCCCACTGTATTGCATTGCACAATTAAAGTTTGTTTGGCAGTCCTGCACAAAAAGACCCACCTCCACCCCCTGACTTAAAAAATCATGTTATTAAATGCAAAATCAAACATAAGCAAAATCACAGAAAATGAGTTAGAAATACTGAAAACCTCCAGTGATCTTGGGGTTGCCTGCAACAGTCTTCTGCATCTCTCAAAGGTCAACAGGAATGTTTTCAACTGTCTGGTCTCCCCCCCTGCCCCTTCCTCCTCTTCCCCCTCCAGGCTACCGGACGTATTGCCATTACTTGAAGATTGAGGTCAGCCAATCGCACCCTGTGATGAAAGCCTTCTGCTTCCTGCTCCTCCAGGTGTGCACAAAGGGACCCCAGCCAAGAGATGTGGAAGAAGGTGAGCACTCTCAGTCCCGGTCCCCCGTCCAGCCTCATCATCACAAAATAGATGCAGATAACATCCAGCTTCTTGCTCACTCGCCCGCTTGCTCTGTCATTTGTGGCCAGTCAGGGAGATGATTTTCCTCTGTCATGTATGGAAAGATCACTTTTCTGTCTCTCTGTATAGATTCTCATGGGAAACACGGGGGGGAGGGGGGGAGCCAGCTGTGGGTTTGCTTCCTTGCTCCAAAAGCCTTCTGGTGAGTGCAGGTGGGGAGGTCAGATCTGTGAAAGGACGAGTGACATTGGCATCCGCATTGTTTTTGTCTGATGCACCCACGCCCCGAGGAGAGAAGTGCTGTGTTCAAATGATGCCCAATGTGGTGCATGAGCACTAGAGGGGCAGGGTAATTGATTTATTTTAAAGCTTTATTTATAACCAAGCATAAATATTTAAGATTCCAAGGGTGTGTGATATTGTTCCATGCCAGCCCAGTCTCTGAGCTGAGTGAGCTTCCAGGGATGTCAGGTGAGCTTACCTGTGATTCCTTGCAGATAATAAGGCACAGTGAAGACTGGTATCTTTGTGATAATAATAATAATAATAATAATAATAATAATAATATTGTTTTTAGAATGTTGGATTATTTGATTGTTTGATTATTTGATTCGGCTTCGGCTGGGGAGGGCGGGATATAAATAAAATTTATTATTATTTATTATTATTATTTATTTACACATATATGCAACCTGAGCCTTGATGGAGGAGATCCCAGCTAGGGCTGGGTGATACTTGCTTTTCAACATCATGATATATCTGCAGCTAGATATCATGATATACTGAAATATCGCAATGTCTGAAATGTATCTCGGCTGCTGCTTCCTCCCCACTGCCCAGCCCTACAGCTGAGTGAGCCCCCATACTACTCCAGCCTGTGCCAGGAGGAGGGGCAGGGGCGGTGCTTCCTCAAAGGTGCACACACCCAGGCAGACCGAGCCCAAGAAGGTGCTCACACACAACCTACTCAGGCTCCATCCACCTGCCTGCCTCTGCCTTCACCTGATTAGGTGGGCTGTCTCTTTCCTCCCAGTCGTGACTGACCAGGAGGAAGAGGCAGCTGCCTGCCTGGGAAAAGGCAGAGGCGTAGACAGGCAGGCAGGCAGAGCCTGAGAAGGTTCTGGGCTCCATCTGCCTGCCTGCCTTCCTACCCCTTTGCATTCAAGGGAAGAGTGCACACTTTTGAGATGGGACGCTTTTAAAGCAGCGCTTAAGCTATAAATTTAAGGTTTGCAGAATGCAGCCTTGATCCCTTCCACTCTGGCTAGTGATGATAAATGGGAAACCAGGGCAGATTTGCCCCTCCTTAGCCGAGTTCAAGGTCCCCCCTCGATGGTGGACTGGCCCTTGAGACTGCCTCTGGACTCCCCAGGGAAAGTGTGTGTGGGTTCCTGGATCTTCACAGTGGCCCTTTTGTTGGCAGGAGTCAAGCTCATGAAGACCAGGGCGTGTTCATCGAAAGGGTCCAAGGGCAAGCGCAGCCGTGCGCGGTGGTTCTTGGCCTACACTTTGCTCAACAACCCCTCCCTCCTGCCTTACCGAAAGGGGGCTCTCTTGGACTCCACCGCCAACGGGATGCAGGCCAACCCGGCAAAACCTTAGCCACCCAGGACAAAGCTTCTTGGGAATGATGGACTCTGCCAGTGGAGAAGAATGGATCCCCTGTGCATTCTTCACCACCCCAATCCCTGTGTTGTCCTTCTCCCATGTGCTCCATGTGCCTCTCCCGTAGTCTCCTCAAGAGGCTGCAGCCTACGTGCCCTGAGGCTACAGCCTTTCCTTCCAGGGCCAAAGATGGGACAGAAGTGGTGTTGGCTCAGAGTGGGGGCAAGCGGTCAGCCGAGCTGACCCAAAGATGTTGCTCATCTGATGGCCCCCCCAGTTCTTCCTGGGCACCTTTCTCCCATGGACAAACAAGAGTGTGCAGCTCCTAAATGCGGGGGGCGGGGGACCACGTTAAATGTTTCATAGAACCATAGAATTGTAGAGTTGGAAGGATTGCAGGAATCTCAGCTAAAGCATCCATGACAGATGGCCATCCAACCTCTGCTTAACCTCCAATGAAGGAAAGTCCACCACCTCCCAAGGGAGACCATTCCACTGTTGAACAGCTCTTACTGTCAGAAAGTTCTTCCTGGTGTTTAGTCAGAATCTCCTTTCTTGTAACTTGAATCCATTGGTTCGAATCCTACCCTCCAGAGAAGGAAAGCAAGATTTCTCCAACTGCCATGTGACAGGCCTTGAGATATTTGAAGATGGCTGTCAGTCTCCTCTTTTCCAGGCTAAACATACCCAGCTCCTTCAACCGTTCCTCATAAGGCTTGTTTTCCACACCCTCGATCATCTTGGTTGCCCTCCTCTGCATACATTCCAGGTTGTCAACATCCTTCTTAAATTGTGGTGCACAGAATTGGACGCAACATTTCACTCTCCAAGATGATGTCTTTGAGGGGATTGTCAGATATCCGCCTAAGGTTCCCCTGCAAATCTTTCTGCTTAGTAATCCCCTGCTCTCGAGGAAGGCAATGTGCTGTTATTTACTCTGCACCCCCCCCCGGTGCCGGTGCCTCCCCTTCTATTCTCCTTGAGGACTAACCACTTCTTGCCCTTTTTGTTAAGCCGCTCCTCAGGCCTTGTGTCGTGGAAGCTGGCAAGGTCAACTCCCAGAGCCTGCTAAGGTAGGACAGATCATAGTATAAAGAGAGTTGGACTCTCTGGTAAGAACAATAAACAAAATTTCATGGTTACACTCCAGTGAAGGCCTGGTTTGTCTATCAATGTTTGTGCGTTCCTTCCTGGTAGGGCTGGTTCTGAAATTCAATTTATGGGCAAATGGGCTGGATCCACACATCTACGGCCAATGTGCAGATCAGATGGGGAAGAAATTCGATTTAGTTTGGAGTTCCAGGTGAACCTACCAAATTCATACTTGGGTACAAAACTGAAAGGCAGCCCTCCTTCAGATGCAGCACTTTCTCCAAATTTTGCAATGCAATTGGCCAACAGAGTAATGTGTACAAAAGTGAGTATATAATGGGGGAAGTGTGCATCAGAACCTACATGGAAATTGCATTCAAACATCCAGTATATTAGGGGAAATTGCATATAAAAACATGTATAGTAGGAGAAATTCATGCAACAGTGCAGATGGATTTTCATGAGGGTTTTTAAAAAGAAACATTGCAAAGTGAGATGTGGAACGTGGAGAACAGAACCTAAGAGCGGGAAAAGGAGAAACTGTGAAAAACTGAAATTGTCAGGTTAGCCCTAGATTTTGGAATTTTGTAATACAGTCTGTAGCATAAAAATTAACAGTATGTGTTCTAAAGGCATACTTTGGGATAATTTAGAAATATGCATATTGAAATAAAATGTGTGTTTAATTAACATATTTTGTGATTAAAATATATACCTATCTAGTCTGTCCACGGATGGCATATCCAGCGGAATAAGTATATAAATGCATCCATCCTCCATGTGAGCAGTCATGGTGAGGCAAATGGTAGGTGATCCCCATGACGTGATCTCGACCATATTCCCATCATCACCATCATCATCAGTTTATTCAATCCTATATCCAGAGATGAAACCAAAGCTACTTCTCAAGGTCATAAATTTGGGTTCGGTTGTGTAGCCTTTTCCATAAAACAATCCAAAATCAAAAGAATTAAAAGGGGTGTATCAGGTGTTGTGCGGAGGTCATGTCACGCTGCTCCTGGGGTAATTGTCCACTTTTGATCCCCACCCTGCACACAGCTCTCCCCTATGGCTCCTAGAAGCTGTCTGTAGGCAACAGCGGCCACTATCCCAGGAGCAGCTTTGACTGGCCAGCTAAACCAGGTGAAGGCATCCAATGGGTCTCAAACCCTTGGTGACTTAGGGACTTCCCCTGCATGCGAAGACAGGCTCTGGGCCATTGAGCAGACAAGGCCAAGAGTGGGTCCAATGGTCAAGAGGGCAGTTTTTGCCCGTGCTGTAGAGGGAAGTGAGGGTCAGATGGGGCTCATTGACCTGGGAAGGTGGTCCATCTAGGAGAAAGAAAATTCTGGTGCTGAAACTCCGCTGCCTTGCAGAATATCTTCAGGAAAAGAAAAGGCTCAGTAGTAAACCCTACACAAATCTGGAGTCCCACAAATCTGGTGGCGCCTTGTACACCTCCTTTCAGCAACTCCTGCAACCCAGCTGGTGCCAAATATATTGATCTGCTGTCCTTTGGACCACATCGGTGAGGCCAAGAGGGAGGTCCCATCATCTGGCCAGCCCAGGACCTCCATACACCACCCAGCCTTGTGCCCCAAAGAGGGCACTGCCAACGTAGTGGCTTGACTTCAGCCCCGCACTCTATTGTCTCTTGAGACAGACGGCTGCCAACTTAAGGAAGCAGGAAACTGAATTGGGCCCGTTTGCCCTGAATTCAGTTTCATGGGATGTCCATGACTTCTGGTGTTATGAGAGAGAGAGGAAAATCTCTTCCCTATCCACATTCTCTATGCCATGTTTAATTTTATATCGCCTCTTCCTCACCTTTTCTGTAAACTAAGAAGTCGCAAGCGCTGCAACCATTCCTCACAGGGGAGTTGATCCCTCCTCTTGATGGTTTTGGTGATCATTTTAGACTCCAGCTGGAGCTTTGCTCTGCTGCTTAATTGGCTGCTGGTTAATCCACCAGTTCCAGGATGACGCCTGAGCAGTGAGCGGAGCTGTACATTTGGCCAGGTTCCATGTTTATGAATATGATGCAGCCTTGATATTGCCAATACCCAGAATTGTGATGCAACCAGCACCTGTCAGCCGCTGAGCAATTTACCTTGTTGTGACAAAACAAACATACTCAATCCAAATGGTCTGCTTTGCTGCCAAAGGGAACAGAATATTCTGCAGATTTACCATCTCTCCTCAGAGAATGACAGCTATCACCTGATTATAAAGAATCCTTAAGCTGATTAAGCTTCACTCTAATTAAATCTGCATGAATTTGCTTTAAGCTGCACGATTTAGCTTTGAACAAAAAAACAACAACACATTGGTTTTAGATATTCTGTGTGTGCAGCCAACAACTGCAAATTGTCTTAGAGGCAGTGGCGTAGCGTGGGTTGTCAGCACCCGGGGCAAGGCAAGTAATTTGCGCCCCCCCCCCCGCTGCACTGTCCCTCCCCCAGATAGTCCCTCGCTCTCTCTCCGCACCGCACGCCTGGCACCCTCCCCTCCACAGTGGGCGGCGACCCGGTGGCTCGGATCGGATTCGCACAGCCAGCACTGCAGTGAGAGAGAGTGAGCGAGCCAGGTAGGGGCAGAGAGCTGTGAGTGCGAGCGCCCGCCCCCCAGATGTTGCGCCCGGTGCGGCCGGCCCCCCCTGCACCCCCCACGCTATGCCACTGCTTAGAGGCAATTCTTCCTGCAGTGGTGGAGTGTATGTCAACGCCGCCAGGGGCAGGCGGGATGCCCACTCTCCTCACTGCCAGAGCTGCCAGGCTGGGCACAAGCATGCCACAGCGCCTCTCTGCCCCCAGGTCAGCTTTGGCCCAGGGATGGAGCTGCTGCTGGCGACACTGGGCCATTGCGCGAAGAAGCCGTCTCTGCAGTTCCTTTGAGTGCCAGAGCCGGGCTCTGATGAGGGAGCCTGTTGTGGGGGCACCTGGTTGCGCCCCCTGAAAAAAATGTGCCCCCCAGCCTCCTCCCCACTACGCCTTCCTGAGAGTTGTTAGGAGCTACAATTCCCAGTACACTTAACAAACTACAGCTCCCAGGATTTTGGGGTGAAAACCGTGACTGTTAAGTGACACAAGGCAGCCGCAGATTCCTTAACACTCCGAATTTGTCATCTTATCTCTGGTTCCCTTTTTTGAGGGGGCTGTTTATCTAGACATTGGGACTGGGGCAGCTGCTGTTTTATCACTGCTTTGAGAGTCTGCGCACGTGTGTTTTAAGGCATTTTATATTTGTGTCAGCTGCTTTATGAGGACTCAAAGGTGGCCTGGAAATGTCTGAAGAAATAGATAACCATCAGCGCCATTCTCTACAGCAGGGATGCGGAAACCTGTGGCCGTCCAGACACGGTTGGACTCCGACTCCCATCAGCCCCAGTCAGAAAGGCCAAAGGCCAGGGATGGCAGGAGTTGGAGTCCAAGAGTGCCTGGGGGGTGGGCACCACGTTGAGGAAGCCTATTCCAACATGCCTATCAATTCTCCAGATCTCATACATGGGTCTTTTCCAGCCAGGCCAGGATACTTCCTAAGCTGCGGAAGGATACTTTTAAACTCAGGGCAGAGAACCTCTGGCCCTCCTGGCATTTAGGGACTGCAGCTCCCGTAATCCAGGGGCAAAACTAGGCTTTATTTCACCAGTTTGGCACCCCCATGTGCATTTTTGTACACATTCACATAGGCTGGTGCCCCTCTGGAGGTTTCACTTGGGGCAAAAACCCACCCCAGTGGCAACAGCACTGCATAATCCCTAACCTTTGGCTGTTTGGAGGACATCACATTCGGGATCACATTCATCCAGTGCTTTACCAACTGCACTGGCTCCCAGTGGAGTACAGGGTCAGGTTTAAGGTGCTGGTTTTGACCTTTAAAGCCCTATGCGGCCTAGGACCCTCCTACCTACGAGACCTCCTCTCCTGGTATGCCCTGTGGAGGACCTTACGGTCCACAAATGACAACACTTTGGAGGTCCCAAGTCGTAAGGTGGTTAGATTGGTCTCAACTAGGGCCAGGGCCTTTTCAGTACTGGCTCCGACTTGGTGGCACACTCTGTCACAAGAGACTAGGGCTCTGCAGGACTTGACATCTTTCTGCAGGGCCTGCAAGACCACCTGGCCTTTGATTTGGACTCAGTCTGACCCTTATATTTCCCTCCCCTTATGGTTTTGATCTATGGGCTACTTTTAAAATGAGACTGCATTTTAAATTGCATTCTAACCTGTACTTTAAATTGGGTCCCCCCCCACATTATGTATTTATTGTAATTTTACAGTGGTACCTTGGGTTACATACACTTCAGGTTACAGACTCCGCTAACCCAGAAATATTACCTCAGGTAATATTTGCTTCAGGATGAGAACAGAAATTGTGCTCCGGCGGCGCGGCGGGAGCAGGAGGCCCCATTAGCTAAAGTGGTGCTTCAGGTTAAGAACAGTTTCAGGTTAAGAACGGACCTCTGGAACGAATTAAGTACTTAGCCCGAGGTACCACTGTACTGGTGTTAGCTGCCCTGAGCCTGGCTCTGGCCGGGGAGGGTGGGGTATAATTAAAATTTATTATTATTATTATAAGGGACACGGGTGGTGCTGTGGGTAAATCCTCAGCGCCTAGGGCTTGCCGATTGCATGGTCGGCGGTTCGAATCCCCGCGGTGGGGTGCGCTCCCGTCGTTCAGTCCCAGCGCCTGCCAACCTAGCAGTTTGAAAGCACCCCTGGGTGCAAGTAGATAAATAGGGACCGCTTACAGCGGGAAGGTAAACGGCGTTCCGTGTGCTGCGCTGGCTCGCCAGCTGCAGCTTGTCACACTGGCCACGTGACCCGGAAGTGTCTCCGGACAGCGCTGGCCCCCAGCCTCTTAAGTGAGATGGGCGCACAACCCTAGAGTCTGTCAAGACTGGCCTGTACAGGCAGGGGTACCTTTACCTTTATTATTATTATATGAACTTTAGTAGCGCCTGCTGCATCAGGCCAATGCCCCACCTAGTCCAGCATCTTGTCCTCACAGGGGCCAGCCAGATCCCCCAGTAAGAAACCCACAGCCAGGACCTAAGCAGAAGAGCCACTGTCTCCCCTCCTGTTGTCTCCAGCACCTGGCATTGAGAAGCATGCTGCCTACGACTGAGGAGACATAGCCAAGCCATCCTGGCTAGGAGCCATCCATAGCTCTTTCCACCTCCATGAATTTGTCTAATCCTCTTTTAAAGCCATCCAGGTTGGTGGCAATCCAAGTCCCCTGCAGCAAGGTGTTCCGCAATTTAACTCTGCACTGTGTGAAGAAGGGCTTTTCTTTTATCCATCCTGAATCTTCCAACATTCAGGATATCTATGAGTTCTAGCAATATAAGAGGGAGGAAAATTTTTCTCTATCCACTTTCTCCAAGCCATGAATAAGTTTATACATTTCTATCACATTGCCTCTTACTCGCCTTTTCTGTGCAATGTTAGGGAAGTCCAGCAGAAGGCAGAGTCCTATATCCATCTCATTAAGTAAAGGTAAAGGGACCCCTGACCACTAGGTCCAGTTGTGGCCGACTCTGGGGTTTATTGGCCGAGGGAGCCGGCGTACAGCTTCCGGGTCATGTGGCCAGCATGACTAAGCCGCTTCTGGCGAACTAGAGCAGCACACGGAAACGCCGTTTACCTTCCCGCTGGAGTGGTACCTAATTATCTACTTGCACTTTGACGTGCTTTCAAACTGCTAGGTTGGCAGGAGCAGGGACCAAACAATGGGAGCTCACCCCGTTGCAGGGATTCGAACCGCCGACCTTCTGATCGGCAAGTCCTTGGCTCTGTGGTTTAACCCACAGCGCCACCCGCGTCCCATATCCTTCTCATTACACACTGTATAAAAACCAAACCACAATTCCAACCCTTGCTCAGAAGAGTGGCCATGCCTGCAGGGTTTTTATAAATGCAAATAGCATCAGTGCAGGAGAGGAGGGACTGATGTTATATCAGAACAAGGAATGGGTAAGGAATTTAACCTTTTCCTCCCCTGAATTTAACGCCTGCCCTGGAGATGCTATTTGCACTGGCAGGGAATCTCCTCTGGAGACCCATGGGGGACACACACACACACACACACACACACACACACACAGCAAATGCCAGCTTCAGAACAGGGACTTTTCTGAGGGCCATAGCAGGGAAGGAAAGGGTTACATCTCTCCTCTGTACCTGTACTCTGATCCCATTAAATTTCAGTCCCACTCTGATATATGTTGTACTGAAACACACACACACAAACGTTAAATGAAAAGATGCATTTAATGTTCTGTCTTGTTCGGCCTTTCAGTGGTGATGCAGAAGACAGATTTCTTTGAATATGTAAAGTACGGTTAGTCATAGCTGGAATAAACTGCAATCTTGCCTTCTCTTTTTGCAAATGTTAAGCGGAATGACTGGAAATATGGTGAGCCTGAAAATGTTAGGCTGTTGTTTGTGAACACAGCATTGACTACAATGAAGATCAGGATTTATCCCTCACCCTTTGCTGGTCACAGCAGTTAAACATACAGTTATGAGACTAAAATGGAAGAAATCAAGTCCTTCCCACAAAGACTAAGTGTATACTACAAACTCAATCACTTTTCCTACTGCAATGCCATGGCTTCCTTCTAAGCTGCAAAGGATTTTGTGTTAGTGGACTCCAATCCCTACATGGGATCTACAGTTCTCAAGGTTTCCTGGAAGGAGGAATGACTATTAGGCTGATTTAACTTTGGCAGCTCTGCTTTGCAACCAGGGGTGTAGTGCTACATAGTGGTTAGAGCGTTGGACCAGGACCCGACAGAGACCAGGTTTCAAACTCCTACTCAGTGGCGTAGCGTGGGGGGTGCAGGGGGGGCCGGCCGCACCGGGCGCAACATCGGGGGGGGGGGACGCTCGCACTCGCAGCTCTCTGCCCCTACCTGGCTCACTCACTCTCTCTCACTGCAGTGCTGGCTGTGCGAATCCGATCCGAGCCGCCGGGTCGCCGCCCACTGTGGAGGGGAGGGTGCCAGGCGTGCGGTGCGGAGAGAGAGCAAGGGACTATCTGGGGGAGGGACAGTGCAGCGGGGGGGGGGCGCAAATTACTTGCCTTGCCCCGGGTTAGGGAGCGCAAATTACTTGCCTTGCCCCGGGTGCTAACAACCCACGCTACGCCACTGCTCCTACTTGGCCATTAACGTCACTGCCTCTCAGCCTAACCTACCTCACAGGGTTGTTGCTGTTGTTGTAGGGATAAAATGGGTCGGGGGAGAACTAACTACCTTGAGCTCCTGGGAGAAAAAGCTGGATATAAATGCAATAAATAATATCTCAGCCTCGCCTCCAGTAATGCAGCACTACGTTCCTACGCGTGATACCAGGCTGCACGTGTCTCAGCCATAAAGAGTGAGCAGCGAAAGCAGAAGGACGCCAGCCCAGGCCTGTGACTTCCACAGGGTTGCTCCCTCATTGCTGGTCATCGGCACCACAGGTGTAAGGTAGATCACCACGAACTTGTCTTCCGATTTGGGGAACTCCTCTTTCTCACAAGGTTCAGTCTGGGGCTTGCTGGCTTGGATGTTGTTCCGGATGGTGTCCCCAGCAGGATTCTTCGAACCGGCCAAGGCCACGTTGACCGAGGCCTCCCTAGATCCCACATCATTCAAGGCCTGGCAGGTGTAGATGCCCTCGTCAGCCTTGCTGAACTCAGGGATGGCCATTGAGCCGTTCTTGAAGACCAGGATGCGCTGCTCCAAGCTCCCAGCAGCCAGCCAGTTCCCCTCTTCTCCCATGTTTGGTCCATTGATCACCACCTCCCGAGTAGGGGTCTGGATTTTCCACTGGATCTCTGGCGGCGGCCTTCCCACCGCACTGCAATGCAACCGGAGAGTAAGCTCATCGTGCAGCACACTGTTGCCCAAGCTGGAGTGGTATGCCAACTGTATGGAAGGAAGCATGCAGTCCAGCTTCAAGGCTCTCCCAAGGATGAAGCCCTTCAGGTTGTCTGGGGCAGCACAAGTGATAGAGTCCCTCTCTGGGATGGACACTGGAGTCTCCTCCAGCCACCTCTTCAGTTCCCAGACCTTGCAGGAGCAGTTGAAGGGGTTGTGGTTGATCTGCAACTGGGACAGGAGAGGCAGGGAGCTGAAGGTCCCTCCGGCGAGGACGGAGAGCCTGTTGTCGTTCAGCCAGAGGGATCTCAGGTCCCTGAGGGTGTGGAAGGCCTCTGGGGGAACCTTCTCCAGCCGGTTGCTGCTGAGCTTCAGCTGCTGCAGGGCAGTGAGGTTGACCAGGTCCCCCCAGGGGAAGACGGCAATCCGATTGTGGCTGAGATCAATGGCCCTCAGCTGCACCAGGGAGGCAAAGGTGCCCTGGGCAACAGTGCTGATCTCATTGTGCGACAGCCACAGGGCCTGCAGGTCGACAACATCCGCAAAGGAGTCTTCCTGCAGGGAGGAGATGTGGTTGACGGACAGGGTGAGAGTAGTTGCGTTGAAGGGCAGGCCGAGGGGAACGGCCCGGAGGTCTCTGTAGGAGCAGTCGGCGATGTGGCGGCCATATTTCTTCTTGGCCACGCAGTTGCAGATCTCGGGGCAGCTTTGAGTCTCCACTAAGAGCAGAGCAGTGACAAAGCAGAACCATGGACCCATTGCTTCTCCCCATTCAGCTGCAGGAAAGAAATAAAGAAAGACAGGAAATTATTGCCTTGCAAACCACTTGTTTCCTGTTGATACCCACTGATTATCAGCCTGTGCTGATGTGTAGGCAGATCTCTTTGCCGGTGGCGCTGGTGTTGCTGAATGCCCTCCCTGATTAAATGCGAGAGGCCTCATCTGTATTGGCATTCCCACGGCTTTTCAATATGCCCCTGTTGACACAGGTAGGCCTTTGAATTTCTTAACCTACATCTGCTGCTATAAATGCTATGGCCTTTTAATGGGGTTGTTTTATGGCATACTTTACTTACGGGTTTTAACATCTACTAGATTGTTTCAGTGTGTATTTAATTTATGTGCATTTGCATCTTATTGCTTGTGTAATTTGCAGGTGTGCATGTATGAGCTGAGGGACATGGGTGGCGCTGTGGTCTAAACCACAGAGACTAGGGCTTGCCGGTCAGAAGGTCGGCGATTCAAATCCCCGCAACGGGGTGAGCTCCTGTTGCTCGGTCCCTGCTCCTGCCAACCTAGCAGTTCAAAAGCACATCAAAGTGCAAGTAGATAAATAGGTACCACTCCGGCGGGAAGGTACCGGTAAACGGTGTTTCCGTGCGCTGCTCTGGTTCGCCAGAAGCGGCTTAGTCATGCTGGCCACATGACCCGGAAAAACTGTCTGTGGGCAAACGCCAGCTCCCTCGGCCAGTAAAGCGAGATGAGCACCGCAACCCGAGAGTTGTCCACGACTGGACTTAGCAGTCAGGGATCCCTTTACCTTTTATGTATGAGAGAGCCCCATTCCAGTATCTAAACCATTTCAGCCCAGGTCCAGGCCTAGATTTGACAAAGAACCCAGATGAACTGGAGATTGGGGGCTTGATTGCAATAGTTCTGATTCTATTTGGGGGGTTCCTCCCCCAAGAGAGTAGCAGTGAGGGACTTCTGCTCAGCCCTATGCAGTCACTGCAACACAGGGGCCCCAACTCCAACCCCTGGAGCCACTCAAGCAAAATCCTTCTCCCACAGAGGTCATCCGTCAGAGGGACCAAGGCTCCTTAGGTGCCAGGCCTGGACCCGGATTGCAATAGGTCTAGGTCAGTGAGTCTCAAAGGGAGTGGTACTGTCCCCTGGGATTGCCTGGGGGGTGCCAAGAGATAAGGGGGTGGGAGGGGGCTGCTGGAGGAGTAAATGACTATCAAACTTTGAAAGCTGGTCTCACTGGATCAAGTTCATCCGTTTTGTTGAATTAATTAAACTAAATGGTTTTAATTGGATTTTTGAATGAATGTACAATTAACTTGTTACTGCTTTGAATTTTCATGTATCTTCCTCAATGGGTAGTGCAAAGTGAATCATGTTTTTTTATAGAATAGGAGGCACTGGGGAATGAATTACTAGAACCAGGCAGCCAGGCAAGATAGCTTCCTTTTATCTAAAATCTCCTTCCTTGGAGGTTTCACAGCAGAGGTTGGGTGGCCATCTGCCAAGGACGGATTCCTCCATTGCAGGGGGTTGGACTAGATGACCCCTGGTGTCCCTTCCAACTCTACAATTCTATAGTTTCAGTCTAGTCTCCCAAAACATCCTACATATCCTTGACAAGATGTCCTTTACAGCTAATACGACAGGCTGCTGTGAAGTTCTGTGAAGACGTTGTCTTCCTGAAAGATGACCACATTTCTAAAAGAGGAAGAAAAGTCTCACTGACCGAAGTCAAGGCATCACGCCACACCAGCTTTCCAGTCAATTCCTGATCTCACTTTCCCCAGGGTCAGTGAACTCATGCGCACGAGTTCATCCCAATACATGGAG
Source organism: Podarcis tiliguerta (assembly GCF_965153285.1). Lineage (NCBI taxonomy): Eukaryota > Metazoa > Chordata > Lepidosauria > Squamata > Lacertidae > Podarcis > Podarcis tiliguerta. The sequence continues at coordinate 70,202,399 of NC_139542.1, read as the reverse complement.
CTGGAGCAGGCAGTCGGCAGGGCAGGATCTCGCCCTGAAGTTCCACCCTCCATTTTGTGGATGAGCATCGCAGCTGTGCACAGAGTATTCTTGGCCGCAGTAGGGAGGCAACCATATTCTGGAGCCCACTCCCACTGTTGTCTTGAAATTGCATTGCCAATCCTGGAATAGGATTGCTTTCTGCCGGCTGTGGTAACTGAGTAGGCAGCAGATGCATATCTAACAACTAAACACTCATACCGCCAACGTCACAAAGCTAGACTACTGCAATTCCCTTTTATGGGGCTGCCCTGGTTGTCAGTTCAGAAGCTCCCGCCTGACTTAGAGCCCATGGCATCAGAGTCAGTGGCGTAGCGTGGAGGGTGCAGGGGGGGCCGGCCGCACCGGGCGCAACATCTGGGGGGGGCGCGCTCGCACTCGCAGCTCTCTGCCCCTACCTGGCTCACTCACTCTCTCTCACTGCAGTGCTGGCTGTGCGACTCCGATCCAAGCCGCCGGGTCGCCGCCCACTGTGGAGGGGAGGGTGCCAGGCGTGCGGTGCGGAGAGAGAGCGAGGGACTATCTGGGGGAGGGACAGTGCAGCGGGGGGGGCGCAAATTACTTGCCTTGCCCCGGGTTAGGGGGCGCAAATTACTTGCCTTGCCCCGGGTGCTGACAACCCACGCTACGCCACTGATCAGAGTATCCAGTGTCTGCACTGGTCCTGTTTCCTTTCAGGCTCAGTTTTTGTTTGGCAACCTATAAAGGCCGAAATGGTGGGTCTCTAGGAGCTGACAGAAAAGGCTGGGTGCTGCTGGCACGGGGTCTGGGTCTGGGCAAGATGCGGGAAGGACTTTTGTTAAGGCTGAACAAAGGCTGCTGTGGGGCTAGAATAAACTTTATGCAAGGCAGTAACCCAGGGGTAGGCAACCTAAGGCCCGGGGGCCGTATCAGGCCCAGTCGCCTTCTCAATCCGGCCCACGGAATCAGCGTGGTTTTTTTTACATTAGTAGAATGTGTCCTTTTATTAAAAATGCATCTTTGGGTTATTTGTGGGGCCTGCCTGGTGTTTTTACATGAGGAGAATGTGTGCTTTTATTTAAAAAGCATCTCTGGGTTATTTGTGGGGCATAGGAATTTGTTTATTTTTTTTAACGGTCAGACCAATATTTATGTATGCAACTATGCCAGCAAGGTTTTTGACTGCCAAAAATTAGAAAAGCAGCAGCGTCCCAACTAAAACAGGCTGGTTATCTAAAATGATGGAATACTTCCATATTGCCGAACTAACCGGGACGATAAGAGGAGATATGGTACAAAAAGTGAATAAGGAGTGGGCTATCTTTAAGGAATACATCAAAATTTATGTGGAAAAAGTAGAATTTCTGACAGATACTGAATGAATCCAGAAAATGATTAGAGTGAAAGGAGAGTAAAGTTAAGATAGAAGAAGAGATTAAAGAAATAATTAAATGCGTTTGAGCTAGTTGGAAAAATAAAGTAGCGTAACCAGAAGGGCTGGAAGTCAAGTCACTTGGTGGGTGTCCGTGTGGGGTAGGTATGTTGATATGTATAGTATAGGTAGGTATTATATAGAGTAATGTAGATATGTTTTATGTTATGAAAATAAGGTAGTGTGTTGTGTACGTGTATTGTGTAAATGTATATGTATGTGTTTTATATGTTAATAAAATAAAAAAGGAATTTGTTCATCCCTCCCCCCATATAATCCAGCCCACCACATGGTCTGAGGGACGGTGGACCGGCCCACAGCTGAAAAAGGTTGCTGACCCCTGCAGTAACCTCAACTAACGTTTTCTGCTGGTGGAACCAGTGGCGTAACGTGGGTTGTCAGCACCCGGGGCAAGGCAAGTAATTTGCGCCCCCTAACCCGTGGATTTGCGCCCCCTAACCCTAACCCCCAGATGTTGCGCCCGGTGCGGCCGGCCCCCCCTGCACCCCCCACGCTACGCCACTGGGTGGAACACATAGTGACTGCTAGCATGGCAGGGCTTTTGGGGCAGCAGCCTGTGTCTTGCACAAAAAGGATCCCAGCTCCAATACCGGACACATCCAGTTGAATGCATGAGGTAGCAGATGAGGGGAAGCCTCTCTTGACTGACCCAAATCCAAATCTTGATTCACGTTACAAGAAAGGCGACTCCAACTAAATGTCAGAAAGAACTTTCTGATAGTTAAGAGCAGTTCGACAGTGGAAGGACTCCCTCAGGAGATGGTGAACTCTCTTTCCTTGGAGGTGTATAAGCAGAGGGTGGAGGACTGTCTCTCTTGGACGTTTTAGTTGAGATTCCTGCATTGCGGGGGGGGGGTGGACTAGATGGCCACTGGGTGCCCCTTCCAACTCTGCAATTCTATGGTTGTTTGCTGCAATGAGACCCTGGACAGCTCCTTCCAGAGTAGGCAGTGCCAGGCTAGAGAGATAAACGCCCTGTTGTGTAGATGAAATATCACGGCTGGCCCTTTTCTACAGATCCTTCGGCAGGAAGCTGCCTTTGACTGAGTCCATCCAGCCCAGTATTGTCTACACTGACTGGCAGCATGCAGAGTTCTCTCTCAGCAGGGCAGTGGCTGTCATGGACTGGCTGGATTCAGAGGGCTGGTGGGAGGCACGAGCTGGGGAACCCCCAAGGGAAGAAGGCTCAGAGCCCAGGGAGTGGCAGTGGGAAGACAATGAGTGGGCAGAGGGAGAAGAGGGGGCAGACGGGGAGGAGGAAATGTCAGGCGCTGGAGAGGTAACAGGCCTTAGTGAGCTGGGAGAGTCTGTGGCAGAAAGCAGTCCAGAATCAGATCTGCCAGGAAGAGTTGCTGTGCTCACTAGGCCTGGCCCCCTGAGCTGTTTATTTCTTAACCGCCCTGAGACCCTGCAAGTACAGTGGTACCTCAGGTTACAGACGCTTCAGGCTACATACTCCGCTAACCCGGGTTAAGAACTTTGCTTCAGGATGAGAACAGAAATTGTGTGGCACCGGTGTGGCGGCAGCGGGAGGCCCCATTAGCTAAAGTGGTACCTCAGGTTAAGAACGGTTTCAGGTTAAGAATAGACCTCCGGAACGAATTTAGTTCTTAATCCGAGGTACCACTGTACAGGCCGGTATATAAATTCAATAAATAAATAAATATTCCACATGGCGTCAGTAAAGTTAACTTGTTCAAAGAAATCTTCATTTATTTATAGAATTTATACATTATATTAACCTGCTCCTGGCACACACACACCCAGACACCTGACCGTGAGACTTGAACCCGGGACCGTGTGCATGCAAAGCAGCTGCTCTGCCCCTGTCAACTTGTCAATCACTGCTGTGCACAGAGAGGGCAAACCGTTCTCTCATCTGGCTACTCCAGAAAACGCCTGGTCAGTTCAGGGTTTTGTATTCTGTGGCCGTCACCACCTTCCCTGCTAAGGCCTTTCTAGGCGGAAATAGCAACCATACAGTGGCGTAGCGTGGGGGGTGCAGGGGGGGCCGGCCGCACCAGGCGCAACATCTGGGGGGTAGGGTTAGGGGGCGCAAATCCATGGGTTAGGGGGCGCAAATCCACCGGTTAGGGGGTGCATATTACTTGCCTTGCCCCGGGTGCTGACAACCCACGCTACGCCACTGCAACCATAGACCATACAAACATCAAAAGAGCCCATTTCCTCCTCCCCGTCTGCCCCCCTCTTCTCCCTCTGACCACTCATTGTCTTCCCACAGCCACTCCCTTGGCTCTGCTGGATCCGGCCAGCAGCCCATCTAGTCCAGCATCATGTTCTCACAGTGACCAAACCAGATGGCCCTGTGGGAAACCTGCAGTTTCCCACGACTGGCATTCAGAAGCATCACTGCCTCCTGGCCTCGTCTTCTTATGAAGCCGTGTGGATTGGTGCCCACACATTTTGTCTGGCCTGAGAAATGTTTCTGCCTAGAATTGTAGGGCTGAAGGGACCCCATGGGTCATCTAACCCACATACCCCCCTAAATGGAAGAAGCCAGCACACACACTCACTGGTTCCATGTACAGAGTCCAGTTGGAGGGGTGGCTGGGTTTTATTCTGGCTCCACCAACTCGGGGGGCTGCAGACTAGCTTAGGGGGCTACAGGACAGCCTGCACGGCCCCTGCACAGCTCTGTCCTCCAGTCCCTTCCTGCTGCCCCCTACTTTAGCACCTGAAGCAGCTTCATCTCCCTGCCTAACAGGAGGGCCGGCCCTTTCTCTCTCTTTGGCCTTCGCTATATCACAGGCCCAGATGCGTAGCAAACGCTTTCAGGGAGGGGAGGCAGGGAGACAAAGACTGGCTGCAGAATCAGAAAGGGCATCAGGTTGGGATCGGCAAAGCTCAACAAATTCATTTTTAAAAAAATGATCCTGAAAAGAAAAGGGATGAAAGTTCTCTTTCCGTTACCTCTATTTTCCCGTGACTCTCCTCCTTTCTTCACGCGAGGGTTTCAGCCAGAAAACTGTGTAAACATTGTGTCGGGTCCTGACAGACTCATGCATTCCAAAAATGTTATTAATAAAGGCGAAGTCCGGCCTCCGACGCTCAGGGAGCCAGAAAAGTGGTTTTGATTTGTCACAGGCCTCGAAAAAAGAAAAAAAAATCCCTCTCTTTTCGTTTTGTTTTGTTTTTTCATTTTTGCTTTGGTTTTGTCCTGAAACAGACCCTAATTCCTGACACATTTCCCGAATTAGAAACTGCCCATCTTCTGTTTTGAGGAGGGGGTGGCATTGGATCAAGACCCCAACCCTTGCCTCTGCCAGAAACCCCACAATAGTCCGTTGATTTAATTTCCTCCCCCTTTGGTTATGTGTTTTCAAGAGACCTGGGAATACATTTTTTATGAGTAGCAAAGACCTGCCTCTCTAAAACAACAGCCTACACTTAATAAAAACAGTGGTGTTTTCCCCAAACTTCCTTATCCCTCCCTTCTTGGCCTGGGTTCTGCCAGCTTCTTAAAGAGACAGCCAATGGCAACACACAGAGTGCAGTTAGGATGAGTAAAAGCTAGGTTTCTTGGTTTTGCAAAATGCACACCAAGAAATGTAAGGCTGGGATGGGTTTGGAAATGCATGCTTCAGGCAGCTGTGCCCTTCAGATAAGAGCCACAATAGACTGCGGCATCCTGCCCTGAATTTTCTGCTGCACGTGACATGCAAGGGTACTTGGTTCCATTTTACAGCCATTACCACTGAGGCTTGGCTGGAGCTCACTTTAGGAGTCTACGGCTAAACAAAAGCATGGGCCAGTAGTGGTTAGAGTGATGGGCTAGGACCTGAGAGACCAGAATTCAAATCCCCATTCAGCCAAGAAATTTACTGGGTGACCTTTGGCAGGTCACTCAAGCTACCTCACAAGGTTGCAGGGGAAGAAGTATGTGTGTCACCTTGAGTTCATTGAAAGAAAAGTTGGATATAAATGTAATCAGTCAATCATCCCAAAGGCAGGGCTGATTTCTTGCTTTAACACTGCATTCCTATAAATATTTTCATGGAAATAAGTTCCATTGAACTCAACAGGGCTTACTTCTGAGTAGACGTTATTGGATTGCAGTGTTACACTTTCAGCCAGAGGCTTCAGTCTGCAGCTTCTTCCAAATCCATGGCGGGTTTTCGTTTCACCTTCTCTCTCTCTTTTTCATTGCACAAACTCACTTAATAATTCACACATTCACTGTCTCCTCCAGGCTGTGAAGAGCAGAGAGAAAGAGTAAAACGGTGATTGTTTTTCTCCCCAGTGAATAACTGATGAAGCAAGACCCTGTTAAAAGCACATTCCTGGATACACTTCTCCTTGCCTGCGAAGTCCTGTGGAGTTCAAGTGGCTTACTCCCGGGTAAATGGATACAGGACTGCAGCCTAAGATGCGCACCAGGGGCAGGCTTTGGGCCAAAGTCATTTCTCCTTCCAGCCGAAAATTTCTCCATAAGTATATGAAGAAGTCCACCCTGGTTTCCTTTGTTGTAAAATGGCTATTTTATTCTCTTCTGAAGATGCTTGCAAGGATAAAGGAGCGCTTCCAGCTATGCCAGACTAAGGCCATTTCAGGCTTTAAAACCAGCAGAATCCTAGGAACACCTTAGAGTAAATACCATTGAACATAGTGGTACTTTGTTGTTGTTTAGTCGTTTAGTCGTGTCCGACTCTTCGTGACCCCATGGACCAGAGCACGCCAGGCACTTCTGTCTTCCACTGCCTCCCGCAGTTTGGTCAGACTCATGTTTGTAGCTTCGAAGACACTATCCAACCATCTCGTCCTCTGTCGTCCCCTTCTCCTTGTGCCCTCCATCTTTCCCAACATCAGGGGCTTTTCCAGGGAGTCTTCTCTTCTCATGAGGTGGCCAAAGTCTTGGAGCCTCAGCTTCACGATCTGACCTTCCAGTGAGCACTCAGGGCTGATTTCCTTCAGAATGGAGAGGTTTGATCTTCTTGCAGTCCATGGGACTCTCAAGAGTCTTCTCCAACACCATAATTCAAAAGCATCTATTCTTCGGCGATCAGCCTTCTTTATGGTCCAGCTCTCACTTCCATACATCACTACTGGGAAAACCATAGCTTTGACTATACGGACCTTTGTTGGCAAGGTGATGTCTCTGCTTTTTAAGATGCTGTCTAGATAGTGGTACTTATTTCTGAGTAAAATGTATGGCAGCCATGGCACCCTGCCCAAGCCACACCCCTCGCCAGCCCTGCTCTGCACCTTCCCCAAGCACTGTTGTCCAGATGGAATATGCCTTTGAATTGCATCCATGCCTCTTGCCCTCCTGGAGGGAGGATGGTATGATGGCATGTATAAAAGACTCTGGCATTCAAGTAGGGGAATGCAGCCTCCCATCGAAGGGTAAGCGATGTGGGATGTGAAACACAAGAGCAGTCAAGTACAACATTCCTAGAGTGAACATGTTTACACATGGGGAGGAATGTTTGTCCAGCCAGCAGGTAAACTTCCTGTTTCCTTCTGGGCCAGGACAGACTTCCTCTGCATGTGACTAGAGGTGGGTGTGGCCTCACCTGTGCAGGTAAGGACAAAAGGGCAGGGCAGCAATCTCTCTCTCTTTGACTACATGCATCAAAGAAGCAACATCTGCTTAGCCAAAGATGCCCTCTTGGCTTCCAGCCAAGAGAGGACAGAGGGACTGTTTCCTTACGAGATAAAGGTAGAGGGACCCCTGACCATTAGGTCCAGTCGTGGCCGACTCTGGGGTTGTGGCGCTCATCTCTCTTTATTGGCCGAGAGAGCTGGCGTACAGCTTCCAGGTCATGTGGCCAGCATGGTGGTGATTTGAATGTGGGACTCCCCACTCCTAAGGGGCATCCACACCCCGCCTTTAAAGTTCATGGATTCCCCTCAAAAAATCCTGGGAACTGTCGTTTGTTAAGTGTGCTAGGAATTGTAGCTACGTGAGGGTAAACCACAGTTCCCAAGATTCTTCTGAGGGGGTGATTTGAATGTGCTTTAAACATACGGTGTGTGTACTGGAGACGGTTGGAGGATGGAGGTCGGCTAACAGATTGAGGTTGAATCCAGACAAGACAGAAGTACTGTTTTGGGGGGACAGGGAGTGGGCAGATGTGGGGGACTCCCTGGTCCTGAATGGGGTAACTGTGCCCTTGAAGGACCAGGTATGCAGCCTGGAAGTCATTTTGGACTCACAGCTGTCCATGGAGGCTCAGGTCAATTCTGCGTCCAGGGCAGCTGTCTCCCAGCTCCACCTGGTACGCAGGCTGAGACCCTACCTGTCTGCAGACTGTCTCGCCAGAGTGATGCATGCTCTGGTTATCTCCCTCTTGGACTACTGCGCTCTACATGGGGCTACCTTTGAAGGTGACCCAGAAACTACAACTAATCCAGAATTTGGCAGATGCAGTAATCCCTTCTAAAAGAATAAAGATACCACAGTCTTATTCATAAGCAATAAAAAGAAAGTTTACTCACGATCAGGCAGAGCACAGTGTGATTCCGGAAGGCAGGCTTTAGGCTTAAAGTTACAAACATGTACAGACAGGTTTACCCCATAAGGGAGATGTCCTGGGGGACCGCTTGGCTGGCAGCCAGCAGTTCATTCCAGGAAGTTCAGAGGGCGAAAGTAAGATGGAAAAAGAGAGAGAGTGGCAGCATGCCTAGTCCTTTTACCAGGTCTGGAAAGGTCACGCCCACCCACTAGTCACATGCAAAGAAGGATGCTCTAGGCCAGGAGGAACAGGAAGTTTTGAGAGGCTGGACCAAGCATCCCCTTGCATGTCCACTCTAGGAAAACAAGGAATGTTGTATTTGACTGCTCCCAGTGGATTACATTCCACACTGAAAGACCTACATTGGCTCCCAGTATGTTTCCGAGTACAACTCAAAGTGTTGGTGCTGACCTTGAAATCCCTAAACGGCCTTGACCCTGTATACCTGAAGGAGCGTCTCCACCCCATTGTTCAGCCCAGACACTGAGGTCCAGTGCCAAGGGCCTTCTGGCGGTTCCCTCACTGCGAGAAGTGAAGTTACAGGGAACCAGGCTGAGGGCCTTCTCGGTAGTGGTGCCTGTGGAATGCCCTCCCATCAGATGATAAGGAAATAAACAATTACAGTGGTACCTCAGGTTACATACGCTTCAGGTTACAGACACTTCAGGTTACAGACTCCGCTAAACCAGAAATAATACCTCTGGTTAAGAACCATTACCCTGGCACTTCATTGGGAAGCTAGGCTGGATTATATTTTAACCCTTGCAAGGTCTAGGGGTTAAAAGTTCTGGCACCCACAAACTCATAGCAATATTTTGAAAAGAACTTTATAGAATGCCACATATCTCATGCTCTCGGATGGAATGTGAGCCCTGACAGAGCAAATGCCCCTGGAACTTCTCACCACTTGAGGAAGCGAAGGACATATGGCAGTGTTTTGAACAAAGCACTCATGGTTGGCTTTTTCTTGCTCCCTCTTGATTCAACTCCCAGGCCTGTCTGAGGGGGCCGCAGACAGCTTGGGGGGGCATGATTGGCTGACCTCAATTATCTGAGCTTCGCAGGGGGAGAACAGAGAACTGGGCGGAGAGAGAAGGGAGAAGAGAAACCTTTGTAGGAACTGGTCAAAATAGGAGCAGTGGTTTCTGTGTCTACCTTTGCCCTGGACAACGTTCTTAGATCTTTCCTTACCTGCCTACAACACCTGTCCTAAAGATACCACAGTCTCCGCCATGCCTCATTTTCAGATGGAAACACAGGCCCTGGGTGAGCACCTGTAACCCCTAGAATCTCACCCTGCTCAGAACTTGGGTTGGTGTGCAACCACGTGCGAGTGGAGCAGAAGGGAAGGAAAACAAGGCAGATGAGAGAGAGCAGATTCCAAAGCTTAAAGGTAAAGGTAAAGGTACCCCTGCCCGTACGGGCCAGTCTTGACAGACTCTAGGGTTGTGCGCCCATCTCACTTAAGAGGCCAGGGGCCAGTGCTGTCCGAAGACACTTCCGGGTCACGTGGCCAGCGTGACATCGCTGCTCTGGCGAGCCAGAGCTGCACACGGAAACACCGTTTACCTTCCCGCTAGTAAGCGGTCCCTATTTATCTACTTGCACCCAAGAGTGCTTTCGAACTGCTAGGTTGGCAGGCGCTGGGACCAAACAATGGGAGCGCACCCCGCCACGGGGATTCGAACCGCCGACCTTTTGATCGGCAAGCCTAGGCACTGAGGCTTTAACCCACAGCGCCACCCACTTACTGTATTCCATTGGGAGCTAGGTAAAGGTAAAGGTACCCCTGCCCGTACGGGCCAGTCGTGTCCGACTCTAGGGTTGTGCACCCATCTCACTTAAGAGGCCGAGGGCCAGCGCTGTCTGGAGACACTTCCGGGTCACGTGGCCAGCGTGACGAAGCTGCTCTGGCGAGCCAGCACCAGCGCAGCACACGGGAACGCCGTTTACCTTCCTGCTATAAAGCGGTACCTATTTATCTACTTGTACTTAGGGGTGCTTTTGAACTGCTAGGTGGGCAGGAGCTGGTTACCAAAGACAGGAGCTCACCCCGCTGTGGGGATTCGAACCGCCGACCATACAATCAGCAAGTCCTAGGCACTGAGGTTTTACCCACAGCGCCACCCGCGTCCCTATCATTGGGAGCTAGGTCACGTTTAAAGGTAAAGGTAAAGGGACCCCTGACCATTAGGTCCAGTCGTGGCCGACTCTGGGGTTGCGGCGCTCATCTCGCTTTATTGGCTGAGGGAGCCGGCGTACAGCTTCTGGGTCATGTCGCCAGCATGACTAAGCCGCTTTTGGCGAACCAGAGCAGCGCATGAAAAACGCCATTTATCTAGTTGCCGTTTACCTATTTATCTACTTGCACTTCATGTGCTTTTGAACTGCTAGGTTGGCAAGAGCAGGGACCGAGCAACGGGAGCTCAGCCTGTTGCGGGGATTCGGACCGCCAACCTTCCGATTGGCAAGCCCTAGGCTCTGTGATTTAATCCACAGCACCACCCGCATCCCTAGGTCATGTTTAGATACCGCCTATTTCTCCAAGGACACACATGAATCTCTCCCCTCCCTGTTTCTTCCTCACAACAACACTGTGAGGTAGGTTAGACTGAGAGAAAGAGAGTAACTGGCCCAAGGGCCACCCAGTGAGTTTCATGGCTGAGTGCAGATTTGAACCCTGGTCTCTCCCAGTCCCAGGTGCTAGTCTGACACTCTAGCCACTACACACCACTGTCTCTTCTGCAAACCTCGAAATGTGCCAGAGTCTGATAGTACCTCCTTATTTTTGCATGAGTGTTCATGCCTTGGATACAGGATTGAGAATGCGACTGGCACATATGGCAGAACCCACAACAAATGATGTTGGAAACTCTTCAGATCCACAGGATGTGGTCTGCTATATATTCTCAACACTCTCTTGAGACAGAAATTCACTCTATTTGCCTATTTCCATTCCGCTCCCAGGCTCAGAAGAAATGGCGCTGCAGAATCCGACTCCAGTAACTCATCATAACTAGATTCCCGGTAGAAATATTAGGGGGCACAGGAAAAGAAATCTATTACTCTCTTAATTAAATGGATGTGGAGAGGGCTGCGTTTCCTCCCGTCTTTGTATGTCTTAAAGCATAAAACTCAATTAAAATGTGCTCACAAGAGGCCATTTATCCATAATGAGAATTCTACATTTCTAATGCGCATTAAAATGTTGATATTGTTATCAGCTAAGGAGATAGAAAAGAGAAAGCACCATCTCATTTCTGATCTTGATTCCATAGGGATGTAAATCAGAATAAGCCTCAATAGTTTTACAAAATTGGCACCAGTGCAACTTTGCCTCAGAGCCTGACAAGCATCCATCATCTGCATGTCTGGCTAAATTTTTGCATTTCTCCAGTCTTCTTTGTTATTTCATATTCCTTCTTTTCTATAGAAGCTAGACAATGACTTCATGCACGCTGACAAAAGCTGAGCTTTTAAGGCATGGGGTTGGGGGTGGGGAATCCTGAGAGGGATTGAAGGGAAAGTCAATGGTTCCAAAAAATTCATGCATTTTCGATAGTCCAGCAGACATCCTTTGGCAAAGGATATTGCATTTTTGAAATTATTGAGCTTCAAGATGTTATTATTTATTATTTATTGCATTGAATTTGCACCCCACCTTTACATCCAATGAGCTTGAGGCGGAATACATGGTTCTCCCCCTCCTCATTTATTTCCCGCAAAAACTCTGTGAGGTAGGTAGACATTCAATGACTGCCCCAGTGATTCCCTACCTTGGGGGTGTTACCGGAAAATCCGAGGGCTCCCTTGGACAAAAAGTAAAGACACCAACCAGAGTAAATTGGAGCAAATCAGCAGCCTGTAGGTTTGGCCTTTATTGAACTGTTGCAACAGGGTGTTCCCCTCACTTGCAGGAGAGAGGAAAGACACAGAAAAATGGTGTGCAAGGCCTTATAAAAACTTTTGAAATTCCCACCCTGTAGATCAAGACCACCCCCAGAAACATCATACATACATCACAGAAAGGAGGGGTTGAGGGAGGGGTGGTGGTGGTAACCTGAGTGTCCTGTCACCTGGCTGGTTCCCTTCTCCCCCTCCCCATGAGTCATTTTCAGAAGACAAAAGGTAGTCGTGTATGCAGTGTTGATGGTCTTCTGTCTGAGACCATCAGGGTTGGCATAGCAACTGGGCAGGGCTCCTGTGTATGTACTGGTATGCTCAAGGGATTATGGCTGCCCTGTATCAAACCTTCCCCATTTTGTAGTCCTTCCTTCATGGAGTAAAATAAAAGTGGAACAGTGCAAATCGGGTGTATGGTTGATTTTCTATGAATTTATAAAGAAGCGTAGCGTATGTAGTGTGTGAGTGTGTGTGAAGTTTGTACAAACTGAATGATTGGGGGGGGGTTTCCTGCTACAGTTGGAAGAGGGAATTGCAGGCCATGGGGCTGTATTATCTGGTTGGAGGTGGGAAGTAAGGCGGTGGTGGTGCTGTGGTTGCAGTCTTGGACTAGGACCTGGGAGACCAGGGTTCAAATCCCTGCTCAGCCATGAAACTCATCTGGAATGACCTTCAGTGGCGTAGCGTGGGTTGTCAGCACCCGGGGCACGGCAAGTAATTTGTGCCCCCTAACCCGTGGATTTTGTGGGGCGCGGGTGGCGCTGTGGGTTAAAGCCTCAGTGCCTAGGGCTTGCTGATCGAAAGGTCGGCGGTTCGAATCCCCGCGGCGGTGTGCGCTCCCGTTGTTCGGTCCCAGCGCCTGCCAACCTAGCAGTTCGAAAGCACTCCCAGGTGCAAGTAGATAAATAGGGACCGCTTACTAGCGGGAAGGTAAACGGCGTTTCCGTGTGCGGCTCTGGCTCGCCAGAGCAGCGATGTCACGCTGGCCACGTGACCTGGAAGTGTCTTCGGACAGCGCTGGCCCCCGGCCTCTTGAGTGAGATGGGCGCACAACCCTAGAGTCTGTCAAGACTGGCCCCTACGGGCAGGGGTACCTTTACCTTTTAACCCGTGGATTTTAGCAGGGGGCAGAGAGCTGTGAGTGCGAGCGCCCCCCCCCCCATGTTGCACCCGGTGCGGCCGGCCCCCCCGCACCCCCACGCTACGCCACTGATGACCTTGACCCAGAAAGCCATTGTATGTCACCTTGAATACAAGCAAAATGTGAAATACTAAGGCAGAGGGGGGAATTTCTCTCCCACTGCAACCCCCCCTCACTATCACTGCTTCAGCCCGACTGGAATGAGTCTCTGAAGTTTGATAACACCTCTTGCTTGTCTCAGTGCAAGACCTGTGCAGAAATTAGGACTTTAACTCCAAACCAGCATTTTCCCCTCCCCCTCCTTGAACCCTGCCCAACTTCCAGAGCCCCTTGTTTTGCATGTAGGAGGCCTGGGGCCACCCCAGATGTTGTTGGGCTTCATCTCCCATCAGCCCCAGCAAGCATGGCCAGTGGTCACATCTGCACCATCCACAGAAAGCTCTCTTCTCCCCCTTTAACAGCCATGGCTTGACCCAAGGACTCCTGGGAGCTTCAGTTTGTGAAGGCTGCTGGGAATTGTAGGTCCTCAACCCCCCAGCCTTCATTCCCTGGCAGGAGGGGTTGTGTCTAAGAAGGTTTGTGGTCGGTCGGACACATACACAAACTATCTAAAAGCAAGGATAGCTGACTAGGGAAGCGCAATCGCCCAGTGGGAGAAGGTCTCTGGCGCAGGACACACGGAGGTCTCCTGGTAGGGCTGGGAATATTCGTTGTCGGAAACCCTGGAGACAACACTGAGTTAAATGGACCACTTGGTCTGCCGGGGTCTAAGGCAGCATCCAGACTTCCTATCCAACCTGATGGACAAGGAGCTCTGGTGGACGCAAAAGTTTGCTTGCTATTTTGTGACATCTGGGCTGTTCTTAATAAAGGGGCTTTGATTTTTGTTTGGGGGAGTAAGTGGCGTTTAACCCTCGTGCTAAGGTAGCTCTGTTTTCTCGGTATATTTGATGGACTCCCCTCCCCCCTCCGCCCTCGTGAACGGCAGATTTATTCGCCAGGCCAACAGCGCCCAGGAGATGACATCATTATCCCTGTCGTGGAAAACGCGGCTGCCCCAACCCATGCACAGCCTTTTCCGGCTCCTCCTCCACCAGCGCCCCGAGGGAGATGCGCCACGTGCCAGGACCAAGAGCTGGAAGGGCGGCTCGTCAGTTTCTGCTCCTAAAGCACACATGGGCGTGCCAAAACCCTGGCATTGTGGCTTCAAACGATCATTGCAAACGAGCCAGTAAATGCTTTTAAATGCCGGTTGCTGGAAGCCACAGGAGGGGAGAGTTTCTCTTGTGCTCAGGCTCTGCTTACGGGGCATCTGGCTGGCACCTGTGAGAACAGCATGGTGGACTAGGTTGGCCATTGGGCTCTTAGGTTTTGATAGAGCCTCCAGGTCCAGGGGCAGTCTATCGAGATTCCTAGGTTCTTAGGGGTATTTGCCCACGGTGAGAAGAGGGTACCAGACCAGATGGGCCATTGGCCTCATCCAGCAGTCTCTTCTTACGTTCTTATCGGAGAGATGCGGTTGCACAGCTCAAGACTGGCTACGGCCAAAAGATGCTTTAAGCCAGGTTTCCTCAACCTCCGCCCTCCAGATTTTTTGGCCTACAACTCCCATGATTCCTAGCTAGCAGGACCAGTGGTCAGGAATGATGGGAACTGTAGTCTCAAAACATCTGGAGGGCTGAGGTTGAGGAAGCTTGCTGTAAGCTTTTCCAGTGGATGCTTTGTCGGAGAAGGGATTCTTTCATCTGTATTAACGTGTGCACAAGAGCTTATTCCACTTTGGTTAAACCAATTTTAAAGGGGACGAGGGATGGCCTGATCCTGCATCAGTGGGGGTCTTATCCCAGAGAGAAGATCCCGCTCGGTGAGCCAGGAACTCGCCAAACAACTGTCGGGGGAGGGCATGTTTACCGAGAGAGTAGAGAGAGGGGACCGCTCGGAAAGATTCCGTAGAAATTTCAAGCATCCAGATTAAATTTCATAAGAAGGAAGGAATACGAATCGTGCCCACTTAGCTCTTCTTTGTAATCACAAGGGTGCCCTAGCTTCGGGGAGGAGCGCACACCCCCCCCCCCCGGGAGCTTGAATAAAATGACTTCTGCTTATATGCAAGCCCCCCGCGACGCACACCTCAGATGTATTTAAAAACATGAGTGTGTGCGCGTGCAGCTTTTTACAAGAGCGTGTACACAAACACTACCTCTGTGCTACACGCAGGTTGTGTGTTTGTATGATTTAAAACTCTTGCATGCACGCGTACAATTCTAGGGGGGCAGGAATACCCACGCCTACTTCTGCATAAACGCTCCAGCTCCCTAACTAACTCACACACCACGCCTGCATTTAAAACTGCTGCTCATGCACATGATGCGTGTGCATGTAAATCTTCACAGTAGCGTGAACCCTAAAAGCTTGCTTCCGCGCACATGCAAGCCCCGTCCTTAGGTAAACACGCACACAATTCATTTGAAACGAGGGCCGCGCACAAAGCGTCCCCGTGTTTCTGGCAAGCGGCCACGCCCTTCCCATGAGATCCCAGGAGCCACGCGGAATCCGAGCCAAGGCCCATCTGCTCTGCTCCGCCACCATCCTGCTAATTTTGTCTGGCAGTAATTGATATCCAAAGGCATTTCGCTATCCGTCCATTTTCGCTGCCCTGGCCCTGGAGAAGCCTCTCTTATAAAGACCCAGCTGTCTGGGCAGGAGAGGATTTGGGGGCAGAAGTCCAGAGCTTTGCGCGGCAGAATGGTCAGGAGGAGGACCCCAAAATGCAGTAGGGCTTTTGCATTAAGTAAGGTACAATTTTCACTGTGTAACCATTAAGGCTGCAACTCCCGTGCCCGATTCTGGGAGAAAGCACCGCTGAATTCCATGGGACTTACTTCTCAGTCGACGTGCATAGGATTGTGCTGTTAAGTCTCGAATCTACAATTACCTAAATGCACACAACGGCAGCTGTGCGCCCATAATACAAACATGTGCTAATCATATACCGATATGTGCCAGACAGGCATAGATTGCCAACGTAGTCAATTAAGAATACATCTTTCCACAATGGCTAATAGATGTTGGGTTTAAAAACCTTTTTATGTATGGCTTTTATTGTATATTTTTTCGTTTCATTGCTGCGAACTGCTTTGATATTTTTCTTTTGATGATATAGTGGTATATAAATATTTTTATAAATTAAAAAAAACCATACCTTTCAAGGATCTGGTTCTGACTGCTTCTCATGTGTTAGTATTTGGATTTTACTTCCGTCCAAGAAAATGCATGATATAACCCAAGATATGTATTTTGATATATATTTTGCTGGGTGCATGCACAGCAACAAATAAACATGCATTTTGTTACACACATCAGTGGTGTTTCACACACTCTCTCCTTTCCTATTTGGAAGCTAATAGCCAAGTAGGAATTCCTGTGGCTTTGATCCTGCCATCCCTTTCCATGCACGGGGCTGCAATCCTTTGCACACTCGAGCAAGACCCGCTGCAGACACAATGGAACTTACTTCCGCGTAAACGGGCACAGGATTGTGGTGCAGCCCCTGCGGACTATGAGCTTTTCCTGCACCCAAAAGCAGTTTGGAAAAAGGCATAGGCCGGGTCAGTTTGTGGGACCTGGCAGAGCACACCGATAGTCCCGGTGCATAAGGCAAGGCTGGCTGCACATATGCTCAGCATTGCCACTTGTGCTTAACTGTTGTCTTGAAAGAGGCATGTTCGAGCCTCAGGTGGGATGCGGATGGTTCGGAGGGCTCGGGGGTCCCCACCCTCAAAGCCCCTTTGCGCTTCCTAAAGGACGCGTGGTCCCAAGCGTGAGACTCCGCTCGCGTTGGAATTCAGCCCTGCGCAAATACGCGCGCCATATGCAAGCTGTTCCGCGCAGCGGAGAGACCTGCCGCAAGCTGCGTGGCTCGGCTCGGGCCTGCTCTGGGCGGTGGTGCTTAGTGGGCGCTCCTTGGAACTGAGATGGCGAAGGAGGCCAGCAGCAGGTGGCGCCAGAGCCAACGGACACGCGGAGCCAACGAATTCCTATCGCCGTCCCTGCCCAGCTCCCCCTCGCTGAGTTCCTCAAGGGAGCTGAAGAAGGTGGCAGGAAGAGCCATCCCTCTAGGCTGGAGGGATTGGGAGAAGGTAGGCAGGTGGGTCCTGGCAGAGGGCAGCTGAGGTTGGTGGGGTGGGGGTTCCATTGACCCTAATAGACCAACATCCTGCAGCTCTGGGATGGGCGACGCGCCCTTTGCCTGGCTGAGAGTTTCCCTGAACCAGCCGTGATTTCTGTATTGCAGGGGTTTGGACTAGATGACCCCCAAGACCCCTTCCAACTCTACAACTGATTCTATGATAGGGGGCTTACGTCGCTCTGCTTCTCTACGCGGCAGACTGGGATCAGGTCGTGGTGGCCACCCTATTTTGTTCTTCGGCCCAGGCAGGTTTTTTCAAACTCAAAGTCATCCATAGCCAGAGTGCCCTTTGTGGGGCGCAGGCCGGGGCAGTGTGTTCAGACGACAGGACCCCCCCCCCCCTTTAAGGTGAGAATAGGAAGCGATGAGGTGTATTTTCATTTTAGGGGTCTTTTCACTTTGCCGTTTTCAAAACACCGCAAACAAAATGTCGTGTCCAGTCTGACACCTCATTTATGGCAGTTTCTTCCCTAAGAAAAATAAGGCTACAACGGTATACCCCCTTACCCGAGAGTAAACTCCATTGGACGCAACGGAGTTTCTCCCGAGTAGACATGCACGGGAATTGCAGCGGAAGACACGTTGGGTTGTATTCAACTGCTGGTTACTCAGAGTCGACCCATTCAGATTTATGGATCTCAATTATCAATGGACATTAATGGGTCTGCTCTGAGTAAAAGTCTGTTGACTACAACCCGTGTTTTACAACGCGGTTCCCATGCATGCCTACTCGAAAGTAAGTTCCATTGCGTTTACTGGAGCTTACTTTCAGGTAAGACTTTCAGGTATGGTTGCGGCAGCCTTATGTTTCTTAGCGAACAAGTGCGTGCGTTTTTCTTTTTCTTTTGACCACCCCACCCCACCAGGAACTGCGGACTTTGCATTCTTCCTCGCCCATAAAAGGCCATCCATACCATTCACCTGTCCATAAAAACCCATAGCAGGTAGATGCATCCTAGAGAATCCCATATCCTTTAAAAAGGGAATGATTTGGGTATTAAAGACTCCGGGGTGGGCCGGGGGTGGGGAGCCTGAAAAATAGATGCGGTTTGCTCAGCGCAGCTGTTTTAATGTTCAAAGCCGCGGCGGCATCTGGGCGCAACGTTTGATCGCCAGCTCTGTTTCATGCTAAACGGATCCTGGGGAGATTTGCTCAGACATTCCCTTTCGATCTAGCGCCGCTTTCATTCTGGGCTCTGAAATCTAACACAACACACTTTGCCTATTTGCAAATTACAAAACAAGGCTCCAAATGTCCACTTTTAAGTCTGTTTTTATTATCATTATTCTTGACTTTCCACATACAGAGGCACGGTGAAAAAAGGTTATCGTTGCTCAGCCTGTTCCTTTCTAAAGGATTCCTTGCACAATAATAATTAACAATCACACATTAGTGATACCATCGTTATTTTTCTCTTTCTCCGCCCTGGAGACGATTGTACTGGCTTTCTTAGTTGACATTGGGTTGCATATATATATCTCTCTCTTTCTACTTTAACAGAGGCAAAAACCACCATGATCATTCCAAGCCAAGCACGACTGCACCCTTTGCAAACGATATTTAAATTGTTTCCACTCTCAACACAGCAAAAAAAATCAACCCACCGGGACCTCCCATCGTTTTTGCCTTTGAACATCACAGAACCACATCAAGGGCAAGCACGTTTCTCTAGAAGCAAGACTACTCTACCCAATAAACATTTAGCAAATACGGATCTTCGTGGAGGTGACATGACTCAGACAGGGCTGCAGGAAGGGGGGGGAGGGGGTCAGTATCCAGACCAGGAGCTGGGAGCCCTTAGGACTCAAACTCCACGCGTCCACCAGCGGTCCAAAGTCACGCACAGACATAACACACATTTATCTATAGCACGGCTCCATTTATTTAACACAGGTGATCCTGACCAGCCGATGAGACAAGCTGGGAATCTGGGCTGCTGCCTGGCACGGATCCTGATTTCACTGACCTCCTTGACCGCAAGCTCCTTCACACGGGGTTAAGGGGCTGGAGAAGGGAAGGCAATTCGGGGGTGGGGATTCGGGAGCTGTCCAGCACCATTAACCTCCTGAACTGAAATGGACACCATTTCCCTAAACGCCAAGGGAGACTCTCGCTCCCAGATTAGGACCAACGACTTTTAATGCGTTGTCGTCGTCGTGTTTTCGTTAATTTCCTTTTTTAAAAAACAAAACAAAAAAGCAAACCATAACCAATTGTAAATTTCAATTTTAGAAAAGAAGTTGCATCTGCGAAAACGCGGAGGCGCGTGGGAAAAGTGGGGTGCGTATTTCAGAATATTGGTGCGGGAGCGGACCCTAACCAATTTAGTTTCCAGCCTATCAAATCCACGAAAATGCGGAGGGAGTGCGTGGGAAAGGGGGTGCGTTTTAGAAGACAGGTGATGGGGTGGGGTGGAAAACGTAAGCTTTTGTGTTTGGAGCATATGCAGTAGAGGGTTTTCAAGAAAGGGGGGGGGATGAATTTCTCCAGGCTGTGTTGCCCATACCCAATCCATTCTTTTGCCCGAATATTTAGGACATCTCTATAAATCCGGGGGGGGGGGGATCCCTCCTAAAATCAGCCCCTGAACAAAGCCAGCCTTAGGCGCCGGCTGCTGGACTCTCTCGGTGTTGGGGAGACGTCCCTTCCCGGTGGCAGGAGCACCTTTCCAGAGAAGGTCGCAGCCGATCAGGCAAGCGGTGCCCGAGCCCCAGTGAAGAAGGGCGCTTCCCTTCGGTTTCTGCGCGCCCGGAGCTCCGGGAACCGCCCGAGGGAAGCCTCAACGGGGCGGTTGCCTGTAGTTGCCGTTGATCTCCTGGGAGATCGTCACAGCCTCCGCTCCGAGCGGGAGCCGGTCACTGTATTCGGAGCCCACCTCGAATTCCTCCGGGTTTGTTTTGGATTGGGACTCCGGGATGGAGCTGGCGGCCAGGCTCTCGTCTCTCTCCAGCTGTCGTCCCCCAGGTAGCCCCCTCCGCCCCTCCGCCTCTCCCTCCGCCCTCGCCTCCTCCTCCTCTTCCTCCTCGCCTTCCCCTTCCCCCACCTCACTGGGGTCGTAATTCTTCTCGGACTCCAGGTAGGAGGCCCGCGGGTCGAAGTCCGCCGCCATGTGCTTCTCCATCTGGTCCGGGTTCTGGGCTTTCATGATGAGCTTGTAGGTCTTGCCCTGGTACTTGGAGAGCAGGTGGCAGCAGGTGGCGCCCAGCAGAGGGATGGTGGCCAAGCCCAGGAGGAAGACGCTCACCACCACGATGATGACCAGCGAGGGCACCTCCCGCTTGGTGGTGAAGACCACCTGAACCTGGCAGTCTTCCCCGACGTAACTCATGCAGACGGAGTAGTTGGTGCCGGGGCTGAGGCCTTGGAACCAGTAGGAGTTCACCCCTTCCTCGATCTGGGACCACTGCACCAGGGAGTGGCCCCTCCGGCCCGCCTCGCACAGGTAGAGCCTCCTCAGGTGGACCTTCTCTGGCTGGGCGTAGAAAGGGGTAATCTGCACCTTGGCCTCCCTCTCCGAGACGTCCAGCGCGATGACGCCCAGGTCGAAACTGTGGGGCTTGAGGGCTCCGCTGCGGTTGAAGGCGTGGTTGGAGACGTACTGGGGGGCCTCGCTGGAGCCGCACTGCTTGGCCAAGACGGGCGGCCCCGACGGCCCGCTGGCGTTCCGGGGCCCGGCCGCGTGGTAGCTCCTGGGCGTGGGTCTCTCCGGAAGGAGCTTGGTCCTCTCCTCGGGCTTCATGACGCTGTTCTTGGAGGGCTTGCCCTCCGGCTTCCGATCCCCGGGCTGGGCCTTGCGGTCCCCCAGCGAGTCCTTCGCGGGGGCGTCCGCCACGGCGACGTGGACCGAGCTCTGGTTGCTGCCCATCTCGTTGGCAGCCAGGCAGGTGTAGGTGCCTTCCTCCTTCTTGCTGAGATGCGGGATGAGCAGCGTGCCGTTGCTGAAGGCCTGGAACCTCTCCCGGTCTCCTCTGGACCAGCCGTCGGAGGGCAGGGCGTTGCCTTCTCCTTCCGCCGCCGGCGCCTTGATCTCCAGGGTCTCGCCGGCGGCCTGGATACTCCAGGTGACCTCGGGCTGCGGGAGGCCCAGGGCGTGGCAGTGCAAGGCCAGAGCCAAGCCGTAGGAGAGCCGGGTGCGGTCCAGGTTAGGGTGGTAGCTCAAGCGGACGCTAGGGGGCGCGCAGTGCAGGTAGGGCACCTTGGCCAAAGGGAGCCCCTTCCAGGGCTCCGGGGCGGCGCAGGTGATGGCGTTGCGGTCTGGGATGGAGATCAAGGTGTTCTCGGTCCAGTTCTTGAGCCACATGAGCTGGCAGGTGCAGTTGAAGGGGTTGTTGTAGATCTGCAGGTGGGACAGGGAGGTGAGCGCCTCGAAGGTCCCCTCGGCCACCTCGGAGAAGCGGTTGTTGTTGATGCGGAGGGAGCGCAGGTCCCGCAGGGTGCGGAACGCATCTCCCGGCAGGTGGGACATCCGGTTGTTGTTCATCTTGAGGAGCTGGAGGGCGCTGAGGTTGCGCAGGTCTCCCCAGGGGAAGTCGGCGATCTGGTTGTGGCTGACGTCCAGGTTCTTCAGCTGCACCAGAATGGCCAGGGTGCCCTCCTCAATGGCCCCGATCCGGTTGTGCGCCAGCCACAGGGAGGTCACCTGCGTCACCTCCACAAAGGAGCCCCTGCGCAGCTCAGCGATCTTGTTGGCCGACAGACTCAGGGTGGTCACGTTCGACGGCAGCCCGGACGGCACCGCCTCCAGGTTCTTGTAGGCGCAGTCAGCGAACTGCTGGGCGTACTTGTCCACGCAGGCGCAGGGCTCCGGGCAGCCGCGGATCGGGGCCCACAAGAAGGTCGCCGCCAGCCAACAGCGCAGCAGCAGCGGGGACGCACCCGACAGCATCTTAGCCCTGCAAGGATGCGGGGAGAGAAAGTAGAGGACCACGGTCAGAGTTGGTCTACAGCAGAGCCAGCAGGCGGTCTCCTACCTCCAAAAACATCCGCCGTCCGCCACCGCGGCCACTCAACTACAACTCCCACCACCCATGACCACCGGCCACGCGTGCTGGGGCTGGCGGCACTTAGGCGTCTCCTCCTATTTCTACGTTTGCCAACGCAGGAGGCCGCGTTAATCCATCTAGCCCAGTATTGACTGGCAGCAGCGGATGTCCAGGATTTCAGGCAGGGAGCCTCTCCCAGCGTTACCTGGAGATGCCAGCTGGGATTGAACTGGGACCCTCTGCATGCCCAGCAAGGGCTCTGGCGCTGAGCCACGGACCCCTCCCTCCTTTCCGCGCTCTCTCTGCGAGGCTACCCTTTCTCGGGCGCTGGGAAGCAAAGCCCCTCGAGCTCTGCAACGCTGGTTCCCTCGCCAGAGCGTTCAGGGTGCCTCTGAGGCTGCAGCCCTAACCGAGGCTTGCCGCGGATTCAGCGGGGCTTGTTCCCAGGATTGCAACCTTACTCTCTTTCTGTGGGGGGCAGAAAAGTCAGTGAATAAGAGAGGGGCTTCTCAGGAGAAAAGGAGCACCCGGCCACTTTCCCGCTCGCTCTGTTTGACTGCCAGCGTCCAGAAAAATAAGGGGTTTCGAAATGATATACAGCAGACTGCCCTCTCTCTCTCTCTAGCTAGCCCCCCTCCGCTCCTCCCCTGCCTCGCTCCTACTCTTTCTCCGTCCAACTTGCAGATCAGCCCCGAGACACCCCTTCTTCATTGTCACCAGCTAGCCCCGCTTGTCCTCCAGGTGACACGGACCGACCCCCGTAGATCCTAGCGCAGACCTCCTCCGGTTTCTATCCCCGACGGCAGCCCCTCGACGTCACCCCACCCTCCACACAACCTAACCTCTATATGGAGATAAGAATATCAGAACAATGTAATCCTGTATTGCAGGGGGTTGACTAGATGACCCCTGGGGGTCCTTTCCAGTGGCCCATCCAGTCCAGCATCCTGTTCTTACATTGGCCCCCGGGTGCCCATTATGGGAAGCCTCCCAGCAGGATTCCAGCGCAAGAGCCCCTCACGGCGTTGCCAGCAACGGAAGCATCGCTGCCTCGACTGCGGAGGCAGAGCGTGCTCATCGTGGCTAGTAGACCTCCATAGCCCCCTCCTCTCCATGAATGGGTCCCATCCTCTTCTAAAGCCACGAGAGATGTAGAGATTCACATCTCTTCCCCGCCCCACCACACACCCAGCCACTCCTTTCGGGAGGTGCACGGCGGTTTATCTTTGTGTTCCCAACCTGGCTCTGCTATGTCCCTTCCCAAGCCTTTGCGCTTTAGGAGAGCCTTCTGGTCTGCAAACCGGGGGGAGCAGCTTCAGCGCCCCCCCAGCCACCTCGCCTACAGTCCGCTGAGCCCCGACAGCGGACTCTGCCCTGCGCCAGCGAGCGAGCGAGCGCATTCTTCCTCGCTCATCTCCCCGGATGCCGCCGCCTTGGGTACCAACATCTTCCCCAGGTTCCTTCACGGGATGTAGGTCCCCTCTCTCGCGCAAGCCCAAGCCGTGTCCGCCTCCCTTACCGTTCCATCCTGGGCTCCCAAGGGTCCCTTCTAGGGCGGCAGCATCACCAGGAGGGACCCCACGACCGGACGAGTCCTGCGGAACTCCCGGCGCAGGACCGAAGGCGCCGCCATGGAGGCTCCCGTCCCGAGCGCGAAGAAGAGCGGCGGAGAGGCTTTCCCCGGCCCCGGAGATGCCTCCTAGCCCTGGGTCTGCCTGAAGACGGCGGCGGCGGCGGCGGCGGCGCTGAGCTCGCCCCCTCCTCTCCCTTCCTCCCGCACCTCCTCAATTCCAACCCACTTTTAAAAAAAAAATAAAAAAAATCACAATCTCTATTACTAGGAGAGGCCAAGCGCGCGCCCGAGGCGCCCGGGGATGCGCCTCGCTTATCCCACCTCCTTGCGTGGATGTAGAAATCGCAGCCTATGCCCACCCCCAAGTAAAGACCATGCAATATTTATCACGTCAATATGTCTCCAAGTCACCCTCCTTAGCCCTCCGCCGCTCCGCAGCAATCCAGCCGGCAGGTGGGCTGCTGCTGTTAGGATTATTAATATTATTACTATTTAATCCGCCTTTGAGGCGCAAATTGGAAGCAAATAGCTGAGCAGAGAATTGTATCTGAGGATCCAGGAGGAGATCAGAACGGATGGAAGGCAGGAGCCGTCGAGATCCCTCTGATCCTCGCTCCCCGATCTACTCTCATTGCCTCCTCTCTGCCCCACCCCCACCCCATTATTCCCGCTTCCTTTATTAATTAATATATTTTATTGATTTAAGTACAAAGTGCAAATTCATTATAAAAACACGAAATAATCTCAGGCCCTCAGTAAAAACAATCTCCCTCACCCCCACGCGGCACAATAATTCACACGATCCTGACATTTGAGAGGAACAAGCTGTTGCAACAAGAAGCTTCGTGAAGGGCACTGGTGCAAATCCTGCTCCTTTTTCTCCTCGCCACCTCCTCCTGAACTCAGTTCCAGCAAAATCTCCCAAGTGTTTAATTGCGCCAGCCTCCCGCACACCAAAAGAATAAGCTTGACAGGCTGCTTTTCAGGTTGTAGTTGATTATTTAAAGAAGGGAACGTGTTGCGGGGCAGAGTGCTGGAAGTGACATTTGTCCTTGGCGGGGGGGGGGGTGGCATTTAGCCCAAGGGCCACATCTTACTGTGGTGACCCTTCTTGCACCAGCCTGTCTGGAACAACAAAATGGGCAGAGCAAGGCATGTGACTCTGACCTCTCTGATCAGTAAGAAGGCCGGCCCGAGGCATCCGGGAACCTGAGGCGAATTAGAAAATTGCGCCCGCAAGAATAATCGTTTGTTAAGGGTCTTATAAGCGCGCGCGCAAGAGACGCGCCTCTTTCTTCTAGCAAAGGCCACGGTATAAATAGCACTGCTGTTGGCATACGGTGTTTCTCTCACTCAATACGCAGTTCAGAACGATACACAACTCAAGGAGATGAAATTAGGTGGTCTGGCTGTGCCCACCCCCTCCGATGCCTACCTTAGTTTTCTGTGCTTTGTGCAGGAGCAGCAACCGGGCCAGGGAGCTGTGAAAGCGCCCCATTCGCGCGAGAAACCCGGCGCTTTTGAAAGTAACTCTGTCGAAAAGCCGGAGATTTGGTTACAAGCGAGGGTGTCTCCAAAGGAGGAGAGAAGGGGAATCAGAATGCCAAAGCGAGGCAATAAATGAAAACGAGGATTGAAGTTGGTGCACACTCTTACTTACTTGTGCAAGTAAGTCTCGTTGTTCTGAGTAAACACACCCGGGAATGGAAGTGAGAAATGCAAATTGCATTTCCGGATCGCAAAACCAGGAAGCAAAGCTGAGCACGAACGCGGGCGGCCGGGATGGGTGGGGGCCGGACTCAGAAAAAACACCTGCAAGGCTTTGCTCGATGGTCCCTCTCCGCCCTGTGGGAGAGCAGGGTGCGGGTGACGCCAGGAAGTAACGCTGCGCTTGCTTGTCGGAAAGGGGCGGCAGCTGGAGGGGAAGCTGCAGCAGCTGCAGGCGCTGCTGGGGCAGACATAGCAGCCGCCGCCGCCGCCAGGGCCACCCGGATCTGACCGCGCCCCGCGGATCCTGCCGCCCGAGGCAGTCGCTTCACCTCACCTCATGGGCGAGCCAGCCAGCCCTGGCAGTAAGCTATGTGCGCGCCGCGCAAAAGCCGGTGGCTTTCTATGGACGCGCTCCAAAGAACCCACCTCTGCAATCAGAATTGAGGAGTTGCAAGCAATGGCGTAGCGTGGGGGGTGCAGGGGGGGCCGGCCGCACCGGGCGCAACATCTGGGGGTTAGGGTTAGGGGGCGCAAATCCACGGGTTAGGGGGTGCAAATTACTTGCCTTGCCCCTGGTGCTGACAACCCACGCTACGCCACTGGTTGCAAGGCACCTCTTAGAGTCATCTAGCCCAACCCTCTGTCATGCAGGAATCAATAATCGGTGACAGATGACCATCCAACTTCTGTTTAAAAACCTCCTGTGCGGTCCATTCCCCTGTCCAGCAGCTTCAGGCAAGCGAGGCATCGTGGCAGTTCAAAGGCACCTTCTAGCCAGGCAAAGGCGCTCAAGGAGAGGGCAGAACAGGGCTGGGGAGGCGGGTGGCATCGGAGGTGCAGAGCCTGGGGAAAGTCTCCAGGCCTAGAGGTCAGCAGTCATGCACCCACCCACCCCACAAGTGAAGGCAGAGCAGGTGTTCTCCTCCTTACTCAATCAAAATAGACCAGGGGTAGGCAACCTAAAGAAAGACCATAAAGAAGGCTGATTGCTGAAGAATGGATGTTTTGTAATTATGATGCTGGAGGAGACTCTTGAGAGCCCCATGGACTGCAAGAAGATCAAACCTCTCCATTCTTAAGGAAATCAGCCCTGAGTGCTCACTGGAAGGACAGATCGTGAAGCTGAGGCTCCAATACTTTGGCCACCTCATGAGAAGAGAAGACTCCCTGGAAAAGACCCTGATGTTGGGAAAGATGGAGGGCACAAGGAGAAGAGGACGACAGAGGACGAGATGGTTGGACAGTGTTCTCGAAGCTACCAGCATGAGTCTGTGGGAGGCAGTGGAAGACAGGAGTGCCTGGCGTGCTCTGGTTCATGGGGTCATGAAGAGTCGGACACGACTAAACAACAACAACAAGGCAACCTAAGGCCCATGGGCCACAATTGGCCCACGGGGGTCATTTAACCGGCCCACGAGCCACCACCGAACCGAGCCGCCTTCCTGGCGAGTCCCTATGCACTGCACTAAACCAGCGCAGGGACTCGCTTCCGTGGTGCCAAAAATCATGCTTGTGTGTGCGCAGTTGCTGAAAATCGCATCTGCACAGGCACAGCCATTGGAAATTGCATCTGCGCAGACACAGGAAATTGTGGGTGTGCACATTCGCTTGCACATACACAATCCAGCTCACAGAGGGATCTCCACTGGAGTGAACCGGCCCAGGCAAGGTAAACCTTGCTGGCCCCTGAAATAGACTCTTTCTGAAGGGCACTTTGCATGGCCCACTAAGAGAACTATTAATTGCAATTAATTTATTCACACTCCCAGTAAAACTGATTATTTTAAGCTATTCAACACAAACGATGAACTTGATCTGGTGGTAGTCAGCAAGTCACTTACACCTCCGCACACGGACACACTGCCGCCCCAGGGTCTGTCGTGCACACCAGTTCACAGTCCATAGTTCTTTGAAGGTGGCCCATCACCAGTGGCGTAGCGTGGGTTGTCAGCACCCGGGGCAAGGCAAGTAATTTGCGCCCCCTTACCCTAACCCCCAGATGTTGCGCCCGGTGCGGCCCACCCCCCCTGCACCCCCCACGCTATGCCACTGCCCATCACTGGTTTATAACCCAGATCCAACTAGCTCAGATCTGGTTCCCCCTTATGCTGGTGGGGTCGGAAGGTGTGAGGAACATACTCGCCTATGTGGTGGGGATGTCACTGTGCTCAGGAGTTCTAAAACCACTTTGAATGCTGAGTTATGTCTTTTGTCCATTTTTGATGGTGCAAGTGCCAATATTTTTTGTCAGCAATTCTATATCTGCTGACCACCACTAGGTTAGTGGTCTCTTGAAGATGGGAGGAGGCATCTTTCTACTCTTTGGACTTGTGATTTTTAAAAGTCATGTTTCTCACCATCTCTGAAAAACGGGTCCCCAGGGGCTGAGGCAGACCCCACGGACTTTGCTTCTGTTTGTGGGGCTGTTCATGATTAATATGACGCAATAACCTCATGGCTGACACCTTCTTGCTCCATATGGTTTTATCTGATGGTGTTTATGAATAGATTTTGCTTTACTTTATTTATTTATTAAATTAATACGCTGCCCTTCATCAATAGACCACATTACAACATCATGCAGCAGAACTGTACTGCAGATAAAATTGCAGACAAAAACATCGTGCAATTTTATCTGAGCAAGTAACGTATGAAAAGGTTTAAACAATTAATTGTAGAACAATATTACACCCAAGACATAAACAGACCAGTTCAGGTATAGACACAATGTACTGAAACCATATAAATTCTGTATTCCAACCAAAGGCAAAAATATGGCAAGGGATTGCTCATTGTTAAATGAACAATATGGAGATTTTAGACTGCCAGACTTGCTTCTGGTGTGCAGTTCATTTCCCCCTGTGTGCTCTTTTTCATGATGACACTGAAGGACTTGTGTCAGAGCGTTCATTATGAACCTTGTACCCCACTGTGGAATATGTTTTGCATTAGGGGCCACATTCACTGGGCTGTGTGTGTGTCCTGTCTAGGGCCACATGTTGACGCTGGGTGGGGCCAAAGCTGGGAGTGGGTGGAGCCAGTGTCTCCCCAGATATAGTGTGAATATTTTAAAAATATGATCCCCAGAACTAGTTTAAATGCTGTTGTGCTCAGGTCTTGCTTATGGGCTGACCACTGGGGCATTTGGTTGGCCACTGTGAGAGCAGGATGCTGGACTAGGTGGTGAGGAGATTTCACCCCTCCCATATCCAAGAATCCGCTAATGTGCTCTGCTGATTCTCCAGAGAGGAGGGGCGGTTTCTGCTCTCTACTTATTCCGCTCCAGCCTCACATCAAAGTGTCAGGGGGGGGGGGAGAGAGAGAGAGAGACTGAGTGTTAGAGAGAGATCGTG
Organism: Podarcis tiliguerta; assembly: GCF_965153285.1. Taxonomy (NCBI): domain Eukaryota; kingdom Metazoa; phylum Chordata; class Lepidosauria; order Squamata; family Lacertidae; genus Podarcis; species Podarcis tiliguerta. The sequence goes on along the minus strand of NC_139542.1, from coordinate 70,173,618 downwards.
TGTATAGATAAGGTTGCTGCTAAGAGCAGCTGCAGACACTCAGTGCAGTTCAGCATTTTCGTTTAGACTTCATTTAGCTCTGTACATAGTTGTGTATTATAGTTGTAGATAGAATAAAGAAGATATTCTACAGAGCTGCTCTCCGAGTCGTTTATGCTCTGCTATACTCTGCTGTGCGACGACTGTCTTCTTGTGGAAGTGAATCCGGTGCTCACAACTCTTAAGGTGTGAGTCCACAGCACTTTGACCTGTTCCTGTGCAGAAGGTGGTCTCTGGAAGTGCTACCCAGCTCGCCTAGCCCAGTCGGGGCTGAAGTGGATGAGTCCAGTTGGTGGCATTGGCTCAAGGGCGATGCTGACAGGTGGACCACTGGCCGGATTCAGCAGGCTCCTTTGATATCCAGTCCAGTAATTTCTGGCCTCCCTGAGCTAACCTCCCAAGCCGATTCACTGCAGCATGCACAGCATAAATGAGCACAAAACTGCCCCTTTGTCTTTCATTATGGCACAGAGCGGGTGGTCATTGCACTCTTTGAAACAGACTCTGCCAGAGGCTTTTGCGGATATTTTTAAATGAATGGTTTAAATTAAGAAATACATTATTGATAACGCTGAATCAGGCAAGCTGCATATTGAACTGCATTTGGGGAGATTAGTTCAAAAGAGCAAAGCAATATATTGGTCCAAAAAGTAAATGTTATTTCACAGGCTGTTAAAACATTCATGTTTTATTTTCACCAGGATTGGCTGGACCAGGCTTCCTCAACCTCGGCCCTCCTGATGTTTTTGGCCTACAACTCCCATGATCCCTAGCTAGCAGGGCCAGTGGTCAGGGATGATGTCTCAAAACATCTGGAGGGCCGAGGTTGAGGAAGCCTGGGCTGGACCAACATAAACAGCAACAGCAGCAACAGCTCTGTATGGCCACAGTGCAGATAAAGAGTGGGCAGTATGTGTTATTGGACTCCAGCAAAGCCAATGGACTAGGGAGATGGGAGTTGGGGTCCACAGCAACATCTGTAGGGCCACAGGTTACCCTTCCCTGGGGTAGAATGGAATTGCTGTTTCAATGCTTCCCACATATGCATTCAAATCCCATGCATATTTATTTATCTCATTTATATTCCAACTTTTCTGTGGACGTAAGTGTGGCTAACCTGGTTCTCTTTTCCTTCATTTAATCCCCACCATAACCCTGTGAGGTAGGTTAGGCTGAGAGAGGCAGCAACTGGTCCCCAAGGTAACCCAGTGAGCTTCATGGCTGAGGGGGTGGGAGTTGAACCTTGGTGTCCCAGGTTGTAGGCTGACACTCTAACCACTACCCCACATGGGCTCTCGGATTTAGAGCTCTCAGAGCTACTGTTCCTATCACCCTTGGCCAACTATGTTTCCCAAGATTCTTTGGGGGAGGCCAAGTTGTGACCCAGGGAAGGGCTTGGGGGCAGAAGGCTCAGAAGAATGAGCAGGAGGGCCCCCCAAACACAGCAAAACTGACTTACCACATTTGGGAGCAAGTGAAGCAGTACACCTTGCTGTGGGATGTGAAACACAAGAGCAGTCAAGTACAACATTCCTAGAGTGAACATGTTTACACATGGGGAGGAATGTTTGTCCAGCCAACAGGTAAACTTCTTGTTTCCTCCTGCATGTGACTAGAGGTGGGCGTGGCCTCACCTGTGCAGGTAATGACAAAAGCACAGGGCAGGGCAGCCATCTCTCCCTCTTTGACTACCTGCATCGAAGAAGCAACATCTGCTTAGCCAAAGATGCTTCCAGCCAAGAGAGGACAAAGGGACTGTCTCCTTATGAGATAGTTTCCAGGTGTATGTTACTTTTCTAAGCTAAGTCTGCCTTCTGGGACCCGATTGTGAACAGAATGTGAGTAAACTCTTTTTATACTTTTATAGAAGACTGTTGTGTCTTATATTTTATGAGGGAATAAGGGGGAAATACCAGAACAGTTATTATAGAGGCTTTAGCGAGCCTGAGCAAATGCATCCGCTGCAAGTTTAAAAGGGGGAATGTTACTCTGCTAAATTGTGAACTTGTTTACACAAGTTGGAAAAGGCTATAAGCAAACAATATATCCTCTCCTGCATCCCTGAACATTCCCACACTTGCTACCTAAAGAACCCACACGCACACACACCGTAAGATAGCAGAATCATAGAATCATAGAGCTGGAAGGGACCCCCAGAGGTCATCTACCCCAACCCCCTGCAATGCAGGAATGACAACTAAAGCATCCATGATGGATGGGCATCCAGCCTCTGCTCAGAAACCTCTAACAAATGAGAGTCCACCTTGCAAAGGAGTCCATTCCACTGTCAAACAGCTCTTACTGATAGAAAGTTCTTCCTGATGCGTGGTCCGAATCTCAATCATTTCTTGTCATCTGAATCCGCTGGTTCAGTTCCTCTGGAGCAGCAGAAAACAAGCTGGCTCCACCTTCCATCTGATTCCTGAGGACTTTTGGGGTCCCTTCCAACTCTACAGTTCTATGATATGACTCCAGGTGACAGCCCTTCAGATATCTGAAAATGGCTCCATCTTGGCGCCATCCACAAACCAACAAAATAGCGTCTCTCCATCCATCCCTCCCCCACAAACAAGCCTCTTGCTTTTAGTCATACGCAAATATACGTGTGTCAAATGATTAAACACTCATTTGATGAACCAGCTAAGATTTCCTCAGCCTGGCAGTGGCCTTCCTGTCTTCCCCAATACTGCTTGCCAATTTGCCTTGACATGGCAGCTGTCCGTCTTGTGTGCTCACTGTGTGTGCTGCGAAGTGTGAAGGGGAAATGCATGTCTTCAAACTCACTGAGAGAGAGGTGGTGGACGTGCGCCAGGAATGGCCCTTGGCCATGCTCCCTGGCGCTTCTGCATCACATAGGGACCACAGCTTAGTGGCCAAGCCCTGTGTGTTGCACACAGCAGGAACCAGGTTTGATTCCCGGTCTCTCCGCTGAAAAGGCTCGGTTGCCATGTGGCAGGAAAGTCCACAGCCTGAAACCTTGGAGAGACATGGAAGGAATTGAAGGGCCAATTTTCTGGCTCAGGATGTAGGGAGGGGAGGGGGGGAATTTGCTCCTGTTTGCATTAAAAAAAAAAGAAAAATCTTCACTGAATAATAATTAAAAAACATAAAAGGGGGGGGGGAATGCAGCTTCAAAGAAACAAACAGATGATAGATAGAATGATAGAACGATAGAACAATAGATAGATATAAATAGATAGATAGATGATAGATGATAGATAGATAGATAGATATAGATAGATAGATGATAGAGATAGATAGATAGATAGATAGATAGATAGATGATAGATGATAGACAGAGATAGAGATAGAGATAGATAGATAGATAGATAGATAGATAGATAGATAGATAGATAGATAGAGATAGATAGATAGATAGATAGATAGATAGATAGATAGATAATAGATAGATAATAGATGATAGATGATAGATAGATAGATGATAGATTGATAGATAGATAGATGATAGATTAGATAGATAGATAGATAGATGATAGATAGATAGATAGATAGATAGATAGATAGATAGATAGATAGATGATAGATAGATATAGATAGATAGATGATAGATAGATGATAGATAGATGATAGATAGATAGAGAGATAGAGAGATAGATAGAGAGATAGATAGATGATAGATAGATACTGTAGATTAGATAGATGATAGATAGATACTGTAGATTAGATAGATGATATAGATAGATAGATGATAGATAGATAGATGATAGATAGATAGATAGATAATAGATGATAGATAGATAGATAGATAGATAGATAGATAGATAGATAGATTAGATTTATATACTGCCTTTCACCAAAAGATCTCAGGGCGGTTCACAATATAAAAACACAAGCTAAACACACAAATAAATAGTTAAAACGAAAACAAGAACGCAATTAACTCCCCCTATCCCACAAGCACATTTGAAAGGCTGTAGAATATGAATCGCCTCAAGGCCTGGTTGAAGACGAACATTTTCACCTGGCACCTAAAGGAGAGCAATCCACAAACGGAGAGCTATTGTGGAAAAGGCCAGTTGTCATGATGCCCCCCTCTGAACCTCACATGGAGGAGGCATGTGAAGAAGGGCACTAAATGATAAGTGCGGAATTGAGGTCAGTTTTTATGGGGACAGGTGGTCCTTGAGGTATTGTGGTCCTGAGCCATATCCAAAACATATCAACCGCGCAGGTAAGCTTGTAATCTCTCTGAGTTCAAAATAAATTCCAGAATTTCTACATTAAAAACTAAACTTTTTTTTTTGCTGTGTTAGGTACATCGTGTGAAAGGAAAGGGGAGCCTATGTCCTGTCTGCATGTTCATTAGGAATTTCTTAGTTCATATTTCTCAAAGCAGAGTGCCAAAATGAAATCTGACTTCTCTGAATCCTAAAAGGCAGTTCTCCAGCCGAATGTTGTGTGCTTCTATCGCAGGAAAGTGTGCATTAAAAACAGACCTATCCTGATGAAAATAGCATACAAAAATGAATTATGTTAATTGAAGGTGCTTGCAAAAATGTGCATTACTCAAGACTGCATACAAAGAAAATATGTTTATTGGGAGAAATTGGCACTAAAATTCTGGTGAAGTTTTGTGAGTACAGTGGTACCTCGGGTTAAGTACTTAATTCGTTCCGGAGGTCCGTTCTTAACCTGAAACTGTTCTTAACCTGAAGCACCACTTTAGCTAATGGGGCCTCCTGCTGCCGCTGCGCTGCCAGATCATGATTTCTGTTCTCATCCTGAAGCAAAGTTCTTAACCCCAGGTACTATTTCTGGGTTAGCAGAGTCTGTAACCTGAAGCTTATGTAACCTGAAGCATATGTAACCCAAGGTACCACTGTACTTCAGAGAAAAATTGGCAAACTGCTATAGAAAGGTAGATAACTGGATTTTGGATTGGGGGCGGGGAGAGAAACTGAAATTAACAAATTTGTCCCTTTCCCCTTACAGGACAGATGCCCTCACTTCAGGCTTGGTGGTGTTCTTGATGAATCCCCGAGGCCATTCGTATGGCACTTGACTCATGCACACATCTCTGCAAGCTGTTTTCCTGAATGCCATGCATTTTGGATTCTCTTTTCACTCCTGCCTTCATTCCTGTACATGCCTCGCTCAAATATATGGATTTTTGTAGACACCAGTTAGAGAACTGCATCGCAACATACAGAGAAGTGCCAGTCTCCAAGGATGGCTGTGTTTCACTTTGCCTACTTTTGGGGAGAGTGTGACTCTCATAGATCCCATCTGTTAGGGATGCTTTCAGTTGCGATGGGTGGCGCTGTGGGTTAAACCACAGAGCCTAGGACTTGCCGATCAGAAGGTCGGCAGTTCGAATCCCCGCGAGGGGGTGAGCTCCCGTTGCTCGGTCCCTGCTCCTGCCAACTTAGCAGTTCGAAAGCATGTCAGAGTGCAAGTAGATAAATAGGTACCACTCCAGCGGGAAGGTAAACGCCGTTTCCGTGCGCTGCTCTGGTTCGCCAGAAGCAGCTTAGTCATGCTGGCCACATGACCCGGAAGCTGCATGCCGGCTCCCTTGGCCAATAAAGCGAGATGAGCGTCACAACCCCAGAGTCGGCCACGACTGGACCGAATGGTCAGGGGCCCCTTTACCTTTACCTGCATTGTAGGGGTTGGAGTATTTGACTCTTGGGGTGTCCCTTCCAACTCTACCATTCTGTGATTTTACGAAACAAATTCTCGCCTCCATCCCCAGCTCCCGTATATTGAATTGGCGGAAGCAGGGGTGCCATCTTTGGCTCAGGCAGCAAAATGTCTTGGGGTAGCCTTGATTATTTCCCACTGCCTTTGCTGAATTAAGAAACTGAGACGAGGCACTGTTCTTCCTGGGGCACAATTCAAAGTCTGATTTCTTTCATCCCATCCCATAATTCCTAGTCTTGGATTAGGAGATGCTGAAGGAGTCCCCTTTGCAAAAGACCTCTTATCTTTCAAGGCAGCCTTCCACTTGGGAGCAGCTAATCGTTCCACAGTAGGATACAGCTCCAAGGTTTTATGGCTTCCTTGCAAGCAAACTCCCTTCACACCAAGCTCTGCAGGGCCGCCAGTGGCATAGCGTGGGTTGTCAGCACCCGGGGCAAGGCAAGTAATTTGCGCCCCCTAACCCCCGCTGCACTGTCCCTCCCCCAGATAGTCCCTCTCTCTCTCTCCGCACCGCACCGCACGCCTGGCACCCTCCCCTCCACAGTGGGCTGCGGCCCGACGGCTCGGATCGGATTCGCACAGCCAGCACTGCAGTGAGAGAGAGTGACTGAGCCAGGTAGGGGCAGAGAGCTGCGAGTGCGAGCGCGCCCCCCCCTGATGTTGCGCCCGGTGCGCCCGGCCCCCCCTGCACCCCCCACGCTACGCCACTGAGGGCCGCTATTATTAGCCCAGGGTGCTGTGTGCTCTGGAAGCCACCCAGATATTTCAACACAGGAGGCCAAGACAAGGGAAACTGAAAGAGGGGAAGGCGATGGGCTGGGGCAGGGGTCAGCAACCTTTTTCGGTCCACTGTCCCTCAGACCTTGTGGGGGGCGGACTATATTTGGGGGAATGAATGAATTCCTGTGCCCCACAAATAACCCAGAGATGCATTTAAATAAAAGGGCACATTCATGTAAAACATGCCGATTCCCAGACCATCCGTGGGCCAGATTGAGAAGGCGATTGGGCCACATCCGGCCCCCGGGCCTTAGTTTGCCTGCCCATGGGCTGGGGAGTGACTGTTCCTTAGCTCTCCCTCCCTCCTTGTCCCAGACCTTTGATTTCAGTCCAAGCCCTGCCTTAAATCAGCCCTAGGAAGCCTGAGCTGCCTCGGTTACTGGACCGAAGGTCAGTCTCCATCTAGGCGTTGGGTGCTTGGCTCCTCTGAAAGTGGCTTGAGCAGGTGTTGCGTTTTCTTGCTGCCTTGACCCCCTCCCTCTGGAGCACAGTACTTTTGACAATAGCAGGAAACTACTAGCCAGAGTCTGCAAGGTTGCAAAATTAGTTTTCTCTAAGAACAACAGACTTGCAAGCTAAGTGGGTGAGAGCAGCTGGTTTGTGTTTACGGTTTTCCATATGTGGTGGGTGCATCCCAAGGTGAAAGACTTCTGGGAAAAGATTTATAATGAGTTGAAAAAGATGTTGATATAGACTTTTATTAAAAAACCAGAAGCCTTTCTACTTGGAATAACAGGTTTGGAATTGCCCAAGAAAGATGTTAAGACTGTTTTTGTATGCCACAACTGCAGCAAGAATTTTGTTAGCCAAATATTGGAAATTACAAGAAATACCAACAGTGGAGGAATGGCAGATGAAGATGATGGACTTTTTGGAGCTGGCCGACCTGACCGGAAGAATCTGCGCACAGAAGGAGGAGGAGTACCAAGAAGAAGGGAAGAAATTTAAGGATTATTTAGTAAAATATTCTAAGATAATATAAGTAGTACTATTTGTGAGTACCAAATTGGCTTAGGAGTTAAATGTTTTCAATTGCATAACATTATGGATATATGTGAATATGATGAGAAAGAAAGATGTTAATTGATTAGGTTAATTTTATTAAAAATTAGTATTGGAAAACCTGCTACAATGACTCATATGGAAACTCAGCTAGAGGGATTTGAGGAAGTCATCTTACAATGGTCACATAAGTGAGATTATAATAGGATAAATGTTTGTATGTTTGTTTCTTGTATTGTAATGTTTTTTGTTGTTGATGATGTTTGTTATAAATTTGGAAAATCAATAAAAAAATTGGGGGGGGGGGAGAACCAGGCAGGCTGAGTCCGAGTGGGGATGCATTGTGGCTGAACTCATGTCAGGTGGGTCTGTGGCCTGGGTCCCCGTCCAAGTCACACCCCCAGCTGGCAATTGATCTTAAGCTTTTTATTTCAAAAGCAGGGGGTGGGGAGTTGAAGGTAAGGTTTGCAGATTGTGCAGGCCCTAACAGACCGCATGTCCCTGCCCAAGGGGTGGGGCCAACAAGCAGCTTTGCACAATGGGCTCAGTGCCCCCTGGTAATTTCAGTCGAGCAGTGCTATCACATTCATAGAATTGCAGGTGGAGGGGTCCCAAAGATCTAGACCAACCCCCTGCAATGCAGGAATCACATTGACTGATCCAATGCTGACCTTGTTCAGGCATCTGAGGAATGGGTCCATATCCCCTGGCCAAGCCTCTAATGTTCTCATCTGCCCCGTTAAGTGGGAAGCTCTGAAGGTGCCTTTGGCTGAGCATCCTTCAAAGGCACTGCAGCTTGGAGGTTGCAGTGTCAGAATGCGACCCGGGAGACGAGGGCTGCAATCCCCCCTCAGCCTTGAAGCTCACTGGGCGACCTGGAGATCCAGTCACTGTCCCTCAGCCTGACAGCCTACCTCACAGGGTTGTTGCAGGGATTAAATGAGGGGGAGAACCAAGTTGGAGAAAAAGGTGGGATATAAATGAAATCATAAATAAGGGAGGGTTGTAAGCTTCAAGTTTTTTTCTTGTGGGACGTGGGCACTCCCCGTTTCCACACACCATTGCCAGGACCTGGAGTATTCACAAAGCCAGTACAGTTCTTTGAATTGTGCCTTTGCTTCAGCAAGTAGAGCTCCATTCATTATTGTCCAAGGGCGACACCTGCTGCCTGACATGAAGAAGTCTCATTTGGATTTTTGTTGTTGTTGTTTAATCATTTAGTCGTGTACGACTCTTCATGACCCCATGGACCAGAGCACGCCAGGCACTCCTGGTTCCACTGCCTCCCGCAGTTTGATCAAACTCAAGCTGGTAGCTTCAAGAACACCATCCAACCATCTCGTCCTCTGTCGTCCCCTTCTCCTTGTGCCCTCCATCTTTCCCAACATCAGGGTCTTTTCCAGGGAGTCTTCTCTTCTCATGAGGTGGCCAAAGTATTGGAGCCTCAGCTTCACGATCTGTCCTTCAAGTGAGCACTCAGGGCTGATTTCCTTCAGAATGGAGAGGTTTGATCTTCTTGCAGTCCATGGGACTCTCAACTCTCCTCCAGCACCATAATTCAAAAGCATCAATTCTTCGGCGATCAGCCTTCTTTATGGTCCAGCTTTCACTTCCATACATCACTACTGGGAAAACCTAGGAGTCTTCAAATATTTAACACAAGAAAGAAGTACAGTGGTACCTCGGTTTACATACGCTTCAGGTTACATACGCTTCAGGTTACAGACTCTGCTAACCCAGAAATAGTGCTTCAGGTTAAGAACTTTGCTTCAGGATGAGAACAGAAATCGTGCTCTGGCAGCGTGGCGGCAGCAGGAGGCCCCATTAGCTAAAGTGGTGCTTCAGGTTAAGAACAGTTTCTGGTTAAGAACAGACCTCTGGAACGAATTAAGTACTTAACCCGAGGTACCACTGTACCGGAAAAGAGCAGTCTGTTCATGGTTTAAACCAGGCATAGGCAACCTTCGGCTCTCCAGATGTTTTGGCCTACAACTCCCATGATCCCTAGCTAACACGACCAGTGGTCAGGGCTGGGAATTGTAGTCCAAAACATCTGGAGGGCCGAAGGTTGCCCATGCCTGGTTGAAAATCATTCAAACATAAGAACTCAAGAACAGACCTGCTGAAGAAGAGTTTGGATTTGATATCCCGCTTTATCATTACCCGAAGGAGTCTCAAAGCGGCTCACATTCTCCTTTCCCTTCCTCCCCCACAACAAACACTCTGTGAGGTGAGTGGGGCTGAGAGACTTCAGAGAAGTGTGACTGGCCCAAGGTCACCCAGCAGCTGCATGTGGAGGAGCGGGGAAGCGAACCCGGTTCACCAGATTACGAGTCCACCGCTCTTAACCACTACACCACACTGGCTCTCTGAATCAGTGGCCTATCTAGTCCAGCATCCTCTTCTCAGAGGGGCCAACCAGATGCCCATTATGTGAATCCTGCAGGCAGGACCAGAGCAGAAGAGCAACTCTCCCTGCCCCTGGGGCTTCCAGCAACTGGTATTGGGAATCAACTATGGAGGCAGAGCAAAGACATCTTGGCTAGTTGCCGATAGCTTGATCCACCATGAATTTGTCCCATTTCTGCTCATCTGCAGGCTGACATGGGGCACTCCCTCTACAGAGCCCCCTGTCAGGAGTTCAGCCTACACACGACTAGGACCCTGGCAGAGACACATGCCCTAACATCACAGCGACTGATGCCAACCGACACTGGCACACTTAGGGAGCCGCAGAGTTAGCGCAGTTGCGTGACAGACCTCAGCAACTCAGCAGTTAAAACAATGGAATATGCTGAAATGGCAAAATTGGCAATGAAACTAAGAGGAAGAGACATAAATGAATTTAAAGAAGAATGGAAAATGTTTATTGCATATATAGAGGAACATTGCACACAGGTTAATACAGTAGCAGGGTTTTAAAATTACATGTAATTTTGTTATGAATGGATAATAAGTAATTTAAACAGGTTTCAAACTGGGCAATAGACATGCGCTACATTAAGAAGTAACGGAACCAAGGAAGTGACTAGAGGGAAGTCAATTACTTCTTTTGTAGTGTTGTTGCTTTTATTTTTGTGTGTGTTATCTTTGGAAAATCAATAAATCGTTATTTTTTTTTAAGTGAAATCAACCGCCAACAGACATGACTGAAACTTAAGCTCAAATTCCCAATCAGTGCAGATCCCACAACTTCCTGCTGAAATCCTGATAACTTTTCATACCACTGATCTTGCAGGGTTTTTCTAACGCCCCTCCTTTGTCGTGCTACAGGGCAGGAGTTTCCATCCAGAAAGCAATAATGCGGCGACGCAGGGAAAGCATCTCAGAACAACTAATGAAGTGGACTGATCTGGGGACAATCTGCAATATTGCACTGATACTGCGTCAAGGAGTTGTTGCGGAAGGAAAATAAAAGCAAGCCCACCCCACCAGGCTGGAGGGGCCCTGAAAAAATTGAGTGTGTCAAAGGAGCCTGGCTACTGGATGAGGCCAATGACTCCTGTTCTCACAGTGGCCAACCAGATGCCTCAAAGGGGAAGCCCACAAGCAAGACGTGGAGGGAATAGCCCTCGTCTTCTAGACTTCCCCCCAACAACCAGTAAAGAGTGGTAGACTGCTCCCGAACCTGGAGGGCCCATACGTCATGCCTAAAGGCCAACATTAAGACATCCTCATTGCTCACAGGTACTGCCTCTATTGCCTTTTTGCTCCCTCCAGTCTTTTAAGTGGGGATCTATTTCCCAGTCTCTACCTGCATTGGATTTGTACAGTGGTACCTCGACTTACGGACGCGATTCGTTCCAGGGTGCTGCTTGAACCCTGAAAAGTCCATAGAGCGCCGCTTCTGCACGTGATGCCGACAAGAGTGCTTCTGCGCATGCACGAAGCGCGCAGATTGCTCCTGTCCATATCGGCAAACCCGGAAGTACACACTTCCAGGTTTGCCGCATTCGTAACCAGAAAAAATGCAACGTAAACCTAACGCAACTAGAGGTATGACTATAATTATTTTTTTAAAAATCTATTTCTACAGTTAATCTCTTTGGGATGTTTTGTCACGGGTAGCAATCCAGAAATGTGCCCAATTCTCTGTTAATGCCCTCTAAGGCACCAGCTGGCAGCAGTGAATTTCTGAAATGAATAAGAATCCAGGTGGGGCTATTGATCTCCCGCTTCTTCTAGGCATCTGGCTGGAAGACAGGCTGGGCCTTTGCTCTGACCCAGCACTGCGCTCCTGAAGTTCTGAATTTCCAGTCCCCCATTAAAAAAAGCTGAGCGTAACATTCAGTCTTGCCAACCCTCCTTGATTTTTTCAAGCCTCCTGGGTGCGTCTGTTCCCATGGTAGGAGGGAAATTAACTTAGGGGGTGCATGTAGCAAACAGTCAGCTTTCTGCATTAAACATGTTTCATGACAGTAGTTCCTTACAAAGTTCCTAAGCTAATAATTGGACAGAAGGGATGGCACAGGACAAATCTCAGCTGCCTTAAGACTGCCACCAGCCCTTGCCAGATAAAAGGAGAGGGGTAGCAAACCATTGGGGGGAACTGATGGGCGGTGCCTTGGCCCACCAATGGGCTTAAGGTAAAATTCACTGCTGACCAGAGAAACCTTCTCAGAAGACCGCTGCCTGTGATCTGCCTGTGATCAGCTGTTGCTCCAGGTGGATGCTAAGTACTCATAAGTTATTGCTGCAGCGTCACCTAAAGGCACTTGTGCTGCCCAGGCAGGAATGAGGAGTGGGCAGTCTCAGGGTCAAGAGGTTCTCTGCAGAATCAGCCAGCGAAAGGAAGGAGGCAGCAAGAGAGATGTGGGCATCTTGGCAAGCGATGTCATGGCTGGGGTTTCGAGGTCAGCTTTGGAAAAGGCACCTCTGCCCTGCTGCTGTCGACTCCCCCTCAGACCTCAGGCGGACATTCCAGAGACGGTGGGCTTTCACTGAAAGGAAACAGACCATAGTGAAAGTTTTCGTGTTTATGGAAGACAATCTTACTCGGTTACAAGTGATCGCCAAAGATGGTAAGATAAAGTTAGAACTTGGGAAACAAAGAAAGATAACCTGTTATTCATTTCTCACTAGGAATATATTCTTTAACTAGCAACTAAATAAGGATGCAGGTGGCGCTGTGGGTTAAACCATAGAGCCTAGGACTTGCCAATCAGAAGGTTGGCGGTTCGAATCCCTGTGATGGGGTGAGCTCCCTTTGCTCAGTCCCAGCTCCTGCCAACCTAGCAGTTCGAAAGCACATCAAAGTGCAAGTAGATAAATAGGTACCACTCCGGCAGGAAGGTAAACAGTGTTTCTGTGCGCTGCTCTGGTTTGCCAGAAGCAGCTTAGTCATGCTGGCCACATGACCCGGAAGCTGTACGCTGGCTCCATCGGCTAATAAAGCGAGATGAGCGCCGCAACCCCAGAGTCGGCCACGACTGGACCTAATGGTCAGGGATCCCT